>NC_060143.1:580105082-581305082 GCF_021461385.2 Schistocerca piceifrons
AACTATTTTCTTACTTAATAAGTAAATAAGTAAGTAATGAAGCACTGGCACAGGGAATTTTTCTAGACAGATTAAAATATATTATTTAACTTCCTTATAAAAGTATGATGACAAGAAAGACATAATTAACGTCCAGTTTCCTCACTGAAGTCTTTTTCCAAAATACCCGAGAAATTAATGCACTCAAGAGTAGGCTTGCAATTAAGTAGTAACAATATACTTAGCATATCACAGTTTAGATTCCAGAAGGGTTGCTCAACTGAGAATGCTATTTATACATCCACCCACCAAACGCTATAAGCAATAATAAACTATCGCCATTGGTTTTTTTTTTTGTGACCATTGCAAGGCGTTTGATTGTGTAGGTCATATTACACTCTTAGAAAAACTTACATTTTCTGGAAATCATAACTTTAACACACGATTTGAATCATACTTAACAAATAGAATGCACAAAGTTATGCTTAATAATTCAACTAATTTTGTGATGGCAGAAGATTTTAGTGACTGGGGAGAAATCACAACGGGAGTTCCAAAGGGTTCAATTTTGGGTTCACTCCTATCCTTATATATGTGAGTGAATTTCCACTTAATGGTCAACAAGTAGAATTGATTCTTTCTGGAGATGATACTACCATTGAAATAAATCTCACTACAGATAAAGCCACAGAAGATGTTGTAGATGATGTTTTAAAAAAATTATTGATTCTCTGAAAATGCACCCTCTGTAAATTTTTATGAAACATACGATATTCAGAATGAATTTTTCGCTCTGCAGCGGAGTGTGGACTGATGTGAAACTTCCTGGGAGATTAAAACTGTGTGCCGGACCGAGACTCGAATTCGGGACCTATGCCTTTCGCGGCAAGTGCGCTACCATCTTTTATTTTTTGTCACTTTTTGTTCTACATTGTTCGTTGAATTTGTTCGGGGCGGACGTCTGATGACACATATTCAGGTTGTTCGTTGATCCGTTCACTCAGTTTTTTATTACAGAGGGTACCTAACCCTCTGACCGAACACGCTCAGCTACCGTGCCGACACACAGTTTTAATCTGTCAGGATGTTTCTCACTTTATTAATTTCTTTACAACAAATAGTCGTACGAACAACAGAGGTAACAAATGAACCGGAGCCAGCAAGTAGGGGAGGCTGCTCCAAATTTTTGGGCGTACATATTGGTGGTGACTTGAACTGTAAGAAGCATGTTACTGACAAGGGACCTGTAGAGTGCGAGGTCGCAAAAGGCCAATGATGTTTGCAGCGTTCGAGGCCCCGCATGTTGTCTACCATGCAATCTCAATATCGTCTGCTGTTGGCTACAGGGGGCAAGACTGGAGGTATCCGATGTGAGCACGTCACGGAGCCGCGGAGCGTAGTTGAACTGCTTAGTCGACGAGTAATTCACGTCAGTGCTACAGTGCTGGTGGTGTTGATACAGAGCAGACCAATGGCAACGATAAACAAAGCAGACATTGCGTTATATCTGCAACAATAGCTGCTGAAGTTGACATTTCGTAAGAGAGGAACCCAAAAGAGTGAGAAAGAAATGGCGAATGAAAAGCGATTTTGTAAGATGAGTCAGTGGAATGTGTGGTATCGTATACGTTCTAAAATTTACATGAAGAGTACTAGCTTAACAAGTGAAAGTCATATTGGAACAGATGTCGAGCCACGTAGTTCATCATCTTGTCGGACAGAGGGCTACAAATTCTGCCTCCAGTGAAACGTAGTGAAGGACAATCGTTGTCCAAGGAAAGGGTACTAAACTTAATTACGTACGTAGAGGATCATCCGCATCATAATAAAAAACAATTATTGACAGATTTCGGATAAGTCCGCAACAAGATGACCGTGTAGTGCACAAGCAAAACAACGCATATTAAAGTGACAAACAAGACGCACTTGTTACAAAAACTGTTGGCTGCGCGTTTCGAGGATACTCGATACAATTTACAGGCTGTGCTTGATAGTGACCTACTACGTTATGCACATCGAATTGCGACATAGGTTACAGCGATTTCAAGGGAAACAGTGGATGGTTGGATAACTTCTAACAGTACTACAGAATTGGAAGAAGTAAGATAACGAAATTTCAAACAAAGCGTAAATTGGCAATGCACAGCAAACCACGGAATCGGCCCCAAATTTTGTAGATGAGATAGGTAAACTTATCCCATCATGAGAAATTTGTTTTCAACTCTTGCCAAACTGGATTTAAAGTCGAAATACATATGAAAGGAAACCTGGAAATTAGAGGTACCAAGAGAGTTATACCAAGATCAACTAACATCAAAGTCTTAGCGCATCCGTATACAATTACGCCGACTGTTAATGTGGATGGTAAATTGGCTGGAAAGTTATTTATTGTGCTGCGAGAAGTTGGACGTGCGCCGCCCTGTATGATTCTTTCTCGTGTGCCTGATTTTGCAGGGCCAGTAGGGAAAATTTACGTCATAGCAAGAAAGAGTGGGAAAATGGGCTAAGAGAACTACAACTGTAGTATGATAACTGCTTTTTGGCCACTATCTGCTCGAAAAACTTGCTTTTGACTGATTCCTGGTGTGTGTATAAAAAAAAATCATACCGTTTTAGAGCAAACTATCGCTCTCGAGGAGTGTGTGACATTGTAATTCATGTCACCTGGAACCACTGGACAAATTCAATCTTTGGATGTTTGTTTTCTCCGTGCCTATAAAACGTATTACCGCGCGAACTGCTGTTACGTCTTAAAAGATAACCGGTTTCACGATAAGCTTCACGACAGACTGTTTCGCATTCGGTTGCATGCCATCATATTCCATCAGTTCTCATCACTCCGTTACACCAGTATGATTCTATATATAGAGTTGGTGCCTAGCTGATTATCAGTTCCACAAAATGTAAGTTTTTCTAGAGTGTAACATGATCTGCATAATCAAACACCTTGTAAAGATCACAAAAAATACCAGTGTCGATTTTTAATTATTCAGGGTTTATGATATTTGGTGGGTGAGTGTATACATAGCATTCTCAGTTGAGCAGTCCTTCTGGAATCTAAACTGCGATACGCTAAGTAAATTGTTACTACTTAATTGCAACTCCCATGGAGCTCCCCTTCGAAGTTGATGGTGCGAACCTTTGCGATCACTTTTCGTTCGGTGTTCATGGTGCAAACCTTTAACTTACATGGTTTGGTTTGAATATTTCTTGAATGTCGACGATGTCCATTTCGTAAAATATGACACGTACATCACATAGAAGATTGATCTCTGCACCTCCTGGACACTCATTTTGTGATGTCACCGCCAGACACCACACTTGCTAGGTGGTAGCATTTAAATCGGCCGCGGTCCATTAGTATACGTCGGACCCGCGTGTCGCCACTGTCAGTGATAGCAGACCGAGCGCCACCACACGGCAGGTCTAGAGAGACGTACTGGCACTCGCCACAGTTGTACAGCCGACGTTCATAGCAATGGTTCACTGACAAATACGCTCTCATTTGCCGAGACGATAGTTAGCATAGCCTTCAGCTACATTTGCTACGACCTAGCAAGGCGCCGTATTCAATTGATAATTAATATTATGAAGCATGTACCGTAACGAGAGATGTTCTACAATTATGGATTAAAGTTAAGTATTATATCAACTACGTACTTTATTTGCAATTCTCAAGATATTGTCCTGTTCCAGACCTCACGCCAGTCAGCGTGTAATTAAACGCGTGCATTTCGGCCTCCTCTAGAAAAACAGTGTTGGCTCTTCTGCCAACACTACAAATTGGCGACGAGGATGGGATCACGTGGCCATGTGTGCAAATGCAGTGAAATCATGCCCGCGGTGTGCTACTAGACATTCGCGTGAGAATTGCCCGTCCAAGTAGTGTGCGTCGACATCGACGGAAATCCCGTCAAGTCGCAAGTGATTCTGTCCCAGTGTCTGTTCACGTTGCACGAGACAGTCGCTCTTGTCGTCAGCAGGACAATAAACTTTTTGTAGACTTGGACATTAATGGCAACGTGGTCCCATTCCAGCTCGATACCGGAGCTGCAGTTTCATTGTTCAATAAAGACACGTACAAACAACTGGGCACACCTGCGTTGCGTGCCGCAAATGTTACGTTAAATAGTTATTCCGGTCAGAATATCCCTGTGTTAGGACAGTGCAGCCTTCTTGCAATATACAAGGGACAAACAAAACTTGTGTCATTTTACGCTCTTCGTTCTTCTTCTGCAGTGAACTTGTTTGGTTTAGATTTATTTCAGTTGTTTAACTTGTCTATAGTCAATCAGGTCCTATCAGTGAACCAGACTGTGCCTTCAGCCAGTGTTTCTAGTCTATGTGAGGAATTTGCAGACATTTTTGCACCGGGCCTTGGTTGCGCTAAGAACTATGAAGCACATTTGGAACTGAAAGTAAACGCGCAACCGAAATTTTTCAGAGCGCGCAATGTTCCCCACGCATTGCGTGATGAGGTCGCAAGAACATTACCCGATTTGGAATCGCAAGGTGTGATTGAACGTGTGCAGGCTTCTCTCTGGGCATCACCCTTAGTATTTTTGCCAAAACCTTCCGGAAAACAGAGACTTTGTGTGGGCTTCAAAGCTACGGTGAATCCACAATTAGTGATTGCAACTTATCCTTTACCCCGCCCGGAAGATCTTTTTGACAAACTGTGCCCGGGTAAATATTTTTCGAAGTTGGACTTAGCAGATGCGTACTTGCAAATACCAGTGGACGCCGAATCCCAGCGCGTCTTGGTGGTTAACACGCATCTTGGTTTGTACCGATTCAAAAGACTGCCATTCGGGTGTGCATCCGCCCCTGCATTGTTTCAGCAATATCTGCAAACTGTTTGTGCCTCGGTCCCTACTGCAGCAAACTATCTGGACGATATTGTGATCTCCGGAAAGACGGAAGAAGAACATTTAGCCAATCTCAGAACATTATTTCAGGTCTTGCGACAAAATGGTCTTCGCTTGCGGAAGGACAAATGTGTGTTTTTTGCTCGTGACTTACCCTATCTGGGACATGTAATCAATGCCCAAGGCATACATCCCAGTCCAGAGCACCTCCGTGCCATACAAGACTTGCCTTCGCCGCAGAATTTGGCGCAGCTACAGAGTGTGCTGGGAAAAATAAATTACTATAATAAATATATCCCACACGCCTCTTTCATTTCAGCTCCGCTTCATCGCTTACGCCGTAAAGGTGTTCCGTTCGTCTGGACGACGGAATGCGAACGCGCCTTTCGCCAGTTGAAATCGGCGTTGCTTTCTAATACTTGCCTTACGCCATTCGATCCCCAGAAACCCCTTTTTTTATGGTAGATGCATCGGATTTCGGGATTGGTGCTGTGCTTGCGCACAAAGATGGATCGCATGATCGCCCTATTGCCTTTGCGTCCAAATTGCTCTCGTCTGCGCAAAGAAATTATTCACAGATAGAGAAAGAAGCTTTGGCTCTCGTATTTGGTGTTACTAAGTTTTTTCGATTTCTTGTATGGTCGTCACTTTACCATCATCACAGACCACAAACCTTTGACGTCGCTTTTTCATCCGAACAAGCCTGTACCTCCACGTACAGCGCAGAAATTCATTCGCTGGCCTATTTTCCTCTCGCAGTACCGCTACGATATCTTGTATCGGTCCACTGCTAAGCACGGAAACGCCGATGCGTTGTCCCGTTTACCTGTTGCTGAGGATAGAGCATTCGATTCCTCCGAACTTGCTTGCATGTTTATTGATGCGGAAACCGATGACGTGGTCGAATCGTTTCCGATAGATTTTCGTCGTGTAGGTACAGCCACAGCTGCTGACCCTGTCCTTGCTACAGTTTTGCGTTTTGTTGCTACGCAATGGCCCTTGTCAAAGTCACGGATCGAGGATCCGTTGGTTCGCCGAATTTTTGCTCACAAGGAGAGACTTTTTGTACGACGTGGTGTTTTGCTGTTGCGTTCTGATAATGATCAGTCCAGGGTCGTGGTCCCACGTTCGTTACAGTCCTCTGTCTTACGGCTTCTCCACCAAGGACATTGGGGTATAGTGCGAACGAAACAACTTGCTCGTCAGCACTGTACTTGGTTCGGAATCGATGCTGCGATTACGAATATGTGCTCTTCTTGCATGGCGTGTGCCGAACAACAATCCGCACCGCCGCGGAAATTCTTTGCATGGCTGAAAGCCACTTCCCCTTGGCAACGCTTACACATCGATTTTGCTGGTCCATTCTGGAATGCTCGATGGTTGGTTGTTGTCGATTCCTTCAGTAATTTTCCTTTTGTTGTCAGGATGTCTTCCACGACGTCTTCAGCCACCATCCAAGCGTTATCCGCTATCTTTTGCATTGAAGGTCTTCCACAGACTATTGTTTCCAACAATGGCCCACAATTCATGTCCGCAGAATTTCAGTCATTCTGACATCCGCGCCGTTTTCGCCTCAGTCAAACGGTGCCACTGAACGATTGGTCCGGACTTTCAAGTCCCAGATGTTGAAGTTGAAAGAGTCACATTCTGGGGAGGACGCGTTATTGCTCTTCTTGTCCTCGTATCGCTCTCAGCCCCGAGATGGTCGCTCGCCGGCTGAGTTGCTCCACGGTCGTCCTCATCGAACCTTGATGTCTTTGCTACATCCTCCGCATCAGGTTCCTGTGCAGCGGCAGACGCCTGCTTTTGCTCCAGGCGACGTTGTATACTATCGCCACCATCGAGGTTCACGGCGTTGGCTCACAGGGCGCATTCTTCGCTGCCTCGGCCGCGCTATGTATTTGGTTTTGGAGCCCGGGCCTCTGGTGAGGTGCGTCGGCATCTCAATCAGCTGCGCCTCTGTCGTCGCACGGGTTCTGCCGCTCCCCGTCTGCTTTCAGCGACGGTGCCGTCCGGTCAGCGCCCTGGGGACCCATCTACTGGCTCGCCTCATCCCCAGGTGTTACCGACGCAGCCTTCCCTTTTGCCCAATGGCGACGCGCCGTCGCCGCCGCCGCCTCCGCCGCCTGTTCTCCCGCCGGCGACGCCCGCAGTGGACGCTTCGCTGCAGCCGCCAAGCGCCTCCCTGGGTCACGCGCCGCCGATTGCTTCCCGTGCCCAGCTGTCCTCCGACATGGAACTCTTGCCCGCTCCGGACCAGATGTCGTCTTCGCCCGTCGGCTGCCCCGACGCGATGGAGGTCGACCCTACGGCCCCTCCTGTCTCTCTACGGGCGCATAAACCGCATGTTGGCGTGCACCCTGGACTAGGTTTTCAGGCGTTTCCTAGCTCCCCTCGGACCGAATGGCCCAGTGCGGGTGGCACAGCCTCGCCTGTTGTTAGGTTCCCCACCTCGTCGCATACGTCAACATGGGGTCCTCCCCACGGCGGGCGGAAGCCTTATAACACAACCGTACGCCGATTTGCGGGGGAGGAATGTGGTGTCACCGCCAGATACCACACTTGCTAGGTGGTAGCATTTAAATCGGCCGCGGTCCATTAGTATACGTCGGACCCGCGTGTCGCCACTGTCAGTGATAGCAGACCGAGCGCCACCACACGGCAGGTCTAGAGAGACGTACTGGCACTCGCCACAGTTGTACAGCCGACGTTCATAGCAATGGTTCACTGACAAATACGCTCTCATTTGCCGAGACGATAGTTAGCATAGCCTTCAGCTACATTTGCTACGACCTAGCAAGGCGCCGTATTCAATTGATAATTAATATTATGAAGCATGTACCGTAACGAGAGATGTTCTACAATTGTGGATTAAAGTTAAGTATTATATCAACTACGTACTTTATTTGCAATTCTCAAGATATTGTCCTGTTCCAGACCTCACGCCAGTCAGCTTGTAATTAAACGCGTGCATTTCGGCCTCCTCTAGAAAAACAGTGTTGGCTCTTCTGCCAACACTACACATTTTCTATTGCCCAACTGATGAACATGGTGAGTCACTATCAGCTAATATTTTTTCTGTCATAATTGTAAACACAGCACTTTCAAATGAGCCTTAATAAAGACTGAACCTGCGACCTCGCACCCAAGGGGGTCCTAGTAAGATTTTCAATTAATTAATTTCAGCTGTTTTTGCACTTCATATAACAAACATGCGAATCAACGTCATGTCAAATTTTGCACATTTCCACTCAATGAAGCCCTATGAAATAATTTTTTGGAGAAATCCATCGCTTAGAAAGAAAATATTGATTTCCCAAAAGCGAGCAATAAGAATAATATGTGGTGGTCATCCACAGTGGCCATGTAGGCACCTCTTCAAGGAGTCAGGCGTTTTGACTGCGCCGTCACAGTACATACAGCAGCTAATCCGTCACACTTTCAGAAGAACAGTGATGTCCATACCAACAAACTAGAGGAAAAATGGCATTTATTACCTGTTATTAAAGCAATAAGTGGTTCAGAAAAGAATTCAGTATATAGCAACAATATATTTTGATAACTTCCCAATAACATAAAATGTCAGATAGGTAGCAAAGGAAGTTTTAAATCTAACCTAAAATCATTTCTTCTGGACTGCTTCTATTGCATTGGCGAATTTATGTTTAAAGCTGGTAGGCTGTAAAGAAACTAATGTATATTTGTAATTGCATGAGTAGCACTAAAAAAAGCTTCCCTGAATCATTCCACATCCTGTAGCCGGGAAAGTCGTTCAAATATCTATGGAAAGTACAAATAACTAACTAACAACTAAATGATCATGTCTCGCTAATATCTCCGTACCTTAATATGCATTGTTTAGGATCATCTGCTACCTGTATAATTTCTTTCGCCTGGTTTTTCTGTCTTTCATAATTTTTCCGTAATATGTACTGAGATATACGTACAGTTCGTTGGTTAGTTTCCAAAAATGGAGCCCCAATCAGCAGATCCGCAAATCCACAACTCCTATGGGCTACCTGTCTAGCGGTTATTGGCTTCTAGGGTTGCAGATCCACGGCTCCTTTTTGTCGCTGAGGTGATCTTGACTTCATAAATAATAAACAAAAAGTTTGAGTAATGTTTGTTTATTATTGTTTGCAGAAGCAAAGACTTTTGCACCTGTTTTGTCAGTGTTGCCAAGGTATTATTTAATAAAATGAAAAATCAGAATCACTGGCCTAAGTAGCTCAACGCTGTCCGAAACTTTCCGCAAGACTGCTTGCCCTCGGCTGAATTGAAGATCCTCCTCGCCTTCTGCTGTCTTGTGACGTCATTTTTATGGCGTCAAACAAGCCCTACGTGAGAATAAGGCCGCGACTCGCGAATCAAATTAGGGTTCCTGTATTAGACTGGTGCAAGAGTTCTTAGCGTTTCTGTTTTGTATGTTCTTACTCTGTTTGCTATCGGTTTATTTATCCACTGCCATTTGTTATTTGTAGTTCACTGTTGGTATATGATTTTACATACTGTTATTTTGTCATTTGAAGACAGGGAGTGGAGCCGTGGACGTTAGAAAATGGAGTGCCAAGTGGAGAAATCGGAACATTTCCGACTTTTTTTTTCTCAGTACAGGGGTGACAGCAGCAGAAGCAACCAGATGCATTTACGCCGTGTAAGGTACGAATACCTTTGGACAGAGCATGGCAAGAAAATGGTTTTCCCATTTTAAGGAGGATCGCTTTAGCATAGGTGACTCTCTGCGTTCAGGAATTTAACGCACAATCATCCACGTCATTGTGCTCAAGGACTGCAAATGTGATGAACTGTGACCATTTCATCATCGCGCGACGTTTGCATGCAATGGAGACGGTTCAAAAATCGGTTATACGGGTACCACACGCCGTAAACGAGAATCACAAATATCAGCGGGAGGCCATATGTGCATCTCTGCTTACTCGTCATCAATTGACTTGTGAACAGTACCGACCATTGCTATCCTGTAATGTTACTGGTGACAAGAAATGGTGTCTTTATGATAATGTGATGGAAAGAAAGCTATGGTCGAATCGAAACAAAGCAGCAACTCCCGTACAAAGATCCACAGAAGACAATGTTACGCATCTGGTGCAAGAGCGACGGTATGGTGTACTACGAATTGCTTCCTTCCTCCAGGTGTAACCACCACTGATGACTTTTATTGTCGACAACTGAGACGTCTTGCCGACACAATCCAAGAACAGCGACCAGGAAGACTGCGTGAAGTGACGCTACTCCACGATAGCGACCGCCCGCATTCCGTTAGACTGACAAAAAACACTACACGGGAAAGTGTGTTGCGTGGTCGTTCCGCATCCATCTTATTCACCTGGTCTTGTGCCCTCAGTTTTTCTCCTTTTCCGGTCTCTGTTGGACACCCTTCAAGTAACTTTCTTTCCGGATGAAAATGAGCTCCGGAGATGGCTCATCGAGTTCTTCGCCTCAAAAACCACGTGATATCTACAGTCGCAAAATCTAAAAGTTACTTCTGTGTTGCAATAGTGAAGGAGAATAAATTATTGACGACTAAAAAGTCTCTCTTATGTATATTTGTTGTGTTTATTAAACACATTGGTGAACGTTACGAGCTTATACACCAAACTAATAATTTTAAGTTATGCTGATGGCCATTTATGTCGATAATTCAGTGCAACCAAATAACATTCGAAGGCCCTGGTAAATTTCGTTTTGCTCGCGTGCAAGTAGTTTTGTACTATATTTTGTTTGAACCGGATTGAAAGGGCTTTCTGTTGTCTACTCACATTTTGCAATTAAAATCAATCGATCGAGCCACTTCTCAGTGTACCGTAGATAGCTGTGGGCACTGGAGCACATGAAAGCTCTTGGTTGAGGGAAGTTTCTTGTCTGCACTGACCCTCTTAATGCTCGCCGCGCGGGATAGCCGCGTGGTCTAGGGCGCCTTGCCACGGTTTGCGCGGCTCCCCCCGTCGGAGGTTCGAGTCCTCCCTCGACCATGGGTCTGTGTGTTTTCCTTAGCGTAAGTTAGTTACGTTAGATTAAGTAGTGTGTAAGCCTAGGGACCGATGACCTCAGCAGTTTTGTCCCATAGGAACTTACCACAAAATCTTAATGCTCTGCGGGCTATGCAGCAAAATTTCCCAGCACATAGGATAGTTCAGATATCCAGGACATTATCCGCCTCCTGCACAGGCAGAAGAAATAGATGTCCTCCTGCTGGCTCCCTGGACACGTGGGAGTCGAGGGGAATGAGGAGAGGAAGCTGACAAAGCAGCAAAAGCAGCCCGCCAGGGAAAAACCGCCGCTCACCTCAGCCTCCCACTACACACAGGCTGTCGTGTCAGGGCGACAAAGAGAGTGTTAGCTGAGAGGATGTCATGTGACGTCAGAACTCCCGCCAGTTTTAACTGAGCGGAAGTTTCGATGTGTTTCTTCAGAGGCTGGCTCATGCATTTAGTTACGCGCTCAACCAGGCTTCTTACTGCATTCCACCGTTTTATTAATTTTTTAAACATCTGACGACGGTATGGCTAATTATACCGGACACTGCGTGTGATATCTTCTGTTGCTGTTGCTATCGTTATATGACCCCTTTGCTTTTCGTTTTAACAAAAGTACTCCTCACCTGTTCATCGACAAATGTAAAAATACAAATTATACAAAGTATTTCTGTTACGTATATTGTGCTGGCGTAAGGTGTCGCCAGCATACCGGTCGCCAAAGAGGTTGCAAGACGAATGATAACAGGCGCTGAATGAAGTGCACCTATCAGGAAAAAGACCAAAAACAGACTCGCAGGTAACGCGCCACCAACGCCCTCTCGACAGTGAGTATATAGATCGCCGCCGAGGACTGGAGTGCCCAGTCAGACATAGACAGTCGCAGACAGAGTCAGTTACAGTCGCAGTCTAAGTCTCAGTCATTATTCTACACTACTGGCCATTAAAATTGCTACACCAAGAAGAAATGCAGATGATAAACGGGTATTCACTGGATAAATATATTATACTATAACTGACATGTGATTACATTTTCACGCAATTTGGGTGTATAGATCCTGAGAAATCAGTACCCAGAACAACCACTTCTGGCCGTAAGAACGGCCTTGATACGCCTGGGCATTGAATCGATTAGAGCTTGGATGGCGTGTACAGGTACAGCTGCCTACGCAGCTTCAACACGATACCACAGTTCATCAAGAGTAGTGACTGGCGCATTGTGACGAGCCAGTTGCTCGGCCACCATTGACCAGATGATTTCAGTTGGTGAGAGATCTGCAGAATGTGCTGTCCAAAGCAACAGTCGAACATTTTCTGTATCCAGAAAGGCCCGTACAGGACCTGCAACATGCGGTCGTGCTTTATCCTGCTTCAATGAAGTGTTTCGCAGGGATCGAGTGAAGGGTAGAGCCACGGGTCGTAACACAGCTGAAATGTAACGTCCACTGTTCGAAGTGCCGTCAATGGGGACAAGAGGTGACCGAGACGTGTAACCAATGGCACCCCATACTATCACGCCGGGTGATAGCCAGTATGGCGATGACGAATACACGCTTCCATTGTGCGTCCACCGCGATGTCGCCAAACACGGATGCGACCATCATGATGCTGTAAACAGAACCTGGATTCATGCGAAAAAATGAGGTTTTGCCATTCGTGCACCCAGGTTCGTCGTTGAGTACACCTTCGCAGGCGCTCCTGTCTGTGATCCAGCGTCGAGGGTAACCGCAGCCATGGTCTCCGAGCTGATAGTCCATGCTGCTGCGAACGTCGTCGAGCTGTTCGTGCAGATGGTTGTTGTCTTGCAAACGTCCCCGTCTGTTGACTCGGGGATCTAGACGTGGCTGCACGATCCGTTACAGCCATGCGGATAAGATGCCTATCATCTCGACTGCTAGTGATACGAAGCCGTTGGGATCCATCACGGCGTTCCGTGTTACCCTCCTGAACCCACCGATTCCATATTCTGCTAACAGTCATTGGATCTCGACCAACGCGAGCAGCAGTGTCGCGATACGAGAAACTGGAATCGCGATAGGCTACATTCCGACCTTTCTCCTCCTCTTTGTGTATGAGCAATCGGTTGGAAACTTTTCTCAAGTCGGCAAGTTGTAGGTGTCACCACCGGCGCCAACCTTGTGTGAATGCTCTGAAAAGCTAATCATTTACATATCACATCATCTTCTTCCTGTCGGTTAAATTTCGCGTCTGTGGCACGTCATCTTCGTGGTGTAGCAATTTTAGTGGCCAGTAGTGTAGTTGGCGTCTGTCAGTTCACGTCACCGGATACGAGAGTGTAGTGTTTATAGCGGGAATTTTACTTCATCTGGAGTGAGGCTAACATGGACTATTACGAAAGAGGTTGTACCACAACACATGGGCTAGCTGAAAGATAAGTAGCTCCTTGTTCTTGTACTTGATAATAAAGAATGTTTTTAATACATGTGCGCAATTGTGTTGTAGGAAGAGGATGCCGGCCACTAAACAGCATCCTCTCCCTTGATTCATATGGTGCAAGACTCTGCAGTGTCAACGACAACACAACATATATCAAGCGATTTCGTTTGATTGGAGGGTTGCGAACAACAAGCTGAATTTTATCTCTGTCAGTAAAAACGAATGTTATCGATCTATCTTTATCAAAGTTTTAATTAAATAATAGTAATTAAAACATTTTTATGTAAAACTAGTTTTCAGAATAGAGATGTTTTGACAGAATCCCTAAACTGATTCAAAAGGCTCTTCCAAAAAGGTATCATAATTAAGGTGAGCAGTCTTTCATGACAGGCCTTGTATGATTATCTCATGGAAGCTATTGGCTAAAAAATTACGCCATTACGGATAAGAGTAGGTTATATTTCCATGTTCGTGAAACTGTGAATAATTTATAAAAGCGGAACGAATTACAAAAACTCGAACCTCACGAAAAACGCCGATCAACTAAATACAACAAGTAAAGAGATCGATATGGAAAGGGAGGAACATTTATTTAAAGTAAAGGTCGATATGGAAATGGGAGGAGAATTTAAAACAGTTGTATGTAGAGGCCAAAAGTGTCTGTTGTTTTACATCACAGCAAATTTTTAGTACTTAAAAATTTAGATTACATCGAACAAATCGATTATGCGTGGACCTAGTGCTCACAAAGGTTTTATGAGAAGATCTGAGAGTTCGATAGAACTGCATCGCAGCGTGTGAAGACGAGACAAAAACGGTTAATTTCCTGCCTCGCGTCGAGCCTACAATAAACGCAAAATCTTTATTTCAGTTCTCATTACGAATAAATTGTTGTAGTAATTGTATGCTACGAGTTTATTTCAAGGATATTTGTTGGAGATGATGGATCACAATATACAGAATACGCTAGCGAGCAGCTATATCGTTCATTAGAGTTTCGGATATCGAGTGAATTTAAAAAGATCCTACATACGGTATTAGAGGCACCTACACTACCGACGAGCGGATAGTAGTACCTGATCACTGGCGTGTCAACGTTCTGGCAATGGGTAGATATTGTATTCTGCCTAGTTGTCAAAGATGGGGTGTCTAGGGAACCTGCTTCTCGGATGGTTAGACAACAATTCAAGTACATCGTATTAAAGAAGTTTATTAGAAAAGGAAATGATTGCAGTACTTAACCTTGTGAAATACAGGGCGACAGACAAAATAAGAAATCTCTTCAGTATAGACAATGCTACATAGTAGAGGTGAAATGACTGGTCTTTATGCTAATCTTGAACTCGCAGCTGCAGAACTCGTAGAACTGGGGCTGCGGCCTCTTCGTGTAGAGGACGCTGCCTTCGCGTTGTCGTACTGGAGAGGGGTCGGTCAGCGTGCTGTTGGGTGACGTCATCGCACAGCACACTCTGCTCTAACGTTCCTGCCTGGTATACCGGCACTTCACACCTGAACACTTTGACACGTCAATTCTCTGCATACAGATTTCTGGTGCGGACGTCTCCATTGTTGTTCCCGTGTGGCGATATCTGAAGGTGGAAAAAAAAAAAAAATTAGTTTCGGCCAGTGGCTAAGTACGTCACAAAAAGTTTGAAGACAAAGGAAATTCGTGCAGATTATAAGAACACTCCAGGGGACTCCGCTTCTACATATTGAACTGTTACCAACTGAACAAACGAGTTTAAATAATTTGGTCGGAACAGCTTAGATGATGATCTGCATAGAATGGGCGTATTCGGCTGGTCCCGGCGGAGGTTCGAGTCCTCCTCCGGGCATGGGTTTGTGTGTTTGTCCTTAGGATAATTTAGGTTAAGTAGTGTGTAAGCTTAGGGACTGATGACCTTGGCAGTTAAGTCCCATAAGATTTCACACACTTTTTTTTTTTTTTTTTTTGGCGTATTTCATTTTAACAGTGGGACTGGCTGTGGGAAAATTATTTGCTAGAAAAATTTTCTAAAATGTTTCAAATGGCTCTAAGCACTATGGGACTTAACATCTGAGGTCGTCAGTCCCCTAGACTTACAGCTGCATAAACCTAACTAACCTAAGGACATCACACACATCCATGCCCGAGGCAGGATTCGAACCTGTAACCGTAGCAGCAGTGCGGTTCCGAAATGAAGCGCCTAGAGCCGTTCGGCTACAGCGGCCGGCAAAAATTTTCTAGATGGGTGCTGCGACTCTTAAGGGGAGTACAATAGATGGGGAGGGTATAAAGATGTTGATTTTTATTTTCTTATGGAAAATTATTGTTTGTAGTTTTCTCTTTAATTAAGTATGTTGCGTTGATTTTGGATGACTATAAGGATTTGTAATTTATTTTGAAATAATGCACTCCGCAAGTAATCTGTACAGACACCATGAGCACTTGCTCAGTTACGACAAGATGTCTCGGGGACTCTCTGCTCTAGAAGGTGGTGATTTAAGTTTATTTATAGTAAACATCCTGCTGCATAGGTTGTCTACATTGGTTACTGTGATGTCACTTCCTATCTGTAGTACAATGCGTGGTATCATTTGTAAGGCGCATTACACCTTTCGTTGTGTATATTTTGACTCCATGCTCATTTACTTGTGTTTCTCTCTCTAATATCACTCCACCAAACGGAATGTTCAAGAACAGAAAAAATAACGAAAATAGATTCTACAGAGCATGTAATTTTGGAAGTTTACATCCAGAGACCGAGGTTAGGTCAAGCAACACTGAGCAAAGTTCTTCACTGTCAAAAGCTTCCGAGAAGAAGCTTGTGAACAGTAATGAAGTGTACAGTTCAGTCAGTAGCAGTGATATCAGTTTAATACTGGGTTTAAATGTACTAAAACAATGTTTAATCACACTGCGTGCTTCAATATGAGTAGTGACGAGATAATAATTTCTGAAAATGTCTTCAAAGAAAACGGTTTCGTTTTTAGTTTGCAAGTCTCTTGTTTGTGTTGTAAGAGTAGGAAAGAATTTTGAGGCGAACGTCAGATATTTCTGTGGGCTGAGATGCATCAGTAAAGTCTCCTGGGCTGGAAAAGCTTCGTGTGCTCTAATGAATCTGTCACCCCCCCCCCCCCCCCCATATATATGAAAATACACAGATACTCCAAAGGAAACACTAAAAGTAATTGCAGAAGAATCAATTATATCTGGAATCACTTGAAGAAAATGATGGTAGTAACGACATTTAGATAGCATTTGATGGATCATGGCAGAAAATTGACAGCAGGCCTTATGAGGATCCAACACCGAAAAATTTAGAATGTGTCTGTCACGTGCAAAAACGAATGGGTACCTGGCTCGTAAAATCAGGCAGAACTTTTGTAGCAAAAAGCATGAAAATGGAAAGACTGCTACAGGATGTTTGATTGGCAAAACAATAAATCATGTAAGTGAATACTATGAAAAACCATTACAAAGAGTACAAAAAACCTGGAAGGAATGAGAAAAGCAGTATTGACAAAGTTTTTCCACAAGATCTCAAGTGATGGGAAGCCACTACTTAACTTTTGTTCAGTCGACTGGTTTAAATACCAGGAAGCTGAGGCAGCAGACATCAAATATACCCATACGAACATCATCCCTGAAGCTGTTGGAGCAGTAATAAAGCAAGTATATAGAGATCTAGCACATCCAGACGTTCTGAGCAAATGCTTTACAGCGAAAACTCAAAATGTAAATGAGTCTTTCAAGAATGTTGTATGGGCGTTGTGCCCTAACACTTATTTGTGGGCTTGAAAATACTGAAGAGTGGAGTCTATGATGCACTGATCACCTTCAGTGGCGGAAATGCGGTAATAAAGCAAGCATATAGAGATATAGCACATCCAGACCTTCTGATCAAATGCTTCACAGGGAAAACTCAAAACGTAAATGAGTCTTCCAACAATATTGCATGGATTTTGTACCCAAACACCTATTTGTGGGCTTGAAAACACTGAAGAGTGGAGTCTATGATGCTCTGATCACCTTCAGTGGCGGAAATTCAGGCAGAATAAAGGGTCTGAAGTAATTTGGAATTAAGTCTGGCCATAATACAGAAGCAATGCTACCGGAACTGGAAAGACAGCTAGTTTCCAAGGCAGAGATCATTATCAGAAATACAATAGAAGCAAGATCCTTAGACGGAGAAAGAGACTGCATCTGGTTGAACCTCGAAGATTACAAAACCGGAGAGTTTTCATCTGTTTATTCATTAAACAGTAAGTTTTCCTGTACTTCAGCATTCGAGTACGATTTCTGAAAATTACTTTTTTGTAAATTTTTCCTATTATCTCAGATACTTCTAAAGCTGAAGCTCTGAAATTTTTAACTCTTATTGAAATGGAAGGGACAGCACTGATGGTTTTATCACAAAAAGTACTTTTTAAAAATTACATAAATTTTAATGACATTCATTAAAAAATCCATATATTGATTCCTAATAATGTTAGATACTTGACAGTAGATCACTCACTCTACATCCTGGCGAAGTTCATTTTACTCCCTTGTATAGTTCCAGAGAAAGTACGTGAAATTTTAAATTATCAGGATCGAGCATTGATACTCCCCATAAAGCAGGGCAGAAACGAATCAGAATGGAAATGCCTCAACAATGTTTCAACTGTTTTCAGAGCAAACCAATAAGATTTTTTTGCGCCGCTTGGTGGACATAGATGAAACTTGTGTCCGCTACTATACCCCAAAGAAAAAACAACAATCAAAGCAGTGTAAACATTTTGATTCACGACCACCACCACCACCACAACCACAACCACAGGAAACAAAGGCAGTAAGGTAGGCGAGACACGTCTTAGCTCCAGTTTTCTGGGATGCGCAAGTCACGTGACCAGGGCTGTACACTGAGCGCTACGCCAGGGCTGCCCAGTGCGCCAAGCGAGGCACACGGAACACGGGCCCTTTTTTTTCGCTGTTCGCTGTATTCAAATGCGTGTCAGTGTCGTGGTGTAAACACGTCTGGTTTGTCATACACGGCATTAGTGACAGTACGTGTGTCATATGATAGGAATCTCTTACCGACTCACCTAATTTGCTCGCCCATTGAGTGAGTGAGATATGCCTCCTTGCCCGATTTAGGTATTAATACGAATCTAATGTGATCACTCCCAAGGAAATGATGAAAACGTAATAGTTAGTCACATAAGCTGCAACAAATGGACGCAACAGTTTTACAATCACGCAGTTTTCCCTGTGTCAATCAACATAAATGTTTTTAAAGTTTTTGAAGTTGAGTTCCGTTTTGAAATGGTTCAAATGGCTCTGAGCACTATGGGACTTAACTTCTGAGGTCATCAGTCCCCTAGAACTTAGAACTACTTCAACCTAACTAACCTAAGGACATCACACACATCCATGCCTGAGGCAGGATTCGAACCTTTGACCGTAGCGGTCGCGCTGTTCCAGACTGTAGCGCCTAGAACCGCACGGTCACCGTGGACGGCGTCGTTTTGAAAGTTTCGACTCTTGAATTCCGTTGTTGTAGCACAGTTCACATTCGTTTATTTGTCGTTTTCATTTCTGTGAGACTTCTGTGTGGTATCTAGCCTGCTCCCACGATTCATCACATTTACTTGTGGCGGTAATATACACTTACCACATGACTCATATTCGTAACCAACGTATAGTATGACAACGGCCAAGACTGCAGAGGGAGAACAAACATTTCAATAACCGGGCGGACAGTTCATCATATTGTGGAAAAGACAAAAAGAGGAAATTTTGATCGCGGCTCGTCCGTGTTACAGATCAACACCACGACCACTTAACCATGACGCCGTCATTTTTCCACTTAGCTTAACGTTATACTCGGTAACTTCTACCATTCACTGATTCTATTTGCTTTTTTTTTTTTCTTTTACAGTTCATTACACCTTCTTCCTGTTTTCATGCTTGATCTGTGTTCAATTTTTAACGGGCAGTTCACTGGGCCATCTTACCACTAAATCTATGGGGGAGGGGGGGGGAGTTTCCCTCGTCAGCGCATCAAATATCAAATGGGCTACCGTATGATTAAGTTCATAATTTAATATAATATAACTCATTCAGAAACCCACAAAATAGATTTACTGCCAGTACAGCTTTAACATACACTGACGTCCGACCTACTTTTACTAAAGTGTACCTGAGGAAGATTAGCAGGATTTATGCCGAGCGAACGGATATAGAAATCTGCCGCAGTGTGCTACCACCTGGTGGCACTGTTGTAAACTTCTAGTTGAGTGGCAAGGGCTAGCTGTGCACATCGTGAACGTTGCACGTTGTTTTATCAAATCCGTACGTATTTGGCCCTTAAGGCAGTTACGTCACGTGCGTGAAAGCACCTTGTAACGTGCGCAACTGAAGCTGTGCTCGAGACCCTGTTGCCAAGTTTCACGAAGTCTAGAGGAGCAGTAGTAGTGGGGCAGATTTGAGCGGAGTATATTTCAGACTGCAGCATCTACGTTACGCTCCACAGCATTTACAGAAAATTAACTAGTAAATCCGCAAGGTGTCGAATGTTAGGGTGTTCAGGTGCTCTTACACAGCGGCCGCCACTTGCAGAACTCTGAGAACACTCCCAGCGAACCACGCGATGATGGCCCGCTGCCTAGTGAGCCTCTGCCAAATGGCGAATTCAGCTGCGACACGGAGAGGCGTGACGTCAGCACGCCGCTGTCACAGCCGTTGTCAGCTCCACTACACCTTGGAGCCGCCGCTTCTGATTCAAGCAGATCCGCAACTGGCGTCACGACAGCCAGCACACCACGTACGGGGCTTCCCAACAGGGAAAGATTCCCGGCAGTACATCCAATAGAATCGGGGTTCCCCGTATGGCAATCAAACGCAGTGACTGCCAAGGTAGACCATTAAGCAAACAGGGTACTTTCATTCAGCTTCAGTGATACACCTTATTGTTCCAAGGACAGGCAGATACTGGAAACAAAATACGATGCTTGACCTACATAAACGGCGCCTACTTGCCAACCCAGCAGTCACCGACCCTGTAAGCCATGCGCCACGTCATCAGCCCGTCTCCACTGTCTTCTGTCTGTTGCTGTTTCCTCCGAAATTACTACATTCAAAGCTACCGCATCGTTCTTTATGTCTCCTTCCCAACAGTTTCTTGGCCTACCCAGGGGTCCTTTTCTTGTAATGTGGCCAATGAGAGCTTGCTTAGTCCTCTGGCATACCGATTACGTGACGTGCCCACTGGAGTCTCCTGCTCTCTTCATGTTGTACAACGTTGGGCTGGTTCATGATCTGATAAATTTCATTATTCTTTCTCGTCCTCCAAGTATCTTCATCAGTCATCGGGCCCAGCTTCGGCTCATAGCCTTTCTTTCAAATATTGGAACATTTTGCTTCCCTCTTTTATTTAGTGTGCAGCTGCGTTCAAAATGGTTCAAATGGCTCTGAGCACTATGGGACTTAACATCTATGGTCATCAGTCCCCGAGAACTTAGAACTACTTAAACCTAACTAACCTAAGGACATCACACAACACCCAGTCATCACGAGGCAGAGAAAATCCCTGACCCCGCCGGGAATCGAACCCGGGAACCGGGACACGGGAAGCGAGAACGCTACCGCACGACCACGAGCTGCGGACATGTAGCTGCGTGAATCTTAGCAGACAATGGTGCGTATAACGGGATTGTAGACGTTCATTTCCTCGGCGTGTAATATGACTTTAGACTTGAACGTATGACTGAGACCATTAGACATATAAATTTAAAAAAGGAGAGAGATTGTGGTGCAATTTTATAAAGACCAAGACTATGCCTACATTACTCCAGAGTAGTGAGGAATGGGTTCTCACGAATGAGGCCGGAGAAAATAATTTGCAGACAGCAGATATTAGGTTCGTGGTAACAATATCTGAGTAAGCAAGAATAAACAAGAAATAAACAGGGAATTACGAGGTTCGTTCACTAAGTAATGCCCCACATTTTTTTCTCAGAACATATTTATTGTTAAGAGTCAGAATTTGGTGACAATACACATCAACATATTTGTCCATGTCCTATTTTTCTACGTAGTCTGCATCACGTTCTATGGAGTACGCCAACGTTCGGAAAGGGTGTATTCCCTGCTGGTAAAAGTTGCCTTTTTGTTTCCGGCGCAAAGTGGTGCACCCAGATTTCGTCCTCCGTTACGATCCGTGACAGAAAAGCCTCTCCTTACCCACCGTGAGCACCTCTTTGAATATCCGAGACTCTCGATCATTGCAGACGCACTTCCGATGCTGATCGACAACTGTAGAGCCAATTGTCGAGTTGCGATGCGCTGGTCGGCACGAATAATGGCATCCGCACGATTCAGCACGTCTGGAGCTGTGGCTGTGACGGGACGTTCCGAGTGTGGCTCATCATGGAGCTCTGTTTCTGCATTTCTTGAGGCTGTAACTTTCTTTACCCATCGCACAATTGTACTTGTATCAATAGCGGCGTCGCCATACACAGAGCACAAATGTTTATGGATGTTCACCACGGTTTCTTTTTCCACACTCCTGAATTCAATAACAACACGCTGCTTATAACGTGAGTCGTATGTAGACACCATTTTGACGATGTGCTACGCACCTGCTATCTGCCAGAACGGTTCGAAACTTCACCAACGTACAGAACAAACATCGCCGGCCGGAGTGGCCGAGCGGTTTTAGGCACTTCAGTCTGGAACCGCGCGACCGCTACGGTCGCAGTTTCGAATCCTGCCTCGGGCATGGATGTGTGTGATGTCCTTAGGTTAGTTAGGTTTAAGTACTTCCAAGTTCTACGGGACTGATGACCTCCCATAGTGCTCAGAGTCACTTGAACCACTTCAGAACAAACATCAAATGTGAAGCACCAACAAGGACGTTTGTCTATGTATATTAACGGCTTTTTAAAGAAATATGGGGCATTATTTATTGAATGACCCTTGTACTTATTCGCAATTAGCCCTGCAGAGCAAAATGGACAAATGACTTAGACTGAACGGACCGCACTCTTGATTCTAAAAACATAAGACGAAAAGATACACGCGCCATGCACTGCGAAGGGGAAACAGATGTCCGGAAGAGATCCACTGTCTGCGACTCCGTAACAGTCAATGTTCTGAGGCAATACTCACGTCTTTAGTGATAGTAGTTCAAATGGCTCTGAGCACTATGGAACTTAACATCTATGGTCATCAGTCCCCTAGAACTTAGAACTACTTAAACCTAACTAACCTAAGGAAATCACACAACACCCAGTCATCACGAGGCAGAGAAAATCCCTGACCCCGCTGGGAATCGAACCAGAGAACCCCGGCGTGGGAAAGTGATAGTAGGATTCTAAATTTGCAATCTTGGAAAATGTTTTCGCGGAGAATTACTCCTTAATAGTTTGCAGGAAGTACACCATCGCCTACCCATGGCATCTTTGACTACTAATCAAAACGTTCTTAGTGCTGGTTCGAACCCAGGCCCTACTCAGATTCTGAATAATGACTGTAGAAGACTTCCGGCGTACAGAGTCACCGTCGTTCTTTTAACGGCCTTGTCAAAGAGGGCTTAGGAGCGGACATTCCTGCCCTTGGTGTGGGAAACTGTCCCTTAAAGGCAGTATACTCAGCAAGACCAACAAACAGCGTGAACGTGCAGCAGGCAAACCACTGCGTTAAAGACACACTTTGTGTAGACACAGGACATCAACTGGTCTCTAACTGAAAAAGTGTCGTCGTGATCTCTCGATTGGCAAAAGAGTCTGGATTAGTCCCCCATTTGTATCTCCGGGAGGGAGTAGCCTGAGGGGAGATAACCACGAAAAAAAGATTGAACAGCCAACGAACGGGTAAGGTTCTACGAATTGGAGCGTGGAATGTAGAAGTTTGAACGTGCTAGCGAAGACAGAAAATCTGAGAAAGTATATGCAAAGGCTCAATCTAGATATAGTGAGGTCAAGTGAAGTGAAGTGGCAGAAAGGTAACGGCTCATAGTTAGACGAACACACGTGATATCAATAGCAGCTGAGAACGATATAACAGGAGTAGGATTCGTTATGAGTAGGGGGGTAGGTCAGAGACTCAGTTGCTTTAAGCAGTTCACAGAGAGGGTTCTTCTAATCACAATCTACAGCAAACCAACGCCAACAACATTAGTTCAGGTACACAAGCCGACGTAAAAGGAGGAGGAGGAGGAAATTAGTGCTTAACGTCCCGTCGACAACGAGGTCATTAGAGACGGAGCGCAAGCTCGGGTTAGGGAAGGATGGGGAAGGAAATCGGCCGTGCCCTTTCATGGGAACCATCCCGGCATTTGCCTGAAGTGATGTACGGAAATCACAGAAAACCTAAATCAGGATGGCCGGACGTGGGATTGAACCATCGTCCTCCCGAATGCGAGTCCAGTGGGCTAACCACGGCGCCACCTCGCTCGGTGTAAAAGAGGAAGATGAAGAGATAGCGTATAAGAGGACACATTATGGGTAATTCAGTACGTAAAAAGATAACCAGGTCAGATGTGAAGGAGGAAGTAGAGGGAGGAATAGAAGACATAGTTACGGGAGAGCATGGGCTTGGTGGCGTGAATGGGAGAGGAGAATGACTAGCTAAGTTCTGCAACAAAATTTAGCTAGTAGTAGGGAATGTGCTGTTCAAAAATCTCAAGTGAAGGGTATATACTGGGAAAAGTCCCACAGTCACGAGAAAATAACAGATGGGCAGGCCTACATCATTATCAGACAAAGAATCAGAAATCACATATTGGATTCAGATCACAATTTAGGGAGATAGCTGCAAAGAAACCTTACTTCAAATGATCGACAAAATAAGTACAAAAATGATCAAGGAAAGACAGGAATAAAGCAAAAAAGGTCACTAAAGAAAGAAAGAAAGTATAAGAAAGCCAACGTTAAAGAGCTACAAGGAAAATGTGAACAATTGGATAAAGATATTGTGATGTCGTCAGTCATACGACCACACCGCCGCCTGAGAGACCGATCCACCGGATGCGATTCTCTCGATAAACGGAACAGAGGAACGGCTGTCCTAGCCAAAGAGTACACAGCCAGTCGCAGTACTTATGCTCGCCGCTAGGCCTCTTCGTGTTTAGGAGGAGAGTACTGCAGTTGTGCCAGTCTACAGTTCATAGCCGCGCTCAGTGGTCAGCCAGGGCCAATGTTGGTCATCGTCTGCAGCTCAGTCATTGCTGCCTTCAGGTCTTTGTAGCTCCGTTCCAAGTTAATCTTCAAATTCACCGGATTCAACATTCAAGATTACGAGGGATTAATTCGTCACTGCAAGATTTGTGATTTGTAAATTATGTCATTCTACAGACGCTTAGTCTAGTCGCGTCTTCTATAATTGTCAACCAATTGATAATGGACTACAGCAAAGTTAAGTAATAAATACTTTGTTATTTTGTACTCCTGCTAACTAATTGTGTTTTCCTGTTGTAGCTACCAAGCACTCTTAGCATAGTAGAACTCACGTTTCCACCTCCTTGGCTACTTCATATTTGCCATCTCATGTTGAAGGACTCGATTATGGCGGAAGATCGAGAGCTATCAGATATGGCCTTCGGAAGGACTTATTCAGCAAATAGAAGGGTCAGAAAGCAAGGGCGGTAACGTTAAGACTGGAATGGGATTCCAATGTTTAACGTAGAAGACAGATGGAAAGAATACATTGGAGCCATCTACGAGCGGAGGGAGTTGTCTGATGACGTGATAAAATAAGAAATGGCTCTCTATATGCTAGATATAAAGGATCTAGCATTAGACTCAAACAGAGATTTGGAAGACATGCAAAAAAATAAGAAATCCATCGGAATTTCTAAAACCACTGGGGAAAGTGGAAACGAAACGGCTATTTTGGATGGGTTGTAGAATATACGCGACTCGAAACGTAACATCACAATTTCAGAAAAGTATCATTCACACAATCCAGGAGACAGCAAGGATTGATATGTCTAGAGTCATCGCACAATCAGCTTAATATCTCATGCATCAGAATTGCTGGTAAGAATAACAGACAGAAGAAGGGAGAGGAAAATTAAGGATGTATTTCGGAAAGTTAAAGGCATCAGAGAGGCAGATCTGACATTCTGCTTGATAATTGTGAAAGGTCTCTGTTGGATTCCTTTCATGTTAATTTTTTAAAACTGTTGTCATTTACGGCATATATTCCACTTCTAACTTTACTGTGGTGTTTCTGACTATCTGGGAGGAGACTGAGCAGTGGAACGTGTTACTTTTACACATAAACAAGAACGATCTGTCACACTACTACATTTTAAAACACACTTTATATGAATTCATGTCACACAGTCTCATACGGAACCTACATCCGCTTTCTTTTATATACTGTACATGATAAGATACTGTCATCCCCCTTCCCTTCTATGTGAAAGGATGAATGAGCAAATCTATTTCTAGTTGCATGCTTGATGGTAGCAGACAAGCCTGTCTGGTAGAGAACAGTAGGACCAACGTTGGAAGAGGTAGCTACGCTTTCTAAAAGCAGAGAGGTTTCTATTCTTAGTATGGTCCTGTTCGTCCCTTGTCATGTAGGTATAGGAAGCTGCCTCTCTGGTCACTTCCGTTTGTATCTGTGAAGCACCCTCGGTAGGGGCACACGCCAGTCTGTCCGCGGCGAGTGTCTGAAGTGGTAAGATCTCCGGCTAAGTGCATGTCTGCTAAGTACATAGGACAATGGATTTCTTAAGTTCAGCCTAACTGAAAATTTAATCACCTTTATTTCAGGTTTAGATCTAAAATATCTAATGTTATCTTAAATTGCAACGTAGTGTAATTCGAGTGTGAAGTTCAGAATATCTTCCAGTAGTTGCTTTGTCATTACTTTGCGAGTAAATTGGAACCACGTGTGGATGATCCGTAGCTCTAACTAAGATCATCAATCTTAAATGCGAATGTGCGTGAGATTATAACGTCTCGTCTTGACAATATTTTTCAATATAGCAACTTTTCTTTATCTTCAAGTCACGTGGGGTGTTCTTTGTGAGACCAGTACCACGTGCTTATACAATTGTTTGACCCATCAGGTTAATAGTAAGACGATAGTAACCAGTTCGAGGTTTTTCTTTTGTAATTTGTGTTTTGATGTAATTTATTTTAATTATCAAAATTATTGTGGAGTTACACTCTTTGTGTAAACCAAGTTGACCACGTGAAGCATGTAGTGGAATCATCAAAGTAGCTCTCAGCTATTCTTTTCGGGAAGATTTCACAGAGAGTTAGTATGAATTTAGTATACCAGTGTGTGGTAATTTCATGACGGACAGGATTGCGCTACAAACGTAACTTCTTTGGGTGATAATTGAATCGGTTGATTGTGGTTAATTTCCTCTTGCATATGTTTCAACGTTCTTCGTGTTTTATTTTATGAATGCAGTGTTGTATGCAGTCTCCCAATCTTGGCTCCATATTTATTGTGTTCTGTAAGATTACAAACTCACATTTTCACAATCCTAAATAAGGCACCAGTTTAGTTATGAATCATGTTTAATATGCTGAAATTTTAACAGAACAATGATCAATGTTAAAATAAATGTCCAAATATAAACTGATTTATTTCTTTTTATTTAAATTGTCTTTATATATATATATATATATATATATATATATATATATATATATATATATGTATCACCAGTTATCGTAAGATGACTACTAAAAGATTATAATTAAAGTTAGTCTGGTTGGGAATTTGGTAAGCTAGACTGGATACCTGGTAAAACAGTTGCTCAGTAATGCAAGTTTAACGTCCCCAGATAGCTCACAGCTTTTAACCCGCTTTTATTGTCGTGAATATCAGCACCACTTTCAGAAAAAAATAATGCATCAACATTAGAATTGAAGCCAGGCTTAAGAAAAATCGGGTCACTTTCACAGGACTTGTCGACCTAGAAAGACCGTTCGATGTGTAAAAGGGTCCAAAATGCTCGAAATTCTGACAAAAATACGAGAAAGCTATATGTAAACACGGATAATACACAACGTGTACAAGAACGTAGTGGGAAAATAAGAATGGTAGATCAAGGTCGAAATGCTCAGATTAAAAAGGATGAAAGACAGGGGGGCAGTTTTGCCCCCTATTTTCTATCAAAGAATCAATTACGGGAATAAAAGAGATGCTCAAGAGGACAATGAAAATTCAGGGTGAAACGATATCAATGGTAGGGTGTGCTGACACATTACTATCTTTGGTGAAAGAGAAGGAGAATTCTTACAGGACCTATTGAATGGAATGAACAGTCTAACGAGTACAAAAAGTAGATTGAGAGAAACAGAATAAATTAATGATAACATAAATGAGATTAACTACAAACTTAACCAAAACTGGTCACCACGAAGTAGACAAGGTAAAGGAATTGTGTTACCATGGAAGTAAAATACTGGGGACAGTCAAATGAAAACGAGGCAGGTGGATAAAAAGTAAGTAAACTGTATATTATTTCAAAAGTCATCGGCGTAACAATAATGTAAATCTACGCACTTGGCCTATGAATCCACGGATGTGCCTAGGCATGCACCTCTTTATCCGAAGCAAACTGACGGCCACAAGTGTGTTTCTTCGGGCGGCCTCACATGTTGGCAAGGTTGTTTCCACTAGGCCGCACAAGTTTCGCTTGGAAACACTTACACATCCTCAATTCTGTCCCGATCTCTACCGATGATATTTCCATATTTTTTGGGGCCCTGAAGAGGTGCAAGCATGGGCACAATCGTGGTTCCGTTGGCAAACGCAAACATTTTTGCATGAAGGCTTCGACAGTCTTGGCTCACAGTGGAGTGAATGGATTAACATTTACGGTGATTACTTTTGAAATAATTAACACTTTTCTTACTTCGCCAGCCCGCATCTCGTGGTCGTGCGGTAGCGTTCTCGCTTCCCACGCGCGGGTTCCCGGGTTCGATTCCCGGCGGGGTCAGGGATTTTCTCTGCCTCGTGATGGCTGGGTGTTGTGTGATGTCCTTAGGTTAGTTAGGTTTAAGTAGTTCTAAGTTATAGGGGACTGATGACCATAGATGTTAAGTCCCATAGTGCTCAGAGCCATTTGAACCATTTTACTTCGCCACCCCCCCCATCTCCCCACCCTATCTGTACCGCTTTCATTTAACTGCCCTTATAATATATGATAAACGAAGCAAGTAGGACATAAAAAGTAGACTAGCACAAGCCAAGAGTGCACTCCTGCCAAATAAAGTGTACTAGTATAAAAAATCACCATTAATCTGAGGAAGAAGTTTCTAAGAACGTACTATCCCACTCAAGATGTATCAGGATGACTTGACTTGCGTTCCGCCTGACTTGTATGCAACCCATAGAACATAACTTTCTTGCAGACCCTCTAATCTCTTTTCGGTACAGTCATCTGAATATACACTGACGGAAAAAAGAATTGTAGCACCAAGAAGGAGTTGTGCGACATAAAAGAAAGTTGGCGAGCGCGTTTCTACATTTGAAAGATGATTTCGATTCACATTTCGTGCCAGTACCCTACTAGCGCTGCTATGAGGATGCAAAACAGGTTTGCTTTAAATACACTCTGTAACACTTGTGAGTGTTAGTTAGCTCTGAGACAGGATGTGGTTGTTTGATATTAGTTAAGAAAAGACGCCTTTATCAGCACCTAACTGGGTCCGAACGAGGTCGTGTAATAGAGCTACGACCAGCTGGATGTTCCATCTGTGATAGTGCACAGAGACTTGCCTGGGATGTGGCCTTTGTAAGTGACTGCTCGCAGCGGTGGCTACGACAATGTGCGGCCGCGAGAAGGCCGGGCTCTGGACCATCATGTAAGGCTACCGAGAGGGCACATGGCTCCGGCACACCATACTGCATCTGCAGCAGCAATGTGAGTGGCAGTTGGTGCCACAAGGACACAACAAACTGTTAAAAATCGGTTATTCAAGGATAGATCACCTGGCCACTGTGGCCGAGCGGTTCTAGGCGCTTCAGTTCGGAACCGCGCTGCTGCTACGGCCGCAGGCTCGGATCCTGCCTCGGGCGTGGATGTGTGTGCTGTCCTTGGGTTAGTTAGGTTTAAGTAGTTTTAATTCTAGGGGACTGATGACCTCAGATGTTGAGTTTCATAGTGCTTAGAGCCATTTGAAGCAATTTTTGACCAACCGGCCTACGTGCTAGACACACTGGAGCAACACCTGGAGTTACGGTCTGGAGTGCGATTTCATAGGACGGCATGTGCACCCTCGTGGTTTTCCCACGCACCCTGGCTGTAAATTTGTATGTCAGTGTGGTGATTCGATGTGCTGTACTGTTATACATGAACAGGATTCCAGGGGATGTTTTTCAACAGGATAACGCTCGTCCATATACCGCTGTTGTAACGCAACATGCTCTACAGAGCGTCGACATGTTGCCTTGGCCTGCTCGATCACCAGACCTGTCTCCATTCGAGCATATATGGGACATTATAGGACGACAACACCAGCGTCATCCACAAGCTGCATCGGCACTCCCTGTGTTGACCGACCAAGTGCAACAGGCATGGAACTTCAAAAAATGGTTCAAATGGCTCTGAGCACTATGGGACTTAACATCTGAGGTCATCAGTCCCCTAGAACTTAGAACTACTTAAACCTAACTAACCTAAGGACATCACACACATCCATGCCCGAGGCAGGATTCGAACCTGCGACCGTAGCGGTCGCGCGGTTCCAGACTGTAGCGCCTAGAAACGCTCGGCCACTTCGGCCGGCTCAGGCATGGAACTCCGTTACACAGACTGACATCCGTCAACTGTACAGTACAATGGATGTACGTTTGCGTGCTTGCTTTCATTATTATGACGGTTACACCGGTTATTAAAGTACCTTTACAATGCCTTATCTCGCGCTTATATTAACGTGTGCTCCTGCACTGTTAATCACTTAAATATGTTACCTAGACAATTGTATTGTCGAAATTTCATTACTGTACAATAATAAGTTTCTAAGTGTTTACTACAAGAGTCCAGCAGAGAACACCGCTCTCTTTGCCTATCAAACCAGGATCAAATCAATACCAAAGTAGTGCAAATATCAGGAAACACGTTATTAGAAATTACACAGACTTTAACGCATGTAGACAGAAACTTATAACAATAGATGACATTCCAAAGACCAAAGTTTAGCTTAACATAACGAAATTTTTATACTCGACGAGAATCCACAGTTCCTATCCAACAACTATTTTTCATGTCAACTATCCAGGAAACATTTTAAAGATGGTCACAGTTACAGTAAGAAACTATGGGCATATTTAAATTTGATATGATTGACGTAAAGTTTGTATTGGTGAGAATTTGAACCCAATACCTGAACTGATTGTTAACTATGGACAATCAGATGTTCCATACTGAAGTTTTCCATCAATAATAAGTAGTAGTAGAAGTAACTTTATTCATATGTAGATCTCTTTTTACAAGGATATAGGCCATGTCAAAGTATTCACAAGTTTGGACCAATTTTAAATAATCTAATTCGTATACACATATGTTTACAGACTTCTAGTTAGAGACAATCATTAGATTTACTCCTGGTATACAATACTTTTTTACCAAATAACTTATTAAATAATGTAATACCACACTATTCACTCATATCTCACTATCAGTCACTGCACACACTACTACACACATTGTTTCATATCACTTCACCCACTACACACACATACACACACACACACACACACACACACTGGTCATCTCTGGGCCATTTTCTGTACCGCAACTTCCCATTTGTTATCCTGAAAAACTGAAGAAGCATCCCTCCATAATGAGTGAGATGTTGAGCTCAGAAAGAGGAAGAGGTGTTAGTACTGTGCTCTGCATAGCTTGGGGGTAAGTATTTCTAGACAGGAAAAAAAGAAGGAAACAAACATAAAGTGAAGATGTTGTGTGGAATGTTGGATGTTTTATAATCATTATTATTATTATTTATTTGTATAACATTTTCTATCAAACCCCTACTCTGTTTTATCTAAGTAATCCTTTAATGTATAAAATGTATTGCATAACAGGTACTTTTTAGCTGCTTTTTTAAATAATGTCTTTTTGCAATTTCTTTAAACACTTTTGGTAATTTATTGTACAGTTTTATTCCTTGCTAGAAAATGCTGTATTGAGTTTTATGTTTATTTTTTCCTGATAAATGTAACTTGAGTCTATCTCTTGCTGCATGGTCATGGACAGAGCTATTTGTGCAGTAATTACCAGTGTTATTTTTCATGTGTACAACTGACTTTAAATGTATTCACATGCAGCAATTAAAATCCCCAGCGTTTTGAACACATCTTTACAATGAGCTCGACTAGTATTTTAGGTTATTATTCTCTTTTCTGGAGTTTGAAAACTGTATTCAATTTCGTGCGTTTGTTCCCCAAAAAAGAATGCCATAGCTAAGAATTGAGCGTACATATGAATAATACGTAACTAAAAGACACTGAATGTTACACACTTCTGATAGGTTCTAGGGGCACAATATGCTGATGATATTCCGTTTGCAAGTACCTTTGTGTGTTCACATCACTTCAACTGAGAATCAATATTCATTCCTAGAAATTTTGCATTTGTTACACAGTCTATAGAGGTGCCATCTACATTTAATTTAACATTGTCATTTTTCCTCTTGAAACTGAAATTCATGGCGTTAGTTTTCTTTATGCTCAATGTCACTTTATTGCTTATTGACCAATCATAAACTTTCTTGAGAGTTTCATTTGCTTTCTCGGCAAGGTGTTCTCTTGTTTTCTCGCTGTCATCAGCGAAGAGAATTTTTCACCATCATTAACACTACTGGGAAAGTTATTGATGTGTATCAGGAATAGTATTGGTCCCAATATGCTACCTTGCGGAACCCTTATATTAATGTATTTTGGTTCTGATAAGTGTTTTACTAATTGTATAGATCTATTTGAAGTGTGTGTTATCTCTACTCTTTGTACCCTATCTGCTAGGTATGATCGAAACCAGTCATTAGCTATCCCTTTTATTGCTAATGCTCCTAACTTGTTTAATAGAATCTTGTGGTTGACTGTATCAAACGCATTAGAAAGGTCCAAATATATGTCTGTGACACACTCATCTTTATCAAGAGCATCAAGTACAACTTCTGTGAATTCTACTATGGCTTACTCTATATTTTTGCCACTGCGGAAACCAAACTGTGATTCGTGTAAAAGATTGTATTTATTCAGGTAATTCATTAATCTGTCTTTCATAATTGCTTCTATTATTTTTGAGAATGCTGGCAGTAGGGAAATGGGCTGGTAATTTTCTATGTCTTCTGCATTACCTTTCTTACGCAAAGGTACAACTCTTGCATGTTTTAACTACTCTGGAAATGTCCCTGATGTGAAGGATCCATTTATTATATTTGTTAAGGGGCCTTGTATAATTTCTATACATTGTTTCAGTACACACATTGGCACTTCATCTAAGCCTACTGACTTTTTATTTTTTAGTTCTTGAACGGTTTTATTGACTTCATTCTCTGTGGTTGGAAGTAACATCATTGTATTTAGTGCAACATTATGTAGAGGTATTATATTTGCTTTGGGGAATTTCTGCTGTAACTTGTCTGCACTTCTCTGTAATACTTGAGAAATACTCGCTTACTTGCTTTGTTAAGTGTTGTGGATTATTTATTACCTTATCCCCCTCCCTTAGCAGTATGTTATTCCGGGTTTGTTTGCCTCTCACCGTTTCCTGTTTTATAACATCCCAGACTGGTTTGATTTTATAAGATGTCTAGAACTGAAATGACTGGCCAAAAAAGTTTTGCCTTACTGATATTCGACCCTGCCACCTATCACCGTCGTTTTAAAGTCACGAATATACAGGGTGATTCAAAAAGAATACCACAACTTTAAAAATGTGTATTTAATGAAAGAAACATAATATAACCTTCTGTTATACATCATTACAAAGAGTATTTAAAAAGGTTTTTTTCACTCAAAAATAAGTTCAGAGATGTTCAATATGGCCCCCTCCAGACACTCGAGCAATATCAACCCGATACTCCAACTCGTTCCACACTCTCTGGAGCATATCAGGCGTAACAGTTTGGATAGCTGCTGTTATTTCTCGTTTCAAATCATCAATGGTGGCTGGGAGAGGTGGCCGAAACACCATACCCTTAACATACCCCCATAAGAAAAAATCGCAGGGGGTAAGATCAGTGCTTCTTGGAGGCCAGTGATGAAGTGCTCTGTCACGGGCTGTCTGGCGGGCGATCCATCGCCTCAGGTAGTTGACGTTCAGGTAGTTCAGACGTTAAGGTTTCATAACTAACCTTTTTCGTAGGACTCTCCATACAGTTGATTGTGGAATTTGCAGCTCTCTGCTAGCTCTGCGAGTCGATTTTCCTGGGCTGCGAACAAATGCTTGCTGGATGCATGCTACATTTTCATCACTTGTTCTCGACCGTCCAGAACTTTTCCCTTTGCACAAACACCCATTCTCTGTAAACTGTTTATACCAACGTTTAATACACCACCTATCAGGAGGTTTAACACCATACTTCGTTCGAAATGCGCGCTGAACAACTGTCGTCGATTCACTTCTGCCGTACTCAATAACACAAAAAGCTTTCTGTTGAGCGGTCGCCATCTTAGCATCAACTGACGCTGACGCCTAGTCAACAGCGCCTCAAGCGAACAAATGTACAACTAAATGAAACTTTATAGCTCCCTTAATTCGCCGACAGATAGTGCTTAGCTCTACCTTTTGTCGTTGCATAGTTTTAAGTTCCTAAAGTTGTGGTATTCTTTTTGAATCACCCTGTACGTTAAATACCGGCTTATTTCATCAGCAGCGAGATGTGCAGACGTCAGAAACTTCAAATAATGTGACGAAACTGAAAGAAGCCAAATCCAGCACCAATCGTTATTGTTGACAAAGCAGGAAGAGAAATCAAATTATTTTTATCAGTTGTTTGGTGGGTGCATGTTACGGCTTGAAATGGCATACTGGATTAGAAACCGGACATGCGCCTTTCGCGGAGACCTTGAGGAGTTTGGAATCTTAGGGAAACAAATAAACACAAGAACTGTGTCGTCCCGAAGGGATCAAATCCCGTCCAAGGGGAGATATGAGTTTGAATTCCAGTCCAGCACCAATATTTTCAACATTTCAAATGCAAATACAATAAAAGAAGAGCCCTTTGGCATTATATGACGCCTGGTGCACTAATAAAATGAAATTTCTGGTGTAAAGTACGTTATTGGTGGCCGAATTCCTACCTGACGCAACTTCCACCTCTGTGCTGGCCCAGCCAACACCACACTCCTCCAGCGAAGTTTAATGTGGATTTAGAACCACGATGTAAGACTTCATCGTTCATTTGGCATTTCGAAAGGTGAAGAGAGTTTGTTCATGTGTGTTTTTTTTAAGTAGGTTGCCTGAAATGTGGAACGAACCCAGACGCCGGCCGGGATGGCCGAGCGGTTCTAGGCGCTACAGTCTGGAACAGCGCGACCGCTACGGTCCCAGGCTCGAATCCTGCATCGGGCATGGATGTGTGTGGTGTCCTTAGTTAGGTTTAAGTAGTTCTAAGTTCTAGGGGACTGATGACCTCAGAAGTAAAGTCCCATAGTGCTCAGAGCCATTTGAACCATTTGAACCCAGACCTTTTGCACAAAAAGCTAGAATTATTCAAACGGACCATCGAATTGAAGGCCTCAAGATTTTGTTGGCATGAAGAATGCTGAATGACGAATGCTTCACAATGAATGAGATTTCTGACTTCTGGAGATGGATTACAGACTGTTCAAAACATTATTTCCGTAACGACTCTATAGTGGAGTGTACGCTGATACGAAACTTCCTGGCACACTAAAACTGTGTGCTGCAGCGATACTTAAATTCGGTACGTTTGCATTTCGCAGGCAAGGGCCCTACCAAGTGAGCTACCCAAGCACGACTCACTACAACTTCACACAGCTTTACTTCCGCCAGTACCCCATCTCCTGCCTTCCAAACATCACAGAAGCTCTCCTGCGAAACTTTGCGAGACTGGCGCTACTGGAAGAATAGGATATTGCCGAGACATAGCTTAACCACAGCCTGGGGGATGTTCCCAGAAAGAAATTTTCTCTCTACACCGAAGTGTGCGCTGATATGAAACTCCTTCGCGAGAGCTAAAGGCAAAGGTCCCGAGTTCGAGTCTCGGTCCTGCACACAGTTTCAATCTGTCATGAAGTTTCATGAACTTCATTGTTTGGCCGCGTTGCCTTCACTACCTGCCTCAGCTACCAAATGCGTACATTTGATTGGATTTTGTAAACACTAAAATAACTTAACATAAATGGTATCTGCACAAACTGGCAACACAGTGCTGTGTGGAACTTTCTACAGGAGCTATTCTTCTACATCTACATGTACATGGATACTCTGCAAATAATATTTAAGTGCCTGGCAGAGGGTTCATCGAACTACCTTCACAATTCTGTATTATTCCAATCTCGTACAGCGCGCGGAAAGGACGAACACCTATATCTTTCCCTACCAGCTCTGATGTCCCTTATTTTATCATGGTGATCGTTTCTCCCTATGTAGGTCAGCGTCTGCAAAATACTTGCGCATTCGGAAGAGAAAGTTCATGACTGGAATTTCGTGAGAAGACTCCTCCGCATCGAAAAACACTTTTGTTTTAATGATGTCCATCCCAAATCCAGTATAATTTCAGTGACACTTTCTCCCATATTTCGTGATAATACAAAACGTGCTGCCCTCCTTCAACTTTTTCGATGTACTCCGTCAGTCCTATCTGGTAAAGATTCCACACCGCGCACCAGTATTCTAAAAGAGGACAGACAAGCGTAGCGTAGGCAGTCTGCTTAATAGATCTGTTACATTTTCTAAGCGCCCTGCCAATAAAACGCAGTCTTTGGTTACCCTTCCTCAAAATATTTTCTTTGTGTTCCTTCCAATTTAAGTTGTTCGTAATTGTAGTTCCTAGGTTATTAGTGCAATTTACGGCCTTTATGTTTGACTGATTTATCGTGTAACCGAAGTTTAGCGGATTCCTCCCAGCACTCATGTGGATGACGTCACACTTTTCATTAGTTAGGATCAATTGCCAATTTTCGCATCATAGAGATATCTTTTCTAAATCGTTTTGCAATTTGTTTTGATCTTCTGATGGCTTTACTATTAGTTAAACGACAGCGTCATGTGCAAACAACCTAAGACGGCTGCTCAGATTGTCTCCCAAATCGTTTATGTAGATAAGGAACAGCAAAAGGCCTGTAACACTACCTTGGGGAACGCCAGAAATCACTTCTGTTTTACTCGATGACTTTCCGTCAGTTACTACGAACTGTGACCTCTCTGACAGGAAGTCACGAATCCAGTCATATAACTGAGACGATATTGGATAAGAACGCAATTTCACTTCAAGCCGCTTGTGTGGTACAGTGTCAAAAGCCTTCCGGAAATCTAGAAATACGGAGTAAATTTGAAATCCCTTGTCAATAGCACTCAACACTTCATGCAAGTAAAGACGTAGTTGTGTTTCACAAGAACGATGTTTTCTAAATCCGTGTTGACTGTGTGTCAACGGACCGTTTCCTTCGAGGTAATTCATAATGTTCGATCACAATACAAGACGGTCCATTGATAGTGACCGGACCAAATATCTCACGAAATAAGCATCAAACGAAAAAACTACAAAGGACGAAACTCGTCTAACTTGAAGGGGGAAACGAGATGGTGCTATGCTTGGCCCGCTAGATGGCGCTGGCATAGGTCAAATGGATATCAACTGCGTTTTTTAAAATAGGAACCCCCATTTTATTACATATTCGTGTAGTACGTAAAGAAATATGAATGTTTTAGTTGGACCACTTTTTTCGCTTTGTGATATGTTCCAAAATCATACTGCATATCGACGTTAATGATATGGGCATTTAATTTAGCGGATTACTCTTACTACCTTTCCTGAATATTGGTTGACCTGTGCAACTTTCCAGTCTTTGGGTAGGGGTCTTTCGTCGAGGAACGGGGGTCTGGATCAGAGGACTTGTTTGTATTAAGCGATTTAAGTTGCTTCACTACTCCGGGGATACATACTTTTACTTTACTCACGTTGGCAGCTGTTCCTGATTTGAATTCTGGAATATTAATTTCGTCTTCTTTTGTGAAGGCATTTCTGAATACTGTATTTAGTAACCCTGCTTTGGCAGCAGTGTCTTCGATAGTATCTCCATTACTATCGCGCAGAGAAGGCATTGGTTGTTTCTTGCCATTTTCCGTCAAGTTTCGAGACAGAGATTCGTTTGGAAGTATTGTAAGCATCTCGCATTGAAGTCCGCGCTAAATTTCGAGCTTCTGTAAAAGATAGCTAATCTTGGAGATTTTGTGTCCGTTTAAATTTAGCACGTTTCCGTTTGAGGTGCTGTGACGCTGTGTACATTCATTCTCAGGTGGGAAACGTGGCACAGTGTAAACGAGATGCCTAATTATGGAGCGCATTCATAACTTTACTTTGTGAATTTCACTTCCTATGACATACGAGGCGTGTTTTTTATGTAAGTACCGTTTTGCAATTAAAAAAGACGCGCTAAGATATCTCAATAATTTTATTTTTACATGAAAGCATGTACCTTAATCTACTTTTCTACATAATTTCCGTCAATACTGAGGCACTTGTCATAACGTTGTACCAGTTTTTGAATACCCTCCTCATAGAAGTCTGCCGCCTGACTTGTTAACCACTGGATCATCACTGTTTTGACTTCGTCATCGCCTTGAAGACGCTGACCGCCCAGGTGTTTCTTCAAGTGCAGGAACAGATGCCACTGGACGCAAAATGGTTCAAATGGCTCTGAGCACTATGGGACTTAACATCTGAGGTCACCAGTCCCCTAGAACTTAGAACTACTTAAACCTAACTAACCTAAGGACATCACACACATGCATGCCCGAGGCAGGATTCGAACCTGTGACCGTAGCAGTCGCGCGGTTCTGGACTACAGCGCCTGGAAGCGCATGGCCACTGCGGCCGGCCCACTGGACGCAAGATCGGGGCTGTGCGGAGGATGATTTCGAGTTGATGAGATCTTTGGTCTGATTCGCCACGTGCGGACGGGCATTGTCTTGCAGCAAAACGATGCCCTTGCTCAACTTCCATGGACTGTTGCTTTGATTTTGGTGTGACTTAGGCCACCCATGTTTCATCGCCCGTAACAGTTTGGTTTAATAAATCATCACCGTCGTTGTGGTACCGATCAAGGAAAGTCTAAACGTTTGGTTTTGTGCACATACGTCAACATTTTCGGTACCCAACGTGCGCACAATTTTCGGTAATTCAAGCGCTCGGTCACAATGCCATACAAAACACTACCGGAAACATTAGGAAACTTATCCCGCAAAGAGAAAATCGTAAAGCGTCTGTTTTCTCTCACCTTATTGTCCACTTCCTGCACCAAACTTTCATTAACGACCGAAGGACGCCCACTCCGTTGTTCATCATGCAAATTTGTGCGGCCATCTATAAATGCTCTTACCCACTTTCTTACCATTCCATCACTCATAATGTTTTCTCTGTAAACTGTACAGATCTCACGATGAATATCAATCGCTTTTAGGCCTTTAGCACTAAGATATCTTAGAACAGCCCGTACTTCACAGTCGGCGGGACTCACGATTATCGGAGTCATCTTAAACACTCAGTACACAACGTAAACAAGGAAGAATCAGATTGCAATGGCGTCAGTGCGTAGATTAAGGTACAGGTGTTCATGTAAAAACAAAATTATTCGGATATCTTAGCACGTCCTTTTTTAATTTCCAAACTGTACTTACTTAAAAACCAGCGTTGTTATCATTTCTCTTGCAGCATTTGACGTGAAGGATATTGAAGTATCTGATCTATCAACGCAGGCAAAATTTTCGTGAAAAAAGTAGATTGCTGCATAATTTCGTAGAGATTTTGTTGGGATGTTGTCACGCAGATTGCTATAAATATATTTGTAAATTATCATTTTTTGTTTGTTTGAGGTTCTTAAAATGCTCTTGTAGTGACTTACTGAATGTTGCACATTTGAAGGTTACTGTTGTATCCTAGCCAGTAATGCCACCCGAGCCCGCTGCCAAAAGGTTGGCAGTATCAAAGTCCGGACGCCGTCCGCATAAGCAGTGCCAGCGAGACAGGAAATCGCCGCAAGTCTGCGCGCGCCACCGCTGGCTTCTGGCTTATTAAGCGCTGGAGTCGCGAGCGCTAGGACAGTTCTGTATTCGCCGCTCAGTTGTATACTCGCCACCGAATTGTGTACTTGCTAGTCAGTTGTGTGTTCATCGCAGCAGAGTTGTTGTTTGTCGTCAGCCGACGCTGACCTAGCCGCTCCGACTCGAACTAGACAGATTTCTGTAGACACCGAGTTCACTACTGTGTTGCTGTATCTTCGTTAATAAAGATAAGTACCGACTTTTATTTAATCAGAGTGTTTGGGTTTTCATCTTTCTGTTCACTGTTCCAGCGGACCGGTCGGCCCGCTATTAAAAGTGTGGCGGTGACTTCGTAAGCCGTTTCTACAGCGAATTGTTTGTCGCTACGAACGCCGCCACAAAAGTTACGATGATCAATATTTAAGTGTTGGAAAGTGAAGTGTGAAGAGGAAAAGTGTCTAACATATGTGACATTTTGTTCTCTTTGGAGTTAATAGACGGTTACAAGCAATTTTGGCAGCTGGAAACATTTGAGCCATGTATGGGGTGAGTGCACCAAAGAAATCACGCCGGAAAACAGTTCTCTCGTTACAAGTAGGATTGTTTCGACGTGAATTATTCGTACCATTCAAGAGGTCCAACGGACTTTGACGCAGGACGTGTTTACAGTTTACCACTGCGGTCCACATCAGTGAACCCGGTTACTGGGAAATGTGATGAACTGTCATCATTTAACCCTCTTGAGACACATGCATTCAATGGGCAGTCTTGGGGGGAGGGGGGGGGGGGTGAGATTAAACGTCCAGTCGACATTTTCTTCAGCGGCTGTCGTGGCTATTTTTATTTCTCTTTCTTAAGCGTACTGCCAGTAAAGAGCTTTACTGAGATCCGGGGAACTCGGACGACGCATACAAGAGGTCAGTCATACAGTACAGGAGGAAGGTCCAGTTAACGCGCGGAGACATGAGTGACGCAGCGGTATGTGTAGTAACATTTATTTTGCTGTCTGAGGTGCAGAGTTATTAAGTGTCTCGGTGCGTTGGACGACGTCCGGGCGTAAGCCCTGCATTAACGCAGTGTGACGTCATCCAGTGCTAGCCTGCTTGTCACGGTGTGTAGCACTGCTGCGTTTGCGCTTCCGCCTCCCCCACTCGGAGGTTGTGTGGCATCGCTTTCCTGGAGCCCTGACGTCTGCCGCTTCAGCAGTGCACCTTCGTGTCATACTGACTGGCAGACAAAATTTAAGCATGTACAACAAATTATTCTGCCGCGTAACAGTTTCTCCATCAGAAGCGATTCACTTTTTCACCATCACAGACCATTTCAGCATTATGAGCAAATAACATTCTTTTTAACATCATACACTTCTAAACAGTTTTCTTCAAACCTCTTCATTACTGAAAACTACAATGAACAGCCGAAATACTGCGACCACTGCCCACCGCTGCGCTGGATGCCGCCAGATGGCCCTGCGGGCACGCGACGCATTTAAGTCGAGCAAAAAGGACAGACGTCACCTTAGCGAAGATATGGGCTGCAAACGCGGAAAGCCCATTGAGATAAGCGACTTTGACAAATTATTATTGCTACCCAGAGCCCGTGAACGAGTATCTCGGAAACGGCAAAGCTGGTCGAGTGTTCACGTGCTACTGTCGTTAGCATCTACGGAAAGAGGATGCTCTTCAAGGCTATTCGCAGACGATGCAGTTGTTTATATCAAAGTAGCAACGCCAGAAGACAGTAATAATTTGCAGAACGATCTGCAAAGAATTGATGCATGGTGCAGTCTCCGGCAGTTGACCCTGAACGTAAATAAATGTAACATATTGCGCATACATAGGAAAAGAAATCTCCTACTGTACAGCTACACTATTGATGACAAACAGCTGGAGACAGCGTCTGCCGAAAAATATCTAGGTGTAACCATCCAGAGCGAGCTTAAGTGGAATGACCATATACACTACTGGCCATTAAAATTGTTACACCAAGGAGAAATGGTTATGATAAACGGGTAGTCGTTGTACAGATATATTATACTAGAACTGACATGTGATTACATTTTCACGCAATTTGGGTGCACAGATCCTGAGAAATCAGTACCCAGAACAACCACCTCTCGCCGTGATAACGGCCTTGATACGCCTGGGCATTGAGTCAAACAGTGATTGGATGGCGTGTACAGGTACAGCTGCACATGCAGCTTCAACACGATACCACAGTTCATCAAGAGTAGTTACTGGCGTATTGTGACGAGCCAGTTGCTCGGCCACCATTGACCAGACGTTTTCAATTGGTGAGAGATCTGGAGAATGTGCTGGTCAGGACAGCAGTCGAACATTTTCTGTATCCAGAAAGGCTCGTACAGGACCTGCAACATGCGGTCGTGCATTATCCTGCTGAAATGTAGGGTTTCACAGGGATCGAATGAAGGTTAGAGCCACGGGTCGTAACACATCTGACATTTAACGTCCACTGTTCAAAGTGCCGTCAATGCGAACAACAGGTGACTGAGACGTGTAACCAATGGCACCGCATACCATCACACCGGATGGTACGCCAGTGTGGCGATGACGAATACACACTTCCAATGTGCGTCCACCGCGATGTCGCCAAACACGGATGCGACAATCATGATGCTGTAAACATAACCTGGATTCATCCGAAAAAATGACGCTTTGCCATTCGTGCACCCAGGTTCGTCGTTAAGTACGCCATGGCAGGCGCTCCTATCTGTGATGCAGCGTCAAGGGTAACCACAGCCATGGTCTCCAAGCCGATAGTACATGCTTCTGCAAAAGTCGTCGAACTGTTCGTGCAGATGGTTGTTGTTTTGCAAACGTCCCCATCTGTTGTGTCAGGGATCGAGACGTGGCTGCACGATCCATTACAGCTATGCGGATAAGATGTCTGTCATCTCGACTGCTAGTGATACGAGGCCGTTGGGATCCAGCACGGCGTTCCGTATTACCCTCCTGAACCCACCGATTCCATATTCTGATAACAGTCATTGGATCTCGACCAACGCGAGCAGCAATGTCGCGATACGAGAAACTGGAATCGCGATAGGCTACAATCCGACTTTTATCAAAGTCGGAAATGTGATGGTACGCATTTCTCCTCCTTACACGATGCATCACAACAACGTTTCACCAGGCAACGCCGGTCAACTGCTGTTTGTGTATGAGAAATTGGTTGGAAACTTTCCTCATGTGAGCACGTTGTAGGTGTTGCCATCGGCGCCAACCTTGTGTGAATGCTCTGAAAAGCTAATCATTTGCATATCACAGCATCTTCTTCCTGTCGGTTAAATTTCGCGTCTGTAGCACGTCATCTTCGTGGTGTAGCAATTTTAATGGCCAGTAGTGTAAAACAGATACTGGGAAAAGCAGACACCAGATTCAGATGCATCGGATGAATCTTAAGGAAATGCAACTCATCCACGAAAGAAGTGGCTTACAAGGCGCTTGTTCGCCCGATTCTTGAGTAGTGCTCATATATCTGAGATCCCTATCAGATACGACTGATAGAGGAAATAGAGAAGATGCAACGAAGAGCGACGCGTTTCGTCACGGGACCGTTTAGCTGGCGAGAGAGTGTTACGGAGACGCTAAACAAACTCCACTGGCAGACGTTACAAGAGAGGTGTTATGCATTTACTGTTGAAATTTAGAGACACGACTTTCTGGGAGGAGTCGGACAACATATTACTTCCCCCCACATATATCTCGCGTATTGCCACGAGGAGAATATTCGAGAAATTATCGCCAATACAGAGGCTTACCGACAATCATTGTTCCCACGCAGTATTCGCGAGTGGAACAGGGTTGGAGGGATGAGATTGTGGTGCCGAAAGTACCCTCCGCCACACACCATTGAGTGGCTTGCGGAGTATGATGGAGATGTAGAAGGACAGTGAAACTACCACTAGGCGGTAAACAATTGGACGTCCACGACTGCCCACATAACGTGCGATTCGGAGGCTTGTCTGCTCCGTAAAGCGGGACAGATGGTGATCTGTGGCAACTCTGGCGAAAGGTCACAATGCTGGAGCACGCACAGGTGTTGCGGAGTACGCCGTTTTTCCTACGTCGTTGAACACTGAGCTCCGCAGCAGATCACCCCTACGTGTCCACACGTTCACCCAAGGACATCGCCAGTTACGATTGCAGTGGGCACGGGATCATAGGGATTCGACCATCGGTCAGTGGAAACTCGTCGGAGCGTCGGGTGAATCACAATTTTGCCACTCTAGATCGACGGTCGTCTCCATAAACGCCGTCATCGAGGCGAGCGGAAGCTCGAAACGTGCCGCGCGCCACGGACGCAGTCTGGTGGGAGCAGCATTATGCTGTGGGAGACATTCTCCTGCGCTTGCAAGGGACCTGTCGTAGTAATGGAACTACCAGCATTCCTTCATTCTTAATGTCTTCCCCGGCAGCGATGTCATCTTTCAGCAGTATAATTGTCCGTGTTTCGGAGCCAGAACTGTGCTGTAGCGGTTTGAGGAGCATTATAGTGAACTCACGTTGATGTCTCAGCGACCAAATTAGGCTAATGTAAATCCTATGGAACCCATCTGGGTAGCTATCGGACGCGATCACCGCGTACGCAATTCAGCGGCCCGTTATTTACGCTAATTACACGACCTCTGCATTGGCATCTAATGCCACATACCTCCACAAACCTACCAACAACTGTCAGATCCCTGATATGCAGAGTCAGTCATGTATTTCGTCCCAAAAACGGACAAACACGCTATTAAAGACGTGGCCATAATGTTCTGGCTCATCAGTGTATGTTTTGTACCCAAATTATAGTTGCAGAAATGCGAACAAAACTCATTTCCTTATTATTTAGGTCAAAGCGATAGCTTCTGAAGCATGGGCCAGCTCAATAACCACCTCATCTGTCCAACCGTACCTTCTTCTTGCTGTACAGTGGAGAAATGGCAACAGTGTACAATACGTGTGGCAACTTCGATGTACTTCGCACAGTGGTTCAGAATCATCTTGCTAAATTCACTTGAATTTCCCAGTGAGTAATCTGAATGATTCTCACTTTAGGTGTAACAATGGGTCGTTAAAATTACTATGTGATTCCAGTAACGTCGTTCCATAGCCCGCCCGGTTGGCTGTGCGGGCTAACGCACGGCTTTCCGGAGTGGGAAGGAGCGCCTGGTCCCCGGCACGGATCCGCCCGGCGGATTTGTGTCGAGGTCCGGTGAGCCGGCCGGCCTGTGGATGGGTTTTAGGCGGTTTTCCATCTGCCTCGGTGAATGCGGGCTGGTTCCCCTTATTCCGCCTTAGTTACACTATGTCGGCGATTGCTGCGCAAACAAGTTCTCCACGTACGCGTACACCACCATTACTCTACCACTCAAACATGGGGGTTACACGCGTCTGTGTAAGACGTTCCCAGGGGGGGGGGGGGGGTCCACCGGGGGCCGAACCGCACAATAACCCTGAAAGAGTGGTTCAGTGTGGGGCGGCGGAGGGGTGAAGGGGAATGCGGAAGTCGTCGTGGGGTTGTGAACCACTGCCGCTGCGGCGTGGACGGAGCCTTTCCGACGTTTATAGGTCGCCAGTTAACATACAATGCAATACAATACAATACAATGTCGTTCCATGCAAAATCTTCAACTAATCTCGTATTTTAAGTTTCAGATTATCTAAATTATCAGTCAGTATAGAGATGACAGTGCGCTGCGAGTTACGGCAGCAGACTAGCTAAGTGGGGATGCGGCCGCCTTGTGAGGCGAAGTCGTGGTAGCTCATAGTTTCCGTCTCGCTAGTGACTCGCAGAATTTGTCATGTTTCACTCGTTCTCTTACAGAGCTGCAAGATCCAAGGTCAGTAATCAGAAAGGAAATCATAATATTTCCATTCCAATTCTTATCGCAATCTTGATTTAATACCCCTACCGATCTAACGGTAAAAACTTTAAAAAAGTGTGAAACTGCGGCCTTGTGAGAATTTACATTTTTGTGCTTGTATTAACATAACTTTTAGTATTACTTGGTTTATATGTGGCATCGAATAATTTCTTAACGGAGCTGCTTTCGGGTCTACTTTCACAGCCAGACTTACATACTTTCGTTGTGGTCCAGACATGTTTCTTCTGTAGTACACAGCGCTTGACGTTGACAAAGACCATTTGAAAGTCAAAAGTGCCTAATATCTTAGTAATGCATGAAATTTTTGGCAGGCTCGTACTACGGATCATGTCTGTTTTATTAAATTAGGGTTTTGTATCAAAATTGTCATGGTAAGTTGTAATTCACTTGTATTCGAACAGTGCATATTTTTAAAGCGCATGTCATTGGTTTATTGAAAGTAGCAGTAACGCGTAAGAAAGAAATTATTCATCAATCGTATGTTCTTCGACAATCGTGTGTTCTGATGATGCTCAGGCAGTTTTTGGGTTCCATCCCTGTAGAAAGCAAGTTTAAAGTGCATTTTCGTCCATAAATAGATTTTTTGATGGCTTTTAGACAAGAAGCGAGAAATGTAAACGTCTCAAGCTTGGAATAAATGGGGTAGGGACGGCTTCTCATTGAAGCTCCTGGACAGATTATCTAACAAAGTCAGCAGAGTGCAGTTGGTAACACCTGTGCCACCAGCTGCCTGACTTTACATTATGAGGACTCACACTGGTCTCTGCTTCAGGTACTTTTTGTTTGAGCCAACCATCATTTTCTTTTCATGAAGCCAACGCCCGGTGCTTCAAATCCCCGGCTGATCACTCTGATTTATGTCCTCGTTATTTCCTTAAATCGATTAAGGTAAATGCAGGTATCTCGCCCTTCAAAGTGCACAGTCCCCGTCCTTCCCAGCCGTACCTTTGGCGGTTGCTGCAAAAATTGTTTCGACTATGCTGCAGGAGTTTCGCTGGGAAGCCCTTACACATCCTCCATGCAATCCCGATGTGTACTCATCCTATTTCCATATACCGGGTGATCAAAAAGTCAGTATAAATTTGAAAACTTAATAAACCACGGAATAATGTAGATAGAGAGGTAAAAATTGACACACATGCTTGGAATGACATGGGATTTTATCAGAACAAAAAAAAAAGTTCACAAAATGTCCGAGAGATGGCGCTGGACAGCAAAACGTCAGTGACTGCGCATGACAATCGTGTATAAAAGGAGCTATAATGAGAGAGAGAACCAGACGCGCCAGCAGTGGCAGAATGTTGACGTTACCTGAAAAGGCGCTTTTAGTGAAGCTGTATTATCAGAATGGGGCATGTGCTAGTTCCTCGTTACGATCCTACCGCCATAGGAAGGGAATTCGAACGGGTAAAGGTCCGTTGACAAATGCAACTGTGGCGAGAATGATTTCGAAGTTCAAAGCCACGGGTTGTTTGGACGATAGACTAGTGGCCGACCGAGCACAAGGCGTAATGCTGCTGAGACAGTTCAGGAAGAAATGGAGACTGTAGCGGGTTCGTCTATGCACGGGGAAGTCAGCGCTCGCGCAGTCCCAAGTCGCACCGGCATTCCATACACTACTGTTTGGTTGGCACTGAGGCGTACCCCCCGATGCTATCCGTACAAAATCCATCGGCATCATGAACTGTTACCTGGCGATTTAGTGAAGCGGAGGGCATTTGAGGTGTGGGAGTTTCAAAAGTTGGCGGAAGATGACGATTGGTTGAGTTCGTGTTGTGGACCGACGAAGCTCATTTCACGCTCCGATGGTCTGTCAACGCCCACAACTGTAGAATTTGGGCTACCGAAAATCCTAGAACTGCCGAGGAAACTCCACTGCACGACGAGAAAGTCACGGTATGGGTTGGATCTATCACATCTACCGTTATCGGGCCTTTTTTCTTCGAGGAAATGCGTGATTATGGTATTGTAACTGCTACCGTGGCGGGTGAGAGGTCGCCGATATGTTACAGAATCGCATCATCCCCAGCCTGGCTGATAAACACCTGCTGGAACGTACGATGTTTATGCAGGATGGTGCTCCACCCCATATTGCTAGACGCGTCAAAGATCTCTTGCGCGCGTCGTTTGGTGATGATCGTGTGCTCAGCCGCCACTTTCGTCATGCTTGGCCTCCCAGGTCCCCAGACCTCAGCCCGTGCGATTATTGGCTTTGGGGTTACCTGAAGTCGCAGGTGTATCGTGATCGACCGACATCTCTAGGGATGCTGAAAGACAACATCCGACGCCAATGCCTCACCATATCTCCGGACATGCTTTAGAGAGCTGTTCACAACATTATTCCTCGACTACAGCTATTGTTGAGGAATGATGGTGGACATATTGAGCATTTCCTGTAAAAAACATCATCTTTGCTTTGTCTTACTTTGTTGTGCTAATTATTGCTACTCTCATCAGATGAAGCGTCATCTGTCGGACGGTATTTGAATTTTGTATTTTTTTGGTTCTAATAAAACCCCATGTCATTCCAAGCATGTGTGTCAATTTGTACCTCTCTATCTACATTATTCCGTGATTTATTCAGTTTTCAAATTTATACCAACTTTTTGATCACCTGGTATTTGGAGCCCTGAACAAAGACATTCGTGGCCGTTGATTTGGTTCGGACGAGGGGTGCACGCCTGCGTACAGTCACGGTATAGCAACGACAAACATGTTTCCACAAAAGTATTTACCGTCTCGTCTCACACTGGGATGGATGCATCGTTGTGGTAATTACTTCCGTGAAAACAGGTTACTTACCGTTCTTCTGGCTGTCTCGCATGCATTTGACTGCCCTCTATAGAACGCGACGAAGAAGATAAGACAACGGCATGCGTGCCATACTCCGGCAATGTTGTCTAACAAAAGCGGCTGAATCTTGGCTCGGTGTAACATTAAATGTGTTATCCGTTCACCTCCGAAAACGTGTACACAATTAGATGTGATGAGAGATGACTTGGAGCTCCAGGAATCAGGCGTCTACCGTATTCCGTGAGAATGCGGCAGGGCATACGCCGCGCAGGCTGTGCGGACAGTCGCGGGGAGGTGCCAAGAGCGCGGGGGACGCACCGAACTCAACCAGCCCACAGAACCTGGGGTTGCGGAATGTTGCTACCTAAGGCAGACACAGTGGAATGTGAGCAAATGGAAGTGCTAAGACAGACCTCGGCGTATCGGGACTGTGTTGGTGAAACACGAGCAGCCGACGCATCGGTCAGTGCTCAGCCGGCTGAAGTGAGAACGCCTGCCCGACGGGGTGGCAGGAGTTCTGCGAGCGGAGTTGGCGCCCAGCATTCGGCGACCACGCCCCCCGTCCAGTCGACGCTGGGTAGTGGGGCGAGGGATGGGGAGTGCCAAGGAGGCGCGCTGTAGCGAAGGCGCTCGTTCTACAGGTGTCACCTGAAGAAGACGCAAAGGTGCGCTGTCGAAACGTCGTGTTTCGTAAACGACTGCACCCAGCTGGCCAGCGAAGATCAACGCAAACAGCTGATGCGCCTGGAAAGCTTAAGGTCACCAAGAAGTATATCTGCGAGGCGCGGCAGCCGCACCACACAGCGGCGAGCGCTCATACCTGGTTTGGAGCAGGCTGCTTCGGCTCGCTGAAACGACAGTTGCGATAACCTAGACGGCGTTTTAGCACGGTTTAGTTATCACGAATAGCCGCGTTTTCGGCAGAGAGTTAATTTCATTGTTGTTCCTATATCGACGTTTGAGATCGTGGATCGTACAGCGTTGTGTGTCCAACAAGTGCCCAGTTTGCCTGTTTGGATCGCCTGTTCAGTAACATCGGATCACACGCTCCTGCTGATCGGCGATCACGCCTGCCGCTGCAGCGATATACGAGTATATAGCAGAGTTTGACTCAAGTGCAAGAAACGGGGTGCACGTGAGACAGTTCTTTCTGTTTCGATGAGGTTCAGATAGTTCAAATGGCTCGGAGCACTATGAGACTTAACTTCTAAGGTCGTCAATCCCCTAGAACTTAGAACTGCTTAAACCTAACTAACCTAAGGACATCACACATCCATGCCCGAGGCAGGATTCGAACCTGCGACCGTAGCGGTCACACGGTTCCAGACTGGAACGCCTAGAACCGCTCGGCCACCGCGGCCGGCGAGTTTTGAAACAGTAGATTCTTATAATCGTATTTGCTGTAAGAACTCTTCATTGATCTTCCGCATCTGATACATATTTACTCACAAGTTGGGGTTTCAGTTTCAGACTCTATGATCAGGTGCCAATTCAACGTCGCAACAACAGAAGACAGTAACGTGCTAGTTAGTGAAATGTTAGTGATATAGAGTTCGTACAAAGGAAAGCCTTACATTAGAACCATGATTTTATAAATTAGTAATACAGTTAATTTTATTATTATAAAAAAATACAAAGGAAGACGTTACATTTCAAACATTTTAAAAGTTAATTAAAAAAGCTGATTTGCTATTGTTATCTGAATCTGACATATGTTCATGAATGCGACACAGTTTAGCAGTGGGAAAATACAGACAGTAATTGTTCACCTAAAGCAAATTTGCTATCAATTGCAGGTATGTCTTCTTGTGTCATCTTGAGAGGTGGCATGCCTTTCCGGTGCACACAGTAACCTGCCCCCTCTCATGTTTACAGCAATCATCTTACTCTTAGTAATTCGATTTGGAGGGGTATAGCTGAGAATGGTCAATACAGTGCTGGTATTGAGAACTCGGAAGATATGAATGTTTTGCTCTCTAATTGCATGCGGTGAAGAGCTGCTGTTCCTTCCCATGTGGCGTCTCTTGTTGCCTGGGTGGTCCGGAAAAACAGGAGGGTTCTGCTGGCGAAGAAAGGGTTATGTTGGCTGGTGTGAGGTACTGGCTGAATGGGGTGCATGCTGCCCAGTCGTCGACATTGTCAAAAGAGTGGGACGACATGCCCACGGTGGGTTCTGAGGGACCGCCTGAGGTGAGCTATTCCGTTTCGTCGTGGATATTCGGTAAACACACCTTCTGGTGAGCTACAAGCGAGGCGTGGGAATGGCATGACTTCCCAGGCAGTTTTCGCAGGCAGATTCCCGCGTTTTCTGTAAAAGACTACCAATGATTGGCTTGCTCAGGGAAAAGCTCCATGACGTAGCAAAATCTGTGCAGAAATTGGCGCCAAGTATCTCCATTAGTGTAGTAGAAGTGCTTCGGCAATAGAGTGGAATTTTCCATTGGTTATCAAGTTGCTGATTGGCATGTTTAACCATGGCCACTGTGGTAGGGGCGGTAATGTACTGGTTTCGGCTTTTACGGGTGCTCTGTAATAGGAGTCTAGTCTCACCTTTCGGTCTGAGTAGGTTACAAGACTGAGCACTCACTGCTCTTGACACTCTGCCTTCCGTTGGCTGCCTAATAGACTTTTGTTTAATAGTACCTGTTTGACGAAGTTGCTGAAGTTTCAGCTTCAACGTAACTTTCCGAGTACAGTTGGCGATTCAGCGTTCTGCGTACAAATGGCCTATGTTGCCCGTCTTGAGCAGTTTTGGCTAAAGTTGACTATATCGGAGTTACTGTGTGACTTTGCTTGTTACAATCAGTCACTGCACCGTCAGTGATTGTGTGGCGAGCTTTTTTCGTCTCCCTCAGAGGCGCATTTGAACTGCTAGGTAGTCTTTAGCCTGGAACAACCAGACCAGGATAATTTGTTTCGGGCTATACTCAGGACATTATCATCACCACAACGGGACGTCGAAGCAGCCCGCCATCGTCGCCGGTACGCCAGATCGTGTTCTTGCAGTAGAGAAGACAGCCTGGTAATGCATGTCTGCAGCACCGGCAGATTAGGGAATTTTGCTACGTGATAATCAGAGCTCAGCAGAGCGCGCATGTTTCAATTGTTTCTATCTTGGTTCTGCCTGGGATTTTCATTGTCTGAGTTCTCACTACTGTTGCAGCGCAATTAATGTCGGGTTTGCTGGATGTTTTTCTTGAGATGTGACTTGCAAGTAACTGGCCCAGTCGTTGATTCCACGCCACTTCTGCGACTTGTGCGTCGATGATGATAATATGATGACAGCAACAGCAGCAATCACAACAGTAACAACAACAACAACAACAACAACAACAACAACACACACACACACACACACACACACACACACACCTACACAGTGTCTGGAACGGAAAGGAAGTTCCAAACTGGTCGGGAGTCGAACCTGGGATCCTGTGACCGCGAGCTATTGATGCAAATCAACAGCTGGGAGAGATATGTGATGCTGAGCGGTTAAAATGCGACAAGCTCACGGTTGATATTAGTATCGAAGTACAGATTAGACACTTACAGAATTGTAAGTTACGTTGAATGGTATTATGTTGAACATATCAAACAATAAAAGCATTTTTCACAAATACGATACAATACAAAAGTCAATGAGTAAATACATTTTTCGAAGAGTAATTAGTGTTCTATATCGGTGTTATATTCTTCAAATCTACTGTATAACTACATGGTGGGGCAAATACAGGCGGTCCGCAGGACAGAGTTACAGGATACAAAGAAAAACAGCAGAGGAACGGAAATACAGTACTTTACATGACTATGTAAATAGGCTGTTTAGGTTTTTATGTTGCTAACGCCAAGTAGCGCTCTGTATGAAAATCACTGGCTGTGCTGTGTGCAATCTGTGGCTGGTTGGCATTGTTGGAATATTCGCTATTGTAGTGTTGGGCAGTTGAATGCGAACAACGCATAGCGTCGTGCAGTTGGAGGTGAGACGCCAGCAGTGGTGGATGTGGAGAGAGAGAGATGCCAGAGTTTTGAGAGGTTGCTATAAGCGGGAACTGAATGTGTGTCCGCCAGAAAAAGGAAATTTGTAAAGATGGATGGCATGAATTGATAGATATATATGTATGATGACTTTTGAACACTATTAAGGTAAATACATTGTTTGTTCTCTATCAAAATCTTTCATTTGATAACTGTGCCTATCTGTAGTTAGTGCCTTCAGTAGTTATAATCTTCTATTTAGGTGGCAGTATTGGCGCCTGCTGTATTGCAGTAGTAACGAAGATTTTTGTGAGGTAAGTGATTTATGAAAGGTATAGGTTATTGTCAGTCAGGGCCATTCTTCTGTAGGGATTACTGAAAGTCAGAATGCGTTGCACTAAAAAAAAATATTGTTTGTAAGTTTAGTGATGATCAGAATAAGTAAAGAGAGAAATATCTGAGTACGTTCAGTTTTGCTCAGCTGTTTGAAAACTAAAAAATGTAGTTTACCAGCACAGTCATTCATAATTTTCTAAGGGGACGTTACAACAATAGCAAGTGTTGAAAGTAACCAACCACCACTTTTGGACCCTGGTCAGCAAGCTGCTGATGGCGGATCAAAGCTGGATTGCTGCAGTCCCATCCGAAATGTTCTGCTATAGTTCTTGAAGACTATGAGGGTTGTTACGATTCACCTTGGACTTGAGAGCTCCCGACACAAAGTAATTTGCATACTGACAGATGGGGTGACCTGGGTGGCCATCTAGGGCCGCGACAAGACTAACCTCTGCTAACAGCTCTGCCAGATGTGATGATTGTGTAAATGTGCTCCAAGGTTCAACCGGCTGTATGGGCAGTTGGTCCATCCAGTTGGAAGTAGCCTTAAGTCTTTTCCTCCTCCGTTAACGCTGCCACAAATCGTATTCACTCGCCAGGGCCACTTTTATTTGATCCACCATGTATGCCGTAATACACACTTTCTAAGGTAGCCTATATTTTTCCTCAGCGTTCAGAAATAACAAACATAACAAATTTCATCAAAATCGGTTCAGAGGTTTAGTCATCAAAGCGTAACAGACAAAGTTACTTTGGCATTTACAGTACAAGTAAGGATTTATAGTAGCTGACAAACCCGCCATTTCCCGGTTATTCATTTTGCAACTTTTCTGTCAGAAACGAAAACAAAAGCTAAAATGTCAGTGTACTGAAGTGTCGAATAAATCTCATTTCCGTGTATTCATGAAGGCTCCTTTGAAGCTATTGAACAGTCGTACAAAGAATAATGCACAACGTACAAATATTTAGAAGTGCAGTACCCAAATTAAGAGTCATGATGCTGGACAGTTCCTGTAGACTGGGTGCAACTGCTTCGCGTATCTGCAACGCGATTTTGAGAACGTCTGCATGGCAACGCTTTTCATAGCTCTACGGACGGCTGTTTTCGCTTTCAGCCACTTGCGCTTCGCTGTTAAAAGTTGTCAAAATCGCTGCCTGGTGTCAGGGATTTCCTTTAGAAAAGAATAAATGTATTAAGACTTCTTGCATAATGCCCCGAACTACACTACAGGGTTATTACAAATGATTGAAGCGATTTCACAGCTCTACAATAACTTAATTATTTGAGATATTTTCACAATGCTTTGCACACACATACAAAAACTCAAAAAGCTTTTTTAGGTATTCACAAATGTTCGATACGTGCCCCTTTAGTGATTCGGCAGACATCAAGCCGATAATCAAGTTCCTCCCACACTCGGCGCAGCATGTCCCCATCAATGAGTTCGAAAGCATCGTTGATGCGAGCTCGCAGTTCTGGCATGTTTCTTGGTAGAGGAGGTTTAAACACTGAATCTTTCACATAACCCCACAGAAAGAAATCGCATGGGGTTAAGTCGGGAGAGCGTGGAGGCCATGACACGAATTGCTGATCATGATCTCCTCCACGACCGATCCATCGGTTTTCCAATCTCCTGTTTAAGAAATGCCGAACATCATGATGGAAGTGCGGTGGAGCACCATCCTGTTGAAAGATGAAGTCGGCGCTGTCGCTCTCCAGTTGTGGAATGACCCAATTTTCCAGCATGTCCAGAAACACGTGTCCTGTAACGTTTTTTTCGAAGAAGAAAAAGGGGCCGTAAACTTTAAACCGTGAGATTGCACAAAACACGTTAACTTTTGGTGAATTGCGAATTTGCTGCACGAATGCGTGAGGATTCTCTACCGCCCAGATTCGCACATTGTGTCTGTTCACTTCACCATTAAGAAAAAATGTTGCTTCATCACTGAAAACAAGTTTCGCACTGAACGCATCCTCTTCCATGAGCTGTTGCAACCGCGCCGAAAATTCAAAGCGTTTGACTTTGTCATCGGGTGTCAGGGCTTGTAGCAATTGTAAACGGTAAGGCTTCTGCTTTAGCCTTTTCCGTAAGATTTTCCAAACCGTCGGGTGTGGTACGTTTAGCTCCCTGCTTGCTTTATTCGTCGACTTCCGCGGGCTACGCGTGAAACTTGCCCGCACGCGTTCAACCGTTTCTTCGCTCACTGCAGGCCGACCCGTTGATTTCCCCTTACAGAGGCATCCAGAAGCCTTAAACTGCGCATACCATCGCCGAATGGAGTTAGCAGTTGGTGGATCTTTGTTGAACTTCGTCCTGAACTGTCGTTGCACTGTTATGACTGACTGATGTGAGTGCATTTCAAGCACGACATACGCTTTCTCGGCTCCTGTCGCTATTTTATCTCACTGCGCTCTCAAGCGCTCTGGCGGCAGAAACCTGAAGTGCGGCTGCAGCCGAACAAAACTTTATGAGTTTTTCTACGTATCTGTAGTGTGTCGTGACCATATGTCAATGAATGGAGCTACAGTGAATTTATGAAATCGTTTCAATCATTTGTAATAGCCCTGTACTGGCCATTAAAATTGCTACACCAAGAAGAAATGCAGATGATAAACGGGTATTCATTGGACAAATATATTATACTACAACTGACATGTGATTACATTTTCACGTAATTTGGGTGTATACATCCTGCGAAATCAGTACCCACAACAACCACCTCTGGCCGCAATAACGGCCTTGATACGCCTGGGCATTGGGTCAAACAGAGCTTGGATGGTGTGTGCAGGTACAACTGCCCATGCAGCTTCAACACGATACCACAGTTCATCAGCCGGCCGAAGTGGCCGTGCGGTTCAAGGCGCTGCAGTCTGGAACCGCAAGACCGCTACGGTCACAGGTTCGAATCCTGCCTCGGGCATGGATGTTTGTGATGTCCTTAGGTTAGTTAGGTTTAACTAGTTCTAAGTTCTAGGGGACTAATGACCTCAGAAGTTGAGTCCCATAGTGCTCAGAGCCATTTGAACCACCACAGTTCATCAAGAGTAGTGACTGGCGTATTGTGACGAGCCAGTTGCTTGGCCAGCATTGACCAGAGGTTTTTAGTTGGTGAGAGATCTGGAAAATGTGCTGGCCAGGGCAGCAGTCGAACATTTTCTGTATCCAGAAAGGCCCGTACAGGACCTGCTACATGCGGTCGTGCATTATCCTGCTGAAATGTAGGGTTTCGCAAGGATCGAATGAAGGGTAGAGCCACGGTCGTAACACATCTGAAATGTAACGTCCACTGTTCAAAGTGCAGTCAATGCGAACAAGAGGTGACCGAGACGTGTAACCAATGGCACCCCATACAATCACGCCGGGTGATACGCCAGCATGGCGATGACGAATACACGCTTCCAATGTGCGTTCCCCGCTATGTCGCCAAACACGGATGCGACCATCATAATGCCGGCCAGTGTGGCCGCGCGGTTAAAGGCGCTTCAGTCCGGAACCGCGCGACCGCTACGGTCGCAGGTTCGAATCCTGCCTCGGGCATGGATGTGTGTCATGTCCTTAGGTTGGTTAGGTTTAAGTAGTTCTAAGTTCTAGGGGACTGATGACCTCAGATGTTAAGTCCCATAGTGCTCAGAGCCATTTGAACCATTTTTGACCATCATAATGCTGTAAACAGAACCTGGATTCACCCGAAAAAATGACGTTTTGCCATTCGTGCACCCAGATTCGTTGTTGAGTACACCACCGCAGGCGCTCCTGGCTGTGATGCAGCGTCAAGGGTAACCGCAGCCGTGGTCTCCGAGCTGTTAGTCCATGTTGCTGCAAACGTCGTCGAACTGTTCGTGTAGATGGTTGTTGTCTTGCAAACGTCCCCATCTGTTGACCCAGGGATCGAGACGTGGCTGCACGATCCGTCACAGCCATGCGGATAAGATGCCTGTCATATCGACTGCTAGTGATACGAGGCCTTTGGGATCCAGCACGGCATTCCGTATTACTCTCCTGAACCCACCGATTCCATATTCTAGAAACCGCAATCGCGGTAGGCTACAATGCGACCTTTAACAAAGTCGGAAACGTGATGGTACGCACTTCTCCTCCTTACACGAGGCATCAGAACAACGTTTCACCAGGCAACGCCGGTCAACTGCTGTTTGTGTATGAGAAATCGTTGGAAACTTTCCTCATGTGAGCACGTTGTAGGTGTTACCATCGGCGCCAACCTTTTGTGAATGCTCTGAAAAGCTAATCAGTTGCATATCACAGCATCTTCTTCCCGTTGGTTAAATTTCGCGTCTGTAGCACGTCATCTTCGTGGTGTAGCAATTTTAATGACCTGTAGTGTTTGTGTGGTTGAATGATATAATTTTGTAGGTGCCGTATGTGGATACTGCCCATGAAATTTATTTCGAATAACATAAGCAGCACATAAGTAATATATTTAGACGGTCATTCATCACATTTATCTCCAGAGCTGCGACAGTTGGGTGTTTCTTAATCCCCAGCGGTTGATGCCTGGCAGTAAGGGATATGTGTATGAAGTCGGGCTCACCTCTCCGGTGTGGCGCTAGTAGTCGCCAGTAATGCACTTGGCTCTTTTCTGAGCACTCCACGCTGTCACATTTCCTCCTTCCAATATCAAAGAACAGAAGCCCTTCTAAATGTTCAAATGCTTGTGAAATCTTATGGGACTTAACTGCTAAGGTCATCAGTCCCTAAGCTTACACACTACTTAACCTAAATTATCCTCAGGACAAATACACACACCCATGCCAGAGGGCTCGAACCTCCGCCGGGACCAGCCGGAAGCCCATCTGTATAGAAAAGGCTCTGCCTAGGAAAGCTGCTACGATCCGAAAATATGCTTCCGTACAAACAACTGCGTATTTAAACAATTTTAGTTTCTATGACTTAAATGATCAGTCAATGACATTTTAATATTTTCCCGATCTATTTCATTTAATGTAACTATCACCTACGTATTAAAAATAGTCGGAATCGAATAACCGACAAATTTACCAACTGAACGGAAAATTCCTATTTTTGGGACTGCGGTAGAGTTACTTCATTGACCTAAGGCATCTTGCTTCTCTGATACGAATTTATGTGAGTTCATTAGAACCACTCATCCTCCCAGTCGACTGAAAAACACAATCTGAACTGCATTAAAATCATACTAAATCAGTTTCAGAGACACTAAAAGAGACAAATGAATGGCGCTAGTATTCCTTTTAACAATATACAAGCGCATGTTGAATAGTAGTGCCTCCGAATTTTTTGTGTGAAACTTTGGCAGTTGGACATCTATGATTCTGCTGTGTGTATACACAAACTCTGAGTCTGAGATATTATTATCACGAGTAGAAGTGAGCGAGCAGTTGTCCAGAAAAGTCGGAAGTTATCGGACGCAGGGTGCGGTGGAGAGAAGCCACGCGGCGTGAGAGGTTACGGCCTGCCCGCGATCGTGCTAGTAGCACCCGATCAGACTTTTCTATTAATTGAGGGTTTTTGGTAATTTTTTCGCTGCACGTAGTTGTTGGTTGCTGGCGCATTCGAGTGATTTTGTTAGATTCGTATCTTTGTTGTTGCCAAAAACGTGTTTATTGAGTATAGACATTGTGGAACAATTAAAAGTCTGTGTAATGTTTGCCGGCCGCGGTGGCCGTGCGGTTCTAGGCGCTCCAGTCCGGAGCCGCGCTGCTGCTATGGTCGCAGGTTCGAATACTGCCTCGGGCATGGATGTGTATGATGTCCTTAGGTTAGTTAGGTTTAAGTAGTTCTAAGTTCTAGGGGACTGATGACCACAGCAGTTGAGTCCTATAGTGCTCAGAGCCATTTGAAGCATTTTTTGTGTAATGTTTGTCAGAATTTAGATCATTAATTTTCTGAATACAGTAAATTTGTTGACATCGTGTAAGGTAGTTGATCAAACTTCTCCTGATCATTCAATTTCTATTTATAAAAAGTACGGCATTAATTGTTGCAATTGATCCATACATTGCACTCTGCACGGATTGCAGTATTGCTTTTTGGAATATTTTAGCATGTTGCTGATCACGCAGTTGCAGCTGCAAAACGAGATAAGTTGTCTGTTGGGTACAGGAGGATTGCAGAACAGTTGTTAGGAGACGTTAGAGGATATTTTCAAACTCGCAGTCAGATGGTTGAGAATTGATTTCTTTATAATTCGTGGTAGGATAAATTTACTGCCTCACCAGGACAGTTAGACCGCAGTAGATCGGTGATGCCGTATTGTAACATATCACAAAAACAGCAATAACTTTGTGTTCCAATTTCTGCTTCTAATATATACTTATTCTTCATCTCTATGTGTTTATTTCTCAATACCCTCCTCCTGACGACGAACTCATTTCCTCCAACGAGAGGTCAAATTGTTGATGCAGTTAGACCGCAATAGACCGGTGATGCTGTATTATAACATATCACCAAAAAAAGTAATAACTTTGTGTTCCAGTTTCTGTTTCTAATATATATTTATTCTTCATCTCCATGTATTTATTTCTCAATACCGTCTTCCTGACGACGAACTCATTTCCTCCAACGAGAGATCAAATTTTTGATGCTGTCACTGTAGAACGTTTGACGGACCCACAACCTCACATTCTGCTTGCACCGCTTCATCGGTATCAAAGTTGAGTCCTCGAAGGTGTTCTTTCAGTGCTGGAAACAGATGAAAATCGGGTGGGACCAATTCCGGACTGTGTGGTGGATGATCGATAACAGTAAACCCAATGCCTCGGATTGTCGCAGCATTCGTATGTGGTCTGGTATTGTTATGCTGAAAGAGACGGTTTTCCATGCGTGGACGAACTCTTCGAATTCTAAACTGGATCACAACACGTTGTTTCTCGCGCACCGACATAGTTTCGTTACACAACACTATCTTACACCTAACATTCGAACAGACGACTACAAAATGGTAGACGCGAAGAGTAAAGATGTAAAATGTTAATGACGTTTGTTTTATTTAAAAATCTTTAAATATTTTCACATAAAAAATTCGGAGGCGCTCTTTCTCAGCTCCTCCTCGCATGCCTTATTCTGGTTGGCTGTCGGTTTGTACTGTTTCGACCAAGTTCTTTGCTGCAGGTGATTGTTAACAGCCAAGAAGCGTCAACTTATGTTATTTCCATCAGCATCTGTATTATCGCAGCTTTTCCCATCTTTGCTTTCATCTGCAACATGCTTACGAAAAATAACACAGTACATCAACATTATATAAAATAACAATGTTATCACGAAGACACAGAAATTAAGGTAAACTGCCAGGCTTTTGCAGACGGTTTTGCAGTAGTTTCAGAAAATCTGACAGATGCAGCTATTCAAATAAATCTTCTGGAAGCAATAGCAAATAGAATTGGTCTCAAAATTTTAGCTGAAAAAAAATTAATGGAAAACTTAAAAAATGCACCAAAATTCTTAGAAACACAAACAGATGAAATAGAGCGAGTAAGTAAATTCAAATGTCTTGGAGAGACTATACAACTGAATGCACTAGAAACATTTGCAGTAGATATAAGAGTTAAGATGAATATTTACACCAAGAAACATATATCTAGAAAAACTAAACTAAGACAATATACCACAGTGGTACGACCAGAATGTTTATATGCATGTGAACGCCTAACAGTGAACTATAAGTTGGGCAGAAAGAGATACTTGAAAGATGGATAGTTAGAAAAATAATGAGTGTAATACAAATTACAGGCCAACGGCCTTGCCGCAATGGTAACACCGGATCCCGTCAGATCACCGAAGTTAAGCGCTGTCGGGCTGCGCCAGCACTTGGATGGCGGACCATCCGATATGCCGAGCGCTGTTGGCAAGCGGGTTCACTCAGCCCTTGTGAGGCAAACTGAGGAGCTACTTGATGAGAAGTAGCGGTTCCGGTCTCGTAAACCGACATACGGCCGGGAGAGCGGTGTGCTGGCCACATGACCCTCCATATACGCATCCAGTGACGCCTGTGGGCTGAGGAAGACACGGCGGCCGGTCGGTGACGTTGGGCCTTCCTAAGCCTGTTCGGACGGAGTTTAGTTCCGTTTTAATACAAACTGCAGATGGCTTGAAAATGAGAATTAATGAGGAGATCTATAAAAATATAGATAAAATATCAGAAATAATGGCTAAAAGAAGATTAATGTTTTTTAGACACCTCCTCAGTAGCGCGGATTACAGAAATAACGAAAGATCTAGAAAGAAAGAGCGTCAAAGAACTGGGAATAGCAGACAGAAATCTTTTCGAGAATAAAGTATTAAATTTGGAAGGCTTTCAATGCAAAAGTAATAAGAATTTTGGGAAAAATGGGGTCAGCAAAGAGAGAAAGACAACATGGGGAGAAGACGAAGGCGTACTTGAAAAACAGAAAACAACAAGGAGAGAAGAGAAATTGAAATCGTTACGAGATCCAAGATGGTCAATGCGAAATAAAAAAACAATGTTACCACATAAATCATTACATTGGCAACAACATAATTGAAACTTTCTGGCAGATTGAAACTGTGTGCCGGACCGAGACTCGAACTCGGGACCTTTGCCTTTCGTGGGCAAGTGCTCTACCAACTTTTTTTTTGTTGATCTTCTGTTGTTCTAGATTGTTCGTTGAATTTGTTCGTGGCGGACGTCCGATTACACCTGTTTAGGTTGATCGTTGATCAGTTCTCTCAGTTTCTTTGTTATGCCAACTGAGCTACCCAAGCACGACTCACGCCCTGTCCTCACAGCTTTACTTCTGCCAGTACCTCGTCTCCTACCTTCCAACTTTACAGAAGCTCTCCCGCGAACCTTGCAGAACTAGCACTCCTGAAAGAAAGGATATTGCAGAGACATGGCTTAGCCACAGCCTGGGGGATGTTTCCAGAATGAGATTTTCACTCTGCAGCGGAGTGTGCGCTGATATGAAACTTTCTGGCAGATTAAAACTGTGTGCCGGACCAAGACTCGAACTCGGGTCCTTTGCCTTTCGCGGGCAAGTGCCCTACTACCGGCAGAAGTACAGCTGTCAGGACGGGCGTGAGTTGTGCTTCGGTAGCTCAGTTGGTAGAGCACTTGCCTGCGAACGGCAAATGTCCCGAGTTCGAGTCTCGGTCCTGCACACAGTTTTAATCTGCTAGAAAGTTTCATATCAGCGCACACTTCGCTGCAGAGTGAAAATCTCATTCTGGAACAACATAATTAATTCAATTTTGTTGTTACCGTTTTTCTAAGGTGGTGCGACGATTACTCTCGTGATGGCACACAGTTAACTTCTGGCCCATCACAAAGCGGATGTGAGGCGCAGTAACTGCACTAAGGTGAATACACTTGCACGGCATTAGCGGGGAGAGCAGCGTCAACCCAGTGTTTTACTGGCAGCAGTATCTGGTGCCGCTAAGTGCTTCCCGCACCACGTATCTGCTTCCGGAAATATTCTGAGGGTATACTGGCGTAACTGGATGGGCGAGGTTCTTAGACGAGCGTCTCACGCGCTGAACTTGTGCGAGGCCGCGCTGGGTGCCGGCAGTGACGTGTGCGGCCTGTTTACGTGCTGGTACAGGGAAACAGCTGCTCGCTCTGACGTCACGCCTCCTGCTGTGTCGGGTCTGGTATTGCGGTGCGCTCCCCCCCTGACGTTACGCAAGCTGCAGGATCACGAGCAGGCCTCGTGGTCGCCCGGTGGTGTCGGTGGCAGCAGGAGCACACCGTGGGGCCCCGCGCGGCAACAGCACTCCACCAGATCAACACCGACTCAAAGGAAGGCCTCGGCGCTTGTTCGTGACGTCACGTCACCTGCTGCAGGCATACTCATAATGGTGGTGTCTCCATCTCTGACACAGGAAAATGTTAAACTATTGGCGGTAGTTGACCAACACACATTTTTCTGAGAGATTTCTGCAATCAATTAATTGTGCAATTCATTACACTTCTTAACAAATAGTGTACTCCTGAACTAAAATTTCCACCTGTTTTAAGGATTGACATACAAAAACAACTTCATGGTCCAGCAGCAACAGAATTCGTGCTTCTTTACCTTATTTCTAAAACTGAGGAAGTTACGTTTGTACTGGGTTGCTTTTACAAGAAACTGTGAACATATTGGTGCTCTTCTTTAGGTATCTTGGTTGACTGTGGGGTGAGGAGCACTGAATGTTAATGAAATATCCTGCGATTGTACACGTTGGGGGAGGGGGTGGGGGACAGAAGAAGAGACAAAAGAGAGATACTTGTTTTATCAAATAAATTTTTTTTATCTTATAACGTTTCTCCTTTCAGTTGCAAGAGGGGAATATTTATCTTTTCTAATGTGCATGTTTAAAAAAGTTTAAGCTCAGCAGTATTTTCGATGTATGAAGCTATTTTGTTTCCTATTTAGAATTCCTTTCGTTGAAAACGATTGCAATCTAATGACTGGCAACAGTTGGTCATTTACACGTGTAAATTAGTTCACATTTCCAGTGACGATGTCAAATGAAAATATATAAATAAAAGAAACGAGTTCATTGTAAGAGGGTTGGGGTAAGTTTCGACAACAAAATGGACCAAGTAAATATAGTTACTTGAATGTAAAATTTCCGAAGCTTGCAATGGGGCAAAGCATCTTCTCATATTGATCTACGTTTGTTTCGACAGGATTCAGTAATACAGAACTATGATCTTCATTTGTAGCTTTACGATAGTAAGAAAATCTTTCATCTACATAAAACTGCAGAATCCAAAACAATACCAAACATTTTGTCCAAAAATAAGAGATTTATAGTAATAAACACGCCCAGGCGTTTCTGCCTGCAACAGATCTGGCGTTCGCCGTGCCTAGCTGACGTGACGTCACGAACAAGCGCCGAGGCCTCCCTTTGAGTCGGTGTTGGCCCAGCACACCATACTGTGTTCATCGTGAGAGTAAACTTGATGCAAACATTACGCGATGTATTCTTCCGCGTTTTCTGGAATCTCATTAGATTTCGTTTCATGTTGAGCGGAGGCCAAGCTGTCTCGTGTACAATTAGCTACTATAAAAAGGATACGTTTTATGCTGCACCTTATGCGTACATCGACTGAGCCATGATACGGGGCAACAGCTCTACCGTCACAAACTTGGACAGCACTGGCTAGCGAGCTGGTCCAACTATGCGCCGTTCATCATAAGAATATACCTGATGTAACAAACACAAACGCGATGATTGGTCAGAAGCCATAGATCCGGAACAGTGGTATTATTCCGCTCTTGGAAGTAGGTCCAACTTATGTATTAGGTACTTTATTACTACGTCACTGTAAATGGAACTTTGACATTCTGATGTATTAACAGTCAACAACGTATTCCTTAAATATAGTTTAGCAACGTAATTTATATTTCAAAGCCGGCCGAAGTGGCCGAGCGGTTCTAGGCGCTTCAGTCTGGAACCGCGCGACCGCTACTGTCGCAGGTTCGAATTCTGTCTCGGGCATGGATGGGTGTGATGTCCTTAGGTTAGTTAGGCTTAAGTAGTTCTAAGCATAGGGGACTGATGACCTCAGATATTAAGTCTCATAGTGCTTGCAGCCATTTTTTATCTCACTGTTCAGATGTACCGCGAAAATGGATGACACTGCTTCCTGCTTCGCAGTGAAACACGCGTGCGGAACACCGTTAATGGCTCGAAACTATATGTTCTTAATGTTTTTCACAACATTCAGAGAAAAATGAGCTTTGACGTTTATTGAGGGACACGATGTAATAAAAATAAGAGGCGTTGGCATGATTGTAATCATGGCGTAATTGGTAGCGTCGTTGTTTGGCACTCGGGAGGGTTTGAGGGAGGTGGTTCGTAACCCATTGTTATCAACAAATTTTTTTTTCTGTTTGCATACCTAAATCATTTAAATATGAAATTTATCAGTGTGGTGTCACCGCCAGACACCACACTTGCTAGGTGATAGCCTTTAAATCGGCCGCGGTCCGTTAGTATACGTCGGACCCGCGTGTCGCCACTATCAGTGATTGCAGACCGAGCGCCGCCACACGGCAGGTCTAGTCTAGAGAGACTCCCTAGCACTCGCTCCAGTTGTACAGGTGACTTTGCTAGAGATGGTTCACTGTCTACTTATGCTCTCATTTGCAGAGACGACAGTTTAGCATAGCCGTCAGCTACGTCATTTGCTATGACCTAGCAAGGTGCCATATTCAGTAATTAGAATGAATTCTGAACAGACAATATTGTAAATCATGTACCGTCAAGAGCGACGTTCATCATTAATGGATGTTAAGTATGAAACTAATTACGTCCGCTTTCTGAATTCTAATTCCTTGTCATGTTCCAGACCTCACGTCAGTATAGTCCTTCCCTCCTCACGCCAGCCTGCGTGAGCTAAAAAGCGTGCATTTCGGCCTCCTCTAGTAACACGGTGTTGGCTCTTCTGCCAACTACAAGAATCGGTATGTGGTAATTACCTCATACTTGACCACCATTTTTCTCAAGAAAAATGCACATATTCTGATTTCTAGTTACAGGGTGTTTCAAAAATGACCGGTATATTTGAAACGGCAATAAAAACTAAACGAGCAGCGATAGAAATACACCGTTTGTTGCAATATGCTTGGGACAACAGTACATTTTCAGGCAGACAAACTTTCGAAATTACAGTAGTTACAATTTTCAACAACAGATGGCGCTGCGGTCTGGGAAACTCTATAGTACGATATTTTCCACATATCCACCATGCGTAGCAATAATATGGCGTAGTCTCTGAATGAAATTACCCGAAACCTTTGACAACTTGTCTGGCGGAATGGCTTCACATGCAGATGAGATGTACTGCTTCAGCTGTTCAATTGTTTCTGGATTCTGGCGGTACACCTGGTCTTTCAAGTGTCCCCACAGAAAGAAGTCACAGGGGTTCATGTCTGGCGAATAGGGAGGCCAATCCACGCCGCCTCGTGTATGTTTCGGATAGCCCAAAGTAATCACACGATCATCGAAATATTCATTCAGGAAATTAAAGACGTCGGCCGTGCGATGTGGCCGGGCACCATCTTGCATAAACCACGAGGTGTTCGCAGTGTCGTCTAAGGCAGTTTGTACCGCCACAAATTCACGAAGAATGTCCAGATAGCGTGATGCAGTAATCGTTTCGGATCTGAAAAATGGGCCAATGATTCCTTTGGAAGAACTGGTGGCCCAGACCAGTACTTTTTGAGGATGCAGGGACGATGGGACTGCAACATGGGGCTTTTCAGTTCCCCATATGCGCCAGTTCTGTTTATTGACGAAGCCGTCCAGGTAAAAATAAGCTTCGTCAGTAAACCAAATGCTGCCCACATGCATATCGCCGTCATCAATCCTGTGCACTATATCGTTAGCGAATGTCTCTCGTGCAGCAATGGTAGCGGCGCTGAGGGGTTGCCGTGTTAGAATTTTGTATGGATAGAGGTGTAAACTCTGGCGCATGAGACGATACGTGGACGTTGGCGTCATTTGGACCGCAGCTGCAACACGGCGAACGGAAACCCGAGGCCGCTGTTGGATCACCTGCTGCACTAGCTGCGCGTTGCCCTCTGTGGTTGCCGTACGCGGTCGCCCTACCTATCCAGCACGTTCATCCGTCACGTTCCCAGTCCGTTGAAATTTTTCAAACAGATCCTTTATTGTATCGCTTTTCGGTCCTTTGGTTACATTAAACCTCCGTGGAAAACTTCGTCTTGTTGCAACAACACTGTGTTCTAGGCAGTGGAATTCCAACACCAGAAAAATCCTCTGTTCTAAGGAATAAACCATGTTGTCTAGAGCACACTTGCACGTTGTGAACAGCACACGCTTACAGCAGAAAGACGACGTACAGAATGGCGCACCCACAGACTGCGTTGTCTTCTATATCTTTCACATCACTTGCAGCGCCATCTGTTGTTGAAAATTGTAACTACTGTAATTTCGAAAGTTTGTCCGCCTGAAAATGTACTGTTGTCCCAAGCATATTGCAACAAACGGTGTATTTCTATCGCTGCTCGTTTAGTTTTTATTGCCGTTTCAAATATACCGGTCATTTTTGAAACACCCTGTAAATACCACACGCAGAATTCTGGTTTTCATCTCATATCTCAATTATCGATACATTACAAATGTTACAGATTTTGTGAAGTTAAGAAAACATTACACAATTGAATTGGCTGGAGAAAAATGAAAAATCAAATACTCTTTGTTTGAATATGTCCACTTTTTTATAGGACATATGTGGTCTCACACGGGCCACAGTGATAAGCGTCGTAGAAACACGCCAAACAACTTTCACTCGACGAGCACACTCCACATATGCTGCATTTTTACAGTTGTCAGAATTGATCTGGAGCCAAGTTGAGGGATTTGTCTCAAGAAATAACAAGACATTTAAGCTGCCAAACTTAGTGGAACTAATGTACGAAGCTATATGACATGTCACTACCGAACGATGCCGAAATGCAGAACAGCACCTTATAAAAGAGGAGGAGCAGGAAATGTCGACTTTTTGGTGGGTTGGGATTCTGTTGTTGATTGCGTCAGTATCACCGCAGCAGTACCGAAATGTACCGCTTTCCTCGGAGTCCGACATGGAAGAAGTTCAGAGACTACCAGACGATTAAGTGTAGTACCGTCAGTATTTAAGTACATGGTGAAATTCCAGCAGTACGCTTTTACGCCTCACATAGCTCCTGCAAAAAAATTACCCTTGTTATAGTCAGGAATTTTCATCACTCTTTTTGTATCCCGCCTGGAAGGCGGCACGTGGATCTGCTCCTGAAAACTGGAACGTTGGCCGAATGTAGGAAGTGAGTGGGAGCAGGTGAGGTAAAACACGTCGGAACTGCGTTTCAAGTTATAGAGCTTTACTATAGGCAGAAACAAATTAATAAACGGTTACATAACTTTGCAATGAGGTACGAAGTGTCCTGGCCGTCTGCTCCTGATGAAATGGGCAGAATCTGTAGCGGAGCTCGTAGACCTGGACAGCGCCTGCTGGAGGGCGCTGTCGCCGGTGTCGTGGTGCCAACCTACGCCGTGCCATCTTAGCTATCGATACCACAACTCTCGTTTTGCTTCAGATCACGTAAGAAACGTATCGCCTGAGTTTTACCATTATTTCCTTCTGTTTAAAAAATTAAATAACATTCAAGGTTACATTATTCTCTGCTCGTCTCTTTTTACACCTTTACTACAACTGTTCACTTCGATGCAGGTTAGTTAGATCCGGTGGCTGGCCAGTGCTGTCCGAGTTAAATGCACCGGTAAAGCTGTTGTCCTGTATTATCGCTGAGTCGATGTACGCGTAAGGCTCAGCATAAAACGTATCCTCATTATCGTACTTGACTGTACTCGGGACAGATTGGCTTCTGTTCTACGTGGAGCGAAATCCAATGAGGTTCCAGCAAACGCGGAAGAATACACACACTGCAATGCTTACATCAGCTTTATTCTTATGATGAACGGAGTTGTAACTTGCAGTGATGTGAGCAGTTGTAGTTAAGACGTAATAAGCAACGAGCAGAGAAACAATACAGCTTGGAATGCCATTTAATTTTTAAACAGAATGAAATAATATTCGGCAAAACTCCAACAACACTGCACTTGCCACACGGAAAGCGTAACATGCTCTCGTTCTTACGTAACGTAGGAAAGTAATTAAAAAACAGAAGTAACCCCTAAACGCAGGATAATTTTTCTGCGCGAACTTTGTTTGAGTCAAAAGCATACTGCAGTGATTTTACCGTATAGTTAAATATTGTAGGTACTGCTTACAGTGTGTCATCCGGTAATTCTGAACCCCTTTCACATCCGCATCCGAGAAATACATTTTAGTAAAAGAGCTGTCATCTGCCACGTTTATAGACAATCGATCAACAACGGGATACAAGAAACTATCAAAGCGTCGCATTTCCTTCTCTCCTTTTATGACGAGCCGTTCTGTATCACGCCAGCGTACTGCAGTGACGTGTGACAAAGCTTCGTGCATCACTTCCAGAACAACTCGTAGCTTAAATGTTTACCTGTTTCTCACGAGGAGTACCTTAACTTCGCTCCATGTCTCTTCTGCTGAGTTCATATAGCAAAGGTACAGTGGCAACTGTAAAAATTCAGCATTTGTATGTTACGTTCGATGCTGTGAAAATTGTCGTTTTGCATGTTTCTACGCCGCTTATCACTCTGGGTCTTGTCAGACCACATTTGTCGTATAAAACAATGGACACAGACCAAATAAAGGGATTTGGTATTTCTTTTTTGTCCTAAAAATTTAATTTGTTATGTTTTATTAATTTAAACAATCTTGGATAATCAAGAATTTATATTCGCAATGAAAACTGGAATTTTGTGCACATTATGTAATTAGAAACAAGAAAACGGGCATTTTTCATAAAAATGATTAATTAGATGTGTGATAATTAGCAAATATATGATGAATTTTTAATTTAAAAGATGTAGGTGTTGCAAATTGAGCGACGGAAAGACCAAAGCAAGATCTGGACCAGCGATCTTCAGACTATCCCCGATTACAATTCTACATTACCGATTTTTTTTAAATAAAAAATTTCGCTGCATTTGACGAGATTCAAACACCTTTTTTAAAAATTTACTTAGATCACATAGGGCGCCCTCCAGGCGATAAATAATGATGTGCTGTTAGTATCAGTAATAAGCAAAACATAAATGGAATTAAAAACGCCCTCCTGACGAAACAAACAAAATGGTGTCCGGGCACCGCCAACTTGTGGGTAGGTGCACTCAGAATTCCACGGTAGTCAGGCATTTTCCGGGCACGTCTACGCGAATAATAGTCCATTTTGCGGGTACACTGATCCGAATTCTGGTATTACACACTCAGACTGAAATCACCTTCTTAAACCCGGGGCAGAAGAAGGAACCACCCAAAAAGTTAGCCTAGTACTAACGGTATCTTGGATTGTGCACGAGAAAGGCAAAGCGATCTTGCAGGAATGCCCAGAAAACACTCTTATCTCCTTCGCGGAACAAATAAGAGATCGAGAGGCTTTTATCCAGTTCGCTGCGTTGGTCTTCGTTTGTTGGAAATAAGTCTCACCTTGGAACATAAGTCTCTTCGCTGCAGTGATATGAGGAGCCGTACGTAGCAGGAAGGCAAGCATTTCCTGAATCAACCGCCATATCTCTGCAGAAGATCCACACATTAGCCTATGCTCGTCCGTGTCAAGCGTGTGACAATGGATGCAAAGCAGCGAATCTGTCATGTTAATGGCATGTAGACGAAGGTGTGTCACGTGTTTCCCATTAACAACCAAATACCAGGTCGCACGAGCGTTCGTGTCGAGGAGGCACAATTGTTCTGCGTCGTCTCTACGAACTGCCAGCATTCCGAATCCTTGAGATCGGCGGCAGTCAGCTTCCACGAGTCTCGACCGCGCCACGCCCTCTGTCTCTTGGGGGGAAACAGTGCAAATGTTGGCGATATGGTTGGAGAAGGCAGTAAGTTACAAATCATCGTCAAGCGTGGCAGTTACGAGTCCTTGGGAAAGGTAGACTCGGTCAAGACGATTCGCTGAATGGCTGGTGACGCAAATAGCGATATATCCAGTCTGATTATCATGCACGCGGTCCTAAGTATCAGCGAGGGTTTGGTTCATGCACGAGCAGTTTGAGTTCCTGGGATGTGGTGAAACGTGGATGGCGGTCCTTCTGGCGCCGGCCGGGGTGGCCGAGCTGTTCTAGGCGCTACAGTCTGGAACCTCGGGCATGGATGTGTGTGATGTCCTTAGGTTAGTTAGGTTTAAGTAGTTCTAAGTTCTAGGGGACTGATGACCTCAGAAGTTAAGTCCCATAGTGCTCAGAGCCATTTGAACCATTTTTGGTCCTTCTGGGATAACAATTGAAGTCGCCACCAGGAATTACACGGTCTTAAGCTCCCCACAAACAAAGGAGCGACCTCTTCTGAATAGAATCACGACTGTTCCCTTCGCTTGGCTGTGCCCGAGGGAGCGTAAACATTGATGATTCGGACACCATGGAAGGTGTCCCTAACCGATAGTAGGTAAGCAACTTCGTGCACCTCAATGCCTTCTTCTAAAAGTATAGGCGACGTACTACCATCGTCAGCACACGGCGTGAAATAAGAAACATAGCGATAGATAGTAGGAAACGTCGGTAGACTAACTTCCTACAGAATGGCAGCATCGAGGTCCAACGCCCTCAACATTTCGCGTAGCAATTGTAGTTTGACAGGGGTGCCAATGGTGTTGGCTTTAACGGTGCCAGTGCTGTAAGCTTGTCGCGGAAGTGTGACAACTGGGACGCTCTTTGAGGCAGGAAGAGCAGCGGCGGACACGATTGTGTCCCTTCAGTCGCCACATCCCCATCCAGTACCCCTGTCGATTAGCAGTCGTGGGTTGAAGCAGCAGCATTCGCAGCTATCACAACGTTGGATGTTTCGTCTTCTGCATCATCAGACCACGCAAAGGTGCGTGGCTGGTGTGCATCCAGTGGGGAACCTGTCGAGTCCGAAGGCGTTGTTACGTCTGCGGCGGAAAAGTGGTGTTGGCTCAGCTGCTGTTCAGCGCCCGTAGGCACAGCATCTGGTGCATGCTGAGATGTGGGCAGGCTGGTGCTACCAACGCGGAATCGTCCATCGGGAAATCATCTTCGTTTGTGTGACCCCCACCGTCTTGAAATTGTGTCCTGCAGCTGCCAGACGGGGTGATCCACCGTTTTCGACGTATCTTCGGCGATCGTTGCTCGCTCACGCGATCTTCAGTGTCCGAAGACGCTTGAACATCCTGACGGTCAGGCACAAAAGTATCGGGGGGCACAACGTGCACCACCGCTAGACGAGACAGGCGCTGGAGGAGGGAGCAAAGGAGTGGACGTCGTTCAGTCCGCGACACACTGAGACACTACCGGGGACGGCGAAGTGTCAGTAGTAGGAGCCAGTGGTGGTCGAGGTCGGAGATGGTTGTGAAGAACCTCGACGAACGTCAGCGGGAGCGCCGTTGGGGTGGTCGTCGGCCTGCTGGTTCCTAGGCGCTAACTGTGCGATTCTGCGTTGCCCCTTTCTTCGTCACATCCCGAGCACCTCTTCGGCTGGCCATCATAAATTATAATGGCACAGCATCCGCCAATATACAGGGTGTCCGAAAAGTCTTTCCCTGATTACATAAATTGATAACTCAGGCTAGAAGTAAGATACAAATATGAAACTGGGGTCTAATTGTTTACAAACTATCAAAGTTTTTTCACACATCAGTAAACTTCCACATGAGCACCATTGGTAGCACGTAGCACATCTAGGTGATATTCAGTTTCCGTCCACACATTAGCCAACATCACTGGAGGGATCGATTCAACGACTGTGGTTATCCGTTGCCGCAGGGTTTCAAGATCTGGCACACGTATTCGGTAGACCTCGTCCTTGACATAACCCCATAAAAAGATGTCTAATGGGGTTATGGCGGAAAGCGTGGAGGCCAAACCCTTGGCCCATCACGACCAATCCATCGCACAGGGAAGGTCATATCGAGATAGGCACGGACGTCCAAACCCCAAAAAGGCGGTGCACCGTCTTGCTGAAACAAGACGTCGGGGTGATACTGAAGCAGCTGAGGAATAGCATACAGTTGCAACATGTCCAGATACACTGCAGATGTGATGGAAGCCTCAGCGAAGAAGACTCGCCCGATAATTCGATCGTGCAATAGCGCGCACCAAACATTCACCTTTGGACTGCCTCTGCTGCACTCCGTGACCTCGCCAGGGGGTTGTGAACCCCAAATGCGCACATTATGGCGATTCACTACTCCACTGACAAAAAAGGTCGCTTCGTCGGAAAAGTCAATTCGTCTGAGATAACCATCATCGTCCTCAATACGTGATAGCATTTCGACCGCAAAGTCATATCGACGTGTACTGTCATTGGGCAACAATGGAAGTGGAAGTTTACTGATGTGTGAAAAAAACTTTGATAGTTTGTTAACAATTACACACTAGTTTCATGTTTGTATCTTACTTCTAGCCTGAGTTATCAATTTAAGTAATCAGGGAAAGACTTTTCGGGCACCCTGTATATTTAGGACGGCACATATTTGGTTAGCTCTATGCTGATCTGTCGTACTCCATTGAGATCCTGGTATGTGATGAACTGAACCTACTTTTCAGCTGTATGATTTATCACCTTACCATATGGGCAGAATGCAGATATCATTATATCTGAAGGCACCTCGAAAGGGATTTCAAATACGCGGACCGTCCGCAGTCAGAGTCCCGCATGTTCTGCAGTTACGTCACTGATGTGTCCTTCATAGTGACAGATTTTAAGACCACTTCCAGCTGCTCGTAGAATTATACCACATACTTATTCAGTAATCAGTTTCACGTGGATGCCAACAGGATCGTTGTATTCAATCTTCGCTTCATCTCTGATGAACAGTTCGATTTCAAGTGCTTTTGGTCGACCACATTCAGCTGAAAAGTTGATCTTCAGTGTCGTTTTTCTGTAGGCATAAGAAAATATAGCGCGCAAAGACGGCAGAATCACGTAAACAACTCCGCGAGCGAGCTGCGCGGTGGGGACGTAAACAAGACGTAAAGGTCTGCCGAAGGACGGCCAGGCTGTGCATGACGTCTACAGTACTGCCTTAAATTTAGTCAATGATGTCCTCGGAAAACTTCAAAGCTGATTTTTTTCTGTAAACTTGTGAAAGACTTTGACAACAATCTGTTTCTCGCAACTTTTAAACTTTTTCCACGCATGTTTCACTATGGAGAAGGAAGCAGCGTCAGCTATATTCATAATACGTATCAAGAGCGCGACAATCAGAGCGCAACATTGCAGAAATTGCGACTGTACACGATTTTTTAAATAAAAACTACACAGCTAAAGTACGATTAAGAAAATCATTGATAAGTGTTAGTACATTAGAATAACTGTCTTAAAATTTCATTTATTGTAACATAGCAACAAGATATGTTATATGCAAATGGTACATAGTTCCAAGAGCGTAACAGCATCAGTGTACGTGTGCTACGGCTGTTGACCAATAATCGCATTTATGTTTGTTTACATCAGGTTTATTTTTATGATGGACAAACTATAGTGTTGTCGGCGACATATACCATCTCCAGACGTACGGAACGCTGGAAGGTTTGCCAGCATACGCTCTCTTGATTTTGAATGCCGTTACTTCGCTAGTACAGACAAATTCAACTCAAATAACTAAGGATTTTACACACACACAGTTCATAGTAATCTTAATAATTTGCGTTCGATATCTATGCTGAACGTGCCTTAAAGATTTTCAAAAGTAAATGCAAGAGCATTTCACTTATTTGCAAAAACACACCTGAGATGCCCTTGCAGGCACAAACTAATTCAATGTCACAGTACGGAGAGGCGCGGAGTAGAGGGTTGACAGAGGAACTAGGAGACAGCACATACCGCAGGCGCGAGATGTATTTGTAAGAACTCTACAAATCATTTGCAAGCCCCTCGTTACCAGTGGGACTCTCAAAAATGGCTTAAATCCCTCTGAGCACTATGGGACTTAACATCTGAGGTCATCAGTCCCCTGGAACTTAGACTATTTTAACTTAACTAACCTAAGGTCATCACACAAATCCATGCCCGAGGCAGGTTTCGAACCTGCGACCGTAGCGGTCGCGCGGTTCCAGACTGTAGCGCCTAGAACCGCTCGGCCACCCCGGCCGGCCCAGTGGGACTCTGATAGACGACAATAACAGCAGAGGGTTCGCGTAGGAACTAGAAGACAGCACAGCCTGCAGGTGCGAGTTGTATTTGTAAGAATTCTGCAAATCAGTAGCAAACCTCTCTTTAGCAGTGGGACATTGATACCTAAGAATAACACGCAGCAAATTCACAAAGATTCTATGATAGCCTATCGTTTGACAAATAGATCCCAACGGTAATGAAAGGGATAAAATAAGTACTACATAACCATTCTGTAAGAGAAATAAATAGCATAATTATTCCGTTCTAAATATTAAGAGGAGAAACAACTCTCTTCCGTGTAATGTAATTCCTGAAACCTTCAAAACCTATTAGAGAGAAAATTTTGTTATTATACCCTGCCGGAAAAAAATGCAACATCGTCGAGGACAAGGTCATTTTATTGGCAAATGAGATGACAGGTAGACCATCTACGTAGGTGTATATGACAACAAATTCAGACAAAATGAAACACACATGTCATAGCAAAGGGGTACCACACAATCGCATGAATACACAGAGTATCCTCTCTGGCGGCGACGCAGGCGTGTGTTCTGACCTGCAAATGATCCCAAAGGTTCCGAATGATAATCGTGCGATAGACTATCCTTTCGTTGTAATTCGGCAATCGTTCTTGCAGGCCCTAGAGAACGAGTAAGTTTCCACTTCATCATATCCCATATATGTTCAATTGGCGAGAGGTTTGGTGACCTTGTTGGCCGAGCAGTTGTTGTACACGACAAAGATCAAGTTGTGTCACAGCAAACATATGTGGACATGCACTATCCTCCTGAAGAAATACATCACCTCCCTGTCGGAGATATGCCTGTAGTACGGGGATGACAGATTGTGCAATCTAGCACGCACTAGTTACCTTACCCTGCAGAAACTCCAAATGTGACCGCGAGTAGTAACTGACGGCGCCTCGCACCATGAAGTCTGGGAGGGGCCCTCTGTGTCGTGGGGGAACAGGCCACTCATCAGCTGTACGCCGTACCTGCGTATGTCCGTCACACGTATGCAGACAGAATCTACTCTCATCACTGGAGACAACAGAGAGCGCCTCCACTCTCCAGTGAACGCTTTCGTGACACCAGGTTAGCCAAGCTTGGTGGTGTCGGGGTGTCAGTGGTAGCCTGGTCTGTAAGCAGACTGCTCTCATCGATCTCTAATGGCACGGCAGGTGCAACACGTGACACGTGCCCGGGTGTCGCCCATGGATGTTGTTCAGTCGGCCACCTCTCCTCAGTGCACCATCTTGACGTGCTTCTGCAATACGTGGTCGTCTGGGACCCACCTACAGGAGTGGGAATGTTCGACAGACCACTGTTGAATGCAGCGACAGGCCGCCGATACATAGTGCCCAACACGTGCAGCAATCCATCGTCACGCCAGTACGGCTTACTGCAGGCCCACAGAGCGACCTCTTTCAAATGCCTGAAGCTGTTCGGCAGAAGTACGTCCTCGTTCGTGAGGCACTATCGTACCCTGGAACGAATGTCGTAAACACTGTTCAGCCCTAAACTCAGCACAGTTAGTCCCTACTCTTTGCAGAGTCGAAACAGAGGGTGCACGGAAAGGTCCCCTGAGCACCACTTGATTTTATATTCTGTTTTATTTTACTTTATTTTTGCAGTAGTGTACATACAGAGTAGATCACAACAAAAATGGTTCAAATGACTCTGAGCACTATGGGAATTAACATCTGCCGGCTGGAGTGGCCGTGCGGTTCGAGGCGCTACAGTCTGGAGCCGAGCGACCGCTACTGTCACAGGTTCGAATCCTGCCTTGGGCATCGATGTGTGTGATGTCCTTAGGTTAGTTAGGTTTAATTAGTTCTACGTTCTATGCGACTGATGACCTCAGAAGTTAAGTCGCATAGTGCTCAGAGCCATTTGCACCACTTAACTTCTGAGGTCATCAGTCCCCTAGAACTTAGAACTACTTAAACCTAACTAACCTAAGGACATCACACACATCCATACACGAGGCAGGATTCGAACCTGCGACCGTAGTGGTCACACGGTTCCAGACTGAAGCGCCCAGAACCGCTCGGCCACACCGGCCGGCAGATCACAACAGATAACGAAAACTGACACTGAAAGTACACAACGAATGAAGCAACTTCCAAGTAGACACGGCTCCGCTCCGAAGCCGTTTGATACACTAAGTGATCAAAAGTATCCGGACACCACCTAAAAACATACTTTTTCATACTGGGTGCATTGCGCTGCCACCTACTGCCAGGTACTCCATATCAGCGACCTCAGTAGTCATTAGACATCGCGACAGAGCAGAATGTGGCGATCCGCGGGACTCACGGACTTCGAACTTGGTCAGGTGATTGGGTGTCACTTGTGTCATACGTCTGTACGCGAGATTTCCACACTCCTAAACATCCCTAGGTCTACTGTTTCCGATGTGATAGGGAAGTGGAGACGTGAAGGGACACATACAGCACAAAAGCGTACAGGTCGACCTCGTCTGTTGACCGACAGCGACCGCCGACATTTGAAGAGGGTCGTAATGTGTAACAGGCAGACATCTATCGAGACCATCAAACAGGAATTCCAAATTGCATCACAATCCACTGTAGGTACTATGACAGTTACGCGGGAGGAAAGAAAACTTGTATTTCATGGTCGAGCGGCTGCTCATAAGCCACACATCACGCTGGTAAATGTCAAACCACGCCTCGCTTGGTGTATGGAGCGTAAACGTTGGACGATTGAACAGTGAAAAATGTTGTGTGGAGTGACGAATTACGAGGGCTGTTCAGAAAGTAACCTCCGGTTGATTTAAAAAAATACACCAAGTTAAATAAAAATATTTTAATATATACATCTTACAACTACATCTTTGCACTATTTTTCTACATAGTCTCCATAGCGATTGAGGCACTTATCGTATCTCTTCACAAGCTTTGAAATTCCTTCTGCATAAAAATCACCCGCTTGTGCCTGGAGCCAGCCTGTGACCGCATCTTTGAGCTCTTCGTCGTCATCAAACCGCTGTGACCCGAGCCATTTCTTCAAATGCATGAAGAGGTGATAATCACTTGGCGCCAGGTCTGGGCTGTAAGGTGGATGGTTGATAACGTCCCACTTGAAGGACTCAAGAAGGGCCGTTGTTCTGTGAGCAGAGTGAGGACGGGCGTTATCGTGCAAAAAAACGATACCGTAAGTCAGCATACCACGGTGTTTGTTCTGTATAGCCCGTCGTAACTTTTTTATTGTTTCACAGTACACGTCTTGATTAATGGTCGTACCACGTTCCATGAATTCAACCAACAACACCCCTTTGGCATCCCAAAACACCGTTGCCATCAGTTTTCTGGCAGAAAAATCTTGCGAGGCTTTTCTTGGTTTGGTAGGCGAATTTGAATGTGCCCACATCTTTGATTGTTCTTTTGTCTCAGGGTTCACGTACTTAATCCAGGTTTCGTCACCGGTCACGATTCTGTTTAACAATGGTTCTCCTTCGTCCTCATAACGTGACAGAAAGTCTAATGCAGAGGCCATTCTTTGAGTTTTGTGGTGGTCGGTAAGAATTTTGGGCACCCATCGTGCACAGAACTTACGGTAACCCAATCTTGCTGTCACTATCTCGTACGAGAGAGTCTTAGAAATCTGTGGAAAACCAGTAGACAACTCCGACATTGAGAAACGTCGATTTTCACGAACTTTTGCATCAACTGTCTGAACGAGTTCGTCAGTCACCAATGATGGTCTACCACTCCTCTCTTCATCATGAACGTTTTCTCGTCCACTTTATATAAACGTACCCATTCACGGACAACTCCTTCACTCATAACTCTTGGTCCGTACACGGCACAAAGCTCACGATGAATAGCTGCTGCAGAATATCCTTTGGCTGTAAAAAACCTTATGACAGCACGCACTTCACATTTGGCGGAGTTTTCTATTGCAGCACACATTTCAAACTGCCACAAAAACTAAACTAGCGCAGGTACGACGTTCACTCGACCACGGCTTGATGCCGACTGACCTGTTGAGTGCGTGAACGCACAGATGGCGTCGCTACTCCCCCCACAACCCGCACTGTGACCAATCGGAGGTTACTTTCTGAACCGCCCTCGTACATTACACAATGTGGCGATCTGATGGCAACGTCTGGGTTTGGTGAATACCTGGTGAACGGCATCTGCCAGAGTGTGTAGTGCCAACAGTAAAATTCGGAGGCGGTGGTTGTATGTTGTGGTCGTGTTTTTCATGGGCGGGGCTGCACCCCTTGTTGTTTTGCGTGACGCTATCACAGCACAGGCCTACATTGATGTCTTAAGCACCTTCTTGCTTCCCACTGTTGAAGACCAATGCGGGGATGGCGATTGCATCTTTCAATACGATCGAGCGCCTGTTCATAATGCACGGCCTGTGGCGGAGTGGTTACACGACAATAACATCCCTGTAATGGACTGGCCGGCACAGAGTCCTGACCTGAATCCTATGGAACATCTTTGGGATGTTCTGGAACGCCGACTTCGTGCCAGGCCTCACCGACCGACATCAATACCTCTCTTCAGTGAAGCACTCCGTGAAGAATAGGCTGCCATTCCCCAAGAAATCTTCCAGCACCTGACTGAACGTATGCCTGCGAGAGTGGAAGCTGTCAAGGCTATGGGTGGGCCGACACCATACTGAATTCCAGAATTACTTTTAAGTCATTTTCAGCCAGGTGTCCGGATACTTTTGACCGGATAGTATAGATGTCTGCCGATGTGGGGTTGTGAGATACCGTGCCAGTCAATACAAATTACTCAAAGTGTAAACTTTTCGGTCAAGTCTTCATGTGACGGGGCTCAAATTTCACCTTTGGCCTGCTTTACCTCGCGTAACAGTGTGGTTTTGGTATGTGCATGATGCAGCAGAGGCACATTTTACTGTAGTTGTCCGATTGTATCTAACGCACCAGAATGTTCCCAGATAGATAGGTCGATCAGGACCTGTAGCTTGCCTTCCAAGGTCACGTGCATCAGTCTTCTGGATTCTTCTGTCCGTGTTCACTGGTAGGTGAAGTTGTACAGCACTTTCGCTGATGCGCTTGAAGAACTGGATCAGGGAACTATACAGTCTTGTCAAGATTCGCGAGATAATGCGATGGTATTTGAAAGAATTCATAACTGACTGCAGAGACGATTGAAGCATTGCCTCAAAATGTGAGAACGACTCGTCGAATACGTCCTTTAACATGCATGACACTACCGTAAAGTGTAAAGTGTGTCGTGCTGAAGTAGCATCGTCGTTGTTGTTAAGGTAGGACTTGGGTGAAATTTTTGGCAAGATAAAAGAGGACTTAACCGAAAAGCTTGCATATCAAATCCATTTGTACCAACTGGGACGTTTAATACCGAAGATGGTGTTGATTCCTAAACAGTACAAACGCTATGTTTCCGGCCCCATTTGAAACTGAAACGTTTTTACTTCTACGAGAATCGTCGTAAACTTTCAGCCGTGTCAGTTTTCGCTTCTAATTATTTTTCACCCAGTAAACGACTTTTGCACTTCGTCGCCTCTGCCTGGCGCCAGAAGCAGCCGCTTGTGTCACCTGGGCCTGGTCTCAGTGCAACACATATACAAAACGATCGTAATAAGTCAAACGAAATGCATTTCCGCTCTTACGAGCCACCGGAGATCGTGGATCGCTAATACCACGTGGTTCTAATGAAAGTGTTGCTACTCAGAGACGTCCAGTGTGGACTGGAATTTTTGTACGGCACCGAAACTTGGTAGATATGCTAATGCGTTAATGCGGAACCGATTCACACTGGACAAAATTAGTTCCAATTTTGGCCACCAGGTGCCATACACTGTTTATATTACGGTATGACATCCTTGCCGTCAAATCACAAATCAGTACGACTATCGCGAAGAGAAATCTTGTACTGCTAGTGAAACTGTTTTATGAGAACGACAGCACTTACAGTGCTGCATTGAGAGAATATCGGCCACTGGAAGCTCTGAGGAGAAGCCCGAAATCATTAAATGATTTAAAGAAGGTGATAGTGAAATTGGAAAACGCAGGTCAGCTTGGTGCGGCACCTGCAAGAGGAAAGCGCCCTATTTACATTTACATTTATGGTTCAAATGGTTCAAATGGCTCTGAGCACTATGGGACTCAACTGCTGAGGTCATTAGTCCCCTAGAACTTAGAACTAGTTAAACCTAACTAACCTAAGGACATCACAAACATCCATGCCCGAGGCAGGATTCGAACCTGCGACCGTAGCGGTCTTGCGGTTCCAAACTGCAGCGCCTTTAACCGCACGGCCACTTCGGCCGGCTATTTACATTTATATTTATACTCCGCAAGCCATCCAATGGTGTGTGGCGGAGGGCACTTTACGTGCCACTGTCATTACCTCCCTTTTCTGTTCCAGTAGCGTATGGTTCGCGGGAAGAACGACTGCCGGAAAGCCTCCGTGCGCGCTCGAATCTCTCTAATTTTACATTCGTGCCGGCCGAAGTGGCCGTGCGGTTAAGGGCGCTGCAGTCTGGAACTGCAAGACCGCTACGGTCGCAGGTTCGACTCCTGCCTCGGGCATGGATGTTTGTGATGTCCTTAGGTTAGTTAGATTTAACTAGTTCTAAGTTCTAGGGGACTAATGACCTCAGCAGTTGAGTCCCATAGTGCTCAGAGCCATTTGAACCATTTTTTTACATTCGTGATCTCCTCGGGAGGTATAAGTAGGGGGAAGCAATATATTCGATACCTCATCCAGAAACGCACCCTCTCGAAACCTGGACGGCAAGCTACACCGCGATGCAGAGCGCCTCTCTTGTAGAGTCTGCCACTTGAGTTTGCTAAACATCTCCGTAACGCTATCACGCTTACCAAATAACCCTGTGACGAAACTCGCCGCTCTTCTTTGGATCTTCTCTATCTCCTCTGTCAACCCGACCTGGTACGGATCTCACACAGATAAGCAATACTCAAGTATAGGTCGAACGAGTGTTTTCTAAGCCATCTCCTTTGTTGATGGACTACATATTCTAAGGAATCTCCCAATGAATCTCAGGCTGGCACCCGCCTTAACAACAATTCATTTTATATGATCATTCCACTTCAAATCGTTCCGCACGCACACTCCCAGATATTTTATAGCAGTAACTGCTACCAGTGTTTGTTCCGCTATCATATAATCATCTATGTATTCGCAATACATTACATTTGTCTATGATAAGGGTCAGTTGCCACTCCCTGCACCAAGTTACTATCCGCGGCAGATCTTCCTGCATTTCGCTGCAATTTTCTAATGCTGCAACTTCTCTGTATACTAAAGCATCACCCGCGAAAAGCCGCATCGGACTTCCGACACTATCTACTAGATCGTTTATATATATTGTGAAAAGCAATGGTCCCATAAAACTCCCCTGTGGCACGCCAGAGGTTACTTTAACGTCTGTAGACGTCTCTCCATTGAGAACAACATGCTGTGTTCTGCTTGCTAAAAACTCTTGAATCCAGCCACACAGCTGGTCTGAAATTCCGTAGGCTCTTATTTTATTTTTCAGGCGACAGTGCGGAACTGTATCGAACGCCTTCCGGAAGTCAAGGAGAATGGCATCTACCTGGGAGCCTGTATCTAATATTTTCTGGGTCTCATGAACAAATAAAGGGAGTTGGGTCTCACACGATCGCTGTTTCCGGAATCCATGTTGATTCCTACAGAGTAGATTCTGGGTTTCCAGAAATGACATGATACTCGAGCAAAAAACTTCCGCTGGAAGTTATTGAAGGGGCTACTGCTGCTGTAACTGACCATGCAGCGGGTGCTCAGATAGTGCTAGCGCTCGCGCAGTGTCACAAGAATTGTCCGTCCCTTGGTCAGCAGTAAGGAAGTTTTGCGGTATATTTTACACTGATACCCGTACAAGATACAGACAGCGCATCAGCAGCTGAAACCTCGTGATCCGAAGCAACATTCTGAATCTGCTCTTCTGTTTGTAGCACGGGTCGAACTTGTTGACATGCGGCCGAACAATATTCTGTAGAGGGGAGAGCAACATTGTACACTACAGGGTGCAGCGAATACACAGAACTGCCGAATCTTGGCTACTGTTAAACCGCTTCCTGTGAACTAGAGGCCGTTGCACTTGCCGTATGTGACTGTGTGGTGTGGATCACTCAGCACCTTTATTCTCGGTCCGTTCTTCTCGGTAGTGAATACACACAGGGGGCTGTCAGGTGCGCCGTGACGTCAGCACGTTATCGAGACCTCCTTGTACTGCATATGATTCCGGCTTTGGAAAACCGTAGCTGTATGGAAACCACTGTTTTCATGTAAGATGGGGCATCGTATCATTTCGCTTGTCCAGTGAAAGATCTGCTTAATGCATACAGTCTTCCGACAACGTGTTATCTCCACAGGTTTTCCAGATGCGTGGCCTGCAATATCACGTGATCTGAGTCCATGTAACTTTTGGCTCTACGGATACCTAAAGGGACGCGTTTACCAGGGACACGTACGGTCTCTACCTGATCTGAAGGCCAGTGTTGTTTAGATCCCACAGGAACTGCTGCCAGCAACTGTTGTTCACGTCGTTTTAAGGACGCAGCATCCCCTCGACGATGCTGTGGTTCCTACTGAAGAACTTGTGTACGCGGCGGTTTATAATAAAATCAACGTTGTGTGTTTCACTTGTTTGATCTTTTCTCACCCTCTACCCGTTCCTATTCCAATACGTATCGGAATATTTCTATACGTGTTAACAGAATCTTCCGTCGGTTCTTGGTAGAATAACATTATAATAAATGAAAAGCACCAGTTTGCTTTTGTTCTACAATATTACTTTTATTGTTAACCGGTTTTCGGGTAACAAGGTCATCTTCAGACATTTACAGAGTGTTATCACCAAAGAAGTTACAATGTTTGCAAACAACATTAGAAGAGAAGTAACACGTCTAGAGTGAAGTAGAAACATACAGTAAGTAACATCTTTGACAGTGTGATGGTAATCGAATGAAAAAGTAAAAATTGAACGGTACATAAATAAAAATGGAGTAGAGACGAAAACCTTTAACACAAAATAGGAATAGCGAGCCTACATATCAGTTTCTATTAATAAACGAAACTAGTAAAATAAAATAAAATTAGTACTAGACAAGGCTACATCAGGAGGTATGAAACATGGAGAGTGATAGGCAAACCAATTAAAAGAAAAGACAATTATCAACCTTTACAGTTGTCTCATCAGATATTGTTCATATTAATTTGTTCATTTATTCAATGCAAACTGTTACACAGCCACTATTTTGATTATAATGTTAATGTTAAAATGCAGTACCACCACACTCTCAAAGATTGCAATTACTGTAGGTTCCCTCAAACGCCTCCATTTTCCTGCATTTGTTTATTTCTGTTTATCTTATTGATATTGTTTAAGTTCCTTATGTATTCTGTAGTTACATTGATAACTGTCTCTTCTTTTAATTGGTTTGTGTTTCACTCTCCATGTTTCACACCTCCTGATGTAGCCTTCTCTAGTACTAATTTTATTTTATTTTATTAGTTTTGTTTATTAATAGAAACTGTGATGTAGGCATGCATTTCCTATTTTGTGTTAAAGGTTTTCCTGTCTACTCCATTGTTTTTTCTCTACTGTTCAATTTTTACTTTTTCATTCGATTACCATCACACTGTCAAAGATGTTACTTACTGTGTGTTTCTACTTCACTCTAGACGTGTTACTTCTCTTCCAGTGTTGTTTGCAAACATTGTAACCGGTGTGGTGATAATACTCAGTAAATGTCTGAAGTTGTCCTAGAAAGCCGAAAACAATAAAAGTAATATTGTAGAACAAAAGCAAACTGGTGCTTTTAATTTATTGCTTCTGTACGTCTTTCTTGCATTCATAGCGCCAGATTTGCATCTGGTGGCCGAAACTGGAACTCATTTTTTTCCAACGTAAATCGGTTCCGCATTAGCACATTAAAATATCTACCAAATTTCACTGTCATACAATAATTACAGCTCGCACTGGATCTTGCGATGGTTGATTTACATTTTAAGTTACCTCGTTGTAATCTTCACCTCGGAGTAGTCTGCGAATCATCGATTAGTTAAATGTTCTTATTATCCGTACAATAACTTAATTTTTGCTAAAAACCAGAACTTGGCAATTCCTATCTATGAAGGCTTTCATCGAACCTTTAAACACAACACATATTAGATGATAAGTATTTTGTTACAGTGGGACTTTCAGGGTAACGAATCACAAGCGTTTTTTCAATACGTACATACATACATTACTGATGTAAACTTCTGATCACTGGTATTCCTTGACAGTGTGGTTGGCACAGAAGACTCTTTCCCACCTTTGACTACCCTGGAGTCCAAAATTAAAGCAACCAACGGAAATTCTGCAATGATGCATTTATTTTGCCATAAAACAGCATAAAGTAGAAACAATGTAACGGATGTAGAGCGTAATTAACTGCAACGTGCGTAGCAGTAGACAAAAATGTTCTTCGTTTCTTTAAAACTTAACCCATTTGCACACACATTCTGACAACTGGTTACTGTGCTCAACATGGGTTGTGACCACCTCTGTCACCAACACAGGCGTGACAACGACGGGACACACTGTGAACGGTGTCATCAATCTCATGTTGAGGTAATAACGCCCATTCTTCCTGCAGAGCTGCTCACAAGTATAGGAGAGTGGTTGGTTGATGCTGACGTGATGCATCCCATCCCCCAGGTGCATCCCTGATAAGCTCTATGGTACTCAAATTGGGAGAGGGAGTAGGCCACGTCATGCGCGCAATATCTTCCGTTTCCAGAAAAACATCAACCACACGTGCTATACGATGTCGATCATTATCGTTCGTCAGTACGAAGTATGGGCCCACAGCACCTCGCAGCAACCGCGCATCAAATCCCAAGATCTCCCCACGGTATCTGACAGTAGTTAAATCTTGCTGATTCACTCGTACAGTTTCATGAAAACGTGTTCGAGTGGTCAACATAATCTCTGCCCATACTATTAGGGATCCTCCTCGATATCGGTCTCTTTCCACAATGTTTGGTCCCCATAATCATATTCCAAGTGTCATCCAGATGCGAATCCGTCGAGAATCACTCTTCAGACCAAATTGGGACTCATCTGCGAAAAGAACATTGCCCCACCGTTCGACTGTGCAGGTGACACGTCGGCGGTTCCTCTCTAGACGTTCCCTTCTGTAAAGATGCGCCAGAGGTAAATAGACAGCAGGTCTCCAACAATAAAGGCCACTCTGCTGCAGCCTTCTGTAAACAGTTTGCCTCGATACAACTCGTCCATGGGATGCTGTGAGGTCAGATGCCAGTTCCAGTGCAGTGCTAAGACGGTACCGCCGTGCCCTTACAGCCAAATGACGGTACAGTCTTACTGACGCCACATGTGGTGGGCCCTGTCCTGGTCTCCGGGGATACAGCTTCTGTCTCTATAAACTGTCACCTCATCTGAGAAACAGCAGAACGATTCACATTAAGCCATCGGGCCACATGAGTCTGCGACTCTCCTGCTTCCGTTCTTCCTACGGCCCTCCACAGCAGAGAGTCTGTAGGCGTCTTCTGTGTGTTATACTGCACCGTCTGTGACTGTGTGTACAGCGATTGTGGGTGTGGGACTGTCCTGCTAACACGACCCGTTGGCGTGGTTGTCCGTTGATCTGAATGCCATCTTCCGTGCAGAACATGATCGTAAAGACATCTGTAGATAGTCTGTGAATTTGACACAGGACGGGGAAATAGCAGTTTGTTGGTTCAATTTTGGACATCACTGTACTTTGTCAGTCAAGACTCCAAGTACGTTTTCAAATCTCTTAGAACGACACGCAGGCCAGGCTGAATACCTCATGCAACTAATAAAATACGCAAAATAGAGCTTGTCCTCTAATAAATCTTCTTACATAATATTTAAAACTTTATATTCTGAACGATTATTCTGGATAATGAAAATGCACGTAATTCAACTAATGAAGCTTGTTCAATTGTACTCAAAATTAGTACCAGATTCCACTTCCATTCAACGAACTTATGTATTTCCAAACTTTAGCTACAACATATCTGGAAAATCTCGTGCCCTCACAACCGCCGCCCCTTATAAATGAACGAGCGTTTGACTACTAAGTAGTTTCCAACTATAATAAAGCAATATGAAAATAGCTTTAATTGAATTTCTTGAATAAAAACAGTCTTGATAAATTGTTTTATTCAAGAAATTAACAAGTTCATATGTTCGCTGTACCACCACCACAGACATGGACGGGGAGAATTTTATTCACGCTACAACTGTTATAGTCCAGATCTTTCTGACTATTCATTGTATATTTATATATCCTTTTTAGTGCGTCTGTTTCACATACAACTATATATATATATATATATACAGGGTGAGTCACCTAACATTACCGCTGGATATATTTCGTGAACCACATCAAATACTGACGAATCGATTCCACAGACCGAACGTGAGGAGAGGGGCTAGTGTAATTGGTTTATACAAACCATAAAAAATGTACGGAAGTATGTTTTTTAACACAAACCTACGTTTTTTTAAATGGAACCTCGTTAGTTTTGTTAGCACATCTGAACATATAAACAAATACGTAATCAGTGCCGTTTGTTGCATGGTAAAATGTTAATTACATCCGGAGATATTGTAACCTAAAGTTGACGCTTGAGTACCACTCCTCCGCTGTTCGATCGCGTGTATCGGAGAGCACCGAATTACGTAGGGATCCAAAGGGAACGGTGATGGACCTTAGGTACAGAAGAGACTGGAACAGCACATTACGTCCACATGCTAACACCTTTTTCTTGGTCTTTTTCACTGACGCACATGTACATTACCATGAGGGGTGAGGTACACGTTCAACGGGCGTTTCATAGGACGTGGAGGACGCATAAATTGGCCAGCCCGTTCTCCTGATATTACACCTCTGGACTTCTTTCTGTGGGGTACGTTAAAGGACAATGTGTACCGTGATGTGCCTGCAACCCCAGAGGATATGAAACAACGTATTGTGGCAGCCTGCGGCGACATTACACCAGATGTACTGCGGCGTGTACGACATTCATTACGCCAGAGATTGCAATTGTGTGCAGCAAATGATGGCCACCACATTGAACATCTATTGGCCTGACATTTCGGGACACACTCTATTCCACTCCGTAATTGAAAACGGAAATCACGTGTGTACGTGTACCTCACCCCTCATGGTCATGTACATGTGCGTCAGTGAAAAGGACCAATAAAAAGGTGTTAGCATGTGGACGTAAGGTGCTGTTCCAGTCTCTTCTGTACCTAAGGTCCATCACCGTTCCCTTTGGATCCCTACGTAATTCGGTGCTCTCCGATACACACGACCGAACAGCGGAGGACTGGTACTCAAGCGTCAACTTTAGGTTACAATATCTCCGGATGTAATTAACATTTTACAATGCAACAAACGGCACTGATTACGTATTTGTTTATATGTTCAGATGTGCTAACAAAACTAACGGGGTTCCATTTAAAAAAAACGTAGGTTTGTGTTAAAAAACATACTTCCGTGCACTTTTTTTTGTGGTTTGTATAAACCAATTACACTAGCCCCTGTCCTCACGTTCGGTCTGTGGAGTCGATTCGTCAGTATTTGATGTGGTTTACGAAATATATCCAGCGGTAACGTTAGGTGACACACCCTATATATATATATATATATATATATATATATATATATATATATATATATATATATATATATATGACTCTGTAAGTCCATCCACCATCAGGTGTTGAAAATAGATAGTAGATATGTAATTAATACAACAGACCAGATTGTTGTTTTTACCATGAAACATGGCAATTACATATACCGTAATGTTTGGTAACACACTGTTCATTTTCATCATTGCAATTAATGAAAATACTTCTTTCAATTATTACTACGGTATTGAGTAATAACAATAGTTACCAACTAACGTTTACACTACTGGCGTCGGAAACCCTCTTGGACTGCACTGTCTCAGGTCTCTTTTCAAAACCTACTGCTGCTTCATAGTCTTATAGTCGTACTGACAGCAGAGATTGCCTCTTCCTTATGGCTATCTTTCTTCCATATTGTACATTCTGCTAATATTTAAGACCTTTCCCAATCTATGGATCGGATAAATAATGAATACATTGTCTCTTGAGTATGAAATTTTTGTGGTTATGCAGTCTACTAATTACACTAGACAACTTTGAGACCATTTCTATAGTTATTATCCTTCTCTTATTCACTGACGAATGGTTTTCAGTCTTGAACACTGTACATAATTTTCTCCTCCCCTATTCGTGGGTCAGTTACAATGACTGCTTTTGGGCGTGGCAGTTATTAAGCATGGCCCCTCTTACAAAGGGTGAAATTTGCTTATAATTTTTTCACAGTTTTCATTCTTTCTATTTTCAAAGTAGTAAAATTTGTTCATATGCATTATACACTTTTTTGGGCCAAAATAGGTATAACCTATATATATGTACCAAGTTACTAAATTAATGCTATTTCGAAGGATGTATAGTAGCCATCTATGTGAATTGTGTTTCACATGAAACAATATTCCTTTGTACAATTTGCCACTGTCCTTTGTATCAGAATGACTTTGGAGGAAAGTATCAACGTATAACCGTGACTGCCATTGCGTTGCTCAATTTCTAAATTCTTACAATTTTTTTCGTGTTTTGCTCATATGTATTTACTATTAGAAAATAAACAGGAAGTTTGTCCCTTTCCTTTTCCTTAATGCTTGAATTCTTTGATTTGTTAATGTCATCAGTTATGTCTGCCTCATTCACTTGTGCCATATCTACCCTTGATTGGTGCCTCTCATTCTGTACTAATGTAGCTTCTGCCAATAAAGCGAGTCTTAATCCGCCTGTGTTGCTTTTCTCGAAAAGAATGACAGCCAAGACATCTTGTTGTCCCTAAGGGAATGTTTCTGTTCTCTGTTAGGAGTTTAATAATACATTGTTGGATAACCAGTCAATGTCTAAAATCATAGGTACATTTAAACCTTCCACTACAAACGTTGCTTGTTGAAACTTGTATGTGTTTAATGTGACTTCGAGAAACAATCCAGCAAGTTCTGGTTTGCTTGTCTTACCTGTTACCCTGGTTATCTGTATCCCTGTGATCGGTAGCCGAAGGAATGCATTTAAAAAATTATTTGTTGTAAGAAATAGTGATCTGTTACTGATTTGCCACTACCAGAGTCCAAAACAACTTCCACAGTTATGTTATTTACAAAGAATGTCTATTTTGGTTTCATATACTCTTTTACTTGTCTATTTCCTTCATGATGTAAGACATCTGTTAAACTTTGGTCGTAATCATACCTAATTAAAGTAGTTTAGATTTGTTGTAGATCGTTTTTTACTGTTTCAGAGGACCAAGCCTCTCCCCAGAAGCGTCTTAGTTTTCCCTCTCTGTCATACTTGTATTGTTCCCGTTCCTGTATCTATTCCCTGAATGGCTATGATCAGATCCATTGTGTACCCTGTCTCCTCCACTCGTACCGCTCTCTCCAGTTGGGCGAAGTACTCTGTTAACATTACTCTGTTGATTATTATTGTCGGCATTGCAGCCTGTATGCCTTCTTTCGGATTGCCTTTGCACTGAGTCCACTTGTTCTAGGTATTCCAATAAGTTGTTCACTTTTTCCCAGTCCTTCCCTAAAAAGTTGTCCCTTACATGCCATGGTAATCGGCTACTGACAATTTCTAACAAATGTTCCTCTCTTACGGGATCGTTTATACATTTTGCTTTGATAAGATGCCATTCCTCAAAATCTCTGTACCCGTTCTATCAACTACTTCTGTATGGTACTAAAAGTTGTAATCTCAGTTTCTTTTGGGTTTCCTCACTCCAATACTTAGACTTAAATGCTGTTTCGGAATCATTGTAATCTGTGGATTCATCTAACTTCTACATACATCACTGTGCAGTATCACCGGCCAAATGACTAATAGCAATCGTATCTTATCAAGATCGGGCCAGAAATCGGTAACATATCCTCAAATGGCTTCATAATTGAAACTGGGTGAATGTCGCAATAAGGTGACAACTTGGCGAATTGATGATTTAATCCTTTGCTTATGTTGGGGTAAAATCATCACAGTTATTAGTTACTGCCCTGTTCTTTAATAAGAAGTTTTCTACCTCTTTTCTTAGATTTTTCTTTGTCTCCTCTCAGCTCAAAGAGTCATTTAGTATCCCTACATTTGTGTTTGAAATTAAAATATCACTGTTATGAACTGCTGGTGTTCCCGACACTGTAATGCAGTCTTTGTAGAGTTAGATTTATTGTCTTAAAATTCTGTACTAAGTACTTCGTTACTAAATTGAAGTTTTTGTATTATTGGCACTAATTCATTAGTTATTACAGATAAAACATCAGTATTTTTGTTATTGTAAGTATGTAACATTATTTTAATATTCGTCAGTTCTATTTCTAATATCTCAATTCTCCGCACTAATTTGTAATTTTCTGCTTTGATAGTATGTACAGCTGTAAGCTACCGTCTTGTTTAGTCCCACTATTTCTAAGCGCCTGTCTGTTTCTGGAACAGGATCGAAACCCATGTTCCATCTCGTTTCCAACTTATCTATCTTACCGTTTAGTTGGATAATGGACGCATCAAATCGTGTTTCTAAATTCGTGAGTCTGCTGTCACTTTGCGTCAGTCTGCTTTCAGGTTGTGTGAACTTGTCATCCATATGCATAGCTTTAGTACTTAAGTAAGCCAGCTGTTTAAAACCGATTGCGTTAACTCTTCCATGGTCATGCTGTTACCTGTTTGTGTCATCGTATCATTTCCAAACTAAAACAAAATTAATATCTGTCTCACGTATTAATGCAGCTATACTGAGCTATAGAGTACACAAGATGGCTTAACCGCGGAGCTGGTGTAGGTACATTCGCTGTATAGGTCTGGTTCCTTACTTACGATATGTAATAGTACTGTACTCGTAATAATAAATCGTTTGAATGTCACAGTGGCCAGACTGTAGGCAACTGTATTCACAGAAGTTGTCGCAAACAAATTACTGTACTAGTACTTCACTTTACTTTCCCCATCAACCATGGGCCTTGCCGTTGATGGAGAGCCTTGCGTATCTCAACGATACAGATAGCCGTACCATAGGAGCACAACCACAACGGAGGGGTGTCTGCTGAGAGGCCAGACAAACGTGTGGTTCCTGAAGAGGGGCAGCAGCCTTTTCGGTAGTTGCGGGGGCGACAGACTCGATGACTGGCTGTTCTGGCCTTGTAACATTAACCAAAACGGCCTTGCTGTGCTGGTGCTGCAAACGGCTGAAAGTCGTAATTTTTCCCAAGAGCATGCAGCTTTACTGTATGGTTAAAAGATGATGGCGTCCTTTTGAGTAAATTATTCCGGAGGTAAGATAGTCCCCCATTCAAATCTCCGGGTGGGGAATACTCAGGAGGACGTCGTCAAGAGAAAGAAAACTGGTGTTCTACGGATCGGATCGTGGAATGACAGACCCCTTAACCAGGCAGGTAGGTTAGAAAATTTAAAACGGGAAACGAATACGTTAAAGGTGGATATAAAAATTGGGAGTTAATGAAGCTCGATGACAGGAGGAACAAGACTTCTGGTCAAGTGAATAAGGGTTATAAATACAAAATCAAATTGGGTTAATGCAGCAGTAGGTTTAATAATGAATAAAAAAAATAGGAGCGCTAGTAAGCTACTACGAACAGCGTAGTGAACGCATTATTCTAGCCAAGACAGACACGAAGCCCACGCCTACCACAGTAGTTCAGGTTTATACGCCAACTAGCTCCGCAGCTCACGAAGAGATTGAAGAAATGTATGATGAGATAAAAGAAATTATTCAGATAGTGAAAGTAGACGAAAATTTAATAGTCATGGGTGACTGGAATTCGATAGTAGGAAAAGGAATAGAGGGAAACGTAGTAGGTGAATATGGAATGGGGGTAAGAAATGAAAGAGGAAGCCGCCTCGTAGAATTTTGCACAGAGCATAAGTTAATCATAACTAACATTTGCTTTAAGTTCAAAATGTTCAAACGTGTGTGAAATCATATGGGACTTAACTGCTAAGGTCATCAGTTCCTAAGCTTACACACTACCCCCAAGCTAAATTATCCTAAGGACAAACACACACACCAATGCCCGAGGGAGGACTTGAACCTCCACCGGGACCAGCAGCACAGTCTCTGACTGCAGCGCCTTATATCGTTCGGCTAATCCAGCGCGGCTTTGCTTTAAGAATCATGAAAGATGGTTGTATACATGGAAGACACACGGAGACACCGGAAGGTTTCAGACTGATTATATAATGGTGAGACAGAGATTTAACAACCAGGTTTTAAATTGTAAGAACCAAAGGTTGTAGACAGTTTCAGAGCGAGCATTAGGGAACGGTGGACAAGAGCAGAGTAAAGGAATAAAGTAGAAGAATGGGTAGCTTTGAGAGATGACATAGTGAATGCAGCAGAGGATCAAGTAGGTGGAAAGACGACGGCTAGTATAAATCCTTGAGTTACACAAGAGATATTGAATTTAATTGATGAAAGGAGGAAGTATAAAAATACAATAAATAAAGCAGGCGACAAGCAATACAAACGTCTCAAAAATAAAATCGACAGGAAGTGCAAAATGGCTAAGCGGGAATGGCTAGAGGACAAATGTAAGGATGTAGAAGCATATATCACTTGGGGTAATATATGAGTAGATGCCGCCTTACAGGAAAATTAAAGAGACCTTTGGAGGAAAGAGAACTACCAGAATAAATATCAAGAGCCCAGACGGAAAATCACTCCTAAACAAAGAAAGGAAAGCAGAAAGGTGGACAGAGTATATAGAGGGTATATACACTCCTGGAAATTGAAATAAGAACACCGTGAATTCATTGTCCCAGGAAGGGGAAACTTTATTGACACATTCCTGGGGTCAGATACATCACATGATCACACTGACAGAACCACAGGCACATAGACACAGGCAACAGAGCATGCACAATGTCGGCACTAGTACAGTGTATATCCACCTTTCGCAGCAATGCAGGCTGCTATTCTCCCATGGAGACGATCGTAGAGATGCTGGATGTAGTCCTGTGGAACGGCTTGCCATGCCATTTCCACCTGGCGCCTCAGTTGGACCAGCGTTCGTGCTGGACGTGCAGACCGCGTGAGACGACGCTTCATCCAGTCCCAAACATGCTCAATGGGGGACAGATCCGGAGATCTTGCTGGCCAGGGTAGTTGACTTACACCTTCTAGAGCACGTTGGGTGGCACGGGATACATGCGGACGTGCATTGTCCTGTTGGAACAGCAAGTTCCCTTGCCGGTCTAGGAATGGTAGAACGATGGGTTCGATGACGGTTTGGATGTACCGTGCACTATTCAGTGTCCCCTCGACGATCACCAGTGGTGTACGGCCAGTGTAGGAGATCGCTCCCCACACCATGATGCCGGGTGTTGGCCCTGTGTGCCGCGGTCGTATGCAGTCCTGATTGTGGCGCTCACCTGCACGGCGCCAAACACGCATACGACCATCATTGGCACCAAGGCAGAAGCGACTCTCATCGCTGAAGACGACACGTCTCCATTCGTCCCTCCATTCACGCCTGTCGCGACACCACTAGAGGCGGGCTGCACGATGTTGGGACGTGAGCGGAAGACGGCCTAACGGTGTGCGGGACCGTAGCCCAGCTTCATGGAGACGGTTGCGAATGGTCCTCGCTGATACCCCAGGAGCAACAGTGTCCCTAATTTGCTGGGAAGTGGCGGTGCGGTCCCCTACGGCACTGCGTAGGATCCTACGGTCTTGGCGTGCATCCGTGCGTCGCTGCGGTCCGGTCCCAGGTCGACGGGCACGTGCACCTTCCGCCGACCAATGGCGACAACATCGATGTACTGTGGAGACCTCACGCCCCACGTGTTGAGCAATTCGGCGGCACGTCCACCCGGCCTCCCGCATGCCCACTATACGCCCTCGCTCAAAGTCCGTCAACTGCACATACGGTTCACGTCCACGCTGTCGCGGCATGCTACTAGTGTTAAAGACTGCGATGGAGCTCCGTATGTCACGGCAAACTGGCTGACACTGACGGCGGCGGTGCACAAATGCTGCGCAGCTAGCGCCATTCGACGGCCAACACCGCGGTTCCTGGTGTGTCCGCTGTGCCGTGCGTGTGATCATTGCTTGTACAGCCCTCTCGCAGTGTCCGGAGCAAGTATGGTGGGTCTGACACACCGGTGTCAATGTGTTCTTTTTTCCATTTCCAGGAGTGTACAAGGTGACGTATGTGAGGGCAATATTATGGAAATGGAAGAGGACGAAGATGAGATGGGAGATATGATGCTGCGTGAAGAATTTGACCTGAGTCGAAACAAGGCCCCGGGAGTAGACAACATTCCATTAGTACTACTGTTAGCCTTGGGAGAGCCAGTCAAGACCAAACTCTTCCATCTGGTGAGCAAGATGTATGAGACAGGCGAGATACCATCAAACATCAAGAACAATGTAAAAATTCCAATTCCAAAGAAAGCAGGTGCTGACAGGTGTGAAAATCACCGAACTATCAGTTTAATAAGCCACGGTTGCAAGATGCAAACACGTATTCTTTACAGACGAATGGAAAATCTGGTAGAAGCCGACCTCGGGGATGATCAGTTTGGGTTCCCTAGAAATGTAGGAACACTAGAGGTAATACTGACCCTACGACTTATATTAGAAGATAGATTAAGGAAAGACAAACCTGCATTTCTAGCATTTGTGGACTTAGAGAAAGCTTTTGACAATGTTGGATGGAGTGCTCTCTTTCAAATCCTGAAGGTGGCAGCGATAAAATACAGAGAGTGAAAGGCTATTTACAATTTGTACAGAAACTAGATGGCAGTTATAAGGAGTCGAGGGATACAAAAGGGACAAAGGGTAGCAGTGGTCGAGAAGGGAGTGAGACAGGATTGTAGTGTACCCCCGATGTTATTCGATCTGCATACTGAGCAAACAGTACAGGAAACAAACGAAAATATTGAAGTAGGAATTAAAATCCAGGAAGAAGAAATAAAAACCTTGAGGTTTGTAGATAACATTGTTATCCTGTCAGAGACAGCAAAGAAACTGGAAGATCAGTTGAACGGAATTGACAGGGTCTTGAAAGGAGGATATAAGATGAATATAAAAACAAACAAAACAAGGTTAGTGGAATGTAGTCGAATTAAATCAGGTGATGCTGGGGGAAGTAGATTAGGAAATGAGAGACTTAAAGTAGTAGATACGTTTCCCTATTTGAGCAGCAAAATAACTGATGATGGTCGAAGTAGAGACGATATAAAATGTATACTGGCGATGGCAAGGAAGCGTTTCTGAAAAAGAGAAATTTGCTAACGTTGAGTACATATTTGTCAGGAAGTCTTTTCTGAAAGAATTTGTATGGAGTGTAGCCATGTACAGAAGTGAAACATGGACAGTTTAGACAAGAAGAGAATAGAAGATTTTGAAATGTAGTGCTACAGGAGAATGCTCAAGATTAGATGGGTAGATCACGTAACTAATGAGGAGGTACTAAGTAGAATTGGGGAGAACAAGAATTTAGGGTAGTACTGGAGGGAAGCGTGGAGCGTAAAAACCGTGGTGGGAGGTCAAGAGATAAATACAGTAAGCAGATTCGGAGGGATGTAGATTGGTGTAGTTACTCGGAGATGAGGCTTCAACAGGATAAAGTAGTATGGAGAACTGCATCAAACCAGTCTTTGGGTGAAGACCACAACAACAATAACAACAACAACAACAACTTCACTTTAATCTTTATAGTCACTCGATCACACGACTGCACTTTGAAATGAAGGAAAAATTCAGGACCCACCGAGTTACGGCGTTTTGCGACTCTGGACGGCTGCAAAGATGTTTGCTGTTTTGCGTTGTCTGCTACCCTTGGTATCAGAGTGCTGTCTCGCGGCGGTTCGGTGAACTGTGACCTGACGGGCAACTGTCAACCTTCTGTGCTCTGAAACACACATATCGCCGTTCGTCGTGGGTTCTCAGATTATCCGTTTATTGGTAGATATAGTCCATGTGGGCGCAATTCCTTGGTTATATAGTTGCTTAGCAACTGAATTCCGATCGTGATGTCATATACATATACATTCATGAACCGAAATTCCAACATATGGGAAAATCAGTTATACTGCTCCAGTTTGTTGAATTGCTCATTTCTGCTTTTCACTGTACTGATTTTGTTTCTACTTCGCACAGTTGTTTGCATGGGCACTTGAATAATGAAATCGTTACTTCTGGAACGAAGTGCATACATTTCGTCTATTTCCGTACTGCCTGGCTAATAGTAGCTTCTTGTATTAACAATTTAGCTTTCGTGCTCAGATCTTCCTTATTGTCGTTAAATCTTGCTACTCAGTTTTCTACTTGATAAACCGACATTCCAATTCGTTTCACGCCAGGGTCGCCATGTGCGAGGATTCGCTTATAATTTAAGTTACCTTGTTGAGATCTTCATCTCAGAGAAACTGTGAACACCGAACTCGTTAAATATTGTTTTTATCTGTACAATAACTTAATTTTTACTAAAAACCAGGACTTGACAATTCCGATCTTTGAACACTTTTATCGCGCCTTTAAACATAACACATACTGGGTTAGATGACAAGCACCTTGTTACAGGTTACCTTCTGGGTAGCGAATGAAGAAGAAGAAGGCGTGTGACTAGGGCCTCCCATCGGGTAGACCGTTCGCCTGGTGCAAGTCTTTCGATTTGACGCTACTTTGGCGACTTGCGCGTCGATGGGGATGAAATGATGATGATTAGGACAACACAACACCCAGTCCCTGAGCGGAGAAAATCTCCGACCCAGCCGGGAATCGAAACCGGGCCCTTAGGATTGACAGTCCGTCGCGCTGAACACTCAGCTATCGGGGGCGGACTGGGTAGCGAATAATACGTACATATATACATTATTGATATTAACTTCTGGTCTCTGGTATTCCTTGACAGCGTGGCTGGCGCAGAAGACTCTTTGCCGCCTTTGACTATACTGGTGTCCAAAATTAAAGCAACAAACCGAAATTTTGCAAGGTTGCGTTTATTTTGCCACAAAACAGTATAAACAGGTGACAGTAAAGTAGAAACAATGTAAAGAATGCAGAACGTAATCAATCTTATACCCTTCTTATATACAGGAGTCACCTGTGCTTTTTTCCAGTCGTCTGAGCCTGAGCAAATGCCGAAAAGTTTTTTTTTTAATTTCATCAGTTTTCTGTCTGGTTTGATATAGCTTGTCGCGAATTCCTCTTCTGTACCAACGTCTTCATCTCAGTGTAGCACTTGCAACCTACGTCCTCAATTATTTGCTGGATGTATTCCAGTCTCTGTCTTCTTCTACAGTTTTTACGCTACCCTCTACAGCTCCCTCAGCTACCATGAAAGTCATTCCCTGATATCTTAACACTGCCTTTGATGTCCTCTTTGTTTTGTCCGTCATTGGTTATTTTTCCGCGTAGATAATAGAACTCTTTTACTTCATCTACATCGTAACCATCAATTCCGATGTTAAGTTTCTAGCTGTTCTCATTTCTGCCACTTCTAATTATTTTCGTCTTTCTTCGATTTACTCTCAGTCCTTATTCTGTACTCATTAGACTGTTCATTCCATTCAGCACATCATTAAGTTTTTCTTCACTTTCACTGAGAATAGGAATGTCACCAACTAATCATATCAATGATATCCTTTCACCCCCTCCAGACCGGTTTGTTACAGAGGACGAGGTCCTTATCCCCGATACTGTCCAAAATTTCGTTACGTGGCCATTGATATAAAAGAAGCGAGGAAACTTGATTAGATGGTAGATGGAAAGCATGGTATTAGCACACAGCATCGTGACAGCTGTCAGACCCAAGTCTTTCTTGTCAGCACTGCAAGTTCGCCTCGCCACATTCATGGCTCTTAGAAACTTGTTGATTTACTTTCTGCTTTAGGACAGAGTGCGTTCTACACAGAAGCAGCACGTTTTGAGGTGTCAGCAATGATGGAAAATGGATAGGAATTTGATGCATTCACCCGTTATTTCACTTTATCTTCGACAGTCTGACTGCAGCACCCAAACTCGTGATGGAAACAACACCTACCATGTGATGGGAGGAATCCAATGTATCACATCACACTAGGGTTAATCTTATTTCAGGTTGTTATTATAATTTCCCATTGTGAAACATCATAACCTCATTATTGTAACAAACAGTACAGTGGCTTCAACTCTAATTATTTAGCTATTATCTAGTATGAACAGAAATGTATCTCACTTGACTGTAACGTACCCTTACGTATTTTCATTTTGTTGATGAACCGATAAGTGTAATGAGGACGAAACTTCTTTGAAAGTTCTATAGATTATTATATTAAAATATATTATTATTATTATGGCAAAACGGAAACTGAAATATAATTATTAAGTCATTTAAATAAGTTACTTGAACACCCTTCGATTGTAGATGTGAAAATTTTCATTTTTTTGTCTGAATGAACATCATGGCATACTGAGAGATGAGCAGTAGGTTTTGGTGGTGGCACCTGAAATTACACTGACTTCAACATGCGCTACATGCCATATGGCTGGTCCGACGAAAAAAGACAATGGAACTAATTTTGTGGAGAATTTTATGCTCCTTATTTTCATAGATACACAACTTTAGCCGAAAATAGCGTCGTTTTCCGAGTTATAAGCGAAAACTCCAAAAAAGTTCCATTTTTGGTGTTTTCTCATTTTTTACCTGCTTTGGGGGCGAAGTTTTGGTTGGACTTTGAAAAATTCGGGTTCAGCACGCTTGAAAACATAAAACGCTCGTAAAAAAAAGCATCAACATAACTTTGATGTAAGAATCATCCTCTGACTGGACGATGACCAGTCCCCGCGTTATCGCTCCCCCCCGGCCTCCTCCTTGAGATACGGGAATGCGTTACAGCCTCCTGTTCACACTATGGTTCCCATGCGTCTGGTCAACACCGACTCAAAGGAAGGCCTCGGCGCCTGCTCGTGACGTCACGTCAGGTAGGCACGGCGAACGCCAGGTCTGTTGCAGGCATACCAATAATGGTGGTGTCTCCCTCCCTGACACAGGAAAATGTGAAACTATTGGCGGTAGTTGACCAACACACATTATTCTGAGAGATTTCTGCAATCAATTAATTGTGCAATTCATTACACTTGTTAACAAATAGTGCACTCCTGAACTTAAGTTTCCACCTGTTTTAAGGATTGACATACTAAAACAACTTCATGGTCCAGCAGCAACAGAATTCGTGCTTCTTTACCTTATTTGTAAATCTGAGGAATTTACGTTTGTACTGGGTTGCTTTTACAAGAAACTGTGATCATATTGGCGCTCTTCTTTAGGTATCTTGGTTGACTATGGGGTGAGGAGCACTGAATGTTAATGAAATATCTTCCGATTGTACACGTTGGGGGAAGGGGTGGGGGACAGAAGAAGAGGCAAAAGAGAGATACTTGTTTTATCAAATAATTTTTTTTTATCTTATTAAGTTTCTCCTTTCAGTTGCAAGAGGGGAATATTTTTCTTTTCTAATGTGCATGTTTAAAAAAGTTTAAGCTCAGCAGTATTTTCGATGTATGAAGCTATTTTGCTTCCTGTTTAGAATTCCTTTCTTTGAAAACGCCTGTAATCTAATGACTGGCAACAGTTGGACATTTACACATGTAAATTAGTTCACATTTCCAGTGACGATGTCAAACGAAAATAAATAAATAAATAAAAGAAACGAGTTCATTGTAAGGGGGTTGGGGTAAGTTTCGATAACAAAATGGATCAAGTAAATATAGTTACTTGAATGTAAAATTTCCGAAGCTTGCAATGGGGCAAAGCATCTTCTCATATTGATCTACGTTTGTTTCGACAGGATTCAGTAATACAGAATTATGATCTTCATTTGTAGCTTTACGATAGTAAGAAAATCTTTCATCTAAATAAAACTGCAGAATCCAAAGCTACAACAAACATTTTGTCCAAAAATAAGAGATTTATAGTGACAAGCACGCCCAGGCGTTTCTGCGTGCAACAGACCTGGCGTTCGCCGTGCCTAGCTGACGTGACGTCAGCAACAAGCGCGGAGGCCTCCCTTTGAGTCGTTGTTTGTCTGGTACGCCGCGCCAGTTGGCAGCAGGGCCGTGGACGGAACAAGCGACGCATGAGGTACACCCTTCGACCATAAATATAATAGACTGGCCCTGACGTCATTTTCGTGGCTCCAACATCTCTGGGCTAAAGTCACGTGAATGTTGGCAAAACATGGTTGTTCCGTGTTGCGCTTATGGCTGTACTCAGCGTTTTGTCGGGGGAAATGGCATTATATTTCACGTGTCAGTGTTTCTATGATAGTGCAGATGCGTTTGTTGAAATCTGCTGAAGTGGCTTTTATATGTTTTTTACACTTGAAATAGAGTATCACGTAAATTAAAGTGTTGAAAGTGATGCCTGTAAAGTCAGACTCATATTACATTTTGGAAAGTATCTGTGATAATTCGGTTACAGAAGTAAGTATAACTGTTTCTCGTTCCTACGCATAGGTTCCATAAAGATGAAAACCGAAGGCAGCTTTGGATACAGGCCCTGAAACGAAAACACTTTAAGCCATCTTTTTGTATATACAAGTAAGATTATAATCAGGTAAGAGCATCTATAGCCGACACATGAAGAGAATGTTTCTCTAACTTCTAATACTATTAAATAAATGTAGGCTCCAAAATTATTTTCTGAAACCTTTCATCTAAAATATCATTTTTTTTTAAACTGATAGTTTCAACTTTTGTAAAAATAGTAGGAACTGGACCTTTGAAGTGTACCTAAATTGATACTCTCAAATGGACCTCCTAAAGTCGACAATTTTGGCACCTATAGTTGACATAATTCCCATATCCCATTTTCTTTTATAAGTGACTAGGGCTCAAAACGTGGCGAATCCAATGTTTATAGTTTTGACACGAGCCCACTCTTACTGTTTAAAAGAATTTTAACGACATTTTACTTTAATTGATAGTTTATAGTAATTTCGTCCAGCTGCCCACCAGAGGGTCGTTCGATGAATTTCTTAGATTGTATAAATTGTACTGTGAACAAATCCAGGTCAAATGTAGTAATTTTTCGCAAATAAAAAAGTAATTTTTGTTGGAAGCGTTTGGCAGTCAATTGAGAAATGTGGGTAAAATACGATACAATCATAGGGTGGCAGACCGCGGATTTCAAATCCCGCCACGTCTTGCCAACAGTCACGTGGTTTATGTCGGAGCCACACCAGCCCTACAGCTTCTGCACAGCAAGGCCAGTCTACCAGTATCTAAGGTCGAAGGGTACACCGCGCAACGCGCCAGTTTCTCCGCCGCCGCCGCCACACCCAGCAGGGGGCTTACCGTGGTCAACAGCGTCTTCAGCTGTTCGCGAACTGCGGCCACCTCCCCTAACGGTCGCGCACAGCACACACACGTCCTGTCCATCCAACTTCCAGAACTGACAAAAGCTCGTGGAAAAACATTAAACTAAACGCTCTGTACAAACACAAACAACTGTTATCATTGCTCACTCCATGCCGTTAGTGCGAAAGACGTCGACGAAAGGATGAACTGATTGCGAAAGATGAACGGGAAAGTTACCAGTTAGCCAAAGGCAACAGAGGGGCTGTTAGTCAATACTTAAAATACTGCTTGAAAGACTATGGAACACATTTGTGTACCCCCACTGTTTCACCTAAACTCATTGTTCTAGATCTTCTGATACACTGGCGAAGAAAGAAAGCCAAATGAACAGCTGCAATGGCTAAGAAAAGACACAGATATGCTACTTATATTAAACATCAGTTTGTGAATGACTGGAGTGAGACAAATGAAACTATTTTACGGTCTGTAACGATTGTTTGAAATAAAGCCACACTTCTTTTTTTGGTCACACCACTAAGAAAAGGAGTGAATTACAACATACATTTAGTCAATCAGCCAAAACCTCAATTCTTGATCTATTCAGGAAACGTATTTTTATTCTTACAAGTTTGCTTTTCAAATGAGTCCACGTTCTCTACGTGTCAAGAAAAAGGACAATATACACTGAAGATTCTGAGAAACTGGTACACCCGCGTAATATCGTGTCGGACCACGTGAGCACGCAGAATTGCCGCAACACGACGTGGCATGGACTCGACTAATGTCTGAAGTAGTGCTGGAGGGAATTCGCACAATTATTTCTGCAGGACTGTCTATAAATCTGTAAGAGTACGTAGGGGTGGAGATCTCTTCCGAACAGCACGTTGCAAGGCATCCCAGATATGCTCAATAATGTTCATATCTGGGGAGTTTGGTGGCCATCGGAAGTGTTTAAACTGAAAACAGTGTTCCTGGAGCCACTCTGTGTGGGGTGTCGCATTGTCCTGTTGGAATCGCCCAAGTCCGTCGGAATGCACAATGGACAGAAATAGATGCAAGTGATAAGACAGGACGATTACGTACGTGTCATCTGTCAGAGTCGTATCTAGACGTATCAGGGGTCCCATATCACTCCAACTGCACACGTCCCACATCATTACAGAGCCTCCACCAGCTTGAAAAATCCGCTGCTGACATGCAGAGACCATGCATTCATTAGGTTGTCTCCGTAACTGTAGATGTCCATCCCCTCGATACAATTCGAAATGAGACTCGTCCGACGAGGCGACATGTTTCCAGTCATCAACAGTCCAAGGTTGGTGTTGATGGCCCAGCGCTGAAATCTGCAACAATTTGCGGAAGGATTGCACTTTTGCCACGTTGAACGATTCTCTTCAGTCTTCGTTGGCCCCGTTCTTGCAGGATCTTTTTCCGGCCGCAACGATGTCGGAGATTTGATGTTTTACCGGATTACTGATATTCACGATAAACTCGTGAAATGGTCGTACGGGAAAATTCCAACCTCATCGTACCTCGCAGACGCAGTGTCCCATCGCCACCACATTCAAACTTAGTTATAAATGTTGATAATCTGCCATTGTGGGGCCGGCCGGTGTGGCCGTGCGGTTCTAAGCGCGTCAGTTTGGAACCGCGTGACCGCTATGGTCGCACGTTCGAATCCTGCCTCGGGCATGGATGCGTGTGGTGTCCTTAGGTTAGTTAGGTTTAAGTAGTTCTAAGTTCTAGGGGACTGATGACCTCAGTAGTTAAGTCCCATAGTGCTCAGAGCCATTTGACCCTTTTTTTTTGCCATTGTGGCAGCAGTAGCCGATCTAACAACTGCGCCAGACACTTGTTGTCTTACAAAATAAGTGTTGACGACCGCAGCGCCGTATTCTGGCTGTTTACATATCCCTATGTTTGAATATGCATGCCTATACCACTTCCTGTAGCGTTTCAGTGTATTGGGAGAACTGTAAGCGAAATGTTTTATACGTCATTTGTGGCACAAATCGTGAAGAACGCAACTTCTGATATGATTTATGACGTCATTTTCATACACACCACAGGCAGTCTAAATTCCTGAAGACTGGGTGAACCAATAGCAATATGAAAAAGTTGTAGATAAGTCTTCTGACTCCTCTGACGAAGTGGTTTCCTAATGGTGACTATTTTCGTGCTCAATGTCGTAAAACCATGTCCATCAGACAACTATTTGCTGACAATGGTATAAAAACTTTGTCATGGTAAGGAAACAGACCGGGCACGAACCCAATAGAACCTGCGAGCAGTTGTGAAGCAACTATTAAAGAAATGTACCGTTACCACGAGGGCACAGCTCATAGAGAAGCATGCGGGAATATGGTACTCTGCAGAAGAAATTGAAAACCTTTAGCAACTTCTAATAGAGACCATTCCAAGAAGAGCTGAACTGCATATAAAGACGAAAGGCGTGAAAACGAAATGAATAAGTGTCGTGTGACTAGGGCCTCCCGTCGGGTAGACCGTTCGCCGGGTGCAAGTCTTTCCATTTGACGCCACTTTGGCGACTTTCGCGTCGATGGGGATGAAATGAAATGAAAATACCAAATACTGATGTAACATTTAAGCGTCCCATCAATGCGAGTGTCTCAGAAAACCATATTACGAAACATTCTGCTTGAGTCTAATAATATGCACACAGCTGTACACGTGACGTCAGCTGTCTGCGAGCTGCTGTATCAGTCTGGCTTTTTACTGTTGAGCGAAGACCGAAAATTCTTATTTACTGACGCTTCTTGACCTACAGATGATGACACTTGCGGAATTTAGTGTGTCCTGTTACGTATAAGATAGCTGGTGCAAGTCATCACGTGCACATGCGTTGCACAGAGACATAAGTCAGATAAATGAAGTGAATAAACATCGTGCCTGACAGCGGCAAGTATCTGCTTTTGAAAACAAAATCTCTGACGCGCTCTGCAAGGGTTTAAGAGGTCAGGCAGGATAGCACGGGCGAAAGTATGACGCAGACACTAAGGGTACTCGAATGACAATCGCTGCATGAGGGACGAGTTCGTTGTCGTAGGACTTTAAGGGCTACGCTGTGTAACCACCCTGCTATCCTTCTCATATGCCTCGCATAAGAATCACTGGAACGACGTACGTGCGACTGGGGTCCATCAGAGGACATACATTTATCTGTCGATCCATGCTAGAATAAAACATAGCAGGGGCTATATTGCATTAGAATGAATTAGCCTCCACCCTGTACCGTGGAATGATTTTCGAAGTAAAGAGAATACCCAGCAGGAGACGTCATTAAACCGGGAGGTATGAGAATGATGATTTGACTTAGAAACGTGCACATAGATACTTACATCCACGTATAGTACACACTCCGCAAGGCACCATACAGTGCATGGCGGAGAGCACCTTCCGCCACTAACAGTCATTTCCTTTCCTGTTCCAGTGGCCAATGGAGCCAGATTTAAACGGCTGTCTACGTGCCTCTGTAGAAGCCCTAACGTCTCTTAACATGTCTTCGGGGTGATTACGCAAGATGTAAGTTGATGGCAGTAGAAACATTCTGCAGTCAATCTCAAGCGCCATTACTCTAAATTTTCTGAATAGCGTTTCACGAAAAGAACGTCGTCTTTCGTTCAGGGATTCCCATTTGAGTTCACTGACCTTTTTCGTAATACTTGCGTGTTATGCGAACCTGCCAATGACAAATCTAGCTGCACGTCTCTGATATGCTTCGATGTCTTCCCTGAATACGACATAACGGGGATCCCAAAAACTCGCGCTGTACTCAGGAATAGGTAGCACTAATGTTATATACGCAGTCTCCTTTACACACCCATAAAAAAAAAGTTTTGCATCACCCAGGTTCGCAGAACTCCAGAAGATAGACGTTGGCTGTCGATATTGTATCACAGACATAGTCCCTTTGTTCAGAGATGTCACTAAACCCACCCAAAGATGTAACCATGCCTGAGCAGCGCCTATTAGACGTAGAGGGTCCGACAGCTGGTCAGTTCCAGTCATTTCACCAGGAAGGAGGTACACGGCTCGTGTTGTCTGTAGTTCAACCATGCCTAGACGGTCAATACCGCGGTTCGATCGCGTCGGCATTGTTACTTTGTGCCAGGAAGGGCTCTCAACAAGAAAAGTGTCCAGGCGTCTCGGAGTGAACCAAAGCGATGTCATTCGGACATGGAGGAGATACAGAGAGACAGGAACTGTCGATGACATGCCTCGCTCAGGCCGACCAAGGGCTACTACTGCAGTGGATGTCCGCTACCTACGGATTATGGCTCGGAGGAACACTGACAGCAACGCCACCAGGTTGAATGGTAGAATAATGCTTTTCGCGCGGCCACAGGACGTCGTGTTACGTCTCAAACTGTGCGCAGGAGGCTGCATAATGCACAACTTCACTCGCGACGTCCATGGCGAGGTCCATCTTTGCAACCACGACACCATGCAGCGCTGTACAGATGGGCCCAACAACCATGCCGAATGGACCGCTCAGGATTGGCGTCACGTCCTCTTCACCGATGAATGTCGCATATGTCTTCAAACGGACAATCGTCGGAGACGTGTTTGGAGGCAACACGGTCAGGCTGAACGCCTTAGACATACTGTCCAGCGAGTGCAGCATGGTGGAGGTTCCCTGCTGTTTTGGGATGGCGTTATGTGGGCCCGACGTACGCCGCTAGTGGTCACGGAAGGCACGGTAAACATCGGCAGCATATTGGCGAGGCATTCGTCTTCATGCACGACAATTTGCGCCCCCATCGTGCACATCTTGTGAATGACTTCCTTCAGGATAACGACATCGCTCGACTATGGTGGCCAGCATGTTCTCCAGACATGCACCCTATCGAACATACCTGGGATAGATTGAAAAGTGTTGTTTATGGACGACATGACCCACCAACCACTCTGAGGGACCTACGCCGAGCCGCCGTTGAGGAATGGGACATTCTGGACCAACAGTGCCTTGATGAACTTGTGGATGGTATGCCACGACGAATACAGGTATGCATCAATGGAAGAGGATGTGCTACTGGGTATTAGAGGTACCGGTGTGTACAGCAACCTGGACCGCCACCTCGAAAGGTCTCGCTGTATGGTGGTACAACTAACAAAGTGTGGTTTTCATGAGCAATAAAAAGGGCGGAAATGGTGTTTATGTTGACCTCTATTCCAATTTTCTATACAGGTTCCGGAACTCTCTGAACCGAGGTGATGCAAACCATTTTTTGTGTGTGCAGATCAGCTACACATGCATAAAATACTCCCAATAAACCGAAGTCGATCGTTTGCCTTATCTACAACAGACCTTATGGGCTCGTTCCATTTCATATCGCCTAAATATTTAATCGAAATGACAGTATCAATCAGCACACAACTACTACTGTATTCGAACCTTACGGGACTATTTTTCCTACTCATCTGTCTTAACTTACTTGTTTCTACATTTAGAGCAAGCTGCCATCCGACATAGCAAACAGAAATTCTGTCCAACTCATCCAGAATCATCGCCGCATCACGCAAAGCCGACACTTTTCCGCACACTACAGGATCATCAGCAATCAATCCGAAACTGCTGCTCACTCTACACGTTAGGTCGTTTATGTGCACAGAGAACAAGAGCAGTCTGCTCACATTTCCACTCCTGACGATACCCTTGTCTCTGGTGAACCCTCCGACCTGTACCGTAGAATGATTTGCGGAGTATAGAGGGTATGGTGGGACAACATGCTGGGTTATACAGCTGTGGAAATTAACATAAAAGCATGGATATTCGTAGGAAAACTAACACCGTCGGTTGGAATAGTTGCGCACAGTGTATACGTAATAGTATGAGATCCAGTATACCAACAAATGCTGTCAAATGGTATTGGATTTGATGTCAGTAGTATAGTACACAACGAGACATCAATAATTCATGTAGTAGATGATGGAACTCGGTATAAAGGCAATCGGTTCTGTGCTGTGTTAGTGTGAATGTACGTACATTTACTGCAGAATCAGACACCATTAGTGACAGTGCGTTCTGTGTGCATAAACAACTGTTGTGGCATAGCCACGAGAAAATGAGTTATCACGTGATGAAAAATCAAAAATCGATGTGTAGAAGGAAATGGGACTCTTTGAGCGTCAAATCACTGCGAAGTTGTACCGTTCAACAACATTGATTTATAACTTTGGTAGATTCGTGAACTTATGGACAGAACGGAAAATGTGGGCAAAGTTGAAAATTATCTTAAGCGTCGAAACGGTTATTTTTGCGCCAAACAATGGCCACAAACCATTATTATCCTCAACTTGCTGCTCTTTTATAGTTGCCAGTAACTGGCATATATGTACGACAAATTTTGTCAAATGAAAACATCTTGCATTCAAGAAACGACTGCAGAAACCTGCTATATTTGAATTTGCTGAAAAACATATGTCATGGACTTGAAAGTAGGATAAAAAGATCTTCAGTAATAAGAAGTTTAATGTAGATGGTCCGGATGGACTTCAATATGATCGGCATAATCTGAGAACAGAGCAGCAGGTAAGAATGAGCGAAAATTTTGCTGGTGGAAGCGTTACGATTTGGGCAGCATTCTGCTCTAAAGGCAACTCAGGCATTTCTTGAGTAAACGCTGGGAAGGCCTCTAATATGTACACTGAGATGCTAGAGACAGAGTGGATTAGAATGTATGAGGACACAAGGGATGAAAGTCTAATGTTTCACCAAGATAATTAACCTGACCAGGTTTCTGCAAAGCAAAAAATTGGTTTTAAGATAAAAATATCTATGGCTTGCCCCAACGATCACGTAGCCTAGCTTCGAACTCCGTGGAAAATCTATTGTGGAATACTTGCAAGGCCTGTTTATCGCATTGGAAGGCAATTTTAGGTCATATGTGAGCTGAAAAGAGCGATACGGGAAGAGCGGGTGACAATTTCACTGCAAGAAATACAAGCCCTAACTAAAACAAAGCCGAAGAGAATTTTTGAGGTAATTATGAAGGAGGGGAGGTGGAAAAAGTTCTAACAGTACAATAAGGCAACAGGACAGTCAGTGCCTTTGTACCAATTTCCATGTAGGAAATACAAACGTCTTATTTTGTTACTCGTGTTTTAAAAGAAACTATCTAATTTTGTCATGATTATTTATGTCTTATGTGTATTTACTATTTTCATAATAAATTAGATACATGTATGCTTGAAACATTGCGTATTACTTTCGTAGGAACCGTGCCTTTATACTGATTTCCACTACTATTGTATTTAAGAAGTCCTCGAGCCACTGACATATTTCAGAACCTATTCCGTACGCAAGAACCTTTTCTTAAAAGTCCCTAACGGGGCACAATGTCAAAAGATTTCTGGAAATCTAGGAATATGGGATATATCTGTTGCCCTTCGTCAATGGTACGCAGCATCTCGTGTGAGAAAATGGGAAGCTGAGTTTCGCACGACTGATGCTTTCTTAATCAGTTCTGATTTGTGGGCAGAAGCTTTCCTGTCACAAGGAAATTTATTTATTTTGAAATTGGGATATTCTGAAGAATTTTGCAGAAAACCGACGTTAAGGCTGTTGGCTTGTGATTGTAAGTAGCCTTCTTTATCCCTCTTACGTACGAGGTCACCTGTCCATTTTTTCAGTCGCTTGGGGGATTGCGCTCTTCGGGGAAATGCGCGTAAATGGGAACTAAGTAAGGAGGAAATTCCGAAGACTGCTCATTGCAAGGACAACGGCCTTGCCGCAGTGGCTACACCGGTTCCCGTGAGATCACCGAAGCGCTGTCGGGCGTGGTCGGCACTTGGATGGGTGACCACCCAGGCCGCCATGCGCTGCTGCCATTTTTCGAGGTGCACTCAGCCTCGTGATGCTAATTGAGGAGCTACTCGACCGAATAATAGTGGCTTCAATAAATAATACCATCTTACGACCGGGAGAGCGGTGTGCTGACCCCACGCCCCTCCTATCCGCATCCTCCACCGAGGATGACACGGCGGTCGGATGGTCCGGGCAGGCCACTCGTGGCCAGAAGACGGGGTGGCTGCTCACTGCATCACCTAACTGAGGTATCACCCGTACCGAGCGGCTTGTTTGTTTTCGACCCTTCCATTTCATTCGCTACGCCCGGGATGCCTATGCCTATGTCCTTTATACGGATCTCTGTGCGACGGTCAAATAATGGATTGTCTGAACGATCCTCCTACATGAATGACCACTTCTGAATTATCTGTTGTGAAGCCGTAGTATCACTGTATTGCGGTATCAGTAAAGAGAAAGTCGCATTAGTTACCTAGATGTGTAATTTGTTTGACACAGCATGTTTTGGGACCATATGCCCCTATTATCAAATTCTTAAAATTAATATGCCGTCAGGCACAGTCAAAAATAATAAACAGTGGCAAACATGAATGTAATGGAGCATGCTGTATGTTTGACGATGCATGTTTACTAATTACTTATTATTTTTGACTGTATTTAAACGCACGTTACAATCTAAGGAAAAAAGAAAGAAAAAAAAAAACGAGTAACCATGATGGAATTATCCGAATGGGACGGGATGTGACGTATTTGTACAGGCTAACAAATGACTATAATTTCGAAAAATTTGGATCATTTATTGAAGAGAAAGAGCTTCACAAACTGAGCAAGGCAACAACACGTTGGTTCACCTCTGGCCCCTTGTGATGAAGGGCAACAAAACGGGGCGTAGAATATCGTCGACGTACCGCTGCGCTGTAAGGATGCTGCGGATCACAACCAAAGGAGTCCTCCTATGAAAAGACATGGCACCCCAGACCACAAGTCTTGGTTGTCAGGCTGTATCCGACTGTACGACAGGTGACAGTCAGGTTGGTTCTGAATGACGCCTCATTCTTGTGATGAATTTAGGCATCCATGTGACTGGGCAGAAATTAGCTCTAATCGCTGATGATTGTATCGAACGATCTACCTGGAGCTACACGCGTAACACCGTGATGATGTCTACGCAGTTGCCGGCAGGTCTTTCCCAGCCACAGGGACGCTGCGTTCTCAGTGGCTGACAGCAGCTCTCTTGTAGATGTGGCCAGTGCTCAGTCTACACCGGTACACTGTACGTGTAGCAAGGTGTTGAAAACCTTTCCAGCCAGCAATCAGAGCCTAATTACACCGATGAGGTATCCGAACATACTTTCAACTTCCTTGTTCCCTCCAACCATCCAACGATTCAGGCTGACAGGGGAGAGAGCTGCTCCAAGATGTTTGCAGTCACAGATCATCTTTCCTCCTTCAAGAGGCTCAACACAAGCGTCGTTAGACACAGGGGACCTATGAGCCTCTACACCCAATAGCAGTACCTCTTCAAACGTTAACACTTTAGGGGCCTGATAGATACCGCTGTGATTTTTTTATCTGTTTTCCGACTGATTTGTTGCGAAGCACAACGAATTCCTCTCTTGCGCCGACCTCTTCACCTCAGAGAAGCACTTTACCCTACGCCCTCAATAATTTTTTGTACGTGTTCCAGTCCCTGTATACCCTTGCAGTTTTTACCCTCTATAGCTCCGCCTAGTACCACAGAAGGATTCCCTGATGTTATAACACATATCGTATTACGTGTCCCTACTTGTCACTGTTTTCTATATGCTCCATATGCTTCGTCAGTTCTGCAGAGAACCCCCTCATTCCTTACCTTATCAGTCCATCAACTTTTCAACCTCCTTCTGGTGCAACATACGTCAAACAATTTCACTCCCTTCTTTTCCAGTTTTCCCCCAGTCCATGATCCAATGCTGTGCTCCAGAGTTGCATTTTCAGAAGTTTCTTCCTCGAATTAAGGCCTGTATGCGATATTAGTAGTCTTCTCTTAGCCAGGGATGCCCTCTTTGCCTGTGCTAGCCCGTTTTTATGTCCTCACTTTGTGCGTCACACGCTATTTTGCTTCCAAGGTAGCAGAACGTCTGAACTTCGTCTACTTTGCGGTCAGCAGCTTTGACATTAAGTTTATCACTAATCTCATTAATGCTACTCCTGATTATTTCGGTTTACTTTCCATTCATAGCGTGTACTCGTTACGCAGTTCATTCCATCCAATACATCTTGAAATTCGGCCTCATCTGCGCTGAAGATTGCAGTTTTAGTCGAGAAACAAGTCACTGTAACCACTCACCATATCCCACCAGATGCTCATGAGAGTAATACCTCTACAATAAGGCGTTTTTATTTCCGTAAGGCATAGACTATTTGTAACGTACGACGTTCAGTGGACAAACTGGAGCACTGCCTGTGCATCTTGTTTACAGTGATGTGAAGCAACACGAAGCTGCTTCCATACCCAAGTGTTATTTGCACTTCTACTCCGCTACAGAAGCCACAACGTAGTAAGAAATACTGGCCAATTTCAGAATTAAGTGGAGGCATCAAAATCTAAATAAAGGGACTCCATTCAGTTTGCGATCAACCCTCATACTATTGTCACCTATGGTGGAGAAACGTGGACAATGACAGAAAGGGACTGGAGCAGACTGCAAGCAGGGGGGGATGAAATTTCTCAGAGCAGTTAAGGGAAAAACAAGAATGGACAGAGTAAGGAATGTAGAGATTAGAAAGGACCTCAAACAAGAAAGTATGAGAGAAGAAATTGAAAGAAAGAGTTTAAGCTGCTATGGGCATGTTAAGAGGATGCATGGGCAGAGGCTCCCCAAAATTATGGAACAACTAAAAATGGATGGGAAAAGACCTAGAGGGCGCCCAAGAACACGGTGGAAAATGGAAGTGAGAATATCTGTAGAAAGGAGAGGTGTGACCTGGCAGCAAGTGGAGGAAGAAAAGTGGTGGGAGGACAGAGCCAAATGGAGAGGACTCATCAGCACCCAGACCCGGCAGTAGCTGGAGCGGGATTCGGATATATATATATATATATATATATATATATATATATATATATATATATATATATATATATATATATATTACTTCGACGTCCTAACATTATACACGGTTCAATCACACTAACGTGAGCACAACCCATGTTAGACGTCAACGGGCAAGAAGCGCTCAGAGGCAGTAGGTGTCAGCGCTAACAGGAAGGGTATATAAAACGTGTCGAGGGACCCGGAGAACAGCACAGTCGTTGTAATGTGGAAACGGAACGGCTTATCTGACGCCTAAAAAGGGCATCATGATTGGCCAAGGATGGTAGCATTTTCGAAACGAGTAAGTTTGTAAAACGTTCTCGTGCTGCCGTGGTTAAAGCATACCGTGCATGACAAAATCGCGTCATCGAAAACCGACGCCGAGGCAACTGTGGTACACCACGGGCCATAGGTCACAGGACTGGACGACGGCTGCAGAAGTGGGTGCGAGACTTTAGACGTGCAACTGTTGGGCAGTTGAGCGCCCAGATGAACTAAGGGGCCACCAACAATGTGTCGTCAGCGAGCTTTCAGTGAACACAGCCGCGTGTGGGTGTCTGTAGAAGGCACCGCTTTCGTGCCCCCCTGCTGACTGCAGTTTATCGTCGACGAAGTCTGGAGTTTGCACGTGAATACCACAACTGGATGTCCATAAAGTAGCCGGCCAGTGTGGCCGAGCGGTTCTAGGCGCGTCAGTCTGGAATCGCGCGATCGCTACGGTCGCAGGTTCGAATCCTGCCTCGGGCATGGATGTGTGTGATGTCCTAAGGTTAGTTAGGTTTAAGTAGTTCTAAGTTATAGGGACTGATGACCTCAGATGTTAAGTCCCATAGTGCTCAGAGCCATTTGAACCATTTGTCCATTAAGTGACGACTAGCGGCGTTCTCAGATGATTTTCGTTTCATACTCAATCGGACAGATGGCCGTTGGCACGTATGCCGTGAAACGTCTGAAAGCAAACATCCTGCACAATCGCCAGATGGGTCCAGCATGGAGGGCATACCCTGGGTGATCTCGTCACTCTCGTCATTCCGGAAGGCACACTGGATCATGACAAGTATTTATCTATCCTTGGGGGCCATTTCCACCCCTACATATTGTTTATTTTTCCTCGGCACGACGGCATACACCAACAGGACAATGCAACGTGTCACACAGCTCGCAGTGTACGTGCGTGGCTCTAAAAACACCAGGATGAGTTTACCATACTACCCTGCCCCTCAAACTCCCCGGATTGAAACCCAATCGAGTATGTATGGAACCACCTGGACCGGTGTGTTCGTATCTTGCATCCACAACCGTGAAATCTACACTACTGGCCATTAAAATTGCTACACCAAGAAGAAATGCAGATGATAAACGGGTATTAATTGGGCAAGTATATCATACTAGAACTGACATGTGATTACATTTTCACGCAATTTGGGTGCATAGATCCTGAGAACTCAGTACCCAGAACAATCACCTCTGTCCGTAATAACGGCCTTGATACGCCTGGGCATTGAGTCAAACAGAGCTTGGATGGCGTGTACAGGTACAGCTACCCATGCACCTTCAGCACGATACCACAGTTCAACAAGAGTAGTGACTGGCGTTTTGTGACGAGCCATTTGCTCGGCCACCATTGACCAGACGTTTTCAGTTAGTCAGAGATCTCGAGAATGTGCCTGCCAGGGCAGCAGTCGAACATTTTCTGTATCCAGAAAGGCCCGTACAGGACCTGCAACATGCGGTCGTGCATTATCCTGCTGAAATGCAGGGTTTCGCAGGGATCGAATGAAGAGTAGAGCCACGAGTCGTAACACATCTGAAATGTAACGTCCACTGATCAAAGTGCCGTAAGTGACCGAGACGTGTAACCAATGGCACCCCATACCATCACGCCGGATGATACGCCGGTATGGTGATGACGAATACACGCTTCCAATGTGCGTTCACCGCGATGTCGCCAAACACGGATGCGACCATCATGATGCTGTAAATAGAACTTGGATTCATCCGAAAAAATTACGTTTTGCCATTCGTGCACCCAGGTTCGTCGTCGAGTACATTATCGCAGGCGCTCCTGTCTGTGATGCAGCGTCAGGGGTAACCACAGCCATGGTCTACGACCTGATAGTCCCTGCTGCTGCAAACGTTGTCGAACTGTTCGTGCAGATGGTTTTTGTCTTGCAAACGTCCCCATCTGTTGACTCAGGGATCGAGACGTGGCTGCACGATCCGTTACAGCCATGCGGATAAGATGCCTGTCATCTCGACTGGTAGTGATACGAGGTCGTTGGGATACGGCGTTCCCTATTACCCTCCTGAACCCACCGATTCCATATTCTGCTAACAGTTATTGAATCTCGACCAACGCGAGCAGCAATGTCTCGATACCATAAACCGCAATCGCGGTAGGCTACAATCCGACCTTTATCAAAGTCGGAAACGTGAAGGTACGAATTTTTCCGCCTTACACGAGGCATCTCAACAACGTTTCACCAGGCAACTGCTGTTTGAGTATGAGAAATCGGTTGGAAACTTTCCTCATGTCAGCACGTTGTAGGTGTCGCCACCGGCGCCAACCTTGAGTGAATGCTCTGAAAAGCTAATCATTTGCATATCACAGCATGTTCTTCCTGTCGGTTAAATTTCGCGTGTGTAGCACGTCATCTTCGTGGTGTGGCAATTTTAATGGCCAGTAGTGTAGCTCAGCTGGCCACGCCACTGGAGTTGTCGTGGCTCCACATCACTTCCAGAGCCTCGTTTACTCTTTTCCTGTGCGTGTCGCAGATGTCGGCGTTGCAAAAGATGGTCGTTCAAGCTTTTGATGAGTGGTCCCATTAATATTACTAGACTGAGTATCTTCTTTTTCTACCGCCACGAAGGCTCACATTGTTGTTAGTTTCATTGACTGACGAAACGGAAACACTTTCCCTGAATTTTTATCGTTATCACGATGTACCAGGATGACAACGGGAAGAACAGTCTCACGAGGAGTGGGAGGTTGACAGTGACAGCTCCAGAGGCCTGTACTGTGGACGTGGACTGGTTACACTCGCTCCGTAGCGTTCAGGTTGTAATGGTTCTTTATTTACGTGACCATTACAGCACTCCAACCACAGTTCTCGATACCAGTAATATCGAACTACTTTTCTGCGAAGTAACATACATATTTTTGTGACAATATTCAAATTGGGTTTTATTAATGTATAGGTACTCCGATGTATCGATGTATTACAGCGATATGGTTCTTGTGTGTGTTCATTTCTGTGAGACTGTCATAATCTTTGACTTACTTGTAATCGTTTTGGCGTGATGCGCACATAGCAGTCTTTGTTTGACTTTGCAGATGTTATGTTGTTATTGCGCTTTGTAAAAGAACAGTTAAGTCTTGTGTTTGGTTAAAGTGGAAATTAAGTATGTGAAGATTGATACAAAACTGTTTTCTTGATGATGTGACAATTAAGAAGTATATGTGAATTTACAAGAAGTTTATTAAAAATGTGGATCGTGAACACCAAGTCAAAAATTATTTCTACCATGCCATTGTTCTGATCTGGGATTGTTTGATCATTAAGAATTTCCTGAAAAACGCATTTGTTAGGTCTTCAAATATTTCTAAAATACAGATCCGGACCATCTAGCAGCCAAAGTGGAATCACCCTAGAATCAAAAAGATGAGCCATAACGACTTCGACGAAATCTACGTCGGAATCCATTCAAGATAAATGCCAAATTAATGACTTCTTTACAGTGACCTCGTTATTTCGATTCTGACGATACCATCCAAGTCAATAGTTTTCTAATTGCCCGATAAAGCGAACATATGCTGCGTGAGCAACATTATTAATCTACTTTGCATGTGGTGGTATTGTTAGAAGGTTCACGGAAATGACCATTTTTGAGGATTTACAACGCTCACACTACCTTTGCTGCAACATTTAGCGAATCAAATTCTTTACGGCCTTGCACTGCGAGGGGTGCACGATGTACTGTTTGAATGCCTATAGTACTGCGACTGTGGGCGTTGCCACCCACACCGGTATACACGGGGATTGCGTAACAGGCGAGGAACGCGGCTGCCCGCGGATCACGCTCCGAGCAGGAGCACCCGGACTGATGTAAACAAGCCGGCAGCCAGGGGCGGCCTTGGACGCTGAGGCACTCGCGCCGGCGGTTGCGCGGTGACAGGCGGCGACGTGCGCACAGTAGCGAAATTCTTTTTCCGCTGCTATCCCTGGGGGACGCCACGGGCGAGCTATCTTCTCCCGCTCCGCCAACAGTTCCTACCCTGGAATAACTTTGCGACTCTCGCTTCAGCGAGTCGAGCGGTGAGGACCAGTCACCAGCCGATCGCAGTGTTTTTCTCAGAGCCACCTGCTCTGCCCCGTGTTGCGTCTTTCAGAAGAAAGTGGAGATACTTGGCAAACATGGCTGGCTTCATGTTGGCAACAATGTCCCTCCTCACTGTTGTCTCTCAACGATAAAGTTGAATATATAAGAAACTATCAGCCTCGATTGCGGTAATGAAACCAGCCTTTACCTAGGTTTCAGCCCAAGTAATTGAGCCTTCTTCAGAAGATAAACCTGATTCTGTAATATGTCTACGAGGGCGTGGTCTAGAAATAAAACTAAAACAGCCCTCGTAGACACATTATAGAATCAGGTTTATCTTCTGAAGAAGGCTCAATTACTTGGGCTGAAACGTAGGTAAAGATTGGTTTCATTACCGCAATCGAAGCTGATAGTTTCTTATACATTAGATTATCACGGCTGGCTGGTGTGGCCGAGCGGTTCTAGGCACTTCGGTCCGGAACCGCGCGACTGCTACGGTTGCAGGTTCGAATCCTGCCTCGCGCATGGATGTGAGTGATGTTAGTTAGGTTTAAGTAGTTCTAAGTTCTAGAGGACTGATGACCTCAGATGTTAAGTCCGATAGTGCTTAGAGCCACTTGAACCAGAGCCAGATTATCACGATTGCTGACAGGGCTGCAATGTTGAAAGTACTAAAATGATAATGTTATTTTATTATAGCTAGTCTGTTTTGTAGCATTTTGTTTTCCGTGTATACCCCCTCTCTGGTGATTTTTGAACAATTTATTCGCTATAGTTGCCTGAAATATTTTGCGGAACTTAAGGAGCCTGTCTCCATTCTCATTCCTACTATCTAGGCCAAACTGTTTCGTAACTCTATCTTCTGTGCCTGCCTCTACTATTCCAGCATCTGGATGCGACATGGAGGCCATGTGGACAGCACACCTCCCTCCTTTGTAGACCTCAGAACCGCTACTTTTCTTGAAGTAGCCTCTCGGCTGAGGCTGCGTACAACCTATATCTGTCCTCCCACCGAGGAAAACTCCTTGGCAGTAGTCGGCAATGATCCCGGGGCCTCCGCATGGAAGCCATGTACATTGATCGCTCAGCTAAGCAGGCGGATGAGATCCCTACTAAAGCCTTCCAATTCTTCATTACTACCAGCTTTTCGTCTTACATACTAAGTTACTCGTTCAGCGAACTCATATTCTCTCTGTCTTCATCTTCTGTTTGTGACATTGGCTTGCTGACGATTCTAACGAGAATAACCGAATCACTGAACTTTTCAAAGTAATTCGTTCTCTCACTTACCTCCCTGTTCATGACAAATCCTGCTCCCATTTCACCATTTCTGCTGCCGTCGATATTACCCCATATTCGTGCGTGTAGAAATCTTTAACTTAGAGTGTTACACTTTCGTTGTTTATTCCATCTTTTTCTCGTAATCGCCTCCCCCTTGGCAGTCCCCTCTCAGAGATCCGAATCAGTGACTAGTCCGGAATCTGTTGCTAATGAAGATAACGACACTTTTTCAATTACAGGCCAGGTGCTCTGAGGATACACATTAAGTGTCTTTCCATTGCATTCTCCATCCTCATGCCGTTGGTGGTTGCTTGGTACTTCCTTTATCAGGAGCAGTTCCTCATAGTAAGGGCAAGAGGGAATTCTGAAGTCCTATCTGCTTCTCCACCCTCTTTGAAGAGGCCACTGAGACAATGGGAATTACTCTTTATAACGAAAATGTTCGGCCGCTTTCTAATTAGTCGAAAGCACTCACTACTCTGGGCCGCGATGAGATGACAGACAGAGCTGCCTGTCATTTCTGCTGATCCATAGGATCACTGACTCAAAAAGCTAGTATTATTTCCTTTTTTAATAGAAAATAAATTTGTAATAACTTAAACATAACAGTTTGTAAAGAAAAGAAAGGTAAATCACATAATTCTGAAACTGAAGATACAACTCTGAATTTTACATCAAAGAGAGACGAATAAAAGTTAGATATAAAACGGAATGGTTATTTAAATAAATTATTGGGATATGTCTTTCAATAGCAGGAAATTATGTTGGTTTTCTTGGAAGAAAAGTAGGCAATAGTGACAATCGACAAAGCAGATATTTTGCAGCTGCAAATCTATATCTCGAGAAAGAATGTAAACGATTTAGTTTAAACATTTGGATGTATAAGACTTTTAACAGACATCAACAACTATAAACCAAGTCTAGAATTATCATCGAAGAGATAATTGCAAATACATTTGTCATACAAAAGCAATTTTTATTGTTTAAGGACACTGACCTGTTCTGCGTTTATTATAATAAAAGAGATATTTACAATGCCTGTTGTCGAACGGTATTGTGTCTGATTGCCAGTCCACAGAGCCGACTGCTATTGCTTATATTTTGAATTAAAAATATCTTCAGCTAAGACAGCGACCGAAGCCTTGAAGTATAAGGAATGATCTTCATTCTTCCCTGTCATAGAGGCATAGGAACGTATACGGGTTAAGACCATCTGGTGGACTTGGTTGAGTGATATAAAGATGCGGAAGACAATAGAAACCGTAAAACTCGTAAAATTTGTACATAGGACATGCAATCTTCCGAAACTTATGCCATGATAACCACTTCCTTTGCAAAGAATTCCAGAGGCAAGATAATAACCTAGGAGTGGGGACTCACCAGAAGCGGTTTATCAGGAGGAAGACGAATAAGGCAAATGTTCTACGAATGGAAAAGTCCGAAAAAATCTTAACAGGCTAAAATTAGGTTTGTAGGGAGTAGTGAAGAGAAGTGGAAACAGGACTGAGATTTACAGTCGTACTGTTATAGGTAAGAGCGTAATCACACATTCACATATGGTGTTGGGGACAGTGGGTAATATCATTCTGAGATTATTTCATGATAGATGTTTCAGAGCACAGATGATGATGTACGAGTATGTAAGTGTCCATGACAAGCGTTTCTTCAAACTGTTGCTGAACTGATACGTCTCTATGAGTAGTGGGACAAGATACAAGCTTGGTTTGTGTGTGAATATAGGGGGGTGCGAGGGAAGGGGTAGCTTGAACACCATGACACCTTTCCCCCTACCATTCCTCCGCTGGTTACAGTCATGGACAGAGCACTGAACGATCTGATCTAAAACTGTCCGCTGGAGGTGCTGATATGCCTCTGGAGTCACCAAAATCTGCTCGAGTTGTAGCACGTGAGAGGATAATTGCGTTGCTGTCAAAAATCTGTGCGACAGGTGACTTAACATTAGATTTCATATTACCAAAGAAGGCGTCTGAGGGCAAAAATGAAAGTTTCCGGACGACTGGTCTGACAAGTTGTGATGGAAATGCCCTTCTGATACAATAAACCGTGTAGACGTTCCTGACTCACACTGCCGATCAGAGCAATAGGGTATGCCATCTATCAACAGAAACAGGCAAGAGGCGACTATTACATGGAATTGGCCAAATAGCTAGTGACACCTGGAGCAGACTTCATAAAAAAAGTAACTTCACTATTAGAGACAGACAACAGGCGTGTGCATTTCTCACCATGAGTTGTAACGTAAAAATCTCTGTTTGAATTCTTTGTGGGCGCAGCGATTGGGGCCATTTTTGGAGATGAGTGATTACGAGTTGTCCTTGTAGAGATGAGTTACCATTAGCACAGAAACACATCCAAATCTACGTATGTAATCTGCAAGCATGGTGAAGGGTACATCTTACCAGTGCTACTGACTTGTTGTCTACTTGCTTTCACATATTGATCGAGTCGTCGTACGCGTCCCAATCTCTCTAATCTCATTGTCGTGACCCCTGCAGGAAATGTGCGACGGTGGAGGCAAAGTGGTCTCACAGGCTTCTTCGAATACAGTTTCCCTAAATTTATCCAAAAGGGTTTTGCAAGAAACACATTATCTCTGTTGTCTCTCTTTCAGAGCTTCCCATTTTAGTTCGCCTTACAGTTCTGTTACAATATCGTATGGATTAGACCGCCCTGTAACATTCTTATCAGCAGGTCTCTGAATGTGTTCGATATCTGTCGTCTTGCCTACTTGATAATGACTCCAAACGTTGGAACGGTACACACTGGTCACACAAACGTTTTGCATGTGAATTCCATAACAAAAGCATACCACTTCACCAGAACGTGTTTCTCGCGTCTGCTATGCACTTCAAAGTAGTTTGGAGGGTATGGCCCTTCTCTGCTTGTCCTATGTAGTACAGATCGACACACTTGAGCAATATTCTAGGATCGGTCGCACAAGAGATCTGTAAGCAATCTCCTCGGAATAGTGAAGCAAATCACTTAATAAAAGCAAGTCTTCTGGGCCAGACTGTAAACCAATTACGTTCCTTTCGGAGTATGCTGATGCATTAGCTCCATACTTAACAATCACATACAACCGTTCGCTCGACGAAAGATCCGTACCCAAAGACTGGAAAGTTGCACAGGTCACACCAATATTCAAGAAAGGTAGTAGGAGTAATCCACTAAATTACAGACCCATATCGTTAACGTCGATATGCAGCAGGATTTTAGAACATACATTGTGTTCGAACATTATGAATTACCTCGAAGAAAACTGTCTATTGACACACAGTCAGCATGGGTTTAGGAAACATCGTTGTTGTGAAACACAACTAGCTCTTTATTCGCATGAAGTGTTCAGTGCTATTGACAAGGGATTTCATATCGATTCCGTATTTCTGGATTTCCTGAAGACTTTTGACACTGTACCACACAAGCGGCTTGAAGTGAAATTGCGTGCTTATGGAATATCGTCTCATTTATGTGACTGTATTTGTGATTTCCTATCAGAGAGGTCACAGTTCGTAGTAATAGACGGAAAGTTATCGAGTAAAACAGCAGCAATTTTTGGCGTTCCCCAAGGTAGTGTTATAGGCTCTTTGCTGTTCCTTACCTATATAAACGATTTATGAGACAATCTGAGTAGCCGTCTAAGGTTGTTTGCAGATGACGCTGTCGTTTATCGACTAATAAAGTCGTCAGAAGATCAAAATAAATTGCTAAACGATTTAGAAAAGATATCTGAATGGTGCGAATATTGGCAGTTGACTATAAATAACGAAAAGTGTGAGGTCATCCACATGAGTGCTAAAAGGAATTCGTTAAACTTCGGTTACACGATAAATCAGTCTGATCTAACGGCCGTAAATTCAACTAAATATCTAGGTATTACAATTACGAACAACTTAAATTGGAAGGAATACATAGAAGATGTTATGGGAAAGGCTAACCAAAGACTGCGTTTTATTGGCAGCACACTTAGAAAATGTAACAGACCTACTAAGGAGACTGCATACACTACGCCTGCCCGTCATCTTTTAGAATTCTGCTGCGCGGTGTGGGATGCTTACCAGATAGAACTGACGGAGTACAACGAAAAAGTTCAAAGGAGGGCAGCACGTTTTGTATTATTGCGAAATATGGGAGACAGTGTCACAGACATGATACAGGATTTGGGCTGGACATCATTAAAAGAAAGGCGTTTTTCATTGCAACGGATTTGGTTCAAATGGCTCTGAGCACTATGGGACTTAACTTCTAAGGTCATCAGTCCCCTAGAGCTTAGAACTAATTAAACCTAACTAACCTAAGGACATCAAAAACATCCATGCCCGAGGCAGGATTCGAACCTGCGACCGTAGCAGCAGCGCGGCTCCGGACTGAGCGAGACCGCGAGACGACCGCGGCCGGCCATTGCAACGGAATCTTCCCACGAAATTCCAATCACCAACGTTCTTCTCCGAATGCGAAAATATTTTGTTGACACCGACCTACATAGGGAAAAACTATCACCACGATATAATAAGGGAACTCAGAGCTCGTACGGAAAGATGTAGGTGTTCGTTCTTTAAGCGCGCTATATGAGATTGGAGTAATAGAGAATTGTGAAGGTGGTTCGATGAACCCTCTGCCAGGCACTTGAATGTGATTTGCAGAGTATCCATGTAGATGTAGACTGACTGCACTTCCCTAGTATTCTGCCAAAAAACCGAAGTCTCCTAACACATTCATCCACGATCGTTTCATTTCATGTCCCTGCAGAGTGTTACACACTGATATTTGTATCAGTTTACTGATTCCAACTGTGGCTCTCTGATATTGTAGTATACTACTTCATTATAGATAACTGCATCGTCTGCGGAAAGTCTTCAGCTACTCTTAACATTGTCCGCAAGGACATTAACATAAAACACGAACAGGAAGAGATACAAAAAGTTCCCTGGGGTACACCCGAAGTATTTCTAGATCTGTCGATGACTCCCCATGCTAGATAACTTGTTGCGTCCCCTCTACCAAAAAGTCTGAGTGCAGTCACAAAAGTCACTTGATACCCCATACGTAGCGTAGGTGTGGTACTGAGTCAAATGCTTTTCGGAAAAGGTGAAATACAGTATCTACCTGACTATCGTCATCCATCGTTTCAGCATGTCATGTGAGAAAGGTTTGAGTTGGGTTCCACTTGATCTATGTTTTCGCAATCAGTGCTGGTTGGCACGTGTGACTGTTCGAGATGCCTCGTTGTGTTTGAGTTCAGAGTATGTTCTAAGATTCTATAAAAAGTGGGTGTGTCAGTAGCGTGGATTGGATTACTGTAGTGGAGGAATGTCTTGCCTCTCCGTATTAGCGTAAACCGGTGATATATGAAAGGTTGTATTTCCTCAGGAACTGATTAAATTTGAAATTATAATAACACTAAATAATAGAATGCTGAACTGCAAAATTAAAGTGGTTTCTTTCATTGACTTCAAAAAAGCCTTTTACTTGGTGGATTGAGAGAACCTACATACGATCTTCAGAGAATTTGGGGTCAAAAGCAAGCAGGCAAACATTATCAGAGAAATCTAAACAGGCACAACTTCCAAAGTGAATTTTTTGGGAGAATTGTTTAAACCATTTGAAATCAAGACAGGCGTGCGACAAGGCGATGGATTATCACCAATACTATTTAACTGTCTCGTAGAGAAGATTGTGAGAATTCGGAATTCCGAACTTGAAAATCAAGGGATTAGCCCAATATGTCTAGGAAGAAAATAGGGCGGAATCAAAGTCAACTGCTTGGCTTTCGCTGATGATTTTACAATACTTTCAGAGAATTTGGAAAAAGTGGCCATACAAATCAACCTACTAGAAAGGATCGCTGACAAGACAGGACCAAGGATCTCCAAAGAGAGAAGCGAAAATTCGTGACAAATGACAAACACGGACCACAATTTCTTGAAACAGAGATTGGACGGATTGAGAGGGTAAAAAAATTCAAATATCTCGGTGAAGCCACACAAGAGAACGGACTGGAGAAAGCTTCTGTGGGGGACCGCATCTGAGAAATGGAGAGAGCTTACGTATTAGCTAAACATATTTCCAATTCCAAAATAAAGCACTACAGTGCTGTGGCAAAAACGGAGTGCCCGTATGCCAGCGAAAGCCTCTCAATGAATTACAAGTTGGAAAAAAAAGGGTCAAATGGCTCTGAGCACTATGGGACTTAACATCTGTGGTCATCAGTCCCTTAGAACTTAGAACTACTTAAACCTAACTAACCTAAGGACATCACACACATCCATGCCCGAGGCAGGATTCGAACCTGCGACCGTAGCAGTCACTCGGTTCCAGACTGAAGCGCCTAGAACCGCACGGCCACACCGGCCGGCACAAGTTGGAAAAGCTGGAGACACTAGAAAGAAGGAAATTACGGAATATCGTGGGTCAAAACCCGGTTGAAACTGGCGGGAAACTTCGGAGCAACAATGAAATCTACAAAAAGGTGGAGAAAATCTCGGAGACCATGAAAAAGAGGAGGTTATCATTTCTAGGACACCTGCACAGAATGGACAAAACCAGACTAACCAAAAGGATATTCGACTACCTGTGGTAAAGAAGACAACAACGACGTGGGTCAATGAAGCTCGTAAGGATCTGGAAAGGTACAACATTCAGGAAGTTCAGATGTTACATTACGGATGGTACATTTCGGACCATGACCCAAAATTTGGAAGTATTTCAAGTCGAAAGAACAAAGAAGACTGGAAGATCGTGGACAGATGAACAGAAGCGACAGCACAGTGTCCATATGAAGGTGTACTGGAGAAAGAGGGAACTTCGGTCAAAGAAGAAATGCAATTGCAGCGTGATCCTAAGTGCTCAATTCGCAAATAAAAAGAAATAAATAATTTTCTATTGGGAAAGATAAATGGTGTTGTATATGTTCACTGCATGTGAGTGCAATATTTAGCTGGTCTGTTAGATACGCACCTTGTAAAGTTGATGCATTCAGTTGTTCTGAAAGCGGTGCTGATAATCAAGACAATAAAAGCGGGTTAAAAGTTGTGAACTATCTGGGGAAGTTAATCTTTCATTACTGAGCAACTGTTTCACCAGGTATCCAGTCTAGCTTACCAAATTCCCAACCAGACTAACATTAATTATAATCTTTTAATAGTCGTCTTACAACAACTGGGAATATATATATATATATATATATATATATATATATATATATATATATATATATATATATATATACAGGGTGTTACAAAAAGGTACGGCCAAACTTTCAGGAAACATTTCTCACACACAAAGAAAGAAAATATGTTATGTGGACAAGTCTCCGGAAACGCTTACTTTCCATCTTAGAGCTCATTTTATTACTTCTCTTCAAATCACACTAATCATGGAATGGAAACACACAGCAACAGAACGTACCAGCTTGACTTCAAACACTTTGTTACAGGAAATGTTCAAAATGTCCTCCGTTAGCGAGGATACATGCATCGACCCTCCGTCGCATGGAATCCCTGATGCGCTGATGCAGTCCTGGAGAATGTATTGTATCACAACCGTCCACAGTACGAGCACGAAGAGTGTCTACATTTGGTACCGGGGTTGCGTAGACAAGAGCTTTCAAATGCCCCCATAAATGAAAGTCAAGAGGGTTTAGGTCAGGAGAGCGTGGAGGCCATGGAATTGGTCCGCCTCTACCAATCTATCGGTCACCGAATCTGTTGTTGAGAAGCGTACGAATACTTCGGCTGAAATGTGCAGGAGCTCCATCGTACATGAACCACATGTTGTGTCGTACTTGTAAAGGCACATGTTCTAGCAGCACAGGTAGAGTATCCCGTATGAAGTCACGATAACGTGCTCCATTGAGCGTAGGTGGAAGAAACTAAAATGAGCTCTAACATGGAAATTAAGCGTTTCCGGACACATGTCCACGTAACATCTTTTCTTTATTTGTGTGTGAGGAATGTTTCCTGAAAGTCTGGCCGTACCTTATATATATAGAAGTTAAATAAAAAGAAATAAATGTTTATATTTGGACATTTATTTTAACATTGATCATTGTTCCATTAAAATTTCAGCATATTAAACTTGATTCATATCTAAACTGGTGCCTTATTTAGGATTGTGAAAATGTGATTTAGTAATCTCATGGAACACATCAAATATGGAGCGAAGATTAGCAGACTGCATACAACACTGCATTAATAAAATAACACACGAAGAACGTTGAAACATGTGCAAGAGGAAATTAATCACAACCAACCGATTCAATTTTCACCCAAATAAGTTATGTTCGTAGTGCAATCCTGTCCGTCATGAAATTACCACACACTGGTATACTAAAGTCATACTAACTCTCTGTGAAATCTTCCCGAAAAGAATAGCTGTGGGCTACTTTGATGATTACATCACATGCTTCACGTGGTCAACTTGGTTTACACAAAGAGTGTAACTCCACAATAATTTTGATAATTAAAATAAATTACATTGACACAAATTTAGAAAAGAAAAACCTCGAACTGGTTACTGTCGTCTTACTATTAACCTGATGGGTCAAACAATTGTATAAGCACATGGTACTGGTCTCGCAAAGTACACCCCAGGTGGGTTGAATATAAAGAAAAGTTGCTATATTGAAAAATATTGTCAAGACGAGACATTATAATGTCATGCACATTCGCATTTAACATTGATGATCTTAGTTAGAGTTACAGATCATCAACACATAGTTCCACATTACTCACAAAGTAGTGACAAAGCAACTACTGGAAGATATTCCGAACTTCACACTCGAATTACACTGCGTTGCAATTTAAGATAATATTAGATATTTTAGGTCTAAACCTGAAATAAAGGTGATTAAGTTTTCAGTTAGGCTGAACTTAAGAAATCCATTGTCCTACATACTTAGCAGACACGCGCTTAGCCAGAGATCTTACCACTTCAGGCCCTTGCTGTGGACAGACTGGCATGGGCCCCTACCGAGGGTGCCTCGCAGATACAAACGGAAGTGACCAGAGAGGCAGCTTCCTATACCAACATGACAGGGGACGGACAGGACCATACTAAGAATAGAAACCTCTTTGCTTTTAGAAAGCGTAGCTACCTGTTCCGACGTTGGTCCTACTGTTCTCTAGCAGACAGGCTTGTCTGCTACCATCAAGCATGCAACTAGAAATACATTTGCTCATTCATCCTTTCACACAGAAGGGAACGGGGATGACAGTATCTTATCATATACAGTACATAAAAGAAAGCGGATGGAGGTTCTGTATGAGACGGTGTGACATGAATTACATATAAGCTGTGTTTTATAGTGTAGTAGTGTGACAGATCGTTCTTGATTATGTGTAAAAGTAGCATGTTCCACTGCTCAGTCTCCTCCCAGATAGAGTCAGAAACATCACAGTAAATTTAGAAGTGGAATGTATGCCGTAAATGACAACAGATTTAAGAAATTAACATGAAAGGTGTTGTGACTTGGCAAGACAGCCAAGCCACTAGGAGATAGCCGAAAGGCACGCGTTTAAGCTCACGCAGGCTGGCGTGAGGTCTGGAACAGGTCAGGGATATGATACTAGCAAAAATAGTACGTATCTGTTGGAATACTTAACTTTAATCCATAATTGGTGAACATTGCTATGACGGTACATGCATCACAAGATAAACAGCAGTTGATAATGGCGCCTTGCTAGGTCGTAGCAAATGACGTAGCTGAAGGCTATGCTAACTATCGTCTCGCCAAATGAGAGCGTATTTTGTCAGTGAACCATCGCTAGCAAAGTCGGCTGTACAACTGGGGCGAGTGCTAGGAAGTCTCTCTAGACTTGCCGTGTGGCGGCGCTCGGTCTGTAATCACTGACAGTGGCGACACGCGGGTCCGACGTATACTACCGGACCGCGGCCGATTTAAAGGCTACCACCCAGCAAGTGTGGTGTCTGGCGGTGACACCACAAAAGGAATCCAACAGAGACCTTCAACCTACTGAAACACGTTGGCGCCTCACGCACCAACCTGTTTCCAGAACGTGCTAATGCGGCACTCGCCAGTGCCCGTCTCTCAGGCTGTCACTGGCTGTCGTGTCTGGCGGACTGCCACAGGCTATCTCTGGGATGCCTAGCGCGGTATGTCTCACAGAGTACGTGGAGTTTGGCCTACGGAAGTCGCAGTCCTAGCGCGAGAAAATTGCAGTTTGAGACGTCATGTTCGCTGCAGAAAGTCTCTCTGATGGTGGTTTTCGTATTACTTAACGTGCTCGTGGCTTAATCCGTGCATATTAACGCGTCTTTCACTTACTTCGCTTGCAGATCACGTGGGCTTTCCAGTGATGTTTAATTTTCATAGCACATATTGGTTCAAATTGTAATGGAAATGCAGCATTTCTTTGTGGGTCAGCTCAAATTCATGTGCACACATGGGTGGCAATACACATTTATTATTAACATATCCATGAGTGTCGGTGACATTCAACCTGTCTCTCAACTAAAAGTAGGTAGGTCTTTCCATTGTGTTAATTTTGGTCTTGTTAAATAATCATGCAACTGATGATTGTTGTGTGGTGGTAATAAAAAAAAAATGGTTCAAATGGCTCTGAGCACTATGGGATTTAACAGCTGTGGTCATCAGTCCCCTAGAACTTAGAACTACTTAAACCTAACTAACCTAAGGACATCACACACATCCATGCCCGAGGCAGGATTCGAACCTGCGACCGTAGCAGTCGCGCGCCTAGAACCGCTAGACCACCGCGGCCGGCAGTAAATATTACCAACCAACAGTTACAGCATCACAATTATTATTTACTACTATCTCTTATACAGAATAAGCAAATTCCAAACGCCAGACTGCCTGAACAAGCAGTCCAGAATAAGGCACAACAAAAGCCGGCAAACGGCTATTAACAGACTAAACAAAGAATTTCAAGAATAGTACAATGTAAACACCGGCTGAAACTAGGACTGAGGATATTAATATAACCAAGCTACGAACATAGTTTACTTAGGTTTTAAATAACAGTTCTCAACTTCCCCTTCGAGTTTGTAATCCAGGTTCTTTTAATAATACAAGACGGCCTACAGACCAAATCGGGTTCGAAGAAATAGGCAGGGAATCTCGATCCCAAAGCTGCCACAGCTCTCCGGCACAACACGCGGTGCAGTAACAGATCTGGCCAGATCAGAATCTAAAACATAATTAAAAGAGCAGATTGATCATATATGTTCGTCACAGCACCGGTAGCACCTGCGACCTGCGTGAGATTCTCACCGCTTGTACAGACGATGACAGTAATAATGTTATTCATTATTTGTCAAGGAGAAACAATATCGAAACCAAACAATGAAAACCTGTCACCACAATCGTGAGCTACGGTGATCACGACTTTTCAGGAGAGCAAACACAGGGCGCTCAGCGAACACCGAGGTGGGCAGGCTCAGACAGTTTGTATATGTGATACAGACCACGGCGGATCCAAATTTCCAAGAGAGCACAATTTCCTAACTCGGGGAAAAATCATACAGCGCAGGACAATAACGACATAGCCCACTAACGCCGCCAAACTAGATCACACAATACGACTCGACAACTGGAAACAGGTGCCCTTTCAGCACATCGGAACGGTTAATCATAACCAAAGTCGTTCCCGTTGCAACGGTTCCCTCAGAACGAATCGGTCAAGACACCGATCACCGGCGTGTAACAACACACGTTTCCTCCAACCGACTTCCTTCTTACTCGTCCCCGGAGACAGTCCGTTCCACCATCGCAAAAATTGCAAACCGCGGAACAAGAGCGCAGCCTGGCGAGCAGAGGGAAAACGAACCAGAGATTCTATCTACAGACTGCAGTTGACACTAGAGACCCGCGAGGTTAGCCGAGAGCGCTAATGTGCTGCTTCCTGGACTCTGGTAGGCGCGCCAGCGGATTACCGACGATGGCCTGAATGTGATTTTTAGGCGGTTTTCCACATCCCACTAGGTGAATACCGGGCTGGTCCCCACATCCCGCCTCAGTTACACGGCTCGCAACATATGTACACTTTCGTACTATTCCTTGGATTACACTAGTCGCAGGCAGTTGGGGTACACTAATTCCGTCCCGGGGGGGTATGGGGTAGTGGCAGGACGGGCATCCAGCCACCCCTTCCACTAAAATTTCCAAATCCGATTAACCATGCCGACTCTGCCTAACTGTGGGAAAAGGTGCAAGTGAAGGAAAGGAAGAAAGAAAGAAATTGCAATTGACACTAGCCGACACAGCTCGTCCTTCACCTTCTCTTTTCGACAAGGTCGCGCATTGTCATTCAAAAAAGTAACGTCATTGCCGAATGTACCCCTGAAAAGACGAACATGGGGACGGAGTACAGTATCACTACGAGATTGACCGGTGGGTGTATCGTGTTCGCACATTTCGCGGTGAGTACGCCTGTGCAACATTATGCCTCCCCACACCATAACACCTGGACCGTTGTGGCCGAGCGCTTCCAGGCGCTTCAGTCTGGAACCGCGCTGCTGCTACGGTCGCAGGTTCGAATCCTGCCTCGGCCATGCATGTGTGTGATGTCCTTAGGCTACGTTAGGTTTAAGTAGTTGTAAGTCTAGGGCACTGATGACCTGATATGTTAAGTCCCATAGCGCTTAGAGCCATTTGAACACCTGGACCACCAAAGCTGCTGTGTGCACTAGGTGTTCATGGCTCCCGCTCTATGGGGGTACATAGAGAATCATTGGACTGAATCTGCTCTCACACGAGAAGAGCACGCGACCCCACTACTGAACGGTCCAGTCCCTAGGCTCTTTGCGCTCTCGCGAAATGTGCTGCCGATGCGCCGGTTTCAACGGAACACCCTTCATCTACGTCTACATGGATACTCTGGAAATCACATTTAAGAGCTGGCAGAAGGTTCATCGATCAACCTCTATTATTCCAATCTCGTACAGGGCGCGTAAAAAAACGAACACCTATATCTTTCGGTATGAGCTCTGATTTCCCTTATTTTCGTACGGTGATCGTTTCTCCCTATGTAGGTCGGCGTAAAGAAAATATTTTCGCACGCGGAGGAGAATGTGGGTGACTGAAATGTCGTGAGAAGATTCCACCGCAACGAAAAACGCCTTTCTTTTACTGATGTCCACCCCAAATCCTGTATCATTTCAGCGACACTCTCTCACATATTTCGCGATAATAGAAAACGCGCTGCCCTTGTTTGAACTTTTTCGATGTACTCCGTCAGTTCTCTCTGGTAAGGCTCCCACGCCGCGCAGCAGTATTCTAAAAGAGGACGGACAAGCGTAGTGTGGGCAGTCTCCTTAGTAGGTCTGTTACATTTTCTGAGTGTACTGCCAATAAAACGCAGTCTTTCGTTAGCATTTCCCAAAACATTTTCTATCCGTTCCTTCATATTTAAGTTGTCCCTAATTCTAATTCCTAGTTATTTGGTTGAATTTACGGCCATTAGATATGACTGATTTATCGTGTAACCGAGGGTAAACGGATTTCTGTTAGCACCCATGTGGATGACCTCACGCTTTTCGTTATTTAGGGTCGACTGCCAATTTTCGCACAATACAGATATCTTTTCTACATCATTTTGCAATTTGTTTCGATCTTCTGACGACTTTGCTAGCTAAACAACAGCGTCATCTGCAGACGGCTGCTCAGTTTGTCTCCTAAATCGTTTACATAGATAAGGAACAACATAGGGACGATAACATTACCTAGGCGCTTCAGTCTGGAACCGCGCGGCCGCTACGGTCGCAGGTTCGAATCCTGCCTCGCGCATGGATGTGTGTGATGTCCTTAGGTTAGTTAGGTTTAAGTAGTTCTAAGTTCTAGGGGACTGATGACCACAGTAATTAAGTCCCATAGTGCTCAGAGCCATTTGAACCATTTGATAACATTACCTGAGTAATGCCAGAAATCACGTATGTTTTTCTTGATAACTTTGCGTCAGTTACTACGAACTGTGACCTCTCTGACAGGAAATCACGAATCCAGTCACATAACTGAGACAATACTCCATAAACACTCTATTTCACTACAAACCCCTCGTTTGGTACAGTGTCAAGAGCCTTCTAGGAATCTAAAAATACGAAATAAATGTGAAATCCCTTGTCAGTAGCACTCAACACTTCATGTGAGTAACGAGCTCTTGTGTTTGACAAGAACGATGTTTCCTAAATCCGCGTTGACTGTGTGTCGATAGAACGTTTTCGTCGATGTAATTCATTATGTTCGAACACAATATATGTTCAAAAATCCTGCTGCATTTCGACGTTTATGATATGGGCCTATAATGTAGTGGATTACTCTTACTACGTTTCTTGAATATTGGTGTGACCTGTACAAGTTTCCAGTCTTGAGTTCGGATCTTTCGTCGAGCGAACTACTGTATATAGTTGTTAAGGATGGAACTATTGTATCAGCTTACAGCAGCAGCTTACTGGCCGTCAGGCAAGAAGACCACCCTCTGCGAAGTCGCTGTGCCCCTGCTGTGCGTGATATGTGTGCCTCGCAGTCATATTGCACACGTGCACACACCCAACACACACACACACACACACACACACACACACACACACATGCAAGCACGCACATTCACATACACGCATGCCGTCTTTTTCCGTTTCTTGAACTGTCTCGTGTTGCGGGGTGCGCCTCATTTGGCGCTGAAGTCACGGATCTCTAGCTTTCTGTGCACGATTAGGAGGCCTCTGGCAACATATTCCCGCACTGTCTTTCATTTCGAACGAGTGTCATGTTGCTTTATCTCTCTCGTCCTGAAGTTTTGCAGAGCAGTCAATTGAACTAGTATAGGGTTTCTTCATGGTATGAGGTACCATTTAATGGTTCTGCTTCAATAAAAAAAATTGTGCTTGCTCTACCTTGCTACGCACTCTTCTGCTGTCTTTTGTAACATTTTCAGCACTCAGGTAAGTCGATGTGACGCAGTTTGGTGAAATGCGCAGTTTGGCGGAGCGATGCCGTCAGCCTCAGTCTCACAACATAAACTTCGTCGTTGGCTACTAGAAGTCAAAGTATCTTCCGGCCGTACAGACGGCAAATATATTTTCTTGCACGAGTTTCGTCTATGAGATTAGGTTCATTGCACATCTATTCACAAATGCAGCACCATTCCGGGTAAAGATTTAACAGTCTGTTTCCTTCAGAAACATATAAGTGAAATTGCCTTTTGCGCTTACGAAAGCACTACCGTTGTTATGAAAAACAGACTGCGTTATCAGGGAACGATGTTTAAAATCTGGGTGATGATAGGCGCAAAACTTGTTCCAAAATTTGAACTGAACATTTAGTTTCACTGTTCAAGACGACGGTAAGTTTTCACTGTCACAGAAACGGACTGAAGGTTTTGTAGGTAGGGGATGAACTGCCACCTCCCCCCCTCCCCCACGCACTCCTTCCACACCAAGTTTGCAATTATGTACAGAAAGTACCTTCCGCCATACAGTAATGTTGCTTGCGGTGTATAGACGTAGCTGTACATGGAGATGCATGAAACGTGCCGAAATTATGGTTATAAATTCCAAGATGAAATACTGTACGGAGAATCAGATAGAAAATCTGAAGACATATTGGGGAAAAATAAGTATGGTTGCAGGACAGAAAAAAAACTTACAGTGAAGAAATTTTGACAGTGCAGTTGGGGATGAAAGGCAGAGCTCAGAGTTTCAAAATCAGAGCAACTTGCCAGCATCGTGGTCCTGGAAAATGCCTCGCCTGTGTAAAGTAGAACAAGACCTTCAAAGTCATTAGAAGATTCGGTTAAAGACCAGGGATGGAAACGTAGTCCACAACTTCTACAAAGCCCTAGTGGGAGTAACATAACTGGTAGATAGAAAAGTATTATAGTGGGGCAGTATCTGTATAGTTCGATTCAGTGTTCTTCCGGACATGCATGACACTACAAACTGCGTATACGATTGTACAACGGTTGCAAAATTTGTAACTTCAGAACCGACCCAAACTTCGAGGCGGTTAAGGCGATGGCTCGCGTAAAGCGGGAAATCGGGTTCGATTCCTGCTCCGGGACAAATTTTCATAGTTACTTGTAAATCTTGTAGCCGTTGTACAATCGTATTCGCAATTTGCGAATGCATTTCATAAAAAACCTTGGTTTGTGTTGAGAAGAGTGTTAGACAGGGTTGAAACACGTCAAGACTGCTGTTTATCCAAGAACGAATAAAGCAAGCAAAAGCAAATTACAGGACAGGAATGAAACCTGACCAGGAACAGTTTTTATTGACGAGGTTCTCCACCTACATGGCCCCTTTGGCCAGATGTTAAGAAGCGCTAAGGAGACTTGTTGACAAGAATGGACAAGATACTTAGCACGCATGTTCCCTAATGGATAAAGAAACAACACGAAGGTAATGAGCGGCAGGGAGGGGAGTATTTATGTATTTAGTCGTGTCAAAAGCGTTGCATAGAAAATTGACAAAAGGAGAAAAGCAGACTAAATATATAAAATTAATACATAGAATGGAAATGTAGATAAAATGTGAGGCAAGTGGAGCCACATAATAATAGTTTCAAATAAGCAGATTACAAACACTAGGTATAATCAGACCAAAAATAAGCAACCGCGACGGCATTGTCCCTGGCCCACAACAGGTTCTCTAGCCTGCAGGAAACTGAACACTGAGCAGTTGTACATGTGCTTGGTGGTCTCTTCGGCTCCACCATCGCATGCAGTTGATGGATCCCCAAGATAGTTCCATATGCTCATATTATCCTTTGTTCTTCCCACGTCACTTCTGTTGAGGAACTTGCATATTTTCCGTTGCAGGTTTTCTCCTGTGGGGAAGGCATCCACGATGCGATCTCTGCGTTTCTGGTTGTTCATAGATTTTGTCGTCCCATTGACGCTGATGTACTGTCTTTGACGGAAGTTTTTAGAAAGATCTTCCTAGATTTCAGCCTGCTTGGGAGAGGTTTGTGTCCATGCAGCGGGTGAGCAACGTTTAGTTCCGCTTTGCTTCTCTCTGTGTTCCCGCCTGATACAGGGTGAAAAGTATTTAAACTGACAAACCGTTGGAGGTTTTAGGGGACATCAAAACAAATATTTTTCCCTAATGTCATTTTTTCCTACGAGGAGTGTTTAAACCGGTAGAGGAAGATTTCTCTGGCGGCAAATTAATTAAACCAACAAACACTTTTCCATTTTTTATGACCAAGAGACAACACATTAACACAACCCAATTTCAATTACAGTAGATTATCAAAAATGCCTCCATTGAAACGTAAACAAAGGTTACACCGTCGGATCATGTTCTGTCTGACACGGGCAAAAATCCCAGGAGTATCCTGAATTGTTCCTGCTGCTGCTACTATCCGGGCAACCAGGTCCGCTTCTGATGCAACAGGAGTTGCTTAAACAAGGTTGCGCATCTCTCCCCACACAAAAAAGTCCAGAGGGGACATATCTAGGGATCGAGCAGGCCATGGTACAGGACCACCTCTGCCAGTCCACGTTTCTGGGAACCAACGGTCCAGGAATCGACGCACACGACGGTTGAAATGTGCCGGCGCCCCGCCATGTTGGAACCACATGCGTTGCCTTGTAGGGAGCGGGACGTCTTCCAGCAACTCTGGCGAGTAAATTGTAATACTGCCTGCCATTTAATGTCCTAGGTAGCAGATACGGCCCAATTAAACAACAATAACGAAGAATCGCACTTCATGAGCGCTAGTAACTGTGGCATGTGGGTTATCCTCACTCCAAACATGTGAATCGTACATGTTGAAGACTCCATCACGCCTAAACGTTGCTTCATCGGTAAACAACACAGAGGATGGAAATGTAGGATGCATTTCACACTGCTCCAGGTACCATTGCGAAAACTGGTTCAAATGGTTCAAATGGCTCTGAGCACTATGGGATTCAACTGCTGAGGTCATTAGTCCCCTAGAACTTAGAACCAGTTAATCCTAACTAACCTAAGGACATCACAAACATCCATGCCCGAGGCAGGATTCGAACCTGCGACCGTAGCGGTCTTGTGGTTCCAGACTGCAGCGCCTTTAACCGCACGGCCACTTCGGCCGGCGCGAAAACTGGGCCGCCGGCCTGAGTGGCCGAGCGGTTCTAGGCGCTACAGTCTGGAACCACAAGACCGCTACGGTCGCAGGTTCGAATCCTGCCTCGGGCACGGATGTGTGTGATGTCCTTAGGTTAGTTAATTTTAAGTAGTTATAAGTTCTAGAGGACTGATGACCACAGCAGTTAAGTCCGATAGTGCTCAGAGCCATTTTTTCAATTTTCTATTTGCATCTTTGTTTCGTAGATGAAAGCGCTTACTTAAGTTTTAGCTGGATTTGGTTTCAGGTAGTTATTTTGGGCAGTATGCCGCATGAGTGTGAAGTCCATTTGTTAGATGTCTCTCTCTAATGTTTCGAAGTCTTCGGCCTGACATTGTCAGCATAGATGCAGCATTTTGTGTTAAGAGATTGTGACTGGTCGTTGGTATAGCTGTTAAACAAGGCTGGAGCTAGGACGCTACCTTGAGGGAGGCATCTCTTTTGTACTCTCCTCCTACTTTCCTTGCCGTCTAGTTCGACGTAGAATCTGCGGTTCTGAAAGTGAGTTCCAATGAAGCCGGTTCAGGGTAATGTCAACCACTGCCCAGGGGAGGCCCGAGTATATGTAAAACGCGAGCATATACTCTGCTTGGAGGCTCTTTTCGTGTCTCCCAGAGACGGGAGTAACGACTTGCTTAAGATCAAAACCGATAACGACACGGTAACTGCAAAAGCGAATGAATTCTTCTGTCGAGGGAACAAAATTACACAGGAGTAAGCAAAGAAAGCCGTCTCCAGCGAAAGGTGTCTGCTGATATGAAATGTTGATTTTGAACGCAGGGGGAAGTCCCTGAAGGTTTTGAGCACAACGTTATATCGAAGTGAAACTTGCAAGATCAGTAACTCAGAGAAGAAAAAATTGGAAACACAGGAAATGTGGCGTCACTGGAGAATGTTAAAAATTATGTGACCACATTATTGCGCCACTAGTAGTTTACTGGGCACAGGCTGAGTAAAACAGAGACATCTTCCACGTCTAACGCTAGGCGCCCCGGAAGGGAGCCAGTTTACACGCGGGCCGCCTGCTGGAATGGAAAGTACTATCCAAGGTGCACCGAGCAGTTACCAAGTAAGTTACGTAAGTTGTTAAGCAATGGAAAAAAAGGATTTTAACCATTGACTGTTTTTATTTGATCCTTAATATCTACAGGTTCCGGTTGGGTACCATATTCACAGGATATAAGATAGGAGTACATTGATGGGCGAAAACATTATGACCACCTTCATAATAGCTTGTTTGTCCGTCTTTGGGACGAAATACATCACTGATTCTGCGTATGAAGGATCCGACAATTTGCTGGTAGCTTTGTGGAGGTATGTGGCATTAGACGTCTACGCACGGGTGGTGTAATTCGCGTATATAAAGGACTGCTGAATTGTGTACGCGATGATGGAGCCCGTTAGCGACATGGATGGGTTCCAATAGGATTTATGTCAGGTGAATTTGGTCACAGAGACTATAACGCTTCTCAAACCACTGTACTGTCTCAGAAATAAGGAGAATTATATTGTTGAAAGAAGACATCGCCGTCGGGGAAGATATCAAGCATGAGGGATGCAGGTGGTATGCAGTTGTCAGCGTGTCTTCGATTACTACCACAGGTCGCATGCAAGCGCTGAAGAATGTTTGCTGTAGCATAATACTGCTCCCACCAGACTGCGTCCGTAGCGCGCTGCACGTTTCGAGCCGCCTTTCATCTCGATGACGGTGTTTGTGGAGACGACCATCGAAGTAGTGCAACGAAAATGTGACTCTCCAAAAGAGCCGACACGTTTCCATTGATCGACGGTCGAATCCCGATGGTCACGTGCCCACTGCAACCGTAATTGACGATTTCGTTGCGTCAACATGTGAACTCGTAGGGTTGGTTCGCTGCGGAGGTGAATGTTCAACAATGTACGCTGGACGATGTGCTCCGAAACACTCGTCCGTGCACCAGCACTGTGCTCTTTCGGCAGAGATGCCACAGATCGCTATCCTACTTTACAGAGCAGACAAGCTGTGAAGAGTCGTGGATGTACATCTGTTTAGGTCCTAGTGGTAATTTCACTGTTCTTCTACCTCTTTCCGTAGATGATAACGACAGAAGCACATGAACACTCGACCAGCTTCACCGTTTTCGAGATTCTCGTTCACAGGTTCTGTGTAATAATAATCTGCCCTTTGTCAAAGTCGATTGTCTCAACGAATTTCCCCATTTGCAGCCATTATATTCTCTAGGGTGGTCCTCCGTCCGCGTTTGCTCCGCTTACGTATTTTTTTTCCATGTCACCTCCCCGCAACGCCACCACGCCGCATCCAACGTCGCAGTAGGCAGTGGCCATAATGTTTTGCCTTATCAGTGTAGGTCATGTGAATACAAAAATTATTTTGTTTCCGGGTGATAGGAAATGGAAAACGCCATAATAAGTATAAGAAAAGAACGCAGCATGTTCTAAAAAAGTCTGAAAGAGATGTGCTTCCTGAATGAAATTTTCACTCTTGGGCGGAGTGTGTGCTGATATGAAACTCCCTGGCAGATTAAAAAACTGTGTGCTGGACCGTGGTAGGAGACGAGGTACTGGCGGAATTAAAGCCGTCAGGACGGGTCGTGAGTCGTGCTTGGGTAGCTCAGTTGGTGCCGGCTCGATAGCTCAGCGTATTCGGTCAGAGCGCTGACTGGCCTCTGTAATAAAAAAAACTGAGTGAAAAGATCAACAACGAACTTCAATGGATGTCGTATGACGTCCGCCACGACGAAATAAAAAAAAAAAAGAAAAAAAACGGTTGGTAGAGCACTTGCCCGCGAAATGCAAAGGTCCCGAGTTCGAGTGTCGGTCCGACATACAGTTTTAATGTGTCAGGAAGTTTCAGATGTGTTCCTGTTGCACATCCTTATCAGAATTTTGTGGAAGACGTTGTCTTTTTTTCTTATACCTATCATGAAGTTCTGCACTGATCTGTTTTTGCCTGATAACCTTTGAAGATGGTCCACGACCGAAACCGATAGATATTAAAAAAAAAAGTTGGTTGTTATAACGCGTGTTTTGAGTTACAACGTAGACTGGCGCAGGAGCACTCGATATCGTCGACGCACAGGAAAGGCAGAGCCGCTGTGGTGTAGACGGCCTGCCTGCATCACGTCTGAGAGAGCCACTGCCCTGTCGTGGCCTGTGTGGCAGAAACCGATGTGACAGGCCCGCCCCTGGCACCGAGCCAGCGCCGTGGACTCGATACACTGCAACTGTTCGGCCACCTGCATCAGCTGCTGCCAGCTCGTGCGGATAAGCTTATATCCAAGAATCGGCAACTTTTTAGAAAGCACGGCTCGTGCGAAACTCAGCTTGCCCTTTTGTCACATGATACCCTGCGAACCATGGATATAGGACAACAGGCGGATTCCATATTCATAGATTTTAGGAAAGCCTGATAGATCTCCAGAATGAGATTTTCACTCTGCAGCGGAGTGTGCGCTCATATGAAAATTCCTGGCAGATTAAAACTGTGTGCCGGACCGAGACTCGAACTCGGGACCTTTGCTTTTCGTGGGCAAGTGCTCTACCAACTGAGCTACCCAAGCACGACTCACGCCCTGTCCTCACAGCTTTACTTCCGCCATCACCTCGTCTCCTATGGGAGGTGAGTCGTGCTTGGGTATTTCAGTGATGGAGCACTTGCCCACGAAAGGCAAAGGTCCCGAGTTCGAGTCCCGGTCTGGCACACACTTTTAGTCTGCCAGTAAGTTTCTGATAGATCTCATTTGAGTGTTAATCGATTGTACAATAATGTCATGTCTTTTCTCTCGAGCTGTTACATGTCAGCGAGCAGCGATGTTATAAGCTGTTTCGAAAGTTAGATTATCATCTTTGGTTTGCGCGTAGGAACAGTAGCAGACAGTGGTTGGTCGTGTTAAAGTGAGGAAGCAGTTGTAATATTATGTTTCAAACGTAAAGTCTCAATCAATCGAAGTGTTTAATTAAGGTGATTATGTAATGGTAACTGATCTGAGAAGGAGGAAGTGTAATGGAATCTTTTATTTACGTGAAGAGGAATTATAAGGTTATTTTTTTGAAGTCACACCTACCTTCCTCTTACAATTTTTGATTGATCATAGTTTTTTTTAAAAAATACAAAAGGAACCAAGTGTGTTCCGAAAATAGTTCGATTTGCAACTAACAGAGAACTCATCGCATCTCACTAGTGTCTTTGTGTACTCATAGTAATTTGCAGCTTCAGCTTAGCGGCGCGTAAGACAGAGCAGTACTACAACGTGTTATCGAGACTTGCGCAGAACAGAGGTAAGGACTAAATATTTTAATTTTTTTTTTAAATTCAATCGGGGCCAACTTCATAGACAGATAGATTTTTGTATGTTGTGTACCAGTTTTAGTTCTGGGATCTGTGCAAAACTAATTATCGTAGGTTTTATGTCAAAGCTCATTATTCAGGCAATTTATACTGTTCAAAACTCCTGCAGTCAGATTTAACTTTTACAGTATTAAAGGCCTCCCTTTATATTACGACCATTAGTTATTATTGCCGCGCGGGGTAGTCGTGGGTTCTAAGGCGCCTTGCCATGGCTCGCGCGGCTACCTCCCCGTCGGACGTTCGAGTCCTTCCTTGGGCATGGGTGTGTGTGTTGTCGTAAGTGTAAGTTTGTTTAAGATTTACTAGTGTGTACGCCTCGGGACGGATGACCTAAGCAGTTTGGTCCCATAGCACTTACCACAAATTTCCAATTTACAGCGCAGTTTTGCCTTCACATTACGACAGTACAAGTTTCATTACGACGGTTGATTTATTATTACAGCTTAGATCTTACAATCAGAAACAGTACTTTAATTTTTATTTATTTAGATAACTTTCGAGCCTTCGACGATGTGCGCCGTTGCAGGCTATTAAAGACGGTTCGACCTCGCGGAACAGGTTCACAGATATGTGAGTGGCTCGAAGCCACTCTGTTGTCCTTGACGGCGTGTGCTGATCAGGGACAAGGGTGTCGTCAGCAGTGCCTTAAGGAAGTGTGGGGGGACCGCTGTTGTTCACTATGTACATAATTGGTATGGCGGACAGGGTGCGCGGCAATCTGCGGTAGTTTGCTAATGATGCTGGGGTGTATGGCAAGGTGTCATCGTTGAGTGACTGTAGGAGGTGATGAATCGGAGCTAGCTCTCAATGTGCAAAAATGTAAGTTAATGCGGATGGGTAGGAAAAACAAACCAGTAATGTTCGGATACATTAGTTGTGTGCTGTTTGACGCAGACACGTCATTTAAATATCTGGGCGTAGTGTTGCAAAGCGATATGAAATGGAACGAGCATTTGAGGATGGTGGTAGCAAAGGATAGCAGTCCATTTCGGTTTATTGGCAGAATTCTAGGAAAATGTGGTTCTTGCGTAAAGGAGACCACATACAGGACATTATTGCGATCTTTTCTTGAGCAATGCTCGAGTGTTTGGGATCCTTGTCATGTCGGATTGAAGGAAGACATCGAAGCAGTTGAGTGCTATCGACAGGGGATGTCAAATTGATTCCATATTTTTAGATTTCCAGAAGGCTTTCGACACCGTTCCTCACAAGCGTCTTCTAACGAAACTGCGTGCCTACGGAGTATCGCCTCAGTTGTGCGACTGAATTCGTGATTTCCTGTCAGAAAGGTCACAGTTCGTAGTAACAGACGGAAAGTCATCGACTAAAACAGAAGTAATATCCGGCGTTCCCCAAGGAAGTGTTATAGGCCCTCTATTGTTGCTGATCTACACTCCTGGAAATGGAAAAAAGAACACATTGACACCGGTGTGTCAGACCCACCATACTTGCTCCGGACACTGCGAGAGGGCTGTACAAGCAATGATCACACGCACGGCACAGCGGACACACCAGGAACCGCGGTGTTGGCCGTCGAATGGCGCTAGCTGCGCAGCATTTGTGCACCGCCGCCGTCAGTGTCAGCCAGTTTGCCGTGGCATACGGAGCTCCATCGCAGTCTTTAACACTGGTAGCATGCCGCGACAGCGTGGACGTGAACCGTATGTGCAGTTGACGGACTTTGAGCGAGGGCGTATAGTGGGCATGCGGGAGGCCGGGTGGACGTACCGCCGAATTGCTCAACACGTGGGGCGTGAGGTCTCCACAGTACATCGCTGTTGTCGCCAGTGGTCGGCGGAAGGTGCATGTGCCCGTCGACCTGGGACCGGACCGCAGCGACGCACGGATGCACGCCAAGACCGTAGGATCCTACGCAGTGCCGTAGGGGACCGCACCGCCACTTCCCAGCAAATTAGGGACACTGTTGCTCCTGGGGTATCGGCGAGGACCATTCGTAACCGTCTCCATGAAGCTGGGCTACGGTTCCGCACACCGTTAGGCCGTCTTCCGCTCACGCCCCAGCATCGTGCAGCCCGCCTCCAGTGGTGTCGCGACAGGCGTGAATGGAGGGACGAATGGAGACGTGTCGTCTTCAGCGATGAGAGTCGCTTCTGCCTTGGTGCCAATGATGGTCGTATGCGTGTTTGGCGCCGTGCAGGTGAGCGCCACAATCAGGACTGCATACGACCGAGGCACACAGGGCCAACACCCGGCATCATGGTGTGGGGAGCGATCTCCTACACTGGCCGTACACCACTGGTGATCGTCGAGGAGACACTGAATAGTGCACGGTACATCCAAACCGTCATCGAACCCATCGTTCTACCATTCCTAGACCGGCAAGGGAACTTGCTGTTCCAACAGGACAATGCACGTCCGCATGTATCCCGTGCCACCCAACGTGCTCTACAAGGTGTAAGTCAACTACCCTGGCCAGCAAGATCTCCGGATCTGTCCCCCATTGAGCATGTTTGGGACTGGAAGAAGCGTCGTCTCACGCGGTCTGCACGTCCAGCACGAACGCTGGTCCAACTGAGGCGCCAGGTGGAAATGGCATGGCAAGCCGTTCCACAGGACTACATCCAGCATCTCTACGATCGTCTCCATGGGAGAATAGCAGCCTGCATTGGTGCGAAAGGTGGATATACACTGTACTAGTGCCGACATTGTGCATGCTCTGTTGCCTGTGTCTATGTGCCTGTGGTTCTGTCAGTGTGATCATGTGATGTATCTGACCCCAGGAATGTGTCAATAAAGTTTCCCTTTCCTGGGACAATGAATTCACGGTGTTCTTATTTCAATTTCCAGGAGTGTATATTACCGAAATAGGAGACAATGTGAGTAACCGTCTTAGATTGTTTGCGGATGATGCTGTCATTTACCGTCTTGTAAAGTCATCAGATGATCAAAATAAATTGCAAAACGATTTAGATAAGATACCTGTATGGTGCGAAAAGTGGCAATTGACCCTGAATAAGGAGAAGGGTGAAGTTATTTACATGAGTACTAAAAGAAATCAGCTAAATTTCGATTACGCGATCACACAAATCTGAAGCTTGTAAATTCAACTAAATACTTAGGGATTACAATTACAAATAACCTAAATTGCAACGAGCACATTGATAATATTGTGGGTAGATGAAACGAAAGACTATGGTTCATTGGCAGAACACTTACAAGGTGCAACAAGTCTAGTAAGGTGACAGCTTACACCACGCTTGTCCGCCCTGTTCTGGACTATTGCTGTGCGGTGTGGTTTCCACATCAGGTGGGACTGACGGATGATATCGAAAAAGTACAAAGAAGGGCAACTCGTTTTGTATTATCGCGAAATAGGGGACGTAGTGTCACAGACATGGTACGTGAATTGGAGTGGCAATCATTGAAACAAAGGCGTTTTTCGTTGCGACGGGATCTGCTCATGAAATTTCAGTCACCAGTTTTCTCCTCAGATTGCGAAAACATTCTGTTGGCACCCACTTCCAAAGGAAGAAATGATCATCACGATAAAATAAGAGAAATCAGAAATCACAGAAAAATTTAAGTACTCCTTTTTCCCGCGTGCCGTTCGAGAGTGGAACGGTAGAGAGACAGCTTAAAGGTGGTTCATTGAACCCTCTGCCGGGCACTTTATTGTGAATAGCAGAGTAATCACGTAGATGTAGAGGTGGGCTGCTAGATTTGTTGCCAGTAGAATCGATCAAAACGCAAGTGCTACGGAGATGCTTCGGGAACTCAAATGGGGATCCCTGCAGGGAAGAGGAAATGCTTTTCGAGGAACACTATGGAGAAAATTTAGAGAACTGGCATCTAAAGCTGACTGTAGAACAATTCTGTTGCCTCCGACATTCACTGCGTGTATGGACCACGAAGGTAAATTACGTGAAATTAGGGCTCATACGGCGGGATATTGACTGTCATTTAACCCTCGTTCTATTTGCGTGTGGAACAGGAAAGGAAATGACTAGTAGTGGAATAGCGTATCCTCCGCCACGCGTCGTAAGGTGACTGGGGAGTATCAAATCAAATGGTTCAAATGGCTCTGAGCACTATGGGGCTTAACATCTGAGGTCATCAGTCCCCTAGAACGTAGAACTACTTAAACCTAACTAATGTAAGGACATCACATACATCCATGCCCGAGGCAGGATTCGAACCTGCGACCGTAGCGGTCGCGCGGTTCCAGACTGAAGCGCCTAGAACCGCTGGGCCAAGCCGGTCTGCCGCGGAGTATCGATATAGATAAGTCGAAACAAGGCCCCAGGAGTAGACAACATCCCATTAGAACTACTGACAGCCTTGGGAGAGCCAGTCCTGACAAAACTCTACCATCTGGTGAGCAAAATATATGAGACAGGCGAAATACCCACAGACTTCAAGAAGAATATAATAATTCCAATCTCAAAGAAAGCAGGTGTTGACAGATGTGAAAATTACCGAACTATCAGTTTAATAAGTCACGGCTGCAAAATACTAACGCGAATTCTTTACAGACGAATGGAAAAACTGGTAGAAGCCGACCTCGGGGAAGATCAGTTTGGATTGCGTGGAAATGTTGGAAGACGTGAGGCAATACTGACCCTACGACTTAGCTTAGAAGAACGATTAAGAAAAGGCAAACCTACATAGACCTAGAGAAAGCTTTTGACAATGTTGACTGGAATACTCTCTTAGAAATTCTTAAGGTGCCAGGGGTAAAATACAGGGAGCGAAACGCTATTTACAATTTGTACCGAAACCAGATGGCAGTGATAAGAGTCCATGGGCATGAAAGGGAAGCAGTGATTGGAAAGGGAGTGAGACAGAGTTGTAGCCTCTGCTCGATGTTATTCAATATGTATATTGAGCAAGTAGTAAAGGAAACAAAAGAAAAATTCGGATTCGTTTTAAAATCCATGGAGAAGAAATAAAAACTTTGAGGTTCGCCGATGACATTGTAATTCTGTCAGAGACAGCAAAGGACTTGCAAGAGCAGTTGAACGGAATGGACAGTGTCTTGAAAGGAGGGTATAAGATGAACATCAACAAAAGCAAAACGAGGATAATGGAGTGTAGTCGAATTAAATCGGGTGATGCTGAGGGTATTAGATTAGACAATGAGACACTTAAAGTAGTAAAGGAGTTTTGCTAGTAGGGGAGCAAAATAAGTGATGATGGTCGAAGAAGTAGAGAGGATATAAAATGTAGACTGGCAATGGCAAGGAAAGAGTTTCTGAAGAAGAGAAATTTGTTAACATCGAGTATAGATTTAAGTGTGAAGGAATTCGCTTCTGAAGGTATTTGTATGGAGCGTAACCATGTATGGAAGTGAAACATGTACGATAAATAGTTTGGACAAGAAGAGAATAGAAACTTTTGAACTGTGGTGCTACAGAAGAATGCTGAAGATTGGATGGGTAGATCACATAACTAATGAGGTGGTATTGAATAGAATTGGGGAGAAGAGGAGCTTGTGGCACAACTTGACTAGAAGAAGTTTTGTTCTGAGGCATCAAGGGATCACCAATTTAGTATTGGAGGGCAGCGTGAAGGGTAAAAATCGTAGAGGGAGACCAAGAGATGAATACAGTAAACAGATTCAAGAGGATGTAGGCTGCAGTAGGTACTGGGAGATGAAGCAGCTTGCACAGGATAGAGTAGCCTGGAGAGCTGCATCAAACCAGTCTCGGGACTGAAGACCACAACAACAACAACTACAGTTGGAGGTCTACAGTTGGAGCCTGGGGCCGTGCAGCCGTACAGCAGCCACCGCTGCTGCTCGCCGCCTGGCTGTGCCTGTGTGGGCAGACGGGCTGCTGCCGTGCTGTGTCCCAACTGCGCTGGGTCCACGCCACGGCGGGCCCCTCCGCGCCTGTGCTCTGTGCACGCTGCCACGTGCTGCCATCTGTCCTGCTCTGGTCTAGCCGCCGCACGCTGCCGCCAAAGCGTCCTCGCCGAGTCATTGCCTTCGTCACTCGCTACTCATAATGTCGCGGGTTCAAATGGCTCTGAGCACTGTGGGACTTAACTTCTGAGGTCATCGGTCCTCTAGAACTTAGAACTACTTAAACCTAACTAACCTAAGGACGTCACACACATCCATGCCCGAGGCAGGATACGAACCTGCGACCGTAGCGGCCGCGCGTTTCCTGGCTGAAGCGCCTAGAACCGGTCGGCCACCTCGGCCGGCTGAAATTAACAGTTATCAAATAAATTCGGTATGATGATTTTAAAAAAATGCCAATAAAAGCACTAATTGGATCTAGATCCTGAGATGTCATCTTATATTAGGTTAGTTACTCTTAACCCTTTATTTGGCTAACCCTTCATTTGGCAGTGTTGCTCTCAAGCAACATCAAATTTACGTTGGCCTTATGGGACAACAAACACTCCCCAGTGCCTTTTACTGGCGTTGTTGCCTCCAGGCACGTTTCTTTACACACTGCGAATGTCAGTTGTTGTAATAGTTGGTTTTTCACACAAGATGGCGGTTTGTGCAGTGGTGTTACAGGGATCTCCTCGTGTAAGAAAGAGGGGTGTCTTATTTTGGTTCTGAAAGAGAGGATTTCAATAAATTGGCATTAATCTTAGCAGATTTTCTTCAAGAAATACCCAGAGGTGGGTTTACAGCAGAAATATTTCAATCTAATATTGTTTTGAATTGCGTAAATAGTATAAAACTTGTATGTTGCCTGTGAGCAACATTGCCCATAGTTGGGACATGTGCCATTAGTATATTAAATATGCTTACGGCGGATATTCAAAACAATAAAATCGTGACACTTGCAAGCACATTTTGTGGTGTCCAACCACTGTCAACAGTAAAATGATGGGTCAGCAATGAAAAAAGAATTGATGTGCCCTGTCCCAGTATTGTACGTCAGTACAACAAACATATGGGAGGAGTTTATCTTGCTCGTATGCTGATAGAGCTCTACAGAGTACCAATCAAAACTAGGTGTTGGTACATGAGATTGTTTGGATTTACGCTAGATCTGAGTGTTGTAAATGTCTGGCTGGCATTTCGAAGAGAATGTCTGGACAAGAAGACCTCACTGAAGTCATTCAGGGCAGATATTGCCAATGGTTTGATGTTTTCAGGCAAAAGGAAAGTAGGAAGGCCCTCAATAGACATAACACCACTACAAACGAAGAGGAGGAGGCCAACAGTTCTGACTGTTACACAAGATGTTCGATTTGATAATATTGAGCATTGGCCTGTTTACGGTCCCAAAGGTCGTTGTCGTTATTGTCCATCTGGATTTTCTACATTCATGTGTTCAAAATGCAATCTAGTATTATGCTTCGTTCCAAAGAGGAACTGTTTCCAAAAATCCCATTGCAAGAAGAACTAGAAGGGAAAATGAAACAGTTCTATTACACAGCAGGAATGCATAAATGTGTTTATAAATTAAATTTTTCATGTACAGGAAATCGTTTGCTTGAGGTTATTGGCAAACACTTTTTTCTGTAGTATGTATAAATGTGGTCTACTGCTGGCAATGTTGCTTGTAAGCAACATTTCATACTTTTAATAATTTTTGTCAAAAATTTATAAAACTGACTGAATTGTATTTCTTTAAGTATAATAAATAAATATAAGCACTGAAAATTTTTTATTTTTATTTCCATCATTTGCCAAATAGCGGGTTAAAATTAGACGCCAATGTTCTTTTATATTATATTAATAAAACTAATTTTGTTTTTCAGCTATTCGTCAGTCCCTGCGAGCGAGTGATTAGTTCTACAATAAAATGCCGCGCTCGTGTGTGAACAATAGTGACAATTTCTGTTTCATTTGTGGCGAGTTCGTATTTACTACACACAAATGAAAGCTCACGCCTGTTGTCTGCAACGCGTATCAACAGTGCATGGATGCGAGGTGGGTAACCAGGTAAAGGATGGGCTCCTTACTCTTGCTGTAATACCTGTGCTGCGCCTCTAGGGGAGTGGCCGAATGGGAAGCAAACAGATATACGATTTGCAGTGCCAGTTGTTTGGCGAGAACCAAAGAACCATACGAACGACCGTAATTTTTGTGCAGCACCGTCAAAGAAAGGCACGACGACGGTAAATTAAAGGAGTAATGTATCCAAACTTACCGTCAGCAATGAAACTTCCTGGCATATTAAAACTGTGTGCCCGACCGAGACTCGAACTCGGGACCTTTGCCTTTCGCGGGCAAGTGCTCTACCAACTGAGCTACCGAAGCACGACTTCTGCAAGGTTTGCAGGAGAGCTTCTGTAAAGTTTGGAAGGTAGGAGACGAGGTACTGGCAGAAGTAAAGCTGTGAGTACCGGGCGTGAGTCGTGCTTCGGTAGCTCAGTTGGTAGAGCACTTGCCCGCGAAAGGCAAAGGTCCCGAGTTCGAGTCTCGGTCGGGCACACAGTTTTAATCTGCCAGGAAGTTTCATATCAGCGCACACTCCGCTGCAGAGTGAAAATCTCATTCTGGAAACATCCCCCAGGCTGTGGCTAAGCCATGTCTCCGCAATATCCTTTCTTTCAGGAGTGCTAGTTCTGCAAGGTTTGCAGGAGAGCTTCTGTAAAGTTTGGAAGGTAGGAGACGAGGTACTGGCAGAAGTAAAGCTGTGAGTACCGGGCGTGAGTCGTGCTTCGGTAGCTCAGTTGGTAGAGCACTTGCCCGCGAAAGGCAAAGGTCCCGAGTTCGAGTCTCGGTCGGGCACACAGTTTTAATCTGCCAGGAAGTTTCATATCAGCGCACACTCCGCTGCAGAGTGAAAATCTTACCGTCAGCACTTCGGCCTGTTTCCCAAATCCCGGAGTTGCCTCTACTTCAACCCCTGTACATGGGACTATCGATAAAGAAGAACATTTATCATCTCCTGATGAACATGAGATGCATGATGAATATTTTACAGTGAATAAGTCAGACATCCATCGCCCTACACAGGACAATAATGATTAAAATATTTGAATTAGCTAAAATAATATTTAACAGAAATATCGCTGAAGTCTTTTAAAAAGGTTGTCTCGAAAATAATAATACTTTAAAGAAATAAAAATGTAAATGTTCGTTTCTTCAATATCGTGTATCTCCGAGAGTTCTTGACCGATTGTCATCTCGTAGAATCGGGTGTACTGCCGGTGGTCCGCGTCTTCCCAACACGATATTTGGACGCCATAGCTCGGCGTCTTCATCATGTGTTCCCTGAGACTGCTTGACGAGCTGACCATGCCCCGTATTTACGCCTGGACGGTGTGTGGCGCTCCCTATGCCGTCCGCGCCCACTGTGGCCACTTCTGGCGGTGGTATCAGTCTCTAGGAGCTCCACCTTCGGTTCGCGCCCGTTCGGCTCTCTTCTAGGGTAGCGGACATTCCAAGGCGTTCCGTATTGGGTCCGCACCCGATAAGCGCGATCGTAGTACTATTGTGGCTCTGTTGAAGTTCCTATTCGAGGATGAGGCACTTACAACTGCGGCCTACCAGCCGACGGGATTCTTCAGATACGGTGATGACACGTTCGTCATCTGGCCACATGGCAAGAGAAGACTGGATGAGTTCTTGGACCATCTGAACACAAGACACCCCAACGTCAAGTTCACCATGGAACTAGAGAGTGATGGTCAGCTCCCATGACTCAATGTCCTGGTAAAGAGGAAGGCAGACGGGACCGTAGGCCACAGTGTGTACAGGAAACTGACACACACTGACTTATATCTACAGACTGACAGCTGCCATCACCCAGCACAGAAGCCTGGAGTACTGAGAACACACGTACACCGAGCCAAAACACTCTCTGACCCAGGCAACCTGACAGCGGAATTAGAACATCTACAAAGAGTGTTCACAGACAACAGATACTTCACCAGGGGCATCCGCAAAGCGCTCTATCCCACCAGACGACCTGAGGCCACAGGAGAGTAGCAGGAAGAAGAGACCAGGAAAGTAGCCTTTCTACCGTATGCTGGGCCTATATCTGGTAAGATCAGCGGAATCTTGAAGAAACACAATATCAAGAGTGTGTTCTGACCACCTAACAAGATCAGGACGCTCCTTGGAACTGTCAAGGATGATTTGGAGTTAAGGAAACCTGGTGTTTACCATATACCCTCAGAATGTGGGATGTCTTACATCGCTCAAACTACCAGAACAGTTGAAATAAGATATAAAGAACACCATAGACATACCAGGCTACGAACAGGTAATTAAATGTGCGATAGCAAAACATTGCCTGGTCCTTGAGCACACCATGGATTCTGACAAAACCAGGATCCTGGCTCAGACCCCCAGATTCTGGGCTAGTGTCATTATTGAATCGATTGAAATCAAGGTGGCGGAGAATGTGATCGACCGGGAAGCAGGATACCAGCTTAGTACTCCGTGGAATCCTGCTTTGGAACTACTACAGAAACAACAGAAGGAAGTTCCCTCCTCCAGAAATGAACTATAGACGTCCGAGGGCGTAAGTAACGGAACAGAACAGCATACGCGATACCAGGTGGCACCAAGCTCCTTGGAGGATGGTCATGCACATTCAACAGCAGCCGGAAGCCGCAGAAAGTGCATCTCACAGGTGCATACCGGGTTCAGAAGGCAAGGACAATGGCTCGGCCACGAGAGAAACTCGCCGCCGTCGCGGACAGCATGAGGAACTTCAACATAACCATGATGGTGCTAGGATCGCGCCTATCGGCCGCGCACACAGTAGAGAACGCCTTGGGATGTGCGCTACCTCAGAGGAGAGCCGCAACGGGCGCGGACCGAAGGTGGAGCGCCTAGAGAGATTGATACCACCGCCAGAAGTGGCCACAGTGGGCGCGGACAGCATAGGGAGCGCCACACACCGTCCAGGCGTAAATATGGGGCAAGGTCAGCTCGTCAAGCAGTCTCAGAGAACACCTGATGAAGACGCCGAGTTACGACGTCGAAATATCGTGTTGGGAAGACTTGGACCACTGGCAGTACACCCGATTCTACGAGATGACAACATATCGCCGGGAAAGTCTTAGAAATTTCTTGACCGATTGCTTAGAAATTTTGGCAGACTGTTGAATTCTAATATGGGCTTGTTTTTAGGTACCTAATTCTTTAATATATGAGATATAATATATGTATAAGTAACCTTTTGGAATTTTTGTATCAACTTTTCCCTAGTATTAAACTCATATAAATTCATTTATCACATATATTTAAAAAAATAGGTAAATAAAAACACGCCCTTATACCAGTGGAACGTTGTGTCAACATTATAAAGCAATCGATCAAAAACTTTTGGAGATTCCAGATTAGTAACTTTTACATTTTCCATATAAATACAGACGTAGATGATCGTATCTTCAAATTCTTTTATCACCGAAACTTCTTCAAGGATTGCTTTGAAATTTTGCTACAACGTTGCATCCGAATAGTCAAGTGTTCTTATATATCAGATGGACCGCCATTTGGTATATATGTAATGTATATGTAATAAAAGGGGAAAAGTGGTAAAAATGTAAATATTGATTTCTTTGAAATCTTTGATCTCCGAATGTTCTTGAAATTTTGGTACAACATTGAATTCTAATATGAGTGTGTTTTTAGGAATCCAATTCTTTAATGTATATATATGTTTTAATACATATTATATATAAATATATATATACAATTTAAAGGGGAAACGTTGTTACAAAAAATCACAACATACACCTTTCCGATGTATTTCAAATTTTTACACGTTGCTGTAATAAACGTGTAGGCACATATAGACTATGTACTGTATAATATATAAATATATACACTGATGGAAAACTAATCACAGCACGAAAATAATAATAATAATAATGCTGAGTAATGAAATTTCTGGAATACATTTGTCTAGGTAACATATTTAAGTGATTAACATTGCAAGATCACAGGTTAATATAAGGGCTAGATAAGCCACTGCAAATGTGAAATACTGGTACATCAATAACCGGTGTAATCGCAAGAATGTTGAATGCAAGCACGCAAACGTGCATGTACCGTATTGTACAGGTACCTGATGCCGGTTTGTGGAATGGAGTTGAATGTCTGTTGCACTTGGTCGGTCAATCCAGAGACAGTTAATGCTGTTTCTGGATGACGCTGGACTCGTCGTCCGATGATGTCCCATATGCGCTCGACTGGAGACAGATCTGGTGATCGATCAGGCCAAGGCAGCATGTCTACTCTCTATAGAGTATTTTGGGTAACAACAGCGGTATGTGGGCGAGCGTTATCCTGTTGGAAAACACTGACCGTAATACGGTTCATGTAAGGCGGCACAACAGGTTGAAGCACCAGACTCACGTACAGATCTGCAGTGAGAATGCATGGGATAACCACTGCTGTCATACGAATCGCACCCCAGACCATAAACTCCAGATGTAGGTCCAGTGTGTCCCACATGCAGACAGGTTGGTTGTTGCCGATCAGCTGGACTCTTTCTAACCAACACACGGCCATCACTGAAACCGAGACAGAACAATCTTTCATCAGGAAATAGAACAGACCTCTATTCTGCCTTCTAGTGAGCTGTCGCTTGACACTACGGAAGTCGCAAATGGCGGTGGTTTGGGGTGGGTGGAACGCACGCTGCAAGGGGGATCTGACTCAGAGCTGCCATTGAAGTAACCGATTTATAACAATCCGTTGTGTCGCCGTGGTGCCAGCTGCTGCTCAAATTGCTGCTGCACATCCAATACGCGGCGTCAGAGCCATACGCCAAACACCATCTTCTTCCCTCTTGGTAGTGCCACGTGGTGGTCCGAAGATCGGTCTTCTTGCGACCCGACATTCCCGGGCCACCCCTGCCAGCAGCAGGGGCGGATCCAGGATCTCGGTCAGGGGGAGGGCAAATTTTTGGTACCTGCCTTCCAAAAAATTAATTCCAAATAAAAGCATTAATACTCTATACACACACACACACACACACACACACACACACACACATATATATATATATATATATATATATATATATATATATATATATAATATTCTGCTTTTAGTTTAATTGTGTATCGCTATGTGTTAAGTGTGTTTCATGAAATAACTTACTGCATTACCTAAAAAATATTCTTCAAATACGACACGTGCACTTGAAAAACTCCGTGTTTGTCTGCTAATCTATATATATAAAACAAAGTCGGGTTTGTTACAACACTTATAACTCGAGATCTGCTGGACCAATTTACATGGTTTTTGATTTGTTGGCTTTGTCTCCGCCCCGAATAGCAGAATACATCTTAAAAATAATGAAAAATTGACGAATAAAAATTTTCATGGTTTTTGATTTGTTGGATTTGTCTCCTCCCCGAATAGCAGAATACATCTTAAAAATAATGAAAAATTGACGAATACTTGAGAAATGCGTTATTTTCCCTAACAGTTCTTTAGTTTCGGAGCTGTCAAATTTTTTTGTCAAAATCTGCAAGTAATGATTGACATTTATGCATGCGTTCATAAACTATTTAAAATGGATGAATAAACTATTATGTGTATTTTTTTTTTAAAAAAAGATTGAAAAATATTACGCGTGCGTTCAGAAATGTGTAATGAATACTTAATCTATATATATAAAAGAAAGTCGTGTTAGTTACACTATTTATAACTGAAGAACGGCTGGACCGATTTGGCTGAAAATTGGTGGAGAGGTAGCTTAGAAGCAGGGGACGGGCATAGGATACTTTTTATCCCGTTCGACCGCTATAAAACGTAGTATAACAGAAACGCATCTGGCGTGTAATAACAAAACGCAAATTAGATTTAGTAGTTCAAACGAATGTACCCCTGTTGAACCCCCAACAAAAGGAAGTTTATGATACATTAATGAAGGCAATTGATGATGGAAATAGTGGTTTATATTTCCTGGATGCCCCTGGTGGAACTGGCAAGACATTCCTCATGTCAGTAGTTTTAGCCACTGTTCGTGCGAGATCCAACATTGCGGTTGCAGTTGGTTCTTCCGGAATAGCAGACACATTGTTAGAAAGATGCCGTACGGCTCAGTCAGCATTAAAATTACCGTTAAATCTTCAAGCTATTGAATAACCAACATGTAATATTACAAAAAACTCAGCAGTGGCCGAAGTTTTATCAGCATCCAAGATCTGGGACGAATGCACAACGGCTCATAAACGTGCATTAGAGGCACTTAACCGAACATCGAAAGATCTACGCAATGACTCGAGATGTTTTGGAGGAGCAATGATTTTACTGTCTGGCGAATTCCGCCAAACACTGCCAGTAGTTCCAAGATCAATGGCTGCAGATGAAATAAAGGCTTGCCTCAAATCATCGAATCTATGGCGCTTTGTGAAGAAACTTTAACTGACAACAAACATGAGAGTTTCATTGCTTAATGATACATCTGCTGAAGATTTCTTTGAGCAATTGCTGACTATCGGTAATGGTCGAGTACCTGTCGAAGAATCGAGCGGATTGATTTCATTTCCTCATAATTTCTGTAACTTTGTCTCATCGAAAGACGAACTTATCAACAAAGTATTCCCAAACATCATTACTAACTACAAAAGTAATGAATGGTTGAGTGAGCGAGCAATTTTAGCGGCTAAGAATAAAGATGCAGATAACCTAAACTACATAATTCAGAATGAGATCATTGGTAAAATGCATTCATTCAAATCTATTGACTGTGTAACAAATGAAGATGAAGCCACCAACTATCCAATTGAATTTTTAAACTCTTAGGATGTGTCTGACATACCACCGCACAATTTACGCCTAAAAGTTGGCTCCGTAGTAATCATGCTTCGAAACATAAACCAACCAAAACTGTGCAACGGTAAACGTTTTGAGGTAAGTAAATTGATGACCAATGTTATTTACGCGACAATACTCAAAGGAAAATTCGAGGGTGAGGAAGTTCTCATTCAGAGGATCCCGATGGTCCCAACCGATGTGCCGTTTGAGTTTAAAAGACTTCAATTTCCGATCAGTCTTGCATTCGCCATGATCATTAACAAATCACAAGGCCAATCCTTGAAAGTTTGTGATTTAAATCTGGAATATCCATATTTTTCAAATGGTCAATTATATGTGGCATGTTCACGGGTCGGAAGACCATATGCGTTGTTTGTTCTTGCACCTGATAATAAAACAAAAAATGTCGTGTATCACAAGGTACTGAATTGAAGAGTGGAAGCTATGCACCAAAAAACATAAAGAATCATTAAAATACTTAATTTTTATTTGTCCTAATAAAAAATTGAACTTAACATCCAAAATCTGATTATTTATTGGCTTTAAGGCGGAACAGAGTTCGCCGGGTCAGCTAGTGTAAAATAAACTATAAAAAGGCTAATGTTCGTTTCCATTCTTAAATCTTGGAAATTAGTTCACCAATTGCTTTCATATGACAGAATGTTGCCATCGAATTCGCGCATGTGTTTATAAGCAGCAATGACGATATGACTGCGAAAAGTTGTAACAGGGTATTTGACTGTGTTCAGGAAATCATATTGTTAATTACGTCAGTATCTGTTTGAATCTGCTGACCGTAACATTTATATTCTTACTGTATGAGAGAATGGATTGTGAATGAATCCACAGACGTTATTTTCGTGTACATTATTACATTTGGCTAATTACTGTTTGTTCACATTCCGCATCAAAAGTGAGAAGAAAGCCAAAATGCGGGCGAAGCGTTCATCCAGATCGAAAACGTGCAATTGCAGAATAAAAGGGACTGTCGTAAGGTTCTCACTATTTGGAACTAATGAGAATATTTTCAAGTATTCCTTCGGTGTTCATTGCTTAATTATCAACACCATCTCTTTGCAAATTGCCACTAGAAACAAAATCTAGCATACGCACTGCAGGGAAAGTGCTAAAAAAGGGACACAGATCGCTCAAGCGTCAGCGAATATTGTCATTTTATTCGTAAGTATAGTTGTTTCTTCTGTAGTTTATTCACTAAATGGGAGAGGCTTCAAGGTCTCTTTTTGAATTGTTACATCAAACTGCGTGCCATTGTTTACATCTTCGACTTCAAGTAAAACATACTAGATAGGCCGACGTAATCAACCCCTAAAGCAGTCAAAAAAAAAAGATCGGTCACGCACCAGGGGGGGGGGGGGGGGCAATTGCCCCTATTGCTCCCCCGCCCCCCCCCCCCTCCCTCGGGTCCGCCCCTGGCCAGCAGGCACATGCAGTGGGTACATTCCTGCCAAGTCTTTCCGCATTATGACGGATGGAACATCCAACTTCTCACAGCCATAGCCATGTTACACGACATCGTTCGAACTCAGTGAGGTGTTAATGACGGTGTGTTTGTCGCCTTAAAGGCGTTCTTGACTAACATCGACTCACCACGTCTAGTCTCGAAGGCTAATGCTCACGAGCGATACAGCGTATATTGAAAGCAAAACTGATCTGCATCCTCGCAGTGGAGCTACTTGCACCAGTCGTATGTCACTGGTACGGTATTTGAATAGACGTCGTGTTTCTGATGTCACACTTTCGTTTATTTCGCTCAAGTCTTTCTTTGTGTTGTGATATTTTTTCCGTCAGTGTGTGCCGTGTTGGATGCTGAAGTGGCCTCTCTGACTGAAGGCAGGCTTTATCTGCGCCAGTGAAGCGGCAGAAGGGCGAATAAGCAACAAGTGTGCGTCTCGATGTATGTACGCACTGCCTACGCAGACAACTTGTTTGCTCAGCTCTAGAAGGAAGGCGCCGCTCTCTGTCTTACTGGATGTCGATATTGCGTATATTGGCCACGGTCGTACTGAACACTGAAATTTGTGAACGAATAAGACGTGTAGAAGTGGTGTTGATGACTCTGTGTTTTCAGGTGTGCTTGAATGATCATTGTGTCTCAAGTTATGGCTTCTTGATCTCAAGTACTAAAACTGTTCTTGAAGCCATTGCTATATTTGATGCCCCTTGCCAGTCTTTCGCGTACACTTGGATTGTAGACACATTCTTTCGCTTGTTGTACCCTAATCATAGCCGCCTCCAGGATTTGTTGCTTATCTGAGTTAAGCTGATGTACGCAGCATGAACTACTTTTTCTGCATGTGCCTTTAGGCTCACCTTCATTACTGCGGCATTCATTTTTTAAATTTATTTCCCATTTATTCAGTGGAAGCCATTGCCGGTATTGCACTGAAAACATGTACAATCTACTTGCTTGATTCTGCTGACTTATGACAAGCTCGCGCTGGGAACATACATTACTGAAATACTGTAATGCCTTCTCTAATACTGCCGTCCGGAGTGGCCGAGAGGTTCTAGGCGCCGCAGTCTGGAACCGCGGGACCGCTACGGTCGCCGGTTCGAATCCGGCCTGGGGCTTGGATGTGTGTGATGTCCTTAGGTTAGTTAGGTTTAAGTAGTTCTAAGTTCTAGGGGACTGATGACCTCAGAAGTTAGGTCCCATAGTGCTCAGAGTCATTTGAACCATTTTCTATAATACTATTTTGTTTTAGGTATACTACGAAGCCTTTTGCCTATGTTTATCTTTCGCGAACGAGTGTGGTACTTCGTACTCTTCGCACTCTTCCTAGTATTTCCCTACTTATGTCGTCGGTTTTCGAGGAGAATCGTTTACATGCAGTGTAGCGTATGCCGGATTGTGTGTGCTTTCTTCCTCACACGTTCGCGGCGGTAGTGTTATATACTTCACCGTAAAATGGTCAATCCCTCCGGTATGGATAAGGTCACCCAATCGGCACTAGAAATCTGCCATCAGCATGCACCGACGGATGTTCCGTTGCTACCGATATCCGACAACCACGGTGAGATCCAGCCGGATGAATTGCCATTCCTCGAAACACCGCTTCTCCAGAATCATCATCAACAACAACAACAACAGGAGCTACAAAATCAACCGGAACAGCAGCGTCTGCACCACTATCATCAACAACAGCAGCAATAGCTGGCTCAGTAGCAACAGTTTCAACTGATGCAGCTACAACAACAGCAACTCCAGCAATATCACCACCACCAAACGTTTGCATGACGTTAGTCAGCAGGTTAGCAATCCCAGCGAACCTTCGAGCTTTACACGTGAAGCCAATGCACCCACAAGTCAGCAACAGGACAGTGGTTCCCGTAGTAAATGGCTGTGTGTCGAGTCACCTCCTGTCCCAGACCGTGCTATGCGTGAGTTACCGGGTTCGGGTCCTCATTCTAGTAATGGTACAGTGCAGACAAGCTCAGAAGGCTCTCAGAGTCAACCGTCGACCACCACTCTTTTGGTCGTAGGGCCAAGTGTCAACAATCGGTACAGTCGATCAGATATTGTAGATATTGTCTCTGTGGAGCGCTTAGATAAGAACGTTGGCAAACTCCACACTATGTCGGCAGGCAGGTTTTTATTTTCCTATAACTCTCAGCTCAACATGACTGGATGACATTAGTCCATCAGGCAGAAACGGAATCAAGATAGAACTAAAAACTTCTGCGGCTGTCATTGCTTTCATAGAAGGCCGTGTTTTCAAAGATCGTAAGTTTGATGCCTATTTTCCCAACTTCATGCTCCATACATATTGCATTATTCGAGATGTTGACATCAGCTTGACAGAGAAGGAGATCATTGATGCAATGGAGAGCATATGGCCTGTCGCAAGCATCCAACGAAACACTGAGAGACACCATTCACATCCGTAACAAACTACGCCGATTCCAGCTCTACTGGTGGTATTCCCCCAGGCTCTGCCCTCACATGTTGCTATTCCGGAGACGCGTTGTCCAGTGGAAAACTGCTGGCGTTTTCATCATCGGGCATGCCAATGTAGACGTCACACTCGATGGAGCAAGTGTTGTGGTCCACACTCAGCGGATTAATGTACTGCAACGCTTCCGACGTGTTTACATTGTTCTCGTCCGGATCTAGTGACAGATCGCCTTTCTCTATCAACAAAAGCTCAAATGAGCAAAAGCCTTCGCCACGTCAGGGTGTGTAATTTGGAGCCCGCAACTCTCACACTCCGCTGCTCACCGATAGCCTCCTAGTCCCCAAAATCCCCTGGTTTTCCCGCCTCTACATCCAAGGCTTTCCCCACTACCAATAGTCGCTCTACTAGATTCTTCTAGGCCACCAACGCCACCATCGGTGTCGCCTCGGTTAGGCCCTCTCCCTAAGGGTGCCGCGCATCGTCAACACAACTTCCAGTCGTCAGACCGATTGCCACGTCTGGCACGAAAAGTCCATCGAAAGGGCGCGCTACTAGGCCATTCTGGCGACAGGGATTCTCAGCCATTCGTCACGAATATTCATTCTAAATCTGAGGAGGGTGTGGGATGCGCCTTCTTTTTTTCATCTGGTGGCGCCTGCCAAATGTTTGTGCTTCCACCGGAATCTTCTATCTACACAGTGGATTTACTGGTCATCAGGGAAGCTATTTATTATGGTACCCGGATATTCATGTTCGTCCTGATACTTACGAACTCTGAAAGCGTTATGCAGAAACTGCAACATTCCCGTTTGATAAACAGACCAACAAATACGTAATGGACATATTGGCGGCCATAAGGGGCGCGTAGACCTTGGGCGTTAATTTCCAATTACTCTGGGTTAGAGGACATCAATTCATTTTCCATAATGAAACTGTTGAGCGGCTTGCCAAGAGAAGTATTACAGAATTACAGTTACTCCCAATGCTGATCCCTTACACGGAACTCCCATCGACGGTACAGAAGGCTGCTTATCAGGCTTGGAACTGTGAGTAGCATGCCTCTCAGCACTCTTAAGGGCGGCCACCTGGCGGCCATACAACCGAACTTCTCTTCTCGACCGTGGTTCTCCTCGGGGCAGCTTCATAGGCTTCATACGATTTCCGTCATTCGCATGAGGCTGGGACACGGGGGTTACCCCGCGCACCTATGTCGATTGAAGATTATCACGCATGGACACTGCGATAAGGACACAACGGCAGTAGCGGACCTTAACCACATCATATTGACATGTTCCAAGTACATGACTGCACAATCAAACTTGTATAAGAAGTTGGTTGCGAGAGGTTACCCTCTCCCTACCAGTGTTCCTGTTTTACTCCACCGTTCTGATAAATATAACTTGCTCACAGACTATTAGAAACCCGTCGGCACGCAAATTTGATTTATGGGCTGTTGAGGTCTTCATTTTCAAATGGCGTCAGCCCATTTCATGATCAGTGCGTAATTTTGTATTTTAATTTGCATACGAACCTTTATTTGTACATTACAGTTTCATTATTGCTGTCTATGGACAGTACTGTACGTACTGTTTGTTATATTGTGTTTGTCATTTTGGGTTTTTATTTTATTTTAAGTATGTCTGTCTGTATGCTACAATTCTCATATTGTTGTACGATATTATTTGCAATTCTGTTTTTCAGCTATTGTTGTACTTACTGTATGATGTACAGTGTTTGTCATTTCATGTTTTGTCTTTTCTAGAAGAGCATATGTGTGTTTATCATGATGTTGCTGTATAGTGCTGTTTGTAATTCTGCACAATGTCGTTGTCATTATTACTGTCGAGTGTTTTGTCTAATTCCGCTTTTAGCTTTCTTTAAGAATGTGTTTATATGCTAACTTCTTAATTTTGTACTATTCTGCTTTTTTGCGATTATGTTTCTTTGGCACTTTATAACCGTTATTGGTTGTATGGTCCTTGTGACCAAAAGTCAAAATAAAGTAATAATTATGGAAAAGTCTTTAGTGTACTATGTGAAGAACTTGGAAACCGATCAGATGAGTATTTGCATGTAACGAATGGCCTGTGAGAATTGAGCGAGTTTTACAAAAGAGAAGGAATCGTTTCCGATAAATTTCGTTGATAATAATAATTTTTAATGCTGACATAGCTGCCAGATGAAGTAGGCACAATTTGCTCAATATATGATTATGCTAATTGCTGGTTGGTGTTCTGAGCACAGCCAGTGTGATATAATCATTTGTTAAAATCAGTTTGGTGGTACCATTACTTACGTTTATGGTGCAATTTTCTTTTAAAATAGTAACCTGGGTAGTTAGACAACTACACTACCCAAAGATTGGGAATCGTGCATATTGTACATCTACATCAACATCTACATTTATACTCCGCAAGCCACCCAACGGTGTGTGGCGGAGGGCACTTTACGTGCCACTGTCATTACCTCCCTTTCCTGTTCCAGTCGCGTATGGTTCGCGGGAAGAGCGACTACCGGAAAGCCTCAGTGCGCGCTCGAATCTCTCTAATTTTACATTCGTGATCTCCTCGGGAGGTATAAGTAGGGGGAAGCAATATATTCGATACCTCATCAAGAAACGCACCCTCTCGAAACCTGGACAGCAAGCTACACCGCGATGCAGAGCGCCTCTCTTGCAGAGTCTGCCACTTGAGTTTGCTAAACATCTCCGTAACGCTATCACGCTTACCGAATAACCCTGTGACGAAACGCGCCGCTCTTCTTTAGATCTTCTCTATCTCCTCTGTCAACCCGACCTAGTACGGATCCCACACTGATGAGTAATACTCAAGTACAGGTCGAACGAGTGTTTTGTAAGCCACCTCCTTTGTTGATGGACTACATTTTCAAAGGACTCTCCTAATGAATCTCAACCGGGCACCTGCCTTACCAACAATTAATTTTATATGATCATTCCACTTTAAATCGTTCCGCACGCATACTCCCAGATATTTTACAGAAGTAACTGCTACCAGTGTTTGTTCCGCTATCATATTATCATACAGTGAAGGATCCTTCTTTCTATGTATTCGCAATACATTACATTTGTCTATGTTAAGGGTCAGTTGCCACTCCCTGCTCCAAGTGCCTATCCGCTGCAAGTCTTCCTGCATTTCGCTGCAATTTTCTAATGCTGCAACTTCTCTGTATACTACAGTATCATCCGCGGAAAGCCGCGTGGAACTTCCGACACTATCTACTAGGTCATTTAAATATATTGTGAAAAGCAATGATCCCATAAAACTCCCCTGTGGCACGCCAGAGGTTACTTTAACGTCTGTAGACGTCTCTCCATTGATAACAACATGGTGTGTTCTGTTTGCTAAAAACTCTTCAATCCAGCCACACAGCTGGTCTGATATTCCGTAGGCTCTTATCGAACGCCTTCCGGAAGTCAAGGAAAATGGCATCTACCTGGGAACCTGTATCTAATATTTTCTGGGTCTCGTGAACAAATAAAGCAAGTTGGGTCTCACACGATAGCTGTTTCCGGAATCCATGTTTATGCCTACAGAGTAGGTTCTGGGTTTCCAGAAATGACATGATACGTGAGCAAAAAACATGTTCTAAAATTCTACAACAGATCGATGTCAGAGATATAGGCCTATAGTTTTTCGCATCATCTCGACGACCCTTCTTGAAAACTGGAACTACCTGTTCCCTTTTCCAATCATTTGGAACCTTCCGTTCCTCTAGAGACTTTCGGTACACGGCTGTTAGAAGGGGGGCAAGTTCTTTCGCGTACTCTTTGTAGAATAGAATTGGTATCCCGTTGGTTCCAGTGGACTATCCTCTGTTTTCTTGGACACTTATTCCAAAGTCAGCCGTTTTCTCGTTCGTGCGAGGATTTAGAGAAGGAACTGCAGTGCGGTCTTCCTCTGTGAAACAGCTTTGGAAAAAGGTGTTTAGTATTTCAGCTTTACGCGTGTCATCCTCTGTTTCAATGCCATTATCATCCCAGAGTATCTGGATACGCTGTTTCGATCCAGTTACTGGTTTAACGTAAGACCAGAACGTCCTAGGATTTTCTGTGAAGTCGGTACATAGAATTTTACTTTCGAAATCACTGAACGCTTCACGCATAGCCCTCCTTACGCTAACTTTGACATCGTTTAGCTTCTGTTTGTCTGAGAGATTTTGGCTGCGTTTAAACTTGGAGTGAAGCTCTGTTTGTTTTCGCAGTAGTTTCCTAACTTTGTTGTTGAATCACGGTGGGTTTTTCCCGTCCCTCACAGTTTTACTCGGCAAGTACCTGCCTAAAACGCATTTTACGATTACCTTTAACTTTTTCCATAAACACTCAACATAGTCAGTGTCGGAACAGAAATTTTCGTTTTGATCTGTTAGGTAGTTTGAAATCTGCCTTCTATTACTCTTGCTAAACAGATAAACCTTCCTCCCTTTTTTTTTATATTCCTATTTACTTTCATATTCAGGGATGCTGCAACGGCCTTATGATCACTGATTCCCTTTTCTGCGCTTACAGAGTCGAAAAGTTCGGGTCTGTTTGTTACCAGTAGGTCCAAGATGTTATCTCCACGAGTCGGTTCTCTGTTTAATTGCTCGAGGTAATTTTCGGATAGCGCACTCACTATAATGTCACTCGATGCTCTGTCCCTACCACCCGCCCTAAACATCTGAGTGTCCCAGTCTAAATCTGGTAAATTGAAATCTCCCCCTAAGACTATAACATACTGAGGAAATTTATGTGAAATGTGTTCCAAATTTTCTCTCAGTTGTTCTGCCACGAATGCTGCTGAGTCGGGAAATCTTAGAACGTGTTGTTGAGTTGGCAAATTGTATTATAACAAGATCTGTCATAATCAGTTTATTCTAAAACCTTTGTTTCCACATGGAGTCAGATCACAGAGGTCAGGTGGTTGTCGAGGGGGAAAGTACTTACCAGTGTGCGTCAGCTACGACAAGAACTTGTCGTGTTTTTCGGAGAAATGACACATTTACATATTTGCAACCTTCTTCGGAGTGAATTTTGGCTTGCCAGAGTGTAATATTAGGCCGATACATTTCAGCAGCTCAATATTTTGCACACTAGCGTGCTAGGGAAAGAAGAACATATTCTCACATCCACCGAAAAATTTAAAGCGTTTCACAGAAAACTACAAATATGGAAAAGAAAAGCTAAGGTAACTTGGAAATGATCCCGTTGGTAAGGAGCACGTGCATAAATGAAATACTTCCAATAGTAGTAGATCCTTTAATAAGTTTAGAAGAGAAACTTTCATATGTTCCATCCCTCCGCAGCTCGTGGTCTTGCGGGGCCAGGTATTTTATTTGCCTCGTGATGACTGGGTGTTGTGTGTCTTTCATCATCATTTCAACCCCGCCGAAGTGGCGTCAACTCGAAAGACTTGCACCAGGCGAACGGTCTACCCGACGGGAGGCCCTAGCCACACGACATTTCCATTTTCCTCAACAATGAACAGTAAGATTGGATTTGAAACCCATTCATGGAAATTTCAGGTGATTGCGGCTTAACATTAACAGAAGAAGAAGAAGAAGAACTGGCAGCTATATCTACTTCAATGTATTGACGAAAAAATTAAAGATTGTCTTTCAAATTTATCTCCAAAGATTGAAGAAATCGCGAGGAGATATCAGGCTCATGTTTCTCATAAACACAAGAAAGAGTAGACGTAATATGCGATTCATTTGTATTGCTTTATTACTTTTCCCCATAATTAGAATAAATTGTTAGTTTTATTGCATAATTTCAATACGTCTCACTGAATAGTTTGTCTTGCCTCTCGTCCTGGCAGGGCAGGAGGCAACACGGCGCTCGGCCGTCACATTTGGGTGACAATCGTGCTTCATGAACCTCTCACATTTTTAAACAACATTTATTTGTTCATATTATGATAATGTATGTTTCTTATTAATATAAGTTGTATTTTCTATAGTCTGGACGCGAAATTGAAAATAAAATGACTTAATTGTTATTTTATCACAGTATTTATTTCCTGTATTGATTACCGTAAAATATTCCGCAGAAATATGTGTATAGTGCGATCACAATTATTTCCGGGCTTTTAAATCCGGCCGGGGCTCAAAGTTTGAGAACCACTGATATAGAGTTCAGTAATTTTCTTTTATTAGGAATAAAGAAGCCAGTTAATATATGCATACAGTTAGTGTTAATGAAAGAAGATACCGGTCACCAAACAACATCGTCTCCTTCTCCCTTGGTACAAGCCTATGGAGACAAGACGACATAAAACCTTGAATATCCAATGGCACGTGGGACGCCATTTCCATGCTGCAAGGGTAGAACAGGCCATTACTTCACAATCTCTGTTTCGAAACACCATTCACAACGTTGCAGTGCTTAGACGTATCGAAGAGCGGTCTGCTCGCTGCGCCACCGTGATCATGTAGCGAACTACGAAGTATCGTAACAGGCAGTACACAGCGACTGGAGTACACGTGTCGTGCAAACGTAGAATAGATAGCGGCTCTAAACATTTCAGTACCTGCGCAGTGTTTATTATCTGCGCACCTAGCTACCATCTGAAGAAAACGCTTGCAAGTTGACGATGAATGTTGCAACCACGGAAGAAAAACATGAAATCCTGATTTACGGACAATATAGGAGAAATCTTGATGCTGCGGTTTCCTTGTATGCCGAGCGTTTTCGAAATAAAGCTCACTCTCGTTCGTTCTTTTGCGAGTTTGTGAACTTCTTTATGTCTGATGGCAGTGTACAGAGCGCATCAAGAACTTCGTGGTGCCGATTTTCGTAGCTGGGTAGTGTATTGCGAATGGGCACTTCAACAAATCCAAACGACCCACACGCACTTTGACGAGCTACTATTTTCCGATGAATCTGCATTTACAAACCATGTTAGCGTGAATCAGCGTTAGATGCATTGCTAGAGTGTAGACAATCTCCACTGGTTACGGCAAATTGACCATCAACGTCGTTGGTCTGGTAGCGTATGGTGTGGTATCATAGTGAACAAACTCATTTGTCCGTATTTTGTCGACGGCACTTTGAATGGACGCAAATGTCGAACGTTTTTGGAATCTGAATTACCGGTACCTTTGCAGAATGTTGTCCTGGACGTGCGACAACGTATGTGGTTTCAGCATGACGGTTACCCAGCGCATTACACAACTGGAAAATTAGAGCAGGATCACCTCGAGCCACGGTCGCAGTGGAGCGTCGGGTAGGCCCCTGATCGATGTGTCACAGGAATACAACGTTTCGAATTACAAGTTATGAAATCCTGGCCTGTCCTACCCCACGAAGCATGGAACTGGAGTGCATCGGATATTCGAGGGCCATTGAGTAGTATATCATAAATTATGATTGCTCACCCATTTCTATTCCTCCGATTACAGAGCCATCTGTGGCGAAACGATGAAAATGCTTCAGACAAAGGGTATGTAGATTTTGTCGTAGAATCGTAATCTGCAGTAAAAACGGGGTTTCTCATTGAAGATTTCAAAGTTACCCCTGCCACCCATGCATGGGATCGGATGGGGGGCGGGGGGGGGCGGTCGAGTGTGGTATCATTGGATGTCCCTCCACCCCCCCCCCCCCCCCCCCACTCCCCTGAGGTATACAAATTGGAATTATAAGTTTTTTTTGATCCGATGTACAGTATTACAAATGGACACTCTGTGTGTGTCTAATACACTTTTACAAAGGGAAAACATTGTTCGTAAAAAATCTCAAACTGTAGTTTTCCGATTTACTTAAAATTTTTTCACGTTACTGTGATAAACGTTTAGACACATATAGACAATATACTTTTTATTATAAGCAATAAACGTTTTAGCAAACAGGAAAGCTGTATTTATGGCTAATTCGTTAGTGACAGGAATACTACTACAGAATCTGACTTTCAAATAAAAATAAACAATGCTCAAGGTCAGAGAGAAGAGGACTAGATGGACAGAGGGGTGGCAGGGAAAACTGGAAAGAGAAGATGAACAGTGAGAGTGGGCAGGAGGAGATGGAAAGAGAGGACAAGATGGACGGAGAAAGGGAGCAGATGGTCAAGGGAAGGGAGAAAGAGAGAGGTGGCCTGAGACAGGGGAGAGAAGGAGGTGAGAGCGTATATCCAATTCCCATACACATTAGAAACGTAAGCTATCTCTTTTCCTTCTTTTGTATTTAAGAAGACAGTCTCAAACAAAACGTGGCAGGTACAACTGGTAATAATAAGTGACTTCATGGAGATACGTATTTTGAAACTTTATCTTTCTAGGTGCACTTCACACATCGATATTAATGGGTGGACAACGTATTTTGGTATTCACAGGATTGAATCTCGAACACTTGAAACAGATTAGTGGTGAATACGTTCATGAATTAAACGGCAAGAAATTAATTGCACAAGAAATATAATTTCTCTCACTTTTTAATAGTTTCTCAGATGTGACGGGCTACAGAATAGGCTTTGCACAGGGTGCGGCAAATAAAAGTGGACCGGAGAAGAGAGTTCCAGGGTACAAAGAAACTTAGCTGAGGAAAGGGAATACAGTACTAACCTGACTGTAGCAGCTGTTGACAGTGACCACCATTCATCTCTTCGCAGTATTGGGCCCTGGTCAGCAAGTTTGTGAACGTGATCGCAGCTGGACTGCTAGCATTAGTGCAATCTCATCCGAAATGTTCTGCTGCAGTTCTGGAAGACTATGAGGGTTGTCACGACATACTGTACCTCAGACTTGGAGGGCTCCCCACGCAAAGCAGTCGCACCCTGACATATCAGGCGACCTGGGTGGCCAGCTAGGGCCGCTACCAGGCTGATCTCTGATAACAACTCTGTCAGGCTTGAAGACTGTATAAATATGCTCCAAGGTTCGGCCAGTTGTGTAGGCAGTTCTTCCATCCTGTTGCAAATAGCTGTAGGTCCCCTGTACGCGGTTCCATATACATCGGAGAAGCGATCACTGTGATACGATTTGTTTTGGACCCATCCACTATATTGGAATTTGGCAGTTTTTAATCCATGACATACAATCTTTTAGCGGTTTTTTGTATTGACGGACAACGAATAATGGGAAATAAGATTCCGAGCTTTTCCGTTCTAATGTTTTAATCAGATGTCACCTGTAGATGTGGGTTTGACGCAACGAAAATGGTAGTGGTATAGTAATAAACAACCAAGATACCGCTGAAGCGGTTATTAATATCCAAGCTGTAGGTCTTTTCCTCTTCCGTTAATGCTGCCACAGATTCATGTCCAATCGTATCCACTCGTCCAGGTCACTTTGCCCCTCCCTATACATCAGTGCATGTGCAATAAAATAGTCGTACAGGCCAATGACAAGTCTCATAGAGTTCACTTCGAAGTCTACGCCAGAGGAAGCTGAAGGAGACTGAGAAAATTGAACATCGACTGAAAAATGAGGAATTCGGGCACTGATTACGTAAATGCTGCCTACCTCTCCTCGCACTCTGGAACTGTGTCTCAGGACGTAGAAAAAAGTTTAATCAGTTTTAGTGCGTATGTTACACGCTGTAATTCTTCCAGACGAGTTTAGAAGAGCATTTGAACAGAATGGATAATGTCTTCAGAAAGAGGGTGTAACTTGAAGAACAACACAAGAAGAAGGATAACAGTATGTAGTCGAATTAAATCAGGTGACGAGGAGGGAATTATATTGGTAAATGAGACGCTAAAGGGTAAAAGGGTTTTTCTATTTCGGCTCGCATTCAGGAAGACGACGGTTCAAACCACCGTCCGGACGTCTTGATTTAGATTTTCCGTGTTTTCCGTAATTAGTTTCCGGCAAATGCCAGGATGGTTCCTTTGAAAGGGCACGGCCGACTGCCTTCCCCATCCTTGCCGAATCTGATGGGAGAGTTGACCTCGCTGTTTGGTTCCCTTCGTCCGCAGCTCGTGGTCGTGCGGTAGCGTTCTCGCTTCCCACGCCCGGGTTCCCGGGTTCGATTCCCGGCTGGGTCAGGGATTTTCTCTGCCTCGTGATGACTGGGTGTTGTGTGCTGTCCTTAGGTTAGTTAGGTTTAAGTAGTTCTAAGTTCTAGGGGACTGATGACCATAGATGTTAAGTCCCATAGTGCTCAGAGCCATTTGAACCATTTTGGTGCCCTTCCCCAAATCAACCAACAAACCAACCAATCTATTTGGGCAACGAAATGAAGATGTCTTGTGAACGCATTCGTCTGGATTATAGTCTTCATCGAAGTGAAACGTGAGCAATAAACACCTCACAGACAAAGAGAATTGAAGGTTCTATAATTTGTTGCTAGAGAAGAATAGGTAGAGGGAGTAACTAATGAGAAGCGGTGGGTTGGAGAAAAAGGAAATGAATGGCATGACCCGTTTGAAAGAAGGTATTGCTGGGTAGAACACACCTTGAGGCATGAAGAGATTGTCAATGTGGTAATGGAGGCAAGTGTGTTGGGGTAAACAATGTAGAGGGAGTCCAAACTCGAATACAGTGAGCAGACCCGAACTGTTGTAAGTTCCAGTGGTTACATAGGGATGAAGAGGTCTGCACAGGATAGAGCAGCGGCCAGAACTGCATCAAACTAGACTTCGTACTGCGGAACACAACAACAATGTTATATCCAGTTAGCATACATAAGTAGCGGCCATTTAAAATGTATAATTTTCGTGCTGTCCGCCCCCGGTAGCTGAGTGGTCAGCGCGACAGACTGTGAATCCTAAGGTTCTGAGTTCGATTCCCGGCTCGGTCGGAGATTTTCTCCGCTCAGGGACTGGCGTCAAATCGAAAGACTTGCACCAGGCGAGCGGTCTACCCGACGGGAGGCCCTCATCACACGCCATTATTATTATTATTTCCGTCCTTTCGCGTGTTAATGTGGAGAGAGGCAAATGATTAATGTAGGAATAGCAGACGCTTGTCGCAGAGAACTATGTTTCTTTTTCTCTTCGTTGTGATTTTACGCCTTCTCAAGTGTAGGGACCCGCTACAGGGAACCTCTCCATCGCACCCCACTCAGATTTAGTTATAAGTTGGCACAGAGGATAGGCCTTGAAAAGCTGAACACAGATCAATCGAGAAAACAGGAAGAAGTTGTGTGGAACTATGAAAATAATAAGCAAAATATACAAACTGAGTAGACCATGCGCAAGATATGCAACATCAAGGAGAGTCTGAAGTCAGGAGCGCCTTGTCCCGTGATTAGCGTGAGCAGCTGTGGAACGAAAGGTCCTTGGTTCAAATCTTCCCTCGAGTGAAAAGTTTACTTTTTTTATTTTCGCAAAGTTATGATCTGAACGTCCGTTCATTGACGTCTCTGTTCACTGTAATAAGTTTAGTGTCTGTGTTTTGCGACCGCACCGCAAAACCGTGCGATCAGTAGACGAAAGGACGTGCCTATCCAATGGGAACCGAAAACATTTGGTCGCAAGGTCATAGGTCAACCGATTCCGCCACAGGTAAACACGTCTGATATATTCCATACGACACTGGTGACGACATGTGCGTCAATATGACAGGAGTATGTTGCCGACCCACCTAACTTGTACACTTGGCGAATGGGAAAAAAGATTCTTCTACCTTGCCCGATTTGGGTTTTCTTGTGGATGTGACAATCACTCCCAAAAAAGAGATGAAAACATAAGAGTTTGTCAGATAATAATCGTCTGAAAATAAAAAATTAAACTTTTCACTCGAGGGAAAAGTTGCACCAAGGACCTCTCGCCCCGCAGCTGTTCACGCTAACCACGGGACCACGGCGCTCCTAAGTTCACGATATCCTTGATGTTGCCTATCTTGCGCATGAACTACTCAGTTTGTATATTTTGCTTATTTTTTTCATAGTTCCACACAACTTCTTCGTGTTTTCTCGATTGATCTGTGTTCAGCTTTTCAAGGTCTATCCACTGTGCCAACTTATAACTAAATCTGAGGGGGGTGCGATGGGGAGGTTCCCTTGTTAGTGCGAGCGTTACCGCATCTTCTGGCAGTCGTTTTGCGCAAAAAATTTCAAGAACAGGCAGCTGAACGGATGCAGCTAGGAAGTGGCGGCAGTTCGGAAGCGAGTGGCGTCTCTGCTGCACTGAGCCAACGTCGTATAAGAGCCGCCCCCCACCCCTAGCTGCGGGCCTGTGCTCGCTCTCTGGTGCACGAAGGGAAACAAGGGAAACAAATAAGGAAAGAAATCAACCGAGAAGGAAAAGTGGACGGGCGCGCCATTTAGCCGCAGTACAAGGCACTGGCCACGAGAAGTCCACTACTAGCAAACACACGTCTCACTTAGAGGAAGACCACCTGGTAGGCCGTGCGGTCTAACGCACGGCTTTGCGGGCGGTAAGGAGCGCCTGGTCCCCGGCACGAATCCGCCCGGCGCATTTGTGTCGACGTCCGGTGAACCAGCCAGTCTGTGGATGGTTTTAGGCGGTTTTCCATCTGCCTCGGCGAATGCCGGCTGGTTCCCCTTATTCCGCCTCAGTTACACTATGTCGCCGATTGCTGCGCAAAGCCGGCCGGTGTAGCCAAGCAGTTCTAGGCGCTTCAGCCTGGAACCGCATGACTGCTACGGTCGCAGGTTCAAATCCTGCCTCGGGCATGGATGTGTGTCATGTCCTTAGGTTAGTTAGGTTTAAGTAGTTCTAAGTTCTAGGGGACTGATGACCTCAGATATTAAGTCCCATAGTGCTCAGAGCCATTTGAACCTTATTTTGTCTTTTTTTTTTTGCTGTGCAAACAAGTTCTCCGCATACGCGTACTCCACCATTACTCTACCACGCAAACATAGGGGTTACACTCGTCTGATGTGAGATGTTCCCTGGGGGGTCCACTGGGGGCCGAACCGCACAATAACCCTGGATTTAGTGTGGGGCGGTGGAGGGGTGAAGAGGACTGCGGTAGTCGTCCTGGGGTTATGGACCACTGCGGCTGCGGCGGGGACAGAGCCTCTCTGTTGTTTCTAGGTCCCCGGTTAACGTACAATACAATACAATACTTAGAGGAAGAATTTCTGAGAATGTACGTTTGGAGCATAGCTTTGGATGGCACTGAGACATGGACTGTGGGGAAACCGTAACAGAAGAGATGTGGTACCGCAAAAAATGTGGAAAATTAGATGGAGCGATACGGTAAGGATTGAGGACGTCCTCCAAAGAATCGGCGTGGAAAGGAACGTATAAACACTGAAAAGAAGAAGGGACACGACGATAGGACCTGTTAAGACATTAGGGAATAAATTCCATGCTACTAGAGGGAGCTATAGGGGCTAAAAACTACAGAGGCAGACAGAGATTGGGATACGCCCAGCAGATAATTGAGGACCTAGGTTGCAAGTGCTACTCTGAGATGGAGAGGTTGGCACAGGAGGCGAATTCATGGCGGGCCACATCAGACCAGCCAGAACACTGACGACACGTAAAATAGAACACTCACCTATTTCACAATTTAGGGAACAAGACAACCTATATCACGTTTTACTAACTACTCTTTGCAGATATATTGTATTCGATTTGCTGATGGAATACGAGTCTCAGCAGATTCTGTAAAGAACATGAACTGCATATTAAAAATTTTGTCTGGAGCCTTACACAAACCAGAAAATAGACCAAAGTAATGCCGGTAGATAAATCGAACAAACAACCTGAGGCAAACATTAAGATAGGGAATAAAATACTAGAGGTACTTTGCTATCGACGGGCCACCCACATAAAATCTGTGATAAAATTCTCAAATATTCTAATAAATATTTTATTTTTTGTGTAGCTTCAGTATTACCTTCTGCATTTCACTATAGTCGACACAGAAGTCATAAATATTCACTGTTGATGAAAATTTTTGAAAAATAATAACATGTCTCGTTGGCCCCATCAACGTTACTGGTTTCCCACACTGGGCCAGTCAGTTCTCATGATTGGCCTGTAGTGTAACAGCTATTAAATGATATCCATACCGAAATAAGAGTCGATACATTTCATTTTTTTATTTTGGAGTGTTTTTTGTTGGTGTCTGAAACCAAATAACATGTATTCGAAACCAAGAAGGCTAAAAGTAGAGATCCCGCCTTCACAGGTAAAAAAAAAGTTTCCCCATTTAATAAAACACTTACGTACTCTGAGAAAACATGAAATGAAAAGCGTTACTTATGGTTTCTTCATAGTGCCCTACTCAGGCCAAGGATTAGAGGAAATTCGGAGAGGCTTGTTCATCGCAACTAGCACGGCACCACATCACTTAAAAACACCTGCTCTCCGTCCACAGCACGTAACTTAATTTGTGAATGTGACAAAATGGTGTGAACTGTTCGTACTTTGCAGTGATGGTTGCAAAAATTAAATCACTATTACCATACCACAAGGACGTTTCAATCGTTAACACTATTCAATTACAAGAACATAGTGCAAATCTTACCTTCTTTCTCTGTTGCTTTGTGACTTCTTGGAACAACTCACCAGTAAGAAGGCGAGTCTTAGGGAACACTGGGTATTCCTAATGGCGTGTGTCTATTGTCAATATCGGCAGAGAAATTGAGGCGGCACATCGATGGAGCCAGCTCATCGATAGCAACCTTACCCCAATTCAAGTGAATCAATTCTGCTGCGTGGGAAGTAACAGACAAGCACAGAAATGCAACAGCAGATATTAAGATATACGTATAGTTTCCAGTTATAAAGTTAAGACATAAGACAAAAATATTAGCTTCAAGCCTAAACTCGTAACTAAATCCCTCCGAAAACTAATAATTTAATCACCAACAAGCAGAACGTTTAAACTACAAAATTACAACTGTTAATTAATCATGTAATCAGAGTTCAACATCTAGTGAATGAAGCCAGCTGACAGCAGAAGGAGTAGCATTAATTAAATCACCAACTGGTCCTAGATTCCTTCTCAGGGGGCACTTTCTGACAATATAGTTTGTTCTTGGGCTCCACAATCGTATGCTGGAGAGTTGCATCATAGCGTTGCACCTGGTATGACCGGTTCTTATCCTGTTCAGTCTTGTCCACACACATCTCTTCAGATCACGTCGTGCTAGGCTGTCAGATGGAACTAGAACACCTTGACGTTTCATCGTTCTAACATTCCATCTCTTACATCACTCTTCTTTAACGTCAAACTTCTGGTTCTTTCTTCCACTATGCCACGGTGGAGTGAGTGATATCAGGCGGTCTGGAGGAGGATCGTTTAATGCTGTAAGAACTGGAAGGTCTGAGCGTAGTCGGGATGTGCATTCTCGATTGGCTGCCTCCATGTGACGCAATTAACGCGGTGCAATGTTACTGATTCTATATATCCAAGGGACTTCACTGTGCTGGTGATAATTCTCATTGATTCATTCAGCTGGACGTTATATTCCTTGCATGATCACTGTATTGCCTTATTGAAGCACAGTAATCAGCCACTGGGTATATTAGAGTCAAAGCCGCAGTGTGTAGAGTGGATGCTTCACCACCCAGGTTGTGGGAGCCACTTTCTATAGGAAGTTCTTTGGGGTCTATTGCTTTTGGCTACTATTTTCAAGATAAGCTGTCCACTTTCGCTACCCTCATTTGTGATTAAAAAGGAAGAATTAGACTAATTTAATTAAAATTTGAAAACAATTTTAAATTATGTGATGTTAACGCTGAGCGCGAGCGAAGCGCCAGAGATTATGCAACACTGAATCGAATGCAGCAGCGCTATACACTCTCTGACAGGGGGCACTGCCACTCGATATATCAAAATTTCGATGAGGGAGAAAGAATCGTGAGTCGTGATGGACTTTTTATCGGAGTCGTGAATATGTAAAGGTATACAGGTTGCTTTATCCACAATAATCATTCACTGTTGCGGCGACCATTGTAACACTTTCGTGAATAACGGATTTCACGTCCGCCTGTGGACGAGCTTGATAAAGATTCGTGTTGCAAATGATATGGAACACTCATATAAACTAATGAAGAATAAATACGGATTTATATTAAAGTACGTTTCAATTAGTTGAATAATCTGACGCTCAGTATTCCATGTACTGCGATCAATATCTTTCCAAGTCGTGGGGATAACTGGGTAGCTAATGGTTCAAATGGCTCTGAGCACTATAGGACTTAACTGCTGTGGTCATCAGTCCCCTAGAACTTAGAACTACTTAAACCGAACTAACCTAAGGACATCACACACATCCATGCCCGAGGCAGGATTCGAACCTGCGACGGTAGCGGTCGCGCGGTTCCAGACTGTAGCGCCTAGAACCGCTCGGCCACACCGGCCGGCTAAATGGGTAGCACGGTAGTTGCTCTCTTGATTAACCTTCCTATTGTGAATAAGTCCAACTGACCCAGTTAGTTTACTAAAACTGGCATAAAACCGCGATTAATATTTATACTATAACTGGACCTTAGGTAACCGTCAGATATGTAATAATTTATGTTGTCCTCAATTTTTATTTCAAAATCTAAAATAATTTGGGAAGCACACAGCTTTCACGTACTTATTGTGACTGGGTCGTTTAGAAGCAGGCAGAAATTGTCATTTGAATTGTAACAAAATTTTATTTGACAAAAACGCGGTTGTTGTGGCATGCTCCACAACGGTTCAAAGACATTTCACACTGTTGTAAGAATAGGTACAATAACTACATCATTAGTCTCATTTTACGTGTCAAAATGTCTTGACCTTCTCTACGTAATGATCCTGTCAATGATTTTGGCTTTTAAGAATTTGTTGATGGTTCAAATGATAATGGTAACTTATCGGCTGGAAGTGAAGAGGGTGATTTTATTGAAGCAGATGAAGGTGGAGTATCGTTATCTAAAGAAAGTAATGTTATTGGACATGTATAAACGTCGCATTGTGGTGCAGAGTAGTGTAAAAGTCCTCTAGCAGTCAAGAGCAAGGAGAGCATCATACACACTGTCGCAGAAGAAGACGAGTACTGCATTCCCCATAGTGTACGGGTTATGATACTAGATTGTGGGATGGAGAGCTGTGACTTCAAAGCTCAGGCGAACTTAAATATTTTAATTTCTATGTTCGTTTCAAGTACATTCTAGAAGTATCCACAAATGGCTAGAATCATTGTACTGGAGTGTCCTGTGGCTATATATATACCGTATGTATATTATGGAAATGGAAGAGGATGTAGATGAAGATGAAATGGGACATACGATACTGCGTGAAGAGTTTGACAGAGCACTGAAAGACCTGAGTCGAAAAAAGGCCCCGGGAGTAGACAACATCCCATAGAACTATTGACGGCCTTGGGAGAGCCAGTCCTGACAAAACTCTACCATCTGGTGAGCAAGATGTATGGCACAGGAAAAATACCCTCAGACTTCAAGAACAATATAATAATTCCAATCCCAAAGAAAGCAGGTGTTGACAGCTGTGAAAATTACCGAACTATCAGTTTAATAAGTCACAGCTGCAAAATACTAACGCGAATTCTTTACAGACGAATGGAAAAACTTGTAGAAGCCGACCTCGCGGAAGATCACTTTGGATTCCGTAGAAATGTTGGAACACGTGAGGCAATACTGACCCTACGACTTATCTTAGAAGAAAGATTAACGAAAGGCAAACCTAGGTTTCTAGCATTTGTAGACTTAGAGAAAGCTTTTGACAATGTTGACTGGAATACTCTCTTTCACATTCTAAAGGTGGCAGGGGTAAAACACAGGGAGCGAAAGGCTATTTACAATTTGCACAGAAACCAGATGGCAGTTATAAGAGTCGAGGGGCATGAAAGGGAAGCAGTGGTTGGGAAGGGAGTGAGACAGGGTTGTAGCCTCTCCCTGATGTTATTCAATCTGTATATTGAGCAAGCAGTAAAGGAAACAAAAGAAAAATTCGGAGTAGGTATTAAAATCCAGGGGGAAGAAATAAAAACTTTGACATTGTAATTCTTTCAGAGACGGCAAAGGACTTGGAAGAGCAGTTGAACGGAATGGACAGTGTCTTGAAAGGAGGGTATAAGATGAACATCAACAAAGGCAAAACGAGTATAATGGACTGCAGTCGAATTAAGTCGGGTGATGCTGAGGGAATTAGATTAGGAAATGAGGCACTTAAAGTAGTAAAGGAGTTTTGCTATTTGGGGAGCAAAATAACTGATGATGGTCGAAGTAGAGAGGATATAAAATGTAGACTGGCAATGGCAAGGAAATCGTTTCTCAAGAAGAAAAATTTGTTAACATCGAATATAGATTTAAGTGTCAGGAAGTCGTTTCTGAAAGTATTTGTATGGAGTGTAGCCATGTATGGAAGTGAAACATGGACGCTAAATAGTTTGGACAAGAAGAGAATAGAAGCTTTCGAAATGTGGTGCTACAGAAGAATGTTGAAGATTAGGTGGGTAGATCACGTAACTAATGAGGAGGTACTGAATAGGATTGGGGAGAAGAAGAGTTTGTGGCACAACTTGACTAGAAGAAGGGATCGGTTGGTAGGACATGTTCTGAGGCATCAAGGGATCACAAATTTAGCATTGGAGGGCAGCGTGGAGGGTAAAAATCGTAGAGGGAGGCCAAGAGATGGATACACTAAGCAGATTCAGAAGGATATAGGCTACAGTAGGTACTGGGAGATGAAGGAGCTTGCACAGGATAGAGTAGCATGGAGAGTTGCATCAAACCACTCTCAGGACTGAAGACCACAACAAGAACAACATGTGTTCTGGCCGGAGGCAGTTCGCTCCGCGCTCTTCTTGTATGTGCAAGTGCTGAATAAACCTTGGTTACGTGAAGTTAGTGTTCGTCATTCATCTACTTACACCTTCCTCTACGTGACATTATTCTGGGTATTGGAACTTGTGACAGCGCACATTATCGACGACACAGTGGCTCCCATCAGGCCACGACAGAGCCGCCGTTTACGTGGCGAGAAACCCGAGCTCGAGCCATATTCAACAGACCGCAATCTGTCGGAGGACAGAAGTAGAGGACGTCACTATGACAGCAATAGTGTGGCACCACATGAGACATCCTTCCCGGTTATGTGGTGGCGATGGCCAAGATCCAAAGAAGTAGCTGAAGGTATCTGAGCGTATAGCCAAATGTCACAAATGGGATGACGCCGTGTGTTTGGCTGACGTATTTTTCTACTTGGAGGGCACTGCCAAACAATGGTATGAGAACAACGAGGAGAAGTTCACAAACTGGAAAGTATTCCAGGCGGAACTGCGCAAGTATTTCGGCGACGCACAACGACAGAAGTGCAAGGCTGAAGATAAATTAAAGTGCAGGGAACAGCGTCCAGGATAAACGATTGAATCCTACATTCAAGACGTCTTGGAGCCGTATAAAATAATGGATCCTCGAATGAAGGAGGAAGATAAGGTTGCACATCTCATGAAGGGTGTTTCTGAGGACATGTATCGTGCCTCACTCCTGAAGGAGGTTTCGACAGCAGACGACTTCATAAAATGGTGCCAGTATATCGAGACAATGCATCAAAAACGAATTACACGCAAGAAGTTTGAACGGTTTCCAATCGTCGTGTCGATGTCTGCGATGGAGGAAGAAACTGATTTCGCAAGTGTTCTTCGTCAGATAGTGAGAGGGGAAGTTCAGAAGACACTTGGGACGGCGAGCAGAAACCCGAGACTCTTCAAGAGGTCATAAGGGAGGAAGTGGAACAGAGATTGAACCCAATCTTTCGTCCTTCATTTCCGTTTAAAACGGTAAAAAAGTCGAGACCCAGGTGAAGTTACGTTCCTACAATGCCGCATTAGGAACTTGTTTGGGCACCAAGGAAGACTGATGTCTGGAGGACCCAGGGTAACCAACCAGGTGTTTCCACTGCAGACGACCGGTACATGTGGTGCGCTATTGTCAAGAAAGGCGGCAGCTTTTTCGACATGTCCGCGCCAGAAGACAGACGCCAACTCCGGGACGACGAAGATAAACAAGAAGACGTGGGTGCAGGACCCACCATAGCTGCAAGCTAGCCGCTGGAGAGGACGCTCCCCAAAACGCCGATCAAGGTCTCCATCACCGTTTAGAAGCTCCAGTCGATCACCTAGCCGCCGCAACATGGAAAACTAAAGAGTGCGACCTTCATTGGAGGTGAGGCCACGGAAGAGAAAAATCGTCCGCCGTCGATCACTACAAACATGATAGGAAACTACATCGATATCCTCATGGATTGCCGACCAGCCAAAGCTCTTGTGAACTCTGGAGCATCATATTCAGTCATTTCAGAGAAGTCCCGTCGCCAGTTGCAGAAAACCGTATTCGTCGACTGCAAAACATCTCTGCTGAAGGTGGCTAACGGGAAATATGTAAAACCTACAGGAAGATGTGTCATTCGTATAAGTGGCCATACGCAGCCCGCTCTTACAAGAGTGTAGTCATGACGTCATTCTCGGATGGAACTTTTTGAAAGCTTCTGAAGCAATTATAGATTGTGGTCGAGCTAGACGAGATGCTGCACGAGGTGAGATACTGTTGACAGGAAGATGCGCATCCGCGTGTGTGGAGACTGTGTGTGCTGAATGAAGTGATCATTCCTGCATTCAGCGCTAGAAAGGTAGCTCTCATGTGTCATGCCAGACATCAACCCATGGATCTTGTAGTGGAATGTAAGAGAAGCATACCACTGAAGAATAACTTGGTCATCCCAGCCTCTGTCGTCGCGTTTAAGAACGGATTCGGTTAATTGTGGGTAGTTAACTGCCGCCGAGAACCGCAGATCCTCCCAAGAAGCATGAGCGTAGCAAAAGCTGAACCGATAATTGAAGAACAGCTGAGCGTCATAGAAACCTCCCATACCGCGTCTGTGGGCGAAATTAGCGCTACCACTACGAGACAAGATCTTCTACCTCGACTATCACCAGATCTCACTAAGGAACAACAGACGAAGCTACTTGCCATTCTTCAATTCTCTGAATGCTTCAATCCACAGGAAAAGAGCAAATTAGACAAATCGACGGTGAAGCACCGAATTATCACCGGAGACAATCAACCAATAAGCCAAAGAGCCATACCCTGTGTCAGCAACGGAACATCGAATAATGTGCGACGAGGTAGAGAAAATGATGTAGAATGACATCATTCAGCCTTCACAGAGCACATGGTCGTATGCAGTGGTTCTCGTCAGGAAGAAGGGTGGCAGTTGGCGCTTTGTGTTGATTACAGGAAATTTAATAAGATAACTAAAAAGGAGTTTACCCTCTGCCACGAATTAACGGTACACTATACTGTCTGAAGGGGGCTAAGTTTTTCTCAGTCATGAACATGTACTCGGGACACAGGCAAATCGAAGTAGATGAGGCTGATTGTGAGAAAACAGCATTCATCACCCCTGAGGGCCAGTATGAGTTTAAGGTAATGCCGTTTGGTCTGTGTAACGCACCAGCAACTTTTGAACGAATGATGGATAATCTTCTAAGGCACCTGAAGTGGGCGATGTGTCTGTGTTATTTAGATAACATTATAGTGTTCTCAGAGACATTTGATGAACACATAAAAAGACTGAGGTCTGTTCTTAAGTGTCTCCAAAAAGCTGGACCGAAACTTGATCCAAGAAAGTGTCTCTTTGGAGCAAAAGAAATCAAAATACTTGGGCACCTTGTGTCAAACGAAGGCGTGCTGCCAGATACAGAAAAGGTGAGAGCTATAACGGAATTTCCTATTCCTAAAAGTTTAGAGATGTGAGAAGCTTCCTCGGATTATGTTATTATTACCATCGTTTTATCAAAGAAGTTTGTATCAAAGCCAGGTCACTGCGAGAGTTGTTAAAACCTGATGCTACATTTATCTGGGGTAGTGCTCAACAAGAGTTTTTCTATGTGCTGCGAAAAGCTCTGACGTCTGACCGTGTACTTGGTCTGTATGATGAGAGAGCACCTGCAAACTACACACAGATGCCAGTGAGTATGGGATCGGTGCTGTTCTGGTGCAGATTTCGGATGGAAAAGAGAAGGTTATAGCCTATGCTTCTAGGACACTTACAAAAGCCGAGAGAAACTACTCAGCTAGAGAAAGAGAATGTCTTGCTGTGATGTGGACCATGTGCAAATTTCGACAGTATCTCTATGGAACGCCATTCACATTTGTTAAAGAGCAAAATTCGCTTTGTTGGTCGACAGGTCTTTAGGATCCAACAGGATGACAACCGGGTGGACACTACGTCTTCAAGAGTATGACATTACCATAGTGTAGAAAAGTGGAAGAAAACACCAAGATGCCAACTGTCTCTCAAGAAACCCTGTGCAAGACCATCAAGACTTTGACGAAGATAGTGAGTGTCTCGCTGTAATCCATGATCTCTCTGCTGAGCAGAAGAAGGACGCCAAGATATCTCAAATTATGCTTGCTTTAAATCGGTCACAGGATGTGAAAGGACAATTTAAGGAAGTTAATGGATTAATTTGCAAGAAAAACTTGATCCATTTGGAAAGAGGTCGCTACCAGTGATTCCTAAACACATGCGCTTAGATGTGGTATAGAAATTCCATGAGACACCAGAGGCAGGACATTTAGGATTTATTAAGACCTACGATAGGATCCGCAAGAGATTTTTCTGGTTTATTTAAGAGTGTCCGTCACGATGTGTCTCACTGTCGAGAGTGCCAGTGGAGAAAGGCAATTCCTCAGAAACCACCTGGCCGACTCATACCAATTCCACCAGCCGAAACGCCTTTCCAGCGTGTTGGGATTGACCTCCTCGGACGATTTCCAACGTCTGCTAGCGGCAATAGATGGATTGTTGTTTGCACTAATTGTCTGACACGCTATGCCATTACAAAAGCCGTGAAAACACCCGAAGCATCCGAGGTAGCCAAATTCATCGTGGAAGATATTGTATTAAAACATGGTGCCCAAAGGTCGTTAATTATGAATCGAGGGAAAGTTTTTCAGTCGAATGTTGTGACGGTGCAACATTACTCATCACATCACGACTGCTAACCATCCGCAAACTAACGGGCTTACTGAACGCTTTAATAAGACTTTGGCCAACATGCTATCAATATTCGTCAATATTGAGCAAAGCAACTGCGATGAGGTGCTGCCTTTCGTGACGTTTGACTACAACACCGCCAAACAAGGCACCACAGGACTTACGCCATTTTTCCTGGTGCATGGGCGTGAGGCGACGACGACGATGGACACTGTGTTTCCATTAGGTCCTGATGACGTGGACAACGACTACATCGGCCAGGTGGTAACCAGAGCTGAGGAAGCTCGGCAGTTAGCTCGACTCCGCACGCTGCAGGTTCAAGAAACCGATCGCCGAAGGTATGACGCGAGCTACTGCCCTGTTGTCTACCAGCCTGGTGGCCTCTTCTGGATCTTCACTCCTGTTCGGAAGGCTGGTCTCTCTCAGAAGCTCCTCAGGCGTTACTTTGGACCTTATAGGGTTGTAAGACAGTTGCCTGACGTTACTTGTAAAGTTGAAGATTTCGACCCCGACACGAGACGACGAAAGATCAGAGATACGGTCCGCGTCCTTCGAATAAAGCGCTATAGGGATCCTGCAACCCAGGGTAAATTCGAAGCTCCAGCGACGGGAAACAAGCGGAAAGGCAACGAAGAACATAGCGGCAAGGGAAGTTCTAAGAAGATCACCGCCAGGGTGAACATCAGTCACGATCAACGAAGCTTTCCAGTCCGGATACATTGGGTACACCTGTACCACCACGTACAACAGCGACTGTTAACCATCCGTTACCGTGGGTAAACGAATCATTGATGTCGATGCTGAAGTTCAGTCTGCAACCACAAAACACTGCAGGTCCGTCCAATAGAGAGTGTGCAGCGACAGATTTGATGGTATTCTTTTTCTTGTCGGCGGCAGATGTGGTCATTTCGACGTCTTCAATTGTTTTATATATTGTCTGTCTTGCACGGCGACGGCGAATGTATCTTCTTGTCGGCGGCAGATGTGGTCATTTCGACGTCTTCAATTGTTTTATATATTGTCTGTCTTGCACGGCGACGGCGAATGTATCTTCTGTAAGGCATCGCCGTCGCCGTGCAAGACAGACAATATATAGAACAATTGAAGACGTCGAAATGACCACATCTGCCGCCGACAAGAAAAAGAATACCATCAAATCTGTCGCTGCACACTCTCTATTGGACGGACCTGCAGTGTTTTGTGGTTGCAGACTGAACTTCAGCATCGACATCAATGATTCGTTTACCCACGGACTAGGAGGACGTAACACCGAGACGCTGTTCTCTTAAGGAGGGAGCAGGGTTGCAGAAGAAGACGTCTAGTGTAGTCACCGTAGTGTAGAGTTATGAAACTAGATTGTTGGATCCAGCGTCGTGAGTTCAAAACTCATGTGAACTGAAAAATTTCTGTATTCGATTCAAGTACGTTCTAGAAGTATCCACAAATGGTAAGAATCGTTGTACTGGAATGTTGTGTAGCTGTATATACACCGTATGTGTTCTGGCCGGAGGCAGTTTGCTCCGCGCTCTTATATGTGCAAGTGCTGAGTAAATTTTCGTTACGTGAAGTTAGTGTTCGTCATTCATCTACTTACACCTTCCTCTGCGTGAGAATATGTTATACGAAACTGTTATGGGTATGCTATTATTATTATTAATATTGCACTGCATTATTGTCTAGTGACAAGTGCGCTGGGGTGCCACTGCTGTAGTCACGATTTCGAAACTCGGTCTAGCCATAGGTATTGTTTTGGTGGGGAACGCGGTGCTAGGACAGGCTTTCTGGGGTTATCCCTTTAGCTCCTCATTGTGCTAATTGTCTAGAAAGATGAAAACATCTATCATCCATAACTCCTTGGGGCTTGTACGCAGTATATTTTTACTTTTTACTTATTGACAGGCCTAGATTTTATTCTACTTATTTGTAATTCATTTTGTTGCATTGTACAGGGTGATTAAAATTAAACTTTCAAAACGCTATAGAAATAACACCACTGGTCAGAATGGCGTCAAATTGCAACGGAATGTTATCGGGGAAGAGGAAAAACGTATGACAGACGAAAAAAACTAGTGTGTAAATTGATCAATAGATGGCGGTGTTTGTGTCAGAATCCGCAAACGAAAACACCTATCATGCGCACGACCCGTTGAAGTTGGTATAAACACGCCTGGTACACGACTATTCCTCCTTTCGCGTCTGTGACGTTCGTTATGACTGTCTCAATCTAGGATCGCGCTCTGCTTGTAAAGCTGTATTACGAAATGATGACTGTGCACACGTCGCTCTGCAGAAGTTCCGTACACTGAAGGATTTGAAAAACGGCGTTGGTTCGATTACTTCTGCGGGTGTGCAGAAAATGATTCGGAAATTCGAAAAGGCGGGTTCTTTTGATGTGCAACCAGATAGAGGGAGGAAACGAATTGATTCGACGTCAGTGGAAGTAGTGGCCACAGAAGAGCAGGAGGAGATGAGTCGTGATGTGCAAACGTGCAGTGTACGGAGAATTGCCTAAGCATAACACGGTGCATAAAATCCTACAAAACATATCCTTCTTTGGTATTCATTCAAAATTACCCATGTGCACGAGTTGCTTCCTGTTGACGTGCCTGCAAGAGAGACCTTAAAATTTATTTCTCACATGCAAGTGGACAGTCATAGGCCGTGGAAGATTTTGTGGAGAGACGAAGCCCACTTCCATCCGACAGGATACGTCAATACACAGAATTGTCGAATATGGGAAACGGAAAATCCACACGCAAACAAATCAACCAGTATCACTTCATCCTGAAAATGTCACTGTGTGGTTGAAACGCGTATGTATTCAGTACCAGCGATGGCGAGGCATGACAGAATCTCTGACCAGAGAGTTATTTATCGCAGTAGTACGTAGCGAGTCGGCAGAAACAGTTGTTGTGTGTAGGGAGTTGCGAGAGGATGTAGTCAGCCGACTGTAGTAGCGAGTGGACGGTTGTACTGAGCGGGCGTCGGCATTGGGTCGGCGGCGTGCTCTCCTTACATCTCTGGTCACGGTTCGGGACGAGGTATATTGTTAAAGAAGGTAATGAAGCAGCATTGCGCACATCTGATAATGTATGTTAATTGTGATTAATTTCTTCAAGAAATGCCCCAATAATAATTTTTTTTTTCAAGTAATCGTTTTAAAGAAAAAGATTCATTTCAATTTAAAGAATATTTCCAATGCATTTCTTCCCAGAATCAATTCACCAGGTTTAATTATTTCACAGGGCCGAACGACAGTGCTGCTGTCGTTCATTATTTAATTAATATTATTGTAGGTTCACGATCAATCTTCATTTCTTAATTCTTGTGGGGAGTTTACATTTGGGCCATTATTATTCATATAAAATTGCTGGGAAGGTACAGTCGCCTTTATTTCAATTTAACGATGTTTTGTGGGAGCTCAACAACATTTGGCTGTATTACCATTAGCATTTAATTATTATTGACATTAAAATAAAAATTCACAGGGAGGTTACACTTGGCTAATTTTCATTTTTTAAAAATATTGTCATTTCTTCATTATCGCAGGGAGTTAACACTTGGCGACCCTGCCAGGATCGTATTTCTTTGTGAATCTTCTGAGAAGTGGTCAATATCTGCTTTTATTTACTTAAATATAATTAGGATTTGGTGCAACGCATTTACTAATTTTGTCATTTTCTTTCACAGATCATCAGCAATTCGTTGCTCTTTGTTGTATTTTTGTTTGTTGGATTTTGCATTGTCTTTGTCTCATTTGTGAATAATTGTGATTTGTGTAAAAATGCCGTGAAAAACTATCAATAGTACATCGCAAGGTGTAATGAATGAAATTACCGACTTAAACAACTTCACCGATAGTACTTGCGACATGCAGTTTAATGATGAAAATCCTGCATTTACTGACAATCAGTGTGTTCCAACCACTAATCATGATTTTTATCTTAATGATGAACAAACGAACTCAATTGTGTCCTCTGTTAATTTGACGACAATTGATGATGCGGGGCGTTCTGTTGCAATGAGCACTGCCCAGCTTAACACAACCGATTTGCTAAATTCACGTGACAAACAGACAAATTTTTCTAATGAAAATGAACAGGCTACTCAAAGTAGGACGGATTCATTTAATTCCGAAATAGTGATTGACAGTGTACATTCGACTGGCAAATCTTTCTGTAAATTACAGAATGACCAAATGGTCACACAAAACGTGACAATTGCAGATACACCATTAAACAGTACAGAGAATAGAGTAGGTAATGTTACCTTGGATCAAATTATGGCACTATTGCTACAACAGAATGAAAAACAAGACAACCTTAATAAAAAAATTGACAAGAATTCCAAACAACAGAGTGAATATAACAAACAATTTAAAGAAGATCTCAAACAACAACTTAGTGAACAGAACAAACACCTTAATGAAAAATTAGATAACAATTCCAGACAGCTTGGTGAACAGATTAGAGCCATTGCCGCACAGTGTCATGATACTAAGGAACAGTTACGCGAGGAAATTGAGGCTTGTTCAAGGAAAAGTAGCGAAGAAATTAGATCTGTTGCTCAAGAATTAAGGGATATGCAAACAGCTACAACAGAAATACTTAGAGAGGAAATTAGTGCGGTCGGTAAACAATGCTCTGAGAAAGCAACACAATTACGCGACGAGTTTAAATTAATAACGGCAGAACTTTTGCGCACAATGGATGCAAAGATGGACGCGAAATTCGACCAACAGAACACTCAAATTGACGAACGCTTTAATCATCACCTACAAAACAGTGATACGCGTTTCCGTAAATTTATACAGGAACAGAATAAAGTAAAACGACAAGTCATGGAAACAATCACTTCACAGAGACAAGAAGACAAACGTAAATTGTTTGCGAAAGCAAAAACGTACGTAGACAACAATATTGCTTCAGTGTCCGATGAAATTAATACCATCAAACAGTCGAACACAGAATTACGTAATGAAATATCCGATCTTAAATCGAAAACAGACACACACACAGCAGACTTTCAGACAGTGAGAGACAGACTCGAACAATTAGAACTAACACAGGATTCCGATGTCATTAAAGCAGACGTTAAAAAATTGAACGAAACCACACGAAAAATTCAAAAACAAATTAATGCTTGTGACACTAAAACCGATGATCAGGTAAAAATACTGACTGAAAAATATGATGAATTGGCCAGTCCTATTGACGTTAATGACAGCAAATCAGACGATACTTCACCAGTTTCATTTAATCAAACACCTGAATTCCAAAATCTACAACAGACAATTAATGAGATCGATTCATCTAATAACATATTACATAAAAAATTGTCAAGTTTACAGCTAGAGGTAACAGAGATAAAAAAATTTTCAGGGTTTAACACATCACAGCAGACGTCGCTTTGCGAACATTTGTCAGACTCACGCAGTGCATATAAGTTGGGTAATCTACAGAGAGTACGGGACTTAGATTCCGAACAGGCACAGACAAATAGATTCTCTTACAATACTGAACCTGTTCCGTCATACAGAGACGATAATTCCGATTACAAACATTTTCTATCAGTGAGAAAATTTAAAGTATTTAATAATGACAGACCACAGATACACGATTTGAACTGTATACGACAATTTATTTTTGTACTTTCAACAGCATTACCTGTAATGCAGAAATTAGAATTAGCAAGAAAACAACAATTTGCTTTTGGACTTTTACCGCCATTGCCTGCAATGCAAAAGCTAAAATTTATTGGCAGTGCATAATAAACCTCAAGGGATTCATTACGCTTTAATGAATATGTGCTGTAGCGTGCATAGGGCCCCGAGCTGTAGTAGTGCTGTTTCATCTTTAGTTTTCTGCACTGCTGCCTTTTCTTTTACTATCCTTTATATCTATCAAAACAGCTCTTTAACTATTGCTCTATCTACAATTAAGAATATGTAATAAAAAAAAACGATAAGACAAGTTATACCGAAAGTGACAATTTTCATTAGGCACTCCAGAACTACCAGCGTAATTTTTGATAACAGATAAAATCGTAATCCTCAGTATGTGTAAAATTTTTAGCAACAGGAACCACATTTTAGTAACAATAGACGTTTTTCACCACAACAGCATGAAAGTCAGGCGCTTAGCATACGTAACCAACAATGCAGTCTACAAGGTCAACCAAACTTTAATGTTTCGCCACGTGCACGTATAGTCTCCGCTCCAACAAATAGTAACGCACAGCAGCAAAGAAATAACTACGTATAGAAACACACTATTTCAATTCCTATCGCAATGCGCCGTATAGAAGTGACTATCATGACAGACGTAAAAAAATAATGAGCACAATTTTCAGCGTACATTTAATAACAGTCGATCTTTTCAGCAGCAAGAACATCAGCAACAACATATTGTCATAAATGAACCAGACGATAGGTGTCATCCATAGCGTAATACGTCAGGAAGAAATCACAGAACAATTCAAATAGTGGATATGCCACAGCATCCTCCCGTAAATAACAGCACATACGATAGAATTTGACCAGATACAGTACAGGTTGCATATTCCAGTAACGTAAGCAATAATTTTCACACGCAGAATCTTGTTCACAAGAATGTTATTTGAAACATGCTTTGTTGAATGCACCACTTTTATCACACCCAGACCTTACCAGAAATTTTTCCATTGCCACCGACAGTTCTAACACCGCTTTAGGTGTACATATTTTCCAGGAAATTGAAGAAGATGGTTCTACAGTACTTAAAAACATCGCATTTGCAAGTCGCATTCTGTCACCTGCTGAACGAAATTATTCCGTTGCACAACTGGAAACATTATGTGTTGTATGAGCTTTTACGAGATTTAGGCATTTTCTTTATGGAAGACATACTACCGTTTACACAGACCATAGAGCGATACAATTTTTACTTTCGGCTAAATTCACACACGACAGATTAAGCAGATGGAAGCTTTATTTACAGGAATTTAATTTCACAATTGTTCACATTCCCGGCACGCAAAATGTTATAGCAGACGCACTATCTCGTTCTCTCAGCAACAATCAGCATGATATCGCAACCAACTTCTGCAAAGCAAATTTCAGCTTCATGTACATTCAGCAAGTTGCGTTTGAAAATTTTATTTCGTCGTCATTACAGGACATAGCAAAAGAGCAAAGTAAAGACAACATGTGGAAAGAGATTAAACACCTCTGGCAAGATAAAAAAAATGTTACGATTAGAAACCATTACACTGTACGCAATGACATTCTGTTTCGCCGGTCTCATCCTGATCGCAATAATTGGTTATTATGCATTCCTGACGAACTGGTTAACACATTAATCTGGTATACTCATTTAAGTTACGCACATTACGGAGCCAGAAAATGTTTTCTTATACTGAGACAGAACTGTTATTTTACCAACATGGAGAAACGTGTACGACGAGTTTTAGCGTCATGTAAAATCTGCCAGAAAGCTAAGTCAGACACAACTTGACATATTCCTCCATTACATCCAATTGTACCTGTTAAACTGAGACATATGGCCGCTGTAGACATTTTTGGTCCAATTCCGAGAACTAATAGAGGTTTTTGCTACATCTTTTTCGCTGTTGAACTCACTTCAAAATTTGTTACTTTCACTCCGTTACGCAAAGCTACTGCTAAAACCGTTTCAAAAGCATTTGTAAAGCATTTTCTATTTCATGTAGGGCATGTGTTGAAAGTAATTTCCGACAATGGATCACAATTTCGTTCTGCTATATGGACACATATGTTGCGAGGTAGATACATTTCTCCGATCTATATATCCAGGTACCATGTTTCTTCGAACCCTTGTGAACGATTAATGAAAGAAATTGGTAAACTGTGTAGAATATACTGCCACAAAAGACGTATTGATTGGGACACACACATATTCTCATCCCAAGATGTAATTAATTCCATACCAAATGAATCCACTATGCTATCTCCGTCTGTTATACTGAATAATGTTGAACCACCTAACAAAATTACAAAATTAGTAAACTTTCCTACATCTCGTCGACTACGACACAATGAAATAATTGACATTGCACTGAACAACATCAAACGTGCCGCAGAGCGCCGGAGAAGGCAGCAATAACAGGTTTGAACACGCCGTGACTTTCACACTGGATAGAAGATATTAGTACGTACACACTATTTATCTAATAAAGGAAAAGGTAGGTGCAGTAAATTTGAACTTCTATACGCAGGTCCATATCGGATTCGCAGCATTCCTCACTCCAATGTTGTACACGTCGAAACTTTGAGAACCAGAAAATCGAAAGGAAACCACCACTGGCCAAACATCAAACCTTTTATTGAATGAAGATACTTTATGATTTAACATGCTATAATGCCATTTGCTAATTTTTATGACTATTTATGCAATTATATTCACATGACTACTTACTGATGATTATCGTATTTTTTCTTGGCAAGTGCCTGGCAAGGTAAGGTTAGCAGGTCGCTCTTCTTGTCGTTACACATCAGACCGTGCATATTTTTCCAGATGAATTTACACATTTTATGACTATTTATGCAATTATATTCACATGACTACTTACTGATGATTATCGTATTTTTTCTTGGCAAGTGCCTGACAAGGTAAGGTTAGCAGGTCGCCCTTCTTGTTGTTACATATCAGACTGTGAACATTTTTCCAGAGAAACTTACGTATCTTATGAATAATTATGCAATTTTATCTAGTGACGTATTAATTTTATTAAATTCTCTCTCCATTAAAGTCTTTAATTCTCGCCTCTATTAACTACAGAACATACAAGCTGAACTCAAAGAAGGTCACATTACTTGTCATTTTTTTTATGTATGTACGATTGTTTCATGTTTTGTTTGTATGCACTATGATATAGTTAAGATATAGCAAACACCAGTTGACTTTGACATTTTGCCTTATGATATCTCAACATCGTGACTACTTTACTGCTACATTGTGATACACTTAGTACATTTTTGCCTCTGAACACTATCTATGTTTTTCACATATTACGTTTTCTGTCATGTTATGCTGTATGCTTAATTATGTTACCATAAACCAGTCATTATTTAGTGAGTATATGATGTAAATGCAAGACATTAATCTTTGTTCATCAATTTCAGAAAGAAATAATGCGTGAAAGAAATAAATTAAACAAAAATGGGAATTTCACCTTCGGAATGATCGAAAGAAGATGCAAACCTCGTGAGGAAGAGTAAATGGATCAGGATTAACAAGCATTAACAAGAATATACTATACACATCGTAGAATAGCAGTCTTAACTAATTTTTTCTTTCAGAATACAAGGCGATTGATGCAGGCTGTCAGACAGAACTACACATCTTAGTTTTAGTGATGAAATATGCTAGAGATAAGGAATAGTTGTGTAATGAGTAATGAAGTGATTTTTTTGCAGATGATAATGAATGCTGATGAATAATGATGAAGAATATGCTACTATGGATAATGAAGTTTTTCTTTACAGGTGATGATGATAATGGAGTTATGATAATATAGATAATGAAGTGATGGATAATGAAGTTTTTTTTTCTTTACAGATGAGGATATTGTTGAAGTTATGTATCTATGCTATGTAGTTATTTAAGTATTTGTTGCAGTTCGTTTTGATAGTAGGTATTATATTGCATAGTATGATGACTGAAGGTTTTGGAAAGGACAGCTATGGAACACATTTTTATACACATTTCACTACCTGTTAATTCGAAGTTCACTACTTTTCAGCATAAAATGCGTTTCTTCTTTCAGTTTAATATTCCATTATTGTATATTTTTGCAGGAGGAATTATTTATGAAATTAATGTGCTATAAGCAGTTGTTCATTAAATCTATGTCATTTATGAATGTGATTACATATACTCTACTTGTTTCATAATCTTGCTACAGCTGACTCATGACAAATGACGTTACACATTTTCATTTACAGCAACAACCCAAAAGCAAAATTTTTTTTTCTTTCCCCTATAATTACCCAACGCAATGCAATGCAGGTGTTGACAGATGTGAAAGTTACCGAACTATCAGCTTAATAAGTCACAGCTGCAAAATACTAACACGAATTCTTTACAGACGAATGGAAAAACTAGTAGAAGCCAACCTCAGGGAAGATCAGTTTGGATTCCGTAGAAACACTGGAACACGTGAGGCAATACTGACCTTACGACTTATCTTAGAAGAAAGATTAAGGAAAGGCAAACCTACGTTTCTAGCATTTGTAGACTTAGAGAAAGCTTTTGACAATGTTGACTGGAATACTCTCTTTCAAATTCTAAAGGTGGCAGGGGTAAAATACAGGGAGCGAAAGGCTATTTACAATTTGTACAGAAACCAGATGGCAGTTATAAGAGTCGAGGGACATGAAAGGGAAGCAGTGGTTGGGAAGGGAGTAAGACAGGGTTGTAGCCTCTCCCCGATGTTGTTCAATCTGTATATTGAGCAAGCAGTAAAGGAAACAAAAGAAAAATTCGGAGTAGGTATTAAAATTCATGGAGAAGAAATAAAAACTTTGAGGTTCGCCGATGACATTGTAATTCTGTCAGAGACAGCCAAGGACTTGGAAGAGCAGTTGAATGGAATGGACAGTGTCTTGAAAGGAGGATATAAGATGAACATCAACAAAAGCAAAACAAGGATAATGGAATGTAGTCTAATTAAGTCGGGTGATGCTGAGGGAATTAGATTAGGAAATGAGGCACTTAAAGTAGTAAAGGAGTTTTGCTATTTGGGGAGCAAAATAACTGATGATGGTCGAAGTAGAGAGGATATAAAATGTAGACTGGCAATGGCAAGGAAAGCGTTTCTGAAGAAGAGAAATTTGTTAACATCGAGTATTGATTTAAGTGTCAGGAAGTCATTTCTGAAAGTATTCGTATGGAGTGTAGCCATGTATGGAAGTGAAACATGGACGATAAATAGTTTGGACAAGAAGAGAATAGAAGCTTTCGAAATGTGGTGCTACAGAAGAATGCTGAAGATTAGATGGGTAGATCACATAACTAATGAGGAAGTATTGAATAGGATTGGGGAGAAGAGAAGTTTGTGGCACAACTTGACCAGAAGAAGGGATCGGTTGGTAGGACATGTTCTGAGGCATCAAGGGATCACCAATTTAGTATTGGAGGGCACCGTGGAGGGTAAAAATCGTAGAGGGAGACCAAGAGATGAATACACAAAGCAGATTCAGAAGGTTGTAGGTTGCAGTAGGTACTGGGAGATGAAAAAGCTTGCACAGGATAGAGTAGCATGGAGAGCTGCATCAAACCAGTCTCAGGACTGAAGACCACAACAACAACAACATGCATTGCTAACAAAAAATGTATTACCAGTCCCAAATAATGATACCAGTTTAAGAAAGTTCTGAGTAATACTGATCAGCTCTGAACAGTATGTCACTTGAATAATGAATTTTGAGTAATACTGAGTGATAATGCATAAATACTATGCACATAATTTCAGTAAATAATATTTTTGTTATACTCTATAAATGCTATGCCAATAATTAACCCTTGTTTTAAATGATCACTTCTGAATAATGCAAACAAATAATAATAATAAAAAAATAATAACGCTTTGCAACTGGGAAATGAATGCTACTGATTACTGTATTGAGATGACCAATGATTAATTATGAAGATTGACAATAATAATGCTTTGTAACTGGGAAATGAATGCTACTGATTACTGTATTGAGATGACCAATGATTAATTATGAACATTAACAATAATAACGCTTTGAAACTGGGAAATGAATGCTACTGACTACTGTATTGAGATAACCAATGATTAATTATGAACATTATTCTGTAATACTATGTTATTTACTTCTGATGATTTGTAATTAGGGAATGAGTGCCAATGTTCTCTGTAAGACATCACATGAATATTATTATGTAATGTCTTCTGATGATTTGTAATTAGGGAATGACTGCCAATGTTCTCTGTAAAACACCACATGAATATTATTATGTAATGACTTCTGATGATTTGTAATTAGGGATTGAGTGCCAATGTTCTCTGTAAAACACCACATGAATATTATTATGTTATGACTGCTGATGATTTATAATTAGGCAATGAGTGCCAATGTTCTCTGTAAAGCAATTCATGAACATTATTCTGTAATACTACATACATGGTACAGAAATGTTCAATGACTCGGCAATGAATGCCGCAAACTACTAATGTAATTCTCAATGAAGACTAGTATGTAACTTAATGTCCTTCACCTTCTGACCTAACTACCCTGAATTACTGCAATATCCATTTGTCCTGTATATCCTCTTGATCATGGAGCACTATATTTGGTTTTTGCACTAATTCTGCGTTGGTGTGCCTTGTAAGAGCGTGGTGTTGACACGACATGCTGACCACCACTGTAAGCGATGGAGACGTTATTATGGTCGCACTGTTTGGTGTACCTAATGTAAAAAAAAATGGCTCTGAGCACTATGGGACTTAACTGCTACGGTCATCAGTCCCCTAGAACTTAGAACTACTTAAACCTAACTAACCTAAAGACAGCACACAACACCCAGCCATCACGAGGCAGAGAAAATCCCTGACCCCGCCGGGAATCGAACCCGGGAACCCGGGCGTGGGAAGCGAGAACGCTACCGCACGACCACGAGATGCGGGCCGTACCTAATGTACTGCCAAAATGATAACAAGGAATATAACTACGACATTTCAGTGTGTGGGCTACGCTGATAAATACTTCTGGGAAAAGAACTTCAGATTGTCTACTTGGTGTTGTGCTTCAGTAGAAAGATATGGACTTTCAGTGCAACTGTGTGCAACCTAAAGTGCTACAACCATGTTGCAATCCTTCCTTTTCCTATCCTAATTCTTGTAACATAGTGAAAATCATTTCTTTTTCTAACATGATTTCTACCCTTTGTATGTACATTTTTTTTTGATTTGCTGATATTTTCTGAACTACAGTGCGTGTGCACTTTTGTCATTTTTCTAACATGGTTTCTACCCATTATATGTACATTTTTTGATTTGCTGATATGTTCTGAACTACATTACATGTGCACTTATGTCATTTGTCAATGAGATTTTTACTCATTATGTTTGTTGTTGTGGTCTTCAGTCGTGAGACTGGTTTGATGCAGCTCTCCATGCTACTCTATCCTTCTTCATCTCCCAGTACCTACTGCAACCTACATCCTTCTGAATCTGCTTAGTGTATTCATCTCTTGGTCTCCCCCTACGATTTTTACCCTCCACACTGCCCTCCAGTACTAAATTGGTGATCCCTTGATGCCTCAGAACATGTCCTACCAACCGATCCCTTCTACTGGTCAAGTTGTGCCACAAGCTTCTCTTCTCCCCAATCCTATTCAATACTTCCTCATTAGTTATGTGATCTACCCATCTAATCTTCAGCATTCTTCTGTAGCACCACATTTCGAAAGCTTCTATTCTCTTCTTGTCCAAACTATTTACCATCCATGTTTCACTTCCATACATAGCTACACTCCATACAAATACTTTCAGAAATGACTTCCTGACACTTAAATCTATACTCGAAGTTAACAAATTTCTCTTCTTCAGAAACGCTTTCCTTGCCATTACCAGTCTACATTTTATATCCTCTCTACTTCGACCATCATCAGTTATTTTGCTCCCCAAACAGCAAACCTCCTTTACTATTTTAAGTGTCTTATTTCCTAATCTAATACCCTCAACATCACCCGACTTAATTCGACTACATTCCATTATACTCGTTTTGCTTTTGTTGATGTTCATGTTATATCCTCCCTTCAAGACACTGTCCATTCCGTTCAACTGCTCTTCCAAGTCCTTTGCTGTCTCTGACAGAATTACAATGTCATCGGCGAACCTCAAAGTTTTTATTTCTTCTCCATGGATTTTAATACCTACTCCGAATTTTTCTTTTGTTTCCTTTACTGCCTGCTCAATATACAGATTGAATAACATCGGGGACAGGCTACAACCCTGTCTTACTCCCTTCCCAACTACTGCTTCCCTTTCACGTCCCTCGACTCTTATAACTGCCATCTGGTTTCTGTACAAATTGTAAATAGCCTTTCGCTCCCTGTATTTTACCCCTGCCACCTTTAGAATTTGAAAGAGAGTATTCCAATCAACATTGTCAAAAGCTTTCTCTAAGTCTACAAATGCTAGAAACGTAGGTTTGCCTTTCCTTAATCTTTCTTCTACGATAAGTCGTAAGGTCAGTATTGCCTCACGTGTTCCAGTATTTCTACGGAATCCAAACTGATCTTCCCCGAGGTCGGCTTCCACTAGTTTTTCCATTCGTCTGTAAAGAATTCGTGTTAGTATTTTGCAGCTGTGGCTTATTAAACTGATTGTTCGGTAATTTTCACATCTGTCAACACCTGCTTTCTTTAGGATTGGTATTATTATATTCTACTTGAAGTCTGAGGGTACTTCGCCTGTTTCATACATCTTGTTCACCAGATGGTGGAGTTTTGTCAGGACTGGCTCTCCCAAGACTGTCAGTAGTTCTAATGGAATGTTGTCTAGTCCCGGGGCCTTGTTTCGACTCAGGTCTTTCAGTGCTCTGTCAAACTCTTCACGCAGTATCTTATCTCCCATTTCATCTGCATCTACATCCTCTTCCATTTCCATAATATTGTCCTCAAGTACATCGCCCTTGTATAGACGCTCTATATACTCCTTCCACCTTTCTGCCTTCCCTTCTTTGCTTAGAACTGGGTTGTTGTGAAAACGTTGAAGAATTTTTCAGTGCATGTGCACTTATGTCATTTGTTAATATGTTTTGTACTCACATTTTGTTATTGCCTAATATGTTTTTTACTCGGTGCATGTGCACCATATTTACTTCATGTTCTACATCTGTATATTCTGTGAATGTAAAGTTAATTAGTTAAGAAAAAATTTGTTGCTCATGGCAAGTCCAAATGACTCACCATCGCTGCCAAATTTTTGCCCCCCCCCCCCCCCCCCCCCCCCCCCCCCCCCCCAGTGGAGGGTTATGAAACGCGTATGTATTCAGTACCAGCGATGGCGAGGCATGACAGAATCCCTGACCAGAGAGTTATTTATCGCAGTAGTACGTAGCGAGTCGGCAGAAACAGTTGTTGTGTGTAGGGAGTTGCGAGAGGATGTAGTCAGCCGACTGTAGTAGCGAGTGGACGGTTGTACTGAGCGGGCGTCGGCATTGGGTCGGCGGCGTGCTCTCCTTACATCTCTGGTCACGGTTCGGGACGAGGTATATTGTTAAAGAAGGTAATGAAGCAGCATTGCGCACATCTGATAATGTATGTTAATTGTGATTAATTTCTTCAAGAAATGCCCCAATAATAATTTTTTTTTTTCAAGTAATCGTTTTAAAGAAAAAGATTCATTTCAATTTAAAGAATATTTCCAATGCATTTCTTCCCAGAATCAATTCACCAGGTTTAATTATTTCACAGGGCCGAACGACAGTGCTGCTGTCGTTCATTATTTAATTAATATTATTGTAGGTTCACGATCAATCTTCATTTCTTAATTCTTGTGGGGAGTTTACATTTGGGCCATTATTATTCATATAAAATTGCTGGGAAGGTACAGTCGCCTTTATTTCAATTTAACGATGTTTTGTGGGAGCTCAACAACATTTGGCTGTATTACCATTAGCATTTAATTATTATTGACATTAAAATAAAAATTCGCGGGGAGGTTACACTTGGCTAATTTTTTAAAAATATTGTCATTTCTTCATTATCGCGGGGAGGTAACAAGGTGCAGGTTTATGGCATTTATCATAGGACCATATTTTTCCTAAGAGACACGTGCTTCCGGTCCTGTTGCCTATACCGTCACTGGTAGGAGCTATAAGTGTCTTTTGCGCAATCACGTCATTCCAGCTCTCCGACAGCGTGGATGTGTGGATGGTATCATTTTTATGCAAGATGGCTCACCTCCGCACATTTCACATCCAGTTAAGATACTGTTGCAGCACCATTTCACAATGGCCGAGCGGTTCTAGGGGCTACAGTCCGGAACCGCGTGACCGCTGCGGTCGCAGGTTCGAATCCTGCCTCGGGCATGGATGTGTGTGATGTCCTTAGGTTAGGTAGGTTTAAGTAGTTCTAAGTTCTGGGGACTGATGACCTAAGAAGTTAAGTCCCATATTGCTCAGTGCCATTTGAACCATTTTTTGAACCATTTCGCAAATGCTAGAATTATCAGCCACCATTTCCCTACATCCTGGCCGTCCCTATCACCTGATCTTAGTCCGTGTGACTTCTGGTTGTGGGGCTACCTGAAACACGTTGTGTCCAGTGTTCCGACAGCAAACATAGCTGCACTGAAGGAACGCGTTGCGCAACACGTTCTGAACGTGACCTCAGAAACACTTCGATCAATTGTGGAATTTGCTGTTTCTCAATTTCAACTTGTTGCAGAAAACGGTGGATAGCATATTAAACATGTTTTGCGCCAGTCGCAGGGAAATTAATGACCAGATTTGATTTTGTTCGATGCTTTTTATGCGGTTTTTGGCCTCGGGACAGTTAAAAACCGATGTAATTGATGGTTTATGCAGTTTTTGGCCTCAGGGCAATTAAAATCGATGTGATATCTGCTTTTTATGCGCTTTATGGCCTCAGGACAATTAAAAACCAATTTTTCCCATCCGATATGATATGACCTTCTCGTGGTGTTTGGGCTTACATAACTATCAGTATAATACCTGTACACCCAATCATACTGAGTAGTACAGCTCGTTTAACGTAAAACGTACATCTTGTTGAATGACTCTTTCGTCATTAGTAGTCGACCACTGGTAAATTGCGATGTTTACAGCTTCATCTATTGCTACATTTTGTAACTATTTATGTTTCTTCTGCCATACTTTTTCCCCCATCTCCGATAATATTCCGTTGCAACTTGACGTCATTCCGATCACTGGTGTTATTTCTGCAGCGGTCTGAAAGTTTAACTTTAATTATAAACAACCTGTATTTGATTCTAGTTTACTTTATTTGTCTTTATTTTACATTTTTATCCTAGGGCTGCAAAATTCTCAATCATGCTCCAGGGCCTACGAGGTTTGTTCTTCAAAGCATTGACGAAACGAAAGTATCGTCATTTTCGCTGTTCATAACGAAAGAGATGTTGATAATGATTTTGAATGAAACTTACAAAGAAATGACAGGGATATCATAAGTCAAAAATCCGACTTTCACTCCTATCGCAAGTCAGGAAGTGAAGGCTTACTTGGGACTCCTAATAATAGCTGGTGTGAGTAGATCTGTTGGAGAATACCTTGAAGAGCTATGGGACAACATGGATGGTCGGCTAGTTTTTCGTGCAACGACATCACTTTTTCGTTTCCATACAATCAGAAAATTTCTCACGTTTGGGAACAAAGAAGATCGACCAGCTTGGCGACGTCATTATAAACTGGATGCTATCAGGACACTATTTGAAATGTTTCTGGATCAGTTGGCTAAAATGTTCGCTCCTTACTAAGATGTCACAGTGGATGAACAACTGGATCCATTCAGAGGGAGGTGGCTCTTCCCACAGCATATACCTTCAAAACCCAGAGAGAAATATGGGATAGAATTATGGCTGTTAGATGATGTAAAAACAGCACCCGTTTGCGCGGCAGAGGCGTATACAGGAAAGGCAGGAAATGGACTGCTAGAAACAAATCAAGACAGAAATGTTGTTTTGAGGCTTGTTGAAAATATTGAGAAAACTGGGAGAAACATTACCACCGATAATTTTTTTACGGACATCCTGGCCAAAGAACTTCTAAACAAAAATCGTTAGTAAGAACTCTTAGAAAGAACAAAGCTGAGATTCCAAAGGAAATGCAGCTAAACAATGACAGACCAGTACTTTCAAACATCTTTGGGTTCCAGAGGGTCGTAACGTTGGTCTCGTACGTGCCAAAAAAAAAAAAAAAAAAAAAAAAAAGGCCAGTTGTATTAGTCTTTACAATGCGCCACGACTGTAGCCTGCCTTCAGAAAAGCGTAAGAAGCCTGAAGTAATAGTATATCACAACAAAACGAAAGGAGGATCTGACACAACAGGTAAACTCGCCAGCACTTATTCCTGCAAAAGGTGTACCAAACAATGAACTGTTAGTTTGTTCTGTAACGTCCTAGGTATTGCTGTAATAAATGTCTGTGTGTTGTACGTACATATCAATCCAGAGTACAATCAAAATAAATTGTACAGAAGGCGGCTATTTCTAAGAGAACTTGGATGTGAACTAACAAAACCAATGCGAGAGGAAAGAAAGACCAAAAATCTTTCTAACAAGATCAAATATAGGTTGGAGAATATTGCAGGTATGAGTTAAGGAGCAAAAGAACAGAAGAGATGCCGTTACAAAGAATGTGGGCCGAATAAATACCGAAAAACAAACATAAAGTGTAATAGATGCCAATTACTCCTGTGCCAAGGGTATGCGAAGATTTACTACATGAATTGCATATGTTAACGCGACAGGCATACAAATTGAGTTTGATATAGTTCCTCAAAGTCAAATTTTGTAATTTAATTTAAATTTTATGATAATTTTTGTCTGCAATAAATGTTCAAATTTAAACTCTAATGTGTATTTTTCTGCAAAAAATTATTTTGAAGTACCATGTAAGAACAGTGTATTTTTCAAACAAAATTTTAAAAATAATTTTGTATTTTGCAATAATTACCTTCAATAACTGTTGATAACTTCCAACGTCCTTTTTTCTACATAAAAAACCACCTACAAAACATATTTTGAAGTACCACCTAAGAATAAAACATTTTTTAACAGTGGGTTTAAGTGATCCATTCACAATTTGTGTGTTACTGTTTGAAACACAATGGAAGGTTGAACCATTATTTAACTTGAATTTCAGTTATAAATCCAATCGATAGCTACCCTTTCAATTTCCACTCAGTGAGTCGTAATAACAAACATGTGGACTGCTTATAAATACGCAAAGAAGCTCTGAATTGATTGCAAGTGTTTCAAACTAAGGAACTGTTGCCAGTTCATTTCACATTCGCCACAAAATAACTGCGCTTGAACGGCGTAAGATTGCTTGCTCTTAATTTATTAGAATTATTAGGAATAGAACAACAAACGTTCACTGAAAGGCGTAAAGACTGAAAATGGAGTTCAATAGTTAACGTTCGTGGAGTTGTAACACCCGACCATCCACCACCATCACCTACCATCACAGTATGAGGGTCTGAGAATGGTCAAAAACTGAACGAAACCGCCTACTACAAAGTAAATATTTTTGCGGTCGCAGCTGCTTGTGTCCATTTTTAAAGCACATTTGGCCAGGTCACTGTTCTCCGCGAGAAATGTTGTCAAAAATTACTTATTAATAAAGTCTGAAGTTAACCTACATTATTAATGTTTCAGCATTGCTGATTGTTCACTTTATGATAGGATTTGATCATACTGATATATTAGGATATAGTTAAATTTACTTGCACTACGGAACTCAAAGCAATATACTTCGATTTCAGATTTCAAACATTTCCATCGCAACAATATTTTTGATTTACAATTAACTAGCTCAGAGCCCGCTGCTTCGCTCGTGTAGAGTGTGTGCTCCGCTATTTTTGTTTTCTTTAACGGAATTTTTATATTTATATATAGTATTGGAACACATCACGCTAATTAAGGCCAGAGGCGTGGCCTTTTTCGGATGTACTTCTGACCAAAAAGCGATGCTGGCAGCTGCAAATACAGGTTTTAATTAATCCTTTCGTTATGTCTGACCAAGAAGTGAAACACGAATTTTCATACATTCAGCTTTAAAAATGTTTTAATATAACGATGTTGTTGGAAAGTTCCTGTGGCATACAAATACTTTAGAATTAGAGGTGACCACTCACCGAAAAGCAGACGCACTGATTTGTCAATACACAAACACAAAAAAAAGAAAAATTCCCAGCTTGCTGACTTTGACGAAGCAGAGTACGCAAACACACATACATTCAGTCTAGTTGCGACCATGTAAGGGCACAGGTAAGTGTGTGTGTGTGTGTGTGTGTGTGTGTGTGTGTGTGTGTGTGTGTGTCAGCGCACGTTCGCGCTTGTGTATTCTAGATAGTAAAAGGAGCACTTTGGAAGCTACTAAGTTATCCTTCTTTTGTGTGTGCCTATTGACGACTCAACGCTTTTATTCTTCGGGGAGTGGTCTCCTTTAACCCTAAAGTATTTTAATGTCTCAAAATATTTTCATAAAAATTTTCATCGTCTATCTCACTCCACTGGGATTGAATTTCCAAAACTGCCGAAACATTTTTTTAAAATTTTTCTAACCAATAAGTCAAATACCAGTTTTCATACATATAGCTTTAAAAGTGCTTTAGTAGTTCTTTAATAATGATTTATTAAAAAGAATTGACCCACTATTCCACCCCCATAGGGATTAATACTGAAACAAGTATTTCATTAATGCTGGCCGGCCGCGGTGGTCTAGCGGTTCAGGCGCTCAGTCCGGAACCGCGCGACCGCTACGGTCGCAGGTTCGAATCCTGCCTCGGGCATGGATGTGTGTGATGTCCTTAGGTTAGTTAGGTTTAAGTAGTTCTAAGTTCTAGGGGACTGATGATCAGAGATGTTAAGTCTCATAGTGCTCGGAGCCATTTGAGCCATTAATGCTGACCGAGAAACCAAATAGTACCAGTTGCGTAGTTGTACCTTAAAAATCGCCTTAATAGCGACACGTTTTCAAAAAGCCTTTCAATGGAGTGGAATTTCGAAAAATTCTTTCTTAAACTGTAAATAATATAAGGTCAATACCCTCTCCAAATTTTAAGTTACTGTCCGTAGCGAATTAGGCTGTCAGGCAGTATATTTCCTTCTATTTATGAAGATAGAGACAACATTTTACAGAACTGTAACAGATATTGAAAGAAAAAATAACAGCTACTTAACAAGTCTTCAGAAATAAGAGTAATTTTGCTAACAAATAGCCACCTTAATACAAAAACAATACAGAAGTTCATCAAGATATTATTTTATTTTATGCATTTTAAGCTACGGCTGTGGTGGGCGGTCTCTGGAAAAACAAAAAAGAAAGTGTTGGAAGTATTAGAGAAGCGGATATGGAGAAGTGCAGCAAAATCATTCTCAGTTGAAAAAAAAATGTAATGAACAAATTCTAAAAGAATTTAAGGTGACCAACACATTTAGATGATAGAGAGAATGACGACTAAATTAACTGGACACCTAAATCGTCATAACAGATACATAAAAACCTGAGTATTAAACCAAGAGACATTTCCAGACGATCCAGATTAGAAAGCGTAATCAGTGCAATAAGCTGCAGCAGCTACAACCAAATGGAACAGACAGCGAGGGGCAGAAGGATGGCTACATCAACAAGCATTTGCCCCTACTTGGTAGTGACGATTATCGGCTTCGGCCATCTTCAGTTTTAACACTAAACTAAATGAATATTAAACAAACGTTGCTGATCTGTTTTGTTCTTTAAAGAAAAGTAGATAAATAGAAAACACGACAAGACTCCTTATCTGATCACAAATGTCTGTAGTATATTGTCGACCAACAGCTGTGTTCCGAAACTAGACCACTGAAATGGATTTCGCTTCGTTCAGGCTGTGGCAATAGTTCGCAGCCAGCTGACGTTCACACTAGCGTGGGGAAGACTCAGGAGGGAAGTGTGAACGAATGGGAAATTCCGCCCGCTTACGTTGCAGCCGGTGCGGAAGATTTGGCAGCAGGAGTCCCTGCATTCGTGTGCTGCTGGAGCGTTGCCCAGCGTGCAGTGCTTGCTGTCTGACGTGTGAAGGGCGCATGCATCGCACGCCACTTCCGCTCACAAGGGGAAAGCCAATTGATTCGGCTAATATTTGGCAGGTCGCTTGTGTACAACTTAGAACGAAAGACTCTAAGATACTTTGGCTAGACAATCCGGCGATTCGGAATTGACGGGATCGATAGCTAATTGAAAACTAGCACTTTTCACCAGCATACGTGGGGTCCATAAATGCATATTTTTCTACTGACGCTTACGTACTCGATAAAAACTGTACAGCAAAAGCGCCGCTGCTGTAGCGACCGAGGCATCGGCCTGCGGAGCGAAGAATTTGTATTCCGTTCCCAGTTGCGTTCTGCTATTTTTTTTATTTCTACGTTTTTCCGTTCCGAAATTGATAGGCGTAGGTGGGATACTGAGGTAAGTAAATTAATAGGAAATAATAACAAGGCAGGCAAATAAACTTCGAAAAGGGTTCAAATGGCTCTGAGCAGTATGAGACTTAACTTCTGAGCTTATCAGTCGCCTAGAACTTAGAACTAATTAAACCTAACTAACCTGAGGACATCACACACATCCATGCCCGAGGCAGGATTCGAACGTGCGACCGTAGTGGTCGCTAGGCTCCAGACTGTAGCGCCTAGAACCGCATGGCCACTACGGCCGGCACAAATAAACTTCTCAAACGACTTGGATTAGTGAAGAAATAGTAACAATTTAATCCTGTTCGATTTACAATGTCTGTTTCAGTCACTCTGTTACATGCTCGCAGTTTCCTTCAGAGAATTAGGTGGATGGTATTTGTCACATGAACGTTCGAAGCAACTGTACTCGCGGCGCCAGGAACATCTAACGAATGCAATCTTCGCACAACTACATCGTTCCTTCCGAAGATTCGGAGGAAAAAAACTTGGTTTACATTTAAAAATACTTCTCTTTTGAAAATTAATTTTAATGCATACCACGCATACGATAACATTGTCTGAAAAAGCAATATTGAAAGACGATCACGAGTAACACTGTTAATTGTTATTGCAAACGCTCGGTATTGCAATTCCCGACCGCTTTCCAGAATCATACTATAATGTTGGAGCCTCGAAATACAATGTTTGACTTGGCTCACATACTGGTGAGCAGTTTGACGGTATTATGGCTACCTTGCAAGTCTGTTGCCGCGCGGAGTAGTCGTGCGGTCTCAGGCGCCATGTCACGGTTCGTGCGACTGTCCCCGTCGGAGGGTTCAGTCTTCCCTCTGGTATGGTTGTGTGTGTTGTCTTTAGCGTAAGTTAGTTTAAGGTAGATTAAGCAGTGTGTAAGCTTAGGGACCAATGACCTCAGTAGTTTGATCCTATAGGACTTACCACAAAGCAAAGCAAAGCAAGTCGGTTGACCCTTGTCATCCACAAACATGCCATCATACGTGACGATGTTAGACTGTCGACTCCAGGAAACCACTATCTGACAAAACTGTTATCAGCAACGTATGGTTTTTAGATGTCCTGTAAATTGAGCTCCTCTCTTTTCCAGATTTGGAGCAAGTTCAAAAATGGCTCTGAGCATTATGGGACTTAACATCTGAGGTCATCAGTCCCCTAGAACTGAGAACTAGATAACCTAACTAACCTAAGGACATCACACACATCCATGCCCGAGGCACGATTCGAACCTGCGACCGTAGCGGTTGCGCGGTTCCAGACTGAAGCGCCTAGAACCGGTCGGCCACTCCGGCCGGCTTGGAGCAAGTGAAGTAAATGTTTTTTAATGAATCGGTAAACTATTTACCTCTTCTATACCCCAGGACCAAATTAATCATTAGTTTCTAATAAGCGAGGGAAAAATTTTAGGCAACGATTTTCCAGACATTGTGATGGAATATTGCGCTCTGTACGAATGGACGTTATTTTGTGTACTCTACCAACTGGGACAAGGGTTATTTTTTGCCCCTCATTCGATAAAGCGTGTCGACTGCTCGTCTTGCAACAACATTACTCCGACCTGTGTTCATACAACGAAGATTAAAATTTTAATTCTCTATTAATCCAAGTCCTTTGAGAAATTTATTTGCCCTCCTTCTTTTTATCCCCTAATGATCCTCCAGTTTATACCAGTATATATGCAGAAACACTACAAATCAAAATAAGAGCTGCAAATGCGATTGGGAATCGAAAGCAGGTCCTGGGCTTCCTAGCCCGACGTTTTGGTCGCAATGTGAGTGGCACTTTCCTTTAACAGCACTTACCTTGTGGCCACATAAGTGGCAGTCGGAAAAGTTTGTTTACTCGATTCCTAGCAAAATATGCGTATGCGCACCAACTAGTATAACGAAAAATGCTCGATTTTCAATTATCTATTGATTCCGACAATACCGAGTCGATTGCGCCTCTTCAACTTTTGGGATGGCTTTTTGAAAAACAAAGGCAATAGAGGGGGTGTTGTCGAGCCAAAATATCTCAGAGTATTCCATTTTCGGTTGTACACAATCGACTTGCCAAATATGAGCAGAAACGGCTAGCCGTGTGTGAGGTAATACATACCTTTGTCAGTTATCGACAATCTTTAGTCGCTCGGCGTCATCGCTCCCGTTCTCCTGGTATTCGGTACCTGACCGTATTGTCTACATTTTATAAGACACAAATTTTTTTTCTGAAACTTAGCATCACGGAACTTAATGACGACTTATCGTTGAAATTACGCGTAATATGCAACTACGAACAAAACGCAACAAAGTGACGTGAGAAAAATTTGGGAAAGAAACCGTAGGACTGAAAAGTTCTCCAATTGGCTGAACCTATCAGCCGCAAGTGTAGACTCCACGCGTGAACATTGCTACTTCACAGGTAAAGAATTACACTGAAGCGCCTAAGGAATTGGTATAGGCAAACGTATTCAAATACAAAGATATGTAAACAGACAGAATACGGCGCTGCGGTTGGCAACTTCTATATAAGACAAGTGTCTGGCGCAGTTTTTAGATCGGTTACTGCTGATACCATGGCAGATTATCAGTATTTAAGGGAGTTTGACGTGGTGTTGTAGTGGGAGCCGAAAGTGAACAGCCCACCTGCGTTTTCAGCTAAATGTAATGTGAACATCTTGCAGTACTGAAAGTGTCTGCCCGAAAGCAGAATAGATAAACATGACAGGTATATACAAGGCATAAAAGAAAGAGAAAGGTCAAAACAGCGTTTATAAGCAGCAGGTAGTCTGCAAGAATCTAAAAATCGTGTCTAGTTTTTCAAGTATTAAAATGAGTCTGAAATTTGCATACAAACTCATGAAACGAGCCACAACAGCCGTAAAATATCACAAAGTACCTGCCGAGCAAGCAGATATTCTCGCTCTCAGTTCATTTTCATCTAAATCCCATCAGATCGAAATTCTTTTCTCGTCTTCAATGATTTTAGATCATAAAGTTACGATTCTACCACACTGAAGCGTATATCTTACAGTACAGTCACACTTTACTATTATATGGTGACATTAACAGGAGGTAGGATATTACTTTAATTACATTTCCCTATTGGAAAAATCACTGTCACATTTAGTGACCGGGAAATATGAAAGTAACAACATTAAAAACAGCACGTTCCAGTTAATATCATGCAGTTCTTCTGTTGCTACATGCTAGCAGAAAAAAGGCAACAACGCTTACTATGTTGTACAGTGCGGCACACTGCTCGTGTCTGAAATGTGTAGTTTCGGCGCTGCCGGCTGTTCGGTAGTAGTGTTTCAGCCCAAACAGTTATGCAACCCTTTCGCCATCAGTGGAAAGCGGACGTACGCACTGCCCCTAATAAGTAGCATTTCTGCGCGTGCGCTGCTTCCTCCGCTTGTGCTCTGTTCCCACCACGGTTTGGTAGGTGTGTTGTGTACCGGTGCATGTCGTAATAGTGTCGACAACGTTACTGAACTGGCGTACAACTGACGATATGCTGCTTGTGTAAGGTACAGCTGATGGGAAGAGCAGAGCTGCCACGCGAGTGTTTGCCGATGTTGTAGTATGTCGGGCATCTGGTGTGTTTTTACGTAATTAAATCTAGTTCTCTGATTGTATCATAACTGTATCGTTACTGATCCCACTGATGATGCCTTAAAGTGAAAAACGCCTGGTAGAATAAAATTCAGTGCAGCATGATAAGGCTTTTTTTATTTACAAAGGAAATATTTCCCTGCTTGCTGCGGAGGATGACCACGCAAGCATATTCATTAATGAATTTTTATTTGAGGTGATGTAATTAAGAACTAAGGATAATAAATTTTTTTAGAAAGGGTTTCATAAACATGGCTCATTTGGAAAAAGTTAGTTGCAGTGGGTACATTTACCGCAAGAACTCGCCGAGTAATTATTCTAGTGAAAAGATTTCATTGTGTCGGATAATATTTACATGTTAGTACCCGTGGAGAATTATCAGTCATGTGTTGAATATTGTAATTATATTTCTCCATCCACTGTTAGTAAAAAAATATTTCATTGGAAAACCAACGCGTAAACTGTTATGGACAGTCTTAAGTGTAATTAATAGTATCTACGTATTGGTATCTTGAATATTTTAATTATTACTTTCCTCCAGAGGCAGTTCATCTTAAAAGGCAAACAGTGAATTTGATGTAATTTCAGGATCGTCTGAAAATGCTAAGAAGTCATAATTTATATTAGTGTCAGTTGCTTTTTTGTGCCATTGAAGAGGATTCTATAGAATTAAAAAATACTAAACTATTCATTTATAAATACTGGACTGGTACCCGTCCCCACTGATAGATGAAAATTGTGTCTGATAACACCTGCGCCGTCACACACTGCACAATTGTGAAGACAGTGCACCATATTTCCAGGAAGCGAACAAACTTTCATTTACGAAAACAGAATAAAGTAAAATAAGTTAAGAAGGTAAACTGCCCCACAGCGATTTATCTCAGTTCATCATTCTTGCAATACAGACAGAGCAGAGCCGAGTTATCCGTTGCAAAGTAAGAAACAATTATAGGGCCTAAATGAACCATTTGAGGAAATTTAAGATCAGTTTTCATTAGCAACATTTCATAAAAATCCAACTGATGTATTTTATAACACGACTCATTTTCGTAATGAAACAGTGAGCCATTGTGTGTCATTGTTTTATGGCACACTCATGAAATTTATTAATGGGTATTATTGATGACCATTTATCCAGACAGTCATACGTGTTTCAGATTAATTAAAATCACGTACCTGTTGTTGTTGCTGTGGTCTTCAGTCCTGAGACTGGTTTGATGCAGCTCTCCATGCTACTCTATCCTGTGCAAGCTTCTTCATCTCCCAGTACCTACTGCAACCTACATCCTTCTGTATCTGTTTAGTGTATTCATCTCGTGGTCTCCCTCTACGATTTTTACCCTCCACTGTGGATGACATGGCGGTCGGATGGTCCCGGTAGGCCACTCGTAGCTTGGAGACGGAGTAGATAAGTTCGTGTTTAGAAGCAGGGTATCAAAGGCAATTCTAGAACAAACATTGCGGCCTGACTTTAAAGGTACTTGCTTCTACATTGCTAACCAGAAGTTCAATTACACACACACGTTCGCAGTTACCATGCTGCTACTGACAACTTCCAAGGTGTTGTGAAAGCAGCCAATAGAATTCGACGTGTTCAGTTGAGAAATATAAGGGGCGGTGAAACGAAAACGAGACTTGAAAAAAAAGTAAGTAAACTATGTATTATTTCCAAAGGTATCCCCCCCCCCCCCCCCCCGTTGATAAATTTATCCTTCTGGAAGACGAGATGGACAATTCCTTCATGGAGAAATGTTTGTGGTGGCCTCCGAAACCACGACTGTACCCAGGTGTGCACTTATTTGTCCAAAGCAAATCGACAACCACGACTGTCTTTCTTCAGGAGTCCAAAAATATGGCAAATAGAATTGGCAAAGATAGGTCTGTATGGCGAATGTGTAAGGGCTGCCCAGCGACATTTCTGCAGCGTATTATAACAGCCTGGGCAACATCTCCACTATGGTGCAGAAGCTTTATAGGAAAGCCCTCATACATTCTCCACACAGTCCCGACTTCCCACAATGCAATTTCCATATTTTTTGAAGTCCTAAAAAAAGATAGTCATGGTCGTCCATTTCCTTCGGACGAAAAGGTGCACAGCTGCGTGCCATCGTGATTCTGTAGGTAACTGAAAACGTTTTTCAGTGAAGGAATTGCGCATCTTGTCTCACTGTGGGATCAAAATATAACAGTTATGGCGATTAGCTTTGAAAGATACTTTACTTACTTTTTTCCAATTATCGCTTTTTCATTTGATTGCCCCTTGTACTTTTCCCCTTTCGAATACTCTAGGGTCCCGTCAAAGTGCGGCAGTGGATAGACATCTCTTTCCGTGATTTTGTTCATTTGTCGACAGTGTATGCAGAAACGTTATATGCCCTCTTTATGCTTCACGAAAACCACAGGACCATGGACTCCATGGAAGTCCACTGAAGTCATCTTCTAGCATTTTCTCCATTTCAACCCAAATTATTCGTTGTTCAACAGCTGAAACCCTTGACGAGCTCTAACTGATTGGTGGACGACCCCCACTGTCGGTACGTTGTTTTACCATTGGTCACTTCGTCTGTCTTTTCTTCACTCCGTACTGAAACGCACCTGAAAACTGACGCAGAATGGGCAACACTCGCCGATGTTGTTCCTTGGGGAGGACAGATTACAATGGCAGTTAGACAGCATATTCCTCCACTGTATCGTCTATAGTCGCAGTGGAGCGCGATTCTCTGTTGACGGCACTGAGTTTCCCGTAATGGACTGGTTCAGTTATTCCTACGCACATGTCTTTAGCGATGAGATATTAATGTTCATCAGAAAGTTCTCTTTGACCATCTGCAATGCTTATGCTCGTCGCTGGTGTGTAGATTTCTTTTGTGAGACTGAGTAGCTTTCGCCAATTTACAAAAGGTTCACAGCTTAACTGAGGATTTAGGTTGGCAACGCGAATTTGCCTTGGTAATGACGATCGGACAATAATGCTTCCAGTGGAAAACAGCGTGCTGAACCATGCTTGTTATATGAGCTCATTGGAGTAGTTTCGGCGATCTGGAGCTCTGCTCTCCCAGTCTGTAATTGCTTCTGATTCCTGCAAGTAGTCCAATCCGAGAATAACATTATGGCTACATTCTGCTAAAATGACAAACTCTAACCGCTGTATTCTGTCATTCATACAATACTGGCCATTAAAATCGCTGCACCAAGAAGATGACGTAAATACAGACGCAAAATTTAGCCGGCAGGAAGAAGATGCTGTGATACGCAAATGATTAGCTTTTCAGAGCATTCACACAAGGTTGGCGCCGGTGGCGACACCTACAACGTGCTGACATGAGGAAAGTTTCCAACCGATTTCTCATACACAAACAGCAGTTGACTGGCGTTGCCTGGTGAAACGTTGTTGTGATGCCTCGTGTACGGAGGAGAAATGCGTACCATCACGTTTCCGACTTTAATAAAGTTCGGATTGTAGCCTATCGCGATTGCGGTTTATCGTATCGCGACACTGCTCCTCGCGTTGGTCGAGATCCAATGACTGTTAGCAGAATATGGAATCGGTGTGTTCACGAGGGTCATACGAAACGCCGTACTGGATCCCAACGGCCTCGTATCACTAGCAGTCGAAATGACAGGCATCTTATCCGCCTGGCTGTAACGGATCGTGCAGCCACGTCTCGATCCCTGAGTCAACAGATGGGGACGTTTGCAAGACAACAACCATCTGCACGAACAGTTCGACGACGTTTGCAGCAGCATGGACTACGGCTCGGAGACCATGGCTGCGGTTACACTTGACGCTGCACCACAGACAGGAGCACCTGCGATGGTGTACTCAACGACGACCCTGGGTGCACGAATGGCAAAACGTCATTTTTTCGGATGAATCCAGCTTCTGTTCACAGCATTATGATGGTCGCATCCGTGTTTGGCGACATCGAGGTGAACGCACATTGGAAGCGTGTATTCGTCATCGCCATACTCGCGTATCACCCGGCGTGATGGTATGGGGTACCATTGGTTACGCGTCTCGGTCACCTCTTGTTCGCATTGACGACACTTTGAACAGTGGACGTTACATTTCAGATGTGTTACGACCCGTGGCTCTACCCTTTATTCGATCCGTGCGAAACCCTACATTTCAGCAGGATAATGCACGAAAGCAAGTTGCGGGTCCTGTACGGGCCTTTCTGGATACAGAAAATGTTCTACTGCTGCCATGGCCAGCACGTTCTCCAGATCTCTCACCAATTGAAAATGTTTGGTCAATGGTGGCCGAGCAACTAGCTCGTCATAATACGCCACTCACTACACTTGATGAACTGTGGTATCGTGTTGAAGCTGCATGGGCAGCTGTACCTGTACACGCCATCCAAGCTCTGTTTGACTCAAAGCCCAGGCGTATCAATGCCGTTATTATGGCCACAGGTGTTTGTTCTGGGTACTGATTTCTCAGGATCTAAAGACCCAAATTGCGTGAAAATGTAATCACATGTCAGTTCTAGTATAACATATTTGTCCAACGAATACCCGTTTATCATCTGCATTTCTTCTTGGTGTAGCAATTTTAATGTGCCAGTAGTGTAGTTATTCCTGCAACACATGTACCTCTTGGCTTAATGTATTTCCTTTTTCGATCTTCAGCATAATCGCTTTCGTATCACGAAACACACTCTTCTTTAACTGGTGACTATACGCAATCACCATTACAGAATAAAAATCCCTGTAGTCGACCAAAGCCTGAATATGTTGGCCGTTGATAATAATGTTCAAGAGAGTTACTGACTTCTCGGTCACTGTCATCCGTTAAGGATTTTTAACTGCGGCAGCCTCACCTCAGTTACTTTTTCTGATTTTGTTGGCTAGACGAGTGGGTGGTACCTCTACATGCTGATGGTTAAAGGCTGAAGTGGTTTATCTCATCGTCTGCGGTTGAATGGCGTGAATAGAACTGTTGAATGGTTGGCGTCTGGCGGTGTAGTAGTCGAACACTCGTTGTCTTTCTCTGCGGTAACGTACAATATGTCGACGACATCCACAGTGGAAGCTACCCACGCCTTTTTCAGAGTACTCCAAATGTCTGTTCTTCTGCGGGGCGCTATACTTGACCGAGGCGTTGGTCGGAGATTGGGTTGTCGCTTGATGATTGGAGTAGGCCAAGTCCATTCTTTCTAACAGGTTCGATTTGTAGCAAAGATTAGTATAAAGATCGATACAGTCTGCCTCAACATTGTCTAGTACTTCATGATGTATTAGATCGATATTCATGGCTACTATCTCTTTGTTACTCCTGTACCTGGCCCACGATAGAGACGAGGTCGTGGTGGTCTTCCACAGTTGTCATAGAGACCACATTCGGGAGTTGGTCATACTTCTTACATCCGATACTTTTTTCTTTGTTTTTAATTGACATTTCTTCGCTGCACTGGCACCATTAGATGAATTGCTGTTTTGTTGTGACAGCCTTTCCACCATGTCTTCTGTGACTCCATCCATCAAATGTGAGATTTTTCCGGGCTTTGTGATATTTGGACTCACAATGTGTCAGAGGGTAAAAGATTCTGTGTGTAACACTGTGACGATACCTGATAACGTTGACCCCTGATCTTCAATTTTTCTTCCGTTTAGCTCACTTGCTACTGATTGTCGCTAAACGTTTCCCACAGTTTGGCCTGACAATTGTTCCAGCTATTGAGCTTCTCCTGGTTGTTGAACAACTGCTGGGCTGTGCCGTCATCAGGAAAACCAAAAGTAGCAATCTACGAGTCACAGCGTGGAATGTCATATCCCTCAATCGGGCAGGTAGGTTAGAAAAAAATTGTGGCAGAACTTGAATAACAGAAGGCAACTTTTGATGGGACACGCTCTGAGACCTCAAGGGATCATTAGTTCAGTGTTAGAGGACAGTGTGGGGGCTAAAAATATTATAGAGGGAGATCAAGAAATGAATAGAGTAAGCAGGTTCAAATGATGTAGGTTGCATTTATTCGGAGATGAAGAGGCTTGCACAGGATAGTGTAGTGTGGGGAGATGCAGCAAATAAGGCTTCACGCTGAGGCGACAACAACAAGGTCAGGGAACATGTCTGCCACACTTACCCAAATAACTGGATTGGTAATGGTAGTATACTGAGATAGAGAGACCTTACTCCACCTTATTTTTGTTTACAGGGTTGGATAAAGTCTGAGCTGTACAAACGAAAGGTGGATAGTGATGAACTCTGCCGCCATCATTAAGGAAAATGCAGAGGCACTCAGAAGAACAACGTTACATGTTATTCCAAATATATTAAATTTGACAAAGATATTATAACATTTGCTATGAACTGTACAACAAATGTAATGTGATGTGTACGATGATGCTTAGAGGTGAATACGTTAAAAATACGTATTTTTCTATCGATACTTCGTAAAACGCATGCTGTAATGTTCTGTACACCTGACAATGTACCGAATAATATAGAAAGTGAATAATAATGTACATTAAGTGAGTTCTATCTCAGGAACAATACAGAATAATGCTTATATCCATATGAAGTTCTCTGCTTCAGATGATCTTCAGATGAGCGTTCCTGACATATCCCTCAATATTGCCCATTCCTCCAGGGACACCCAATATTTGGTGACGAGGTCTGACCCGTTCAGGCATTTCATCAGGTCCTGACCGCAATATCCAGGTGACACTGACAGATACCTGATGTGCTGATGACTTATTGCTGGCTTGGAATCCGTTCGTTTCCTGAATATTCGGACTGTGGGAAAGATGTACTGCATATATTCCGGTTCCTGATCATGCAGGCAACGGCTTTTTTGTTGCCTAATTAAAGCCATGATGATGTAAATTTTTGTGTAGTCTCGTTGTCACTGTGCGCTTGTACCATGGGAAGCAAGCAGAGGATGTTGTTTCGTGGCCAGTATCCTCTTCTACAACACAACTGCATGCATGTATTAACAGGTTGCCTTATTAACATATAAAGAGAGCTACTTATCTTAAAGCAAGCTGTTGTGGTACAAGCTCTTCCGTAATAGTCCATGTTAGCATCAGTGCTGGTGAGGTACAAGTCCACTATGTACACTACTATGGTCGCTACGTACTGTGTGGCGCGTGCCCCGGGACTCCAGCCGCGTCCTGATGTAGTCGACGCCGTAGAGCTGCTAGTGCCACAGCTCTCGCGGCAGAGTAAGAGACACGATGCGATATAACGTCAGTCCCCGTAGATTAACGGGAGAAAAAACTGAAAAACTTCCGAAAAGGCGTTCCTCGCGTAGTCGTTGTATCTCAATTACAAGTCCGCAGCGTTTCCACTTACGCGAACTCGTATAATTGATGCTTTTTATGATTAATATTGTATTGTTAATTGCCCGGATTTGCAGCAGTTATTAATTCTCCTCTCGTTCGCATAGCACACACCACTGATTGCGAGGAAACATTTTAGTTAACAATTTTTTTTACGCTGTTGGCTCGTTGCTGTGGAATTGTTGAGCTGGTATGCACCGAGATCCAGAGATACTCTTTGATTCACTCTTTGTAAGATTGCGTCGTAATAAGAAAATATTTTAAAGTTCACTTCTCAACTAATGACGTGAATATTTGCACTTCAATGAAACAGTCTTTCATGAGTAGTTGTTGATTTATCAAACTATTTAATGATGTAGTCCACACCGGGTATTTAACTGGTAACGAACAGTTTATTGTTATTTTGTCACTAAATACTTATAACTCCCGCACCACACGCACACGGAATAGTTTAGTTACGTCTGTCCGATTGAGTTTCTTGGCAATTACCACAACTCAACACTTTAGCGTATTTGTTTTATCTTCATGATGTCGTGTACTTGGGTCCTACTCAAGACTAATTGCGTGCATTCTTTCATAGAATATTCAATTCTCCTTAGGGTCCAACTAATTTAAAGTCAAGTTGAATGGTCAGTAATTCCGTTATTAGATTTCAATTAACCCGTAGTGCACGGTTAAATAAGTCTATCTGTCCCTGTCTCAGTTTATAAAATTAGTTTCTTAAGCCGTGAATCCCGTCACGCAACAAACACTTCTAAAGTAGAAAACAATCTCGTCACGATTCGCAATCTCAATAATTCGGATCAGAACTGCTCTCGTGAGGTAAAGCTTTGTGTTGGACAGGGATTCGAACCCAGAACCTAATCGAATTGTTATCGAAGCACAATCAACTGTGACATATCCGATTTTCTCGGCAGTAGCTAGATGTTTTAACTCAAATAACGAGACGAAACATTAATTTTTTCCTTCCCAGGACTCCAACCTGGCACCTATGGCTGTTATATTATAGAGAAAACGCACGTTAAATATGTGTTTGTTACATCAGCAGCGATATGTGAGCATGTTTGAACTAGAAATAATGTGACGAAGAGTTCAGTGCTGACTGGGAATCGAACCCCACACATATCGTTGTTGACTGCACATAAAGAGACGTTCTCTACCGAATTTTTCTCCACTAGCAGCTCGGAATAACATCCTTGAACTTACAGTGATCTCGCAAATACTTCTGTCTCTCACTGGGAGCCAAAACGTCAGATTTCGTTAGTGTTGACAGCGAATGAAAATGCATTAAAAATCAAAATTATTATCCACCAGCAGATAAGTGTTCTCATGCTAGAGCTTGATAATACATAATGAAAACTTTAGTGCCGGGCCAGGATTCGAACCCATTCACGCGCAATATGTGGAGATGTTGAGGAATCTGCAATTTTGAACAAACATTGACAGGCAGTTACAGCCTTTCTTTTGCACTGCACGACGTTTTCGCCAAAGAGATAGCGCTATAGAGTACCTCAAATGGAAAGGAACACTTCCTATTTAAATTTCTGTATCCTACGGTGTTGGCAGTTCTGTGTAGGTGGCAGTTACGTGATTTTATTCCGGCGGTTACAAGACAGAGTGGAATGTATGCACTGGGTAGCCGAGGCAGCTAGTTCATGGCGATTCGGTCAACCAAGTAAATGAGTGTACTGAACATGCTGCGAACCACTACAGGGAGCCTGTGCGTCAGAATTCTCATCTTGTGTGTCGCAACGGTGTTATGATAGAAAAATGTGTCGCACAGAAGAGGATTTGGTGGTCTGTCGGATTGGTGATAGGTTGCTATGCTGATGGTCTGGGTTCGATTCCAACTTTTTCCAATGATTTTTTAATAGGGAGAGACAGATTCTATTATCTTCTGGCAACGCCAAGTGAAGAAGGTATAATGGCATTGTGGTCTGAAATTCACATTAAACATGATATTCCTTCTCTACCAAGTAGACGTTATGTTGAACAACAATAAAGTCAGGAGTGGCGAAATGTGGGAACTCAATCACCAGTAACCTTTCTTATACTAGTTATTTATTTCTAGTGACGAAACAAACGCTATGTAGGGTCACAGGACACTTATTTCATCTTTTATTTGATCTTCTGTATGTCGATGAAATCGGTTCTGAACTTGGAATGCAACTCAGACCACACTTAACGCAGAATTTGATCCCTGTCTGTCAATGTTGTTTGTTCAAAACTGCAGATTCCTCAACATCTCCACAATGGGATCGAATCCTGGCCCGGCACTAAAGCTTTCATTATGTATTATCAAGCTCTAGCGTGAGAACACCTATCTCCTGGTGGATAATAATTTTTATTTTTAATATATTTTCATTCGTTGTCAACACTAACGATATCTGACGTTTTTGACTCCCAACACAAAGCTTTACCTCACAGCATTTCAAGTAAGTTACTTGTGAATAAGCAATATTTAACATCTCTCGTAGTTTGTTAACAAGGACAACAGATGCTGGGTAGGAATTCGCGCCCGTTAAAAGTGCTTACGTTATGTAATTTAAAGTTGATATTTGCTAACTGATACTCTCTAAAATAGGGGTATATCACTCTCTGTATGTCTAGTCAGGAATGACTGTTAGTTTCCGTCAGTCGCGAAGTCTTAGTCTGCATGACCTGGGTTTAAATCCATATGCAGAACGAGACGGTTCGTCATGTCATTTGAAGTTCATACATATTCTCAACTACCTGCTCGTGAATAACTTAAATTTTTAATGTCATTTTGTGTTAAATAACAATTACGATATGTTACTTTGAAGAGGTATCATGAATACGACGAACTTACTACGTGCGCTACCTATCTGACGTAATAATGAGAGTGGTAACATTTCAGGTATGTCATTTATTGCAATAAATGTGAGCTTACAAGCCTTAAGGACAGTCTTGTCTGTTATAAGGTGTTCCCTGATATTTCTAGTATCGTGTTATAGCTTTACCTCTTGAGTTATTGCGATTTCTAGTGGTGACTTGTTGGAACCATTTTCAATAGTCAAACGACTGTACCAAGGAGCGAGTAGAGGACCTACTAGACAGCTGAGTTATGTGGGTTGTATTTTTGAGCACGACTGTACATCTTCCTTACAGTCTCGACCTCTCCCCATGCGATTTCCATATTCTGGCATCCTGAAGACAGACACTCATGGCCCACGATTTGCTTTGGACCAAGAGGTGTACGCCTGGGTCCGATCGTCGTTCCATAGGCAAGCGCAAACATTTTTCCGTTAAGTGACCATTTTGTCTCACAGTGAAATAAATGTATCAACAGTAATGGCGACTACTTTTGAAATAATAAACAGTTTGCAAGGTACCCACTACTGCTTCAGTTTAACACTCTACACAACTCATTTATTTGTGGGACCTTTGCATAAATGCCCTAGCTTGAAAGCTGTGTCAATTCTGCTTGGCCCAATGATTGACATTCGAACATTTAGTAAAATTATTAAATAAAATTTCTTTTTCAACTGATAATAAAACAAAATAATGGAAGGTTTGTCAATTCTTATACAAAGAATGTTCTGACTAAAGTTTTAATTTTTATTGAACAAATTGTTTTATTTATTAAGCATTTCAGATAATTATAAAAACAAAACAAAAATCACTTCTTTAAACAAACATTAACGCGGCTGATCTTTACGTAGCATTAAAATTTCATCAGATTTCACAATGTAATTTAAACACATCTGACTATCTTATTTACAATGTGAAATTTAACGCATCTGACCTTCTCTTTATTTATCGGTAACGCATCTGACTTTCTTACTAAAACTATGGTCTCCAACAGGATGGTATCTCTTATTACCACATGCGTCCACTTTTGGATCGGAAGAAAGGATATTCCACAACTGTATCCATTAATCAACATGCACACACCATTACTGCACCAACAAATGTACACGAGAAACGTAAGGATCGAGCCGTTGGCAGTTCCGATATTCACCATACAGTAACTATCTCTTCTCAAAATTATTCCACCGAAGACCAAAATTATTACTTATAACTTCCGCGCCTATTTGATCATTCATTTTAATGCCCACTATTGCAATGCTGCCAACTCCCGAAACAAATTCATCCACTGAAATATGAAGACCTTTCCAAAATTACACACACAAAATACACAGACTCAGGATGAATTACTTACTTTGTTGCAACCAACATTCATGGCTACGTTACCAGTTTACTAATCTCCTTCCCCGCTTTGCAATTTCAATTATTCAGAAAATCTCCCCACGTGACTCTACACTCCCATAAACATGTATAAGAAAGCATTATATTCACTTGGTTTGCTGAAGTTCGACACACGCTTTCACACGAGATACCACGTCTCCTTAACAAAGGATTCACATTACTAAATCTTTCAAGATTGCAGATATGTAAGAAAATTGAAAATTTACTTATTTACTTAATTTCACACGCATATTTCATGTAATAGCACACTACCTACTTACATGCTATAGGTCCCTAACACTCGTGCATCCACTAGTTATAAAATTCTTGAGCAGCCCCACGTGGTGAGTGCCAGGTGTAAAACTAAACAAATTGCCACACGCACTTAAATATTTCATTTTTCCTAATGAGGTTGCTTGCTCAAACAAATTACACTACTGGTCATTAAAATTGCTACACCACGAAGATTACGCGCTACAGACGCGAAATTTAACCTACAGGAAGAAGGTGCCGTGATATGCAAATGATTAGCTTTTCAGAGCATTCACACAAGGTTGGCGCCGGTGGCGACACCTACAACGTGCTGACATGAGGAAAGTTTCCAACCAATTTCTCATACACAAACAGCAGTTGACAGGCGTTGCCTGGTGAAACGTTGTTGTGATGCCTCGTGTACGGAGGAGAAATGCGTACCATCACGTTTCCGACTTTGATAAAGGTCGGATTATAGCCTATCGCGATTGCGGTTTATCGTATCGCGACATTGCTGCTCGCGTTGGGCGAGATCCAATGACTGTTAACAGAATATGGAATCGGTGTGTTCAGGAGGGTAATACGGAACGCCGTGCTGGATCCCAACGGCCTCGTATCACTAGCAGTCGAGATGACAGGCATCTTATCCGCATGACTGTAACGGATCGTGCAGCCACGTCTCGATCCCTGAGTCAACAGATGGGGACGTTTGCAAGACAACAACCATCTGCACTAACAGTTCGACGACGTTCGCAGCAGCATGGACTACGGCTCGGAGACTATGGCTGCGGTTACACTTGACGCTGCACCACAGACAGGAGCACCTGCGATGGTGTACTCAACGACGGACCTGGGTGCACGAATGGCAAAACGTCGTTTTTTCGGATGAATCCAGCTTCTGTTTACAGCATCATAATGGTCGCATCCGTGTTTGGCGACATCGCGGTGAACACACATTGGAAGCGTGTATTCGTCATCGCCATACCGACGTATGACCTGGCGAGATTGTATGGGGAGCCATTGGTTATACGTCTCGGTCACCTCTTGTTCTCATTGACGGCACTTTGAACACTGGACGCTACATTTCAGATGTGTTACGACCCGTGGCTTTACCCTTCATTCGATCCCTGCGAAACTCTACATTTCAGCAGGATAATGCACTACAGCATGTTGCAGGTCCTGTACGGGCCTTTCTGGATACAGAAAATGTTCGACTGGTGCCCTGGCCAGCACATTCTCCAGATCTCTCACCAATTGAAAACGTCTGGTCAATGGTGGCCGAGCAACTTGCTCGTCACAATACGCCAGTCACTACGCTTGATGAACTGTGGTATCGTGTTGAAGCTGCATGGGCAGCTGTACCTGTACACGCCATCCAAGCTCTGTTTGACTCAATGCCCAGGCGTATCAATGCCGTTATTACGGCCAGAAGTGTCTGTTCTGGGTACTGATTTCTCAGGATCTATGCACCCAAATTGCGTGAAATGTAATCACATGTCAGTTCTAGTATAATATATTTGTCCAATGAATACCCGTTTATCATCTGCATTTCTTCGTAGCAGTTTTAATGGCCAGTAGTGTAGTTTAAATTGTTATAAAACCCCAAAGTTGCAGATTACTATGACAAAGGAGAACAACCATTTTACATCACCCACTACTGCACATTACCTACTTAAGTAAATTTCGTTCCCCCAGAATATTAATATTACTTTACGTCTAGCTGCAAAAAAGGATGTTCACATATTGCGAAACCATTAACCATACATGTAGCACATTTCCCAGACTTAAATCGAGTAGGGCTCGACCCATCTAAGAAAAGCGTCCTCTCTCGTCCAAGTCTTCAGCAGCAGTCCCACGACTCGGACCAACACCGACTCAAAGGAAGGCCTCGGCGCTTGTTCGTGACGTCACGTCACCTAGGCACAGCGAACGCCACGTCTGTTGCGGGCATACTCGTAATGGTGGTGTCTCCCTCTCTGACACGGGAAAATGTGAAACTATTGGCGGTAGTTGACCAACACACATTGTTCTGAGAGGTTTCTGCAATCAATTAATTGTGCAATTCATTACACTTCTTAACAAATAGTGTACTCCTGAACTTAAATTGCCACCTGTTTTAAGGATTGACATACAAAAACAAGTTCATGGTCCAGCAGCAACAGAATTCGTACTTCTGTACCTTATTTGTAAATCTGAGGAAGTTACGTTTGTACTGGGTTGCTTTTACAAGAAACTGTGAACATATTGGTGCTCTTCTTTACGTATCTCGGATGACTATGAGGTGAGGAGCACTGAATGTTAATGAAATATCTTGCGATTGTACATGTTGGGCGAGGGGGTGGGGGACAGAGGAAGAGGCAAAAGAGAGATACTTGTTTTATCAAATTAAATTTTTTTATCTTATAAAGTTTCTCCTTTCAGTTGCAAGAGGGAAATATTTATGTTTTCTAATGTGCATGTTTAAAAAAGTTTAAGCTCAGCAGTATTTTCGATGTATGAAGCTATTTTGTTTCCTGTTTAGAATTCCTTTCGTTGAAAACGACTGTAATCTAATGACTGGCAACAGTTGGACATTTACACATGTAAATTAGTTCACATTTCCAGTGACGATGTCAAACGAAAATAAATAAATAAATGAGAGAAACGAGTTCATTGTAAGGGGGTTGAGGTAAGTTTCGACAGCAAAACGGATCAAGTAAATATAGTTACTTGAATGTAAAATTTCCGAAGCTTGCAATGGTGCAAAGCATCTTCTCATATTGCTCTACGTTTGTTTCGACAGGATTCAGTAATACAGAACTATGATCTTCATTTGTAGCTTTACGATAGTAAGAAAATCTTTCGTCTAAATAAAACTGCAGAATCCAAAAGAATACCAAACGTTTTGTCCAAAAATAAGAGATTTATAGTGATAAGCACGCCCAGGCGTTTCTGCCTGCAACAGACGTGACGTTCGCCGTGCCTAGCTGACGTGACGTCACCAACAAGCGCCGAGGCCTTCCCTTGAGTCCGTGTTGCTCGGACCCACGCCACAGTTCTGCTCGCCTAACCGCTCGTGGTGGGGACGGCTCCCACCAATCATCTGCTCAGAATCTGCCCAGTTTAAAATTGCCGGTCCAACCTCCCTTCTACATAATGGGAAAGATCACGCGCTTTGCTTCCCAAACACTGAAACGTAAGTTTTGCAGACTATCCAACCTTCCTACACCTCGCCACTGCCAAAGGCTGAAGTTTCAGAGCTTCCATAATCGCTGCCTATCAACTAGTTGTTCCCTATCGTACACTCACAATCGCTAAATATCGTTCGATGCTTATTCTGTCCCCAGACATTCTTCCTGCAATTATTTTCATACATTCATCTCTTTCTCCCTCCCGCTGTGGACTCAATAGGATAACGAAATATAGGAAACAGTGGGCATTCTTAACTTATTCAATCAATAAAAACAGTTCGATTTCTCTGCTCGTTTTTTTATTTCTTGGTGTTGGTACGCAGACACCGAGAGTAAGTCTGTGCTTAGTAAATTAAATGATATTATCACGATCAAATAATGATGTTATTTCGATCAAACTCGTGTTCTCATAAGAAGACGACGGTCAATTGCATTAAGTATTGTTACATTGTTAGAAATATAAATGAAAGTTACCATTGCCAAAGACAATGGCGACCTCTCAAGTTTACTCCCTTTTTTCATATTTGCCCTTTTTTCATTTGACTGCCCCTTAGACAGGGAGTTCATTTTAACTGAAGACAATGAAATAGCTCGAAAACTACACATAACATCAAAAACAGTTATTTAGTTTGTGTTGGAGGGGTACATCCAATGATATCACACTCAACCCGCCACCCCACACCGCGCGTGGGTGACGAGGTGCAGCTTTGTCATCTTCAAGGGGAACCACTGTTTCTTGTTGTACATTACGATTCTACCGAAAAATCTACATACGTTTTGTCTGAAGCATTTTCTTCGTTTCACCACAGATGACTGTGTATTCGGATGTACAGGGAGGGTACACAATCGTAATTTACTACATGTTACTCAATGGCCCTTCAATATCCAAAGGCACGTGTGACTGCACCTCCATGCTGCAAGGGTAGGACACGCCAGTACTTCGTAACTTCTAATTGGAAACTCCATTCGCAACGCTAACTTCCTGCGACGTATCATACAGGGGACTGCTCAACTCTCCACTGTGTGCGTGGGTCGAGGAGAGCGCTGCTCTGCTTTTCCAACTACAGTATTGCATTGCATTGTACTGTATTGCATGTTACCCGGGGGCCTAGAAACGACGGAGAGGCTCCGTCCCCACCGTAGCCGCAGTGGTCCACAACCCTTCGACGACTACCGCAGTCCACTTCACCCCTCCGCCGCCGCACACCGAACCCAGGGTTATTGTGCGGTTCGGCCCCCGGTGGACCCCCCCCCCGTCCAAGGGAACCCTCACACCAGACGAGTGTAACCCCTATGTTTGCGAGGTAGAGTAACGATGGTGTACGCAGGTGACGCCTGTATATAAGAGGGGTAGAAGGACGGATCCTCAAAATTACAGACGAATATCCTTAACATCGGTTTGTTGCAGGATTCTCGAACATATTCTCAGTTCGAATATAATGAATTTCCTTGAGAGAGAGAAGTTGCTGTCCATGCATCAGCACGGCTTTAGAAAGCATCGTTCCTGCGAAACGCAACTCGCCCTTTTTTCACATGATATCTTGCGAACCATGGATGAAGGGTCTCAGACGGATGCCATGTTCCTTGACTTCCGGAAAAGCGTTTGACTCGGTGCCCCACTGCATACTCCTAACTAAGGTACGAGAATAAGGGATTGGTTCCCAAATATGTGAAGATTTCTTAAGTAACAGAACCCAGTACGTTGTCCTCGATGGTGAGTGTTTATCGGAGGTGAGGGTATCATCTGGAGTGCCCCAGGGAAGTGTGGTACGTCCGCTGTTGTTTTCTATCTACATAAATGATCTTTTGGATAGGGTGGATAGCAATGTGCGGCTGTTTGCTGATGATGCTGTGGTGTACGGGAAGGTGTCGTCGTTAAGTGACTGTAGGAGTGTACAAGATGACTTAGACAGGATTTGTGATTGGTGTAAAGAATGGCAGCTTACTCTAAATATAGATAAATGTAAAGCAATGCAGATGAATAGGAAAAAGAATCCTGTAATGTTTGAATACTCCATTAGTAGTGTAGCGCTTGAGACAGTCACGTCGATTAAATATTTGGGCGTAACACTGCAGAGCGATATGAAGTGGACAAGCATGTAATGGCAGTTGTGGGTAAGGCGGATAGTCGTCTTCGGTTCGTTGGTAGAATTTTGGGAAGATGTGGTTCATCTGTAAAGGAGACCGCTTATAAAACACTAATACGACCTATTCTTGAGTACTGCTCGAGCGTTTGGGATCCCTATTAGGTCGGATTGAGGGAGGACACAGAAGCAATTCAGAGGCGGCTTGCTAGATTTGTTACTGGTAGAACTGATCATCACGCGAGGGTTACGGAAGTGCTTCAGGAACTCGGGTGGGAGTCTCTAGAGGAAAGGAGGCGCTCTTTTCGTGAATCGCTACTGACGAAATTTAGAGAACCAGCATTTGAGGCTGACTGCAGTACAATTTTACTGCCCCCAACTTACATTTCACGGAAAGACCACAAAGATAAGATAAGAGAGATTAGGGTTCGTAAAGAGGCATATAGGCAGTCCGTTTTCCCTCGTTCTGTTTGGGAGTGGAACAGGGAGAGAAGATGCTAGTTGTGGTACGAGGTACCCTCCGACACGCAACGTATGGTGGATTGCGGAGTATGTAGATGTAGATGTAGATGTACGCGTACGTGGAGAACTTGTTTGCGCAGCAATCGGCGACATAGTGTAGCTGAGGCGGAATAAGGGGAACCAGCCCGCATTAGCCGTGGCAGATGGAAAACCGCCTAAAAACCATCCACAGACTGGCCGGCTCACCGGACCTCGACACAAGTCCGCCGGGCGGATCCGTGCCGGGGACCAGGCGCTCCTTCCCGCCCGGAAAGCCGTGCATTAGGCCGCACGGCCAACCGGGCGGGCCCTCCAATTACAGTAAGTGTTCAAACATACTTAGTACCTCATCTTCAGTACACTCACAGTGATCCGCTTTTCATATGACCGTACACAGGACAGAAGAATATTTGCGGGAATGTCAGCACAGGTCTTTGTGATGCTGTCGATCACGTCCTCACAGCCTGCAAGCACTTGCTGGTACACCATATATTTCCAATATCCCCACAAAAACGAAACCGGTAACGTCAAATCCGGCGACCTAGTGGGCCAATTAATAGGGCCACCTCTGCCGATCCACTGACCAGTGTAAGCATGGGCTAGTAAAAAAATGGTTCAAATGGCTCTGAGCACTATGGGACTTAACATCTATGGTCATCAGTCCCCTAGAACTTAGAACTACTTTAAACCTAACTAACCTAAGGACATTACACAATACCCAGTCATCACGAGGTAGACAAAACCCATGACACCGCCGGGAATTGAAACCGGGAACCCGGGCGCGGGAAGCGAGAACGCTACCGCACGACCACGAGCTGCGGACAAACACGGGCTAATACATCCCCGTGCTTCAATTGTGTAATGCGCTGGGGAACTGTCATGCTGAAACCACATACATTGTTGAACATCGCCGCGCGGGATTAGCCGAGCGGCCTAGGGCGCTCCAGTCATGGACTGTGCGGCTGGTCCCGGAGGAGGTTCGAGTCCTACCTCGGGCATGGGTGTGTATGTTTGTCTTAGGATAATTTAGGTTAAGTAGTGCGTAAGCTTAGGGACTGATGACCTCAGCAGTTAAGTCCCATAAGATTTCACATACCTTTTTAACATTTGTTGAACATCCAAGGTGACATCCTGCAGTAATACCGCTAGTTCCTGCTGCAAACAAAGTTCGATATTTGCGTCCATTCAACGTGTCGTCGATAAAAATACAGACCAATCTGTCTGTTGCCCATGAAGGCACACCGTACGTTAACCAACCAAGGACATTGATGGTCAACTTGCCGTAAGCAGTAGGGACTGCCTACAGTCCAGTGATGCATGTTATTCTGGTTAACGCTGTCATGGATAGTGAATGTAGACTCATCGGAAAGTAGTACCTCGGGAAAGAGGGGGGGGGGGGGGGGGGGTCGTTTGCATTTGTTGAACTGCCCATTGACAAAACACTACCCGATTACGGAAATTGGCGTCATCAAGTTCTTGATGCGGTGACATGTGGTATGAATGATACTTACGACGTTTCACTATTTTTGCAATGCTACCTATGGACATACCGGAATCGAGGTGTAATTGCCAGGCGCTTATCCGTGGGTTGTGGTGCACTGATGCCAGTACAGCTATTTCGTTAGCTTCTCCTATAATATGTCTGCTTCGTTTCCTTTTGTCGGTTTGTACACTGTCATCAGGCATAAAGGCGTTCCAACCTTATAAAAGAACGAACGAGAGCGAGCTTTCTCTGAAAAACGCTCGGCATACAGGGCAACAGCAGCCTCAACATTTCTCCTACATTCCCCATAAATCCGGATCATTTCAGGTCCATTCTTCTGTGCTTGCAGCATTCATCACACACTTCCATGTCTGTCCTCCAAATGATAGGTGCAGCAATAAACACTGCGTAAGTATTGTAACGTTTAGAACCGCTATCTGTTCTATGTCTGTTATGACGACCATGATAGCGCATCGAGTAGTCCCCTGTTCGATATGTCGGAGGAACACAAAGTTGTGAATGGAGTTTCCAATTAGAAGCTATGAAATACTGGCCTGTCCTACCATCGCAGCATGAAGGTGGGGTGCCACGCGCCGTTGGATATCCAAGGGCCATTGAGTAGCATGTCGTGAATTGGGCTTGCGTAACCTTGCTATCCGGTCGATTACAGCGCTCTCTGTGATGAATGCAAGAAAACGCTTAGGCAAAATGTTCGTAGATTTTTCCGTGGAATCGTAATGCTCAATAAAAACGGGGGTTCCCAGTGGAAATTTGTAAGTCCCCTTCCTCCCCCCTCCCCACCGCTCACGTATGGGGTGAGGTGACGATTCGAGTGTGATATCGTTGATGTCCCTCTCTGAGACAAACAAATTGGAACTATAACTTTTTTTTGCTCCTAAGTGGAATTTTCGTCATACTTCAATATCTTCAGTTAAGATGAACATCCTGTATATTATGATTTTTTCTTTATTCATACTTCATTTTGTAACATATTTTGGTTCCTTTCCATGATGTTTCTTTCTTCGCCTACTTTTCAAGTTACACTTAGTTGTATAGGAGCTTTTTTGTTGTTGTTGCACATAGATTCATTACATTGTGGATGTTTCCTCACTAAGTAATCCATTCATGTTTGGAGAGAATGCATTCCAGGTGTTAGTGGTATAAGTGCAGATATTGTGATAATTTATAGCTTAATATGTGCCCACTCCTATGTATGAGTCGTTTTCTCTGCGTCTAACAGTCTTCCCGCGAACGAGTGTGGTTGAACGTCGAAGTCCCTGACCATCGGATTGGCCATAATGGTCAATACGACAGAGCTTTTTTCCACTGGCCTTCACGTTCACCTGAGCTCGTGCCACGCGACTTTTCTCCTTTGAGCTTTATAAATGATCATGTCTACTTTCCGCTGCCGCTTAATAATTTGTCAGATTTGAGACATAGAATTGAAGAGACTGTTTTCATTACTGCAGCATTTGTTAGCCAAAGTGTGTGAAGAATGGGATTTTAGGTTGAATGTGTGCAGTATAACGGAAGGTGCACATACTGAAAATTTCTTAAAAAAGAAATGTGCTGGTGAACGCCTTCACCAGCTCACCGGTCGGCACTAGGAAACATTGTATAGCACGCGCTGAAGTAAGCGCGCCTGTGACGAGAGAATACCAAGACACACCCCCAGTCTACGCTCCGATAGCGTGCATGTAGGCCGCCGCCGCCGACCGAGCTGTGACGGTCTCTCAATCTTAGTACCTCTGTGCGTCCCATCTGGACTCAGTCTGCATTGCAGCTCAATACGTCGCCCAGTCTTCCACAGCGACATTCGCCGCCTCACTTTAACTAGCTGTGAGGGAACGTTAGTCACTGTGTGTAGTTGTGATGTGTGCATGGACAAGATTTAAGAATTAGTACATTGCTGTTAACCACAGAACTTAAAAATGGACATCATTGAAGTTAAGCACTCAATTGGTTTCTGTAATAATGTGCATTCTAACCACGCGTGCATTTCGTGTTGTTGTGAGAGGAAACTGGTCACCCACCTACCATACCACCCTCTGTTCATCCAGCCAGGAGGCACAAAACATAACAGGAGGGCACAATCACAACAAGAATTAGGTTATTTTACCTTCAATTTGATGCATGATTTGTTACAAACAGTCTAAATTACACTATTACAATACACCCTCCAAACTGGGACATTCTTTTATGGACAGTCTGTATAAATATTTTATACACTAAGTGCAGAGTACTGTATGTTACACGTATCTTAGGTTTCTTGGTTGTCTATTCCACACTGGTTCTCATACAAAAAAATCACGAAGTTTCTATAAAATAACGTTGATCACTTGCTAACAGTTTGTCACTGAATATCAACAGCGTTGTGCTTGTGCAAAGTTACCTCACTGCAAGCGTAAGGACTGTGTCAGAACTCCCCATTACATAAAAAGTATATCCAACTTAACGCTATTCTTTGCACTGTGTAAACACTCAGCTATCGATATTAACAGTCTGAGGGTGAAATATGGGAGCGCGACTCTAAGCATTGTTGTGAGACGAGGTCTGTCTGCGAGAGTGGAACAGCAGTGTTGGTCGAGAGCTCAGAGACAGAAGACATGTCACGCTGTCCTCACGTCGGTGATGGCAGATCTTACCACACTCGAGGCCTGATTTCAATTATATAGCCAGGAGGGATTTTGAAGGCTTAACTATGCTTGAAGATGGAATTCAGGGTAAAACTTGCAAGCATAGCGCAAAAGCAATTACAGTGTTAGGCACGTGATTGTTAGTCCGAGTTCGCAATAATCCCATGTTTTGCTTGTCAGTGAAAGAAGCCTCCTTATCCTCCAAATAGTAATAATTATTCTCCACATCTAAATAATATGCTGTGGCAACTAAATGTTAATGAAACTTCGAAATTGAAATAATTTGTTAATGTGGCACTCAGCCATTATTGACACATATATCATTTGTCATTGTCATTATTAATACTTGTTCATGATGATTCTGAAGTTTTAAAATGAAATCCCTTCTCAAAAGTAATTTAGTAGTTAACAGGACCCGAGGAAACTCCTTTTTACTAAAATCATTCTTAGTAACAATAAGCTTTAGCCGCTGCTGCTGCTGCATGCTGCTACGCATTGCTGTAAACCACATGGAAAAAGGCAGTCGTCTAAAGAGGTGAGTGCAAAAGTGCCAAAAGCGGGACACTGACGACACACCACAACGTGTCATGTACTCTAGTCCAGTAAATTCCGCTGACAAGTCAGATTCTGTATCACTTGTAAATTCTTGTTCAAAAACGCAGTCAGAGAGCTTATGCAAATGTTATTTTTAAGTTTTTCACGTAACGATCTGTTGAGGACCTAAATGACAGTGAAACTGACCCTCATACAAACGCACAAAGTGTTATGCACGTTAGATTCCGTTTGCTGATACCTCAGGTTGCTTATCGAGTCGAGTTTCACAAATGTAAATAGGCAATATTGGCTGTGGCTACGTTACACGCTTGTTGCATATACGTGACACAGGTCTTCCGAGATCTGAGACAGAGCCGAGTGTGTGGCGTCTTAAGATGACGTGCGGACGCAGACACTTCGGTGCAGAAGTCTTCTGATGGCGTCCGTAGCGACGCCCACAGGAAGACGGCAAGGCGTGCAGAGAGGCAGAGAAAGAGGTTCGTCATGGAGCGCTGGTGGCCACTTTACATGTCTCTTCTTCCGCGGAAATGTTGGCGGCGCGTGGGCCGCTGCGGGTCGTCGACAAAGGCGCCGTCCATACCATAGCAGTCATCTGTGCCGCCCGTTAAAATTGAAGCCCTGTTTCTGGGCTTATTTAAGTCGCAGAATTTAGATTAGTCAGTTTTCGCGGTTCTCGGTGTGTTTAACGATTCGTCTATGTTCCGACAAGTGTTCTGGCCCACACGGACGTTCTTCCTTCCGTTATTTGCTCTTTATATTCTCTTATGCTCATTCTTGATCTGTGTTTCGATACCTCTTTACAATTACAATCACTGTAAGAGTCTGTGAAAGTTGCACTTTCTATAATGTGGTTACGCATTTTTTGCTGTTAGTATATGACCATGTTTGTTGGAAATGCCGTGTGACTAGGGCCTCCCGTCGGGTAGACCGTTCGCCTGGTGCAATTTTTTCTAGTTGTCGCCACTTCGGCGACTTGCATGTCGATGGGGATGAAATGATGATGATAAGGACAGCACAACACCCAGTTCCTGAGTGGAGAAAATCTCCGACCCAGCCGGGAACCGAACCCGGGCCGTTAGGTATGACATTCCGTCGCGGTGACACCTCAGCTACAAGGGGCGGACACCATGTGTGTTGTTACATTTTGATTGAACATGTTCCGCGATCATTGGAGTACCTTTTTCCATGGTTGAGAATCCGCTTTTTGGATGGACTGAGCTACTATTATGTGCCGTTGCACACACGTCGTACACAAATGCTGTGTCTTTTAGAAGATGAAGCAAGTTTGTCGCCGCACGAGACTACGAGACATGGGACAGGTGCCACAGAAAGATACCGTTACGTAAATTATTACTGACTGTTCATTCATTTCAGGACAATGATTTAAGGGCTCCAAGAAGGATTATTCATGCATATAAGTTATGGGACTCATACAGCGGCAATGGTAGTGTCGGTGTAGTGTGCGTACTGCAAGACCTTTGGTACACACACCATCAGATTATTTCACTTGTCGCTCCAGCGAAGTAGGCGAGTGTCAGCAATATGTCTCGTGGTCTTACCGTGGGGTGTTTATCTTCTGCCGTCAGGTCAGACGATAGAAATGCCACTTGCACGCTTAGAGTAGCAGATTGACGGTGACCAACTTTAAACAGAACTTGATTAATTTTCACACACATTTATTAAAATAATAACAATCATAAACCTTACTTAACTCGATTCTGGATGCTATTTACAATTGACAATCTGAAGTTCCTTTGGTCTTGGTACGTTAATTTTATTCTCACATATCTCTGATACTTGACAAAGTGTCTATAGATTTATCTTCATGGCTATGTACAGGAATATGATAATCTTATTAGGCGCAGACTGAAACTTGACTACAGACTAATGCAGACTGACACAGAGTGACTAATCGGAGGTCTGTACACTTGTTATAATAGCTCGAGCGTTCAGATATCACTGCGCGAGTGTGATCCGCGAGGAGAAAAGGTTCTGCGTTAGCAGCAATCTCATTGGCTGCGTTACATATTAATACGCAGATCGGTGGAAGCAGAATTTGGTCCGTCTCTTAGGCAGCGCCATATGATAGTGCGGAGACGGACGAGCGCTGCGCCTGCGCTGTTGTGCTTAGCGGGGCGCGCTCTAGTGGGAAAGTTGTGTACGCGCTGACTACCCGGAACTATGTACACAACAGTCGGACATCAATAGGAAAGTAAAATTGAATCAGTTTCATTTCACTACCAGTAACAAACCAAGCAGGATATGTGTAGTTTCACATTGTTGAATAGATCATGGCAAAAGTGAACATGTAAATCTTTCATTGGGAATTTTCTTTTATTGCGATCGTCATTTCTCTCTATTCAGGTGGGATTCAGCAAATTATTTTCCGCGTTCGGAGGAAAATTTAGTGATATTTCGTGAAAACATCTCGCTTTAACGAAAAACGCCTTTGTTTCAATTGTTTCCACTCCACTCCACACAGTAGCTGAAGTCGGTGACCCACGCCTGTGCGCTAGCACTCGACTTGGAGGTAAGCTGATTCGAATCCTGAGGGTGGATTAAATTGTTTCTGCCAATATTTTTCTCGCAAGGTTGGGGTGGGGGGCTGGGGGTGGGGGGAAAGGTGGTGGCATAAAGCTGCTGATCACCAGGCTTTGCACCAATGTCCTGGTTTAGATCCCAAACCTCTGCCCAGTGTCTTGCGAGGTGAGGTCACGTGACACTGTTCAAGGTGACCCGACTGTGGGGAACGGGGACGTTAAACTCGGCGGCCCCTTTAGTAATGGTGATGAGACCACCGACTCTTTTCAACAAGACACAGGCCAGTCGGCTGCTTTTTTTTTTTTTTTTTTTTTTCGTGCAGTCCGTCCTTCCAGTCGAATGAACCTACCGAATGAAACTAGTCTGCGGCCAGACCACTCTTCAAGTCTGATTGGTATCACTTAATGTGAGACGACCGACTGACTCAAGAATTGTCGGTTATGTCAGTTATCCCTTTCAGACGATGTGATTCCGTTTGAGGCCACATAGGATTTTTCCATTTTGTGGCATATCTGCAGTAGCTACATCTGTAGCCACCCTCTACGTCTCTAGTATGTACTGCCCTGTAGCAGTTGCAACCTCAACTACTTCATAATATAATTTGAAGGCATATTTACCATTAATCGACCGTGACTGTTTCAGAAATGTGAAAAGATTGTCAAATATAAATTGTTGACTAATAAATTATTTACACTGAAGAGGCAAAGAAACTGGTACACCTGCCTAATATCGTGCAGGCACGCAGAAGTGCCACAACACGACGTGACATGGACTCGACTAATGTCTGAAGTAGTGCTGGGGCGAATTGACGCCATGAATCCTGCAGATGGTTCAAATGGCTCTGAGCACTATGGGACTCAACTGCTGAGGTCATTAGTCCCCTAGAACTTAGAACTAGTTAAACCTAACTAACCTAAGGACAACACAAACATCCACGCCCGAGGCAGGATTCGAACCTGCGACCGTAGTGGTCCTGCGGTTCTAGACTGCAGCGCCTTTAACCGCACGGCCACTTCGGCCGGCAATCCTGCAGACCTGTCCATAAATTCGGAAGAGTGCGAGGGGGCGGAGATCTCTTCTGAACAGCACGTTGCGAGGCATCTCAGATATGCTCAATAATGTTCATTTTCGGGGAGTTTGGCGGCCACCGAAAGTGTTTAAGCTCAGAAGAGTGTTCCTGGAGCCACTCTGTAGCAATTCTGGGAGTGTAGGGTGTCGCATTGTCCTGCTGGAATTGCCCAAGTTCGCCGGCACGCACAATGGACATGAATGGATGCAAGTGAACAAAAAGGATGCTTAGGTACGCGTCACCTGTCGTTTCTAGACGTATCAGCGGTCCCATATCAGTCCAACTGACATGCAGAGCCCATGGATTCATTAGGGTCCCATATCAGTCCAACTGATATGCAGAGTCCATGGATTCATGAGGATATCCCCATACCCCCACACGTCCATCTACTCGACACAATTTGAAATGAGACTCGTCCGCCCAGACAACATGTTTCCAGTCATCAACAGTCCAATGTCGGCGTTAACGCGCCCATGTGAGGCATAAACCATTGTGTCGCGTAGTTACACGAGTGGATCTTCGGCTCCGAAAGCCCATATGGATTATGCTTCGCTGAACGGCTTGCACTCTGAAACTTGTTGGTGGACTAGCATTGAAATCTGCAACCATTTGCGGAAGACTTACACTTCTGTCGTGTTGAACGATTCTCTTCAGTCGTGGGAGGATCTTTTCTCGGCCGCAGCGATGTCGGAGATTTGATGTTTTACCGGATTCCTGACATTCACGGTGCACTCGTGAAGTGATCGTACGGGAAAATCCCCACTTCATTGCTACCTAGGAAATGCTGTGTCCCATCGCTCGTGCGCCGACTACAACACCACGTCCATACTCACTTAAATCTTAATAGCCTGCCATTATAGAAGCGGTAACCGATCTAACAACTGCGCCAGACACTTGTTGTCGTATATAGGTGTTTACAGACCGCAGCGCCTGTTTACATGTCTCCGTATGTCTATTTGGCGACATGTTTTGAGGTGATACCTCATCATCAGGCTATACTCGTATTACAAAAATGTTTAACATTAGTGTGTACAGATATTAATATTTCTTTACGTAATTGCTGTGATCATCGTTTGGAGAGAGGGAAGGATAACCTAGGAAGAGGCGATGCCACTTTTTGTATTGGTCTGCTGTTCACGTGAAATTTTTTATAAACAAGCACACTGGTACCTTGGCAGTCTTGTTGTGATGTGCTGAGCTATCACTATTTACACGGTTGTCTTTGACTTCTTCACCATTGTTCACCAATTTCACAAGGGTGAGTGTAGAACACGCAAACACAAAACAAATCAGCAGTGCACAAAACAAGATCGTGGTCAAAACAAGGCTAGGTTCGATTTGACTCTCGATATGTCGACCTTGGTGTTGTCAGTAGCAATGTCATCTGCACGTCTTTCTGTCTTGTTACAGATGTTGGTCAGCGTAATATACTACAAAATAAGCGACAGTGGCAATTTTATAACACGGAACACTATAAAAAACTTTTTATTTTAAGAATTACAACGGTATTTCTGGGGTCTAAATCCATATACAAGCGTAATGTCATGTACTTATTGTTTTAGGAATACTGATTTGAAATTCATAAAGAAGTGTGAATTTTTTTAACTCTGTCATTTCATTTAGGATCTCGTTTTTCGACTTACGGCCGTAGATGAAAATTTCCATTTCTTCCAAGATATCCGCTCTCTAGCTCTCTTTCAAAAAGTATGCAGTACTTTGAGGTGGTTGTCCATTGCAACACTGTGTCCTGTTTCATTTATATGTTTTGCTATAGGTGACTCGTTAGCTTTATCCAGTCTCATAAAGTCAATGAGTTGTTTATAAAAGGTTCTAACATTTCTTTCCATTTGGTCAATACAGTATTTGTTGCAATTACTACATGTAATTTTATAAATTCCTGATTTGCTCAGTTTCCCTGCAGGTTGTATGTTGTCCAGGACCAGTTTCTTTAAGTTTTCGTTAATGACGAAAGTGACCTGATATGTGTGTTTTTAGAACAGCTTTGCTATTTTGTCTGAGATATCTCCTAAATATGGTATCGTTATACACTTTAGTTTGTTGTCTTATGTGATTAGTTATGCGTCGTGAAGGTGCATCTATTTCATGTTCGTGACAGCCATTGCTGTGTGCAACGTATCTGATAACGTTTATTTCTGTCTCATAGTTACCAGCATTAAGTGGAAATTTGTGTGCTATGCTTAAGGAGGATCCTAATGCAGCTTGTTTTGTTTAAGAAGAATCTGAAAGCAGTTTTGTTTATGTGAGTTTGGGTGTACGGAAGATTTATTAATGACAGTGTCTGTGTTTGTTGGGTTTCTGTGTACGTTGACGTTCAAAGTCTGGTTTGTATTGGTTATGATCACGTACAAAGAAATTATTTTGTTATCTTTCTGGTGTTCTACTGTGAAATGGATGTTACTGTGTAAGTTATTGAACCTGTTTAACAGAGTTTCCCTTTCTTCGTTGGCACCATTATACACAATGAGTGTTATAGGCCCTCTGCTTTTCCTTATCTGTGTAAAAGATTCAGGAGCCAATCTAAGCATCGCTCCTAGAACGTTTGCCAATGGTGCTGTCATTTACTATGTAGTAAAGTAATCGGATGATCACAACGAATTGTAAGGTGCTCTAGACTTCACATTTAAATGGTGAAAAATGGAAGGTTCTCCACATGAATACTAAATAAAATCCGTTAAATTTTCGTTTGGCTATCAATAAAAAATTTTTAAAGTTGGCGATTAAACTACACTGAAGCGCCAAAGAAACTGGTGTAGGCATGCGTATTGAAATATAGAGAAATGTAAAGAGGCAGAATAAGGTACTGCGGTTGGAAAGGTCTATATAAGGCAACAGGAGTCTGGCGCAGTTGTCAGATCGGTTACTGTTGCTACAATAGCAGGGTATCAAGATGTGAGTGAGTTCGAACGTAGCTGTACAGTCGGCGCACGAGCGATGGGAAACAGTATCGCCGAGGTAGCGATGAAATGGGAATTTTCCCGGTTCAAATGGTTCAAATGGCTCTGGGCACTATGGGACTCAACTGCTGCGGTCATTAGTCCCCTAGAACTTAGAACTAGTTAAACCTAACTAACCTAAGGACATCACAAACATCCATGCCCGAGGCAGGATTCGAACCTGCGACCGTAGGGGAATTTTCCCGTACGACCACTTCACGACCGTACCGTGAACGTCAAGAATCTGGTAAACTGGACCAACGACGATCGTTCAACGTGACAGAAGTGCAGCCCATCCGCAAACTGCTGCAGATTTCAATTCTGGGCCACCAACAATTGTCAGCGTGCGAACCATTTAATGAAACATCATCGATATGGGCTTTCGGAGCCGAAGGTCCACTCGTGTACCCTTGATAACTGCACGACACAAGGCTTTCTGTCCCGCCTGGGCCCGTCAACACCGGCATTGGACTGTTGATGACTGGAAACATGTTGCCCGATCGGACGAGTTTCATTTCAAAATGTGTCGAGCGGATGGACGTGTACGAGTATGGACACAACCTGATGAATCCATGGACCCTGCACATCGGCAGGGAACTATTAAAGCCGGCGGAGTCTCTGTCATGGTGTGGGGCGTGTGCAGTTGAAGTGATATGGAACCCCTGATACGTCTTGTATGTATGAAATACTCATAAAAATTCGATGTTTACCTATCCACATGTACCAGCGATGTATTAGAATGAGAAATGAACCTGGAGCTTAAGACATGTGCTTGAAAATTACCCTCGGTTGAAATTGGCCAATTAAACGGAGAATAAAAAGGATCTAGACAAGTTAGACCGTGTTTTCAACACACGTTGAGACTGTGGACCACACAAAAATAGAAAAAAATTAAAATATGATGAGAAGTCGCTAGTGAGGAACGATGTTAGAAGCCTTCTCCAAATCTAGAAATATGGGATCAATTAGATGTCCCCTGTTGATAGCACTCATTATTTTTGTGAAGAAAGAGACAGTTGTGTTTGACAACAACGATACTTCCAGAATTCGTGCTGATTGTCTCACTGGATCGATTTCTTCGTGGTATTTCAAAACCTTCCTCTGCAAACAGATGATACAAATCGTGCTATAGGTCCATTAGAACTCAGAATGTATATAAATGACTTAGCGGATAATGTCAGAAGAGCAATGAGGCTTGTCGCAGATAGTGCTGTTGTACGCAGAGAAGTCGGTGTGGCAGAAAACTGTTGTGAAATGCAGGAAGGCCTGTAAAGGATCGACACTTGGTGCAGCGGACGGCAGCTGGTCGTCGAAATAAAGAAACGTGACCCATTTCGGATAGACAAGTGGAAAGGCCCCTTGAAGTATGATCAAAAGACTGCCGAATAAGCACTAGAAGCGTTCGTATCCACTAAATTTCCTGGAGTGTGGGTACAATGCGACGTAAATTGCAGCGACCACATAAAACTAATGGCATGGATGACAGATGCCGAACTGAGTCTCATTGGAAGAGTATTCAGGAAATTTACACCAGCAACGATGGTGGCAGTGAGAAAAACCTCGTTCGACCGACACTTGTGTGTAAGCTCGGCACTATGGTACACGTACCACGTGGGACTGATGGTGGAAGTAGACGAGACTGAAATAAGAACAGTGTGTTACGTCACAGATTCGTTTAGGATGCCTAAAAGCTTCACGAAGATAGTCAGGCAACTCCAGTAGCAACTTTACAAGACAGGCGCTGTGCTGTAAGGGGCGATGTCTACTGTTAAAATTCCGTGAGCGTATGTTCGAAGAAGCGTCAAACAATATACAGGGTGGTCCATTGACCGTGACACCGGGAAACCAGATGGCGCTATGGTTGGCCCGCTAGATGGCGCCGCCATAGGTCAAACGAATATCAACTGCATTTTTTTAAAATTGGAACCCTAATTTTTTTATTACATATTCGTGTACGTACGTAAAAAAATATGAATGTTTTACTTGGACCACTTTTTTCGCTTTGTGATAGATGGTGCTGTAATAGTCACAAACATATGGCTCACAATTTTAGACGAACAGTTGGTAACAGGTAGGTTTTTTAAATTAAAATACACAACGTAGGTACTTTTGAACACTTTATTTCGGTTGTTCTAATGTGATACATGTACCTTTGTGAACTTACCGTTGTTACAGCGTGATTACCTGTAAATAGCACATTAATGCAATAAATGCTCAAAATGATGTCCGTCAACCTCCATGCATTTGGCAATACGTGTAACGACATTCCTCTCAACAGCGAGTAGTTCGCCTTCCGTAATGTTCGCACATGTATTGACAATGCGCTGACACATGTTGTCAGGCGTTGTCGGTGGATCACGATAGCAAATATCCTTCAACTTTGCCCACATAAAGAAATTCGGGGACGTCAGATCCGGTGAACGTGCGGGCCACGGTATGGTGCTTCGACGGCCAATCCACCTGTCATGAAATATGCTATTCAATACCGCTGCAACCGCACGCGAGCTATGTGCCGGACATCCATCATGTTGGAACTACATCGCCATTCTCTCATGCAGTGAAACATCTTGTAGTAACATTGGTAGAACATTATGTAGGAAATCAGCATTCATTGCACCTTTTAGATTGCCATCGATAAAATGGGGGCCAATTATTCTTCCTCTAGGCGCTACAGCCTGGAACCGCACGACCGCTACGGTCGCAGGTTCGAATCCTGCCTCGGGCATGGATGTGTGTGATGTCCTTAGGTTAGTTAGGTTTAAGTAGTTCTAAGGTCTAGGGGACTGATGACCACAGCAGTCAAGTCCCATAGTGCTCAGAGCCATTTGAACCATTTTTTATCCTTCCTCTCATAATGCCGCACCATACATTAACCCACCATACTGATGTTCCACTTGTAGCAGCCATCGTGGGTTTTCCGTTGCCCAATATTGCATATTATGCCGGTTTATGTTACCGCTGTTGGTGAGTGACGCTTCGTCGTTAAATAGAACGCGTGCAAAACATCTGTCATCGTCCCGTAATTTCTCTTGTGCCCAGTGGCAGAACTGTACACGACGTTCTGAGTCGTCGCCATGCAATTCATGGTGCATAGATATATGGTAGCGTACAATCGACGTTGATGTAGCATTCTCAACACCGACGTTTTTGAGATTCCCGATTCTCGCGCAATTTGTCTGCAACTGATGTGCGGATTAGCCGCGACAGCAGCTAAAACACCTACTTGGTCATCATCATTTGTTGCATGTCGTGGTTGACGTTTGATATGTGGCTGAACACTTGCTGTTTCCTTAAATAACCTAACTATCCGGCGAACGGTCCGGATGTCGTCCAGGATACCGAGCAGGATACATAGCACACGCACTTTGGGCATTTTGATCACAATAGCCATACATCAACACGATATCGACCTTTTCCGCAATAGGTAAACGGCCCATTTTAACACGCGTAATGTATCACGAAGCAAATACCGTCCGCACTGGCGGAATGTTACGTGATACCTCGTACCTATACGTTTGTGGCTATTACAGCGTCATCTATCACAAAGCGAAAAAAGTAGTCCAACTAAAACATTCATATTTCTGTACGTACTACACGAATATGTAATGGGGGTTCCTATTTTTTTCAAAAAAAAAAAAACGCAGTTGATATCCGTTTGACCTATGGCAGCGCCATCTAGCGGGTCAACCATAGCGCCATCTGTTTTCCCCTTTCAAGCTAGACGAGTTTCGTTCTTTGTAATTTTTTTTGTGCTTATTTCGTGAGATATTTGGCCCGGTCACTATCAGTGGACCACCCTGTATATCGCTTCCTCTACCGCATATCTGGAGAAAAACAACGAAGGTAAATAAGTGGAGAGATTCCAGCTACCACGGAGATTTACCAGAAAGACAGAAAGCGCTCCTCACACGCAACGTTCGCGACGGGAACAGCAAATGACGGAGGGGGGAGGGGAGAAATTTTGTGATACACAAAGTACCCCCTACCACGCACCATGAAGTGGCTTGGGGAGTGCAGACATAGAAGTAAAGAGGAATTATTTCTAAGTTTCTATCACAACTATTTGATTTCCTTCTTCTTTGCTAACTACCATTGTTCACTATTTCCTGCTGGCCGCGGTGGTCTAGCGGTTCTGGCGCTGCAGTCCGGAACCGCGAGACTGCTACGATCGCAGGTTCGAATCCTGCCTCGGGCGTGGGTGTGTGTGATGTCTTTAGGTTAGTTAGGTTTAAGTAGTTCTACGTTCTAGGGGACTTATGACCTAAGATGTTGAGTCCCATAGTGCTCAGAGCCATTTGAACCAACCATTCACTATTTCCGTTTCTTCTATACTTAGACAACAGCGGAAGAACCTGACACGGCTCTAGATTATCACTGAGTATTATTAAGTCACACTAATTATCGTCAGTAACTCACGTACCATCATGGCTTAGCCTACAAAAATTGGTGAGTAAATCTAATTCCCATAGTATCGCCACACACTTTGTAACACTCCGGTCTTATGGTTACCACCCCTGCATTATGTATTACTAGATCAATACTCATAAATCTCCACCTATAATTAAATTCAATTACTTTTCGATAATAGGAAAAGGCTCTTAGAAGAATAATAGCAGTACCAAACAATAGTAGTTACGATACCCTTTGTACCATAAACAAACAAAATCAGATTCAGGAAATTAATATATGCAAAATGTTTAGATAAAAAAATAATATATTTAGCTCCCATCGTCTGCAAATGGCAAGAATTACATCTCGAGCCTACTTAACAAAATGTAGATAATTAATCGTTTAGCACCTTTAGAATGCTTATTTATGCAATTTTAGTATTAATGTGATTTTTATGTGTTTAGAAAATGTCTTAAACTTGTTCTAGCAAAGTAAGGAATATTACAGAGTGTTTGATAATGTTGTTAAACTGCTTCATATTATAAATTATGTTTTGCATTATTATAAGCAGTAGAACATTGTAGGAAGAGTATAAATACTCGGTCTCGAGTATTGTTAGGGCAGATGTGTCTTGGAGCCACTAGAGGACAGATCTGTGCGTACAGTCGAGATAAGTTTTTGGTGCATGATCCAGGTTTGGATTTACAATAGAGCAACTCGTGTGTTGGACATTGCCTAAAACAGCATATTATAATAGTGCAGTGACGGATTATTTCGGAGTGTTAAACAGTTTCATTTAATATCGCAAGAGGCATAATGATATGTGACTTTATATTCGTACTTTGTTGAGTATTACTGTTGAACAATGCAATGGACCTCACACACGTATTTCTATCAAATTACTGCATCTGGAGTATTTAATATCGCCAGTGTAGTATGTGCTACCATCGGTTAGTTGTAGTAGTAACAACGAGGCTTATTACACAGAAGATTGATCATAAGCTCATAAGATACAGGTTTTGAAGTGAATAAATCTACATACTTACTTTACTTCAGTTGTGGGCTACAGCATTGTAGTGAAATCCATTATGGTATCCTGTGTTTACTGAACACCGAAGGCAAAATATTCACAGGTATTTAAACCATTTTTAACTACTCACTAACTGGTGGGACGTTACAACTTTGCTTACGGAATGAGTGTTTATCGACATCAAATGACGAAGAATGAAGTAACACCAAAATACATGCAGTCCTGCGGCGAAATGTACCGTAACTCCACATACAGTAAAATACCACGCACTGTGTGTCTGGGGCGTTAAAAACGTGTAATATATTGACGACTTAATGAGTTGTACGTTGTTAAGCTTAAGGCTGTTGGGAAGCCATCAAGGGCATTCCAAGATAGGAAATGAGATACGCAATGCACAGAGCAGGCAAAAGTGGAAGCGTTTAGGTTACTGGAGATAAATAGTAACACTGGAGCCCTGCAAACTGCAGATGCTCTGTGCAGCTGCCCCAAGGGAGAAGTTCGGAAAATTAACTGGTAACTCCATCCTCCGCCTAGAGGCTGTTGTAAGGCGTCGTAATAGAAGATGGCCACGAAAAGGCACTTCTTGGCAGAGACAGCAAGCTTGATAGTTGTTCCTGAAAACAGCAACGTCAGTAGGTTTACACAGGTTAGCGTGCTACTCCACCAACAAATGGGCGGGGGCGGGGCCAAGTGATACAAAACACTGTTACTACTGGCCATACATAATAGGAGTGGCAGTGACGTGTGGCTTTCAGGTAAACGCTGTTGATACCTAACTTGGAGTTTGTTAATGTACACACTGGCCATTAAAATTGCTATACCGCGAAGATGACCTGCTACAGACGCGAAATTTAACCGACAGGAAGAAGATGCTGTGATATGCAGATGATTAGCTTTTCAGAGCTTGCACGCAGGGTTGGCACCGGTGGACACACCTACAACGGGCTGATATGAGGAAAGTTTCCAACCGATTTCTCATACACAAACAGCAGTTGACCGGCGTTGCCTGGTGAAACGTTGTTGTGATGCCTCGTGTAAGGAGGAGAAATGCGTACCATCACGTTTCCGACTTTGATAAAGGTCGGATTGTAGCCTATCACGATTGCGGTTTATCGTATCGCGACATTGCTGCTCGCGTTGGTAGAGATCCAATGACTGTTAGGAGACTATGGAATCGGTGGGTTCAGGAGGGTAATATGGAATGCCGTGCTGGATCCCAACGGCCTAGTATCACTAGCAGTCGAAATGACGGGCATCTTATCCGCATGGCTGTATCGGATTGTGCAACCACGTCTCGATCTCTGAGTCAACAGATGGGGACGTTTGCAAGACAACAACCATCTGCACGAACAGTTCGAGGACGTTTGCAGCAGCATGGACTATCAGCTCGGAGACCATGGCTGCGGTTACACTTGACGCTGCATCACGGACAGGAGCGCCTCCGATGCTGTACTCAATGACGACCCTGGGTGCACGAATGGCAAAACGTCATTTTGCGGATGAATCCAGGTTCTGTTTACAGCATAATGATGGTGGCATCCGTGTTTGGCGACATCGCGGTGAACGCACATTGGAAGCGTGTATTCGTCATCGCCATACTGGCGTATCACCAGGCGTGATGGTATGGGGTGCCATTGGTTACATGTCTGGATCACCTCTTGTTCGCATTGACGGCACTGTGAACAGTGGACGTTACATTTCAGATGTGTTACGACCTGTGGCTCTACCCTTCATTCGACCCTGCGAAACCCTACATTTCGGCAAGATAATGCACGACCGCATGTTACGGGTCCTGTACGGGCCTTTCTGGATACAGAAAATGTTCGACTACTGCCCTGGCCAGCACGTTCTCCAGATCTCTTACCAAATGAATACGTCTGGTCAATGGTGGCCGAGCAAACTGGCTCGTCACAATACTCCAGTCACAACTCTTGATGAATTGTGGTATCGTGTTGAAGCTGCATGGGCAGCTGTACCTGCTCGCCATCCAAGCTATGTTTGACTCAATGCCCAGGCGTATCAAGGCCGTTATTACGGCCAGAGCTGGTTGTTCTGGGTACTAATTTCTCATGATCTATGCACCAAAATTACGTGAAAATGTAATCACATGTCAGTTCTAGTATAATATATTTGTACAATGAGTACTTGTTTATCATCTGCATTTCTTCTTGGTGTAGCAATTTTAATGGCCAGTAGTGTAAAGTCGAGAAGCACACCTACCTGGCGAATAAGAGTAAGAGGGGAATCTTAATGTGATTGGCCAGAGGCGCCCTGGAGTTGCGGAGCGTCTCTACAGATTGTCCAAAGCTTGTTAAGTGGCGGTGGATTGGTGGGTCGAGTACAGGAAGGGGGAGATGGTGCACCGCCACGATTCTTTAAAAACTCATGTTTTCGTATCGTGAGAGAGTTCTCAATCAACCGGTTGGAGCGCCGAGTCCGTGTCGCTCGTCGCCAGCCTCGGTAAGCTCCGAAGTGTCTGCCTTTCCTCATTTGCAGTGCTGCTCTCAATTCTGTACTTAGCGCGCTGCTAGTGTTCGATACTTCTGTTAGCACGCACGCCCGTGGCTCCAGACAATGACTGCTTTTGAGCAACTAACTGCCTCCTTTCCTTTTTCTAATGTATAGAATTAGCCTTCAGTGTAGTAGTTAGACTGATCACAAATAAATAGTGTTAATCAGACCCCAGAATTCCATGAGTCTGCTGCGGCAAGCATCGTGTCGAATCTCAGAAGCCGCACCTATCCTAGATGCCCCGTGAGTTTGGCGCTGATCCAAGTTATCAGCCTGCCTTCAGTGGGAATTCGTCGTTCTGCATTTGCTCTTCACCGCTCAGAAATTGCTCACTGACCTCTAACCCCTCTGTCAAGAGACGACAACGATCGACATCAATTAAGTATGCCTTGTGTTAGTAGGAGAACCACAAGGCCACGTGGTGTTGATCTCTCAGACACTTACGGGTGAAACCAGAACCGGCCCCTACCTGCCTTTGCAGGATCCAGTATGTGGCAGGCTCCCTAGAGCGGCGATGAAAAGCTGCAATGTCAACGTCTGACTCCAGAAGACGGGGCCTTTCCCTCGAACAGCGTCTCTTCTGACGATCGCTTCATGAGACACCGAAAACGGGCAACCATCGTCATTAGGATTTGACCTCGCACCTGCATGTACGAGGTTCAGCTGGCGGCTCCGCCATCTCGAGCTTTGAGGCTGCCTGCTGTTGAATCCTTGCCGGCCACACTCACCCGCTAAGCCGCTTCGGAGGAGTTGCAGTTCTACAGTTCTTGGTTCACCTGACGAAGTTGCACAAGAGTCACGACCATTGGCAAAGGTGCTGTACGAATCTCTGTCCTGGGCACAGTTAGTCATCACGTCACGTCTTCAACCTTTCTTTTTCTTACAAAAACTTTATTTTTTCATTTATTACAAAATTACTCAAATTATATTTTGGTATTGTTTTCAATCTGTTACAAAATTCTGTACAATAACTACAATCTATTCTTTTGATACATAGTTCTTTAAACACTTCTTCTTAAGTTTATCTTCAACTTTTTTTGTTCCAAAATACACCATTTCCACATTTTAACAAAGTTATTTAAACTATTCGTATTAACTAATGCTTATCAATACAAATTCATAATTTATAATTAAAGCTTTCATTTTTTCGTTTTTTTAAGTCTTCGTCATAAAATATCCTACAATTCTTCCACATACGTGCTTCTATTAAGTTTTAAATTTCAACAAATGTAAAAGAATCAGGAAATATCTGTAAATGTACAGAAATTGTTCTCCACTGTAGTATAAAACATTTCATCCCCAGAATTGTACCAAATATTCTAAAAATTGCCCTTTGAATGAAACAGTAACATGTTTTATGTTGTTGTAATAGTAACATATCCAATGTGTTTTTAGTTGGCTTACGCATTCAAGTTAACAGTTATATATCCATCATTCTATTTTTTCCAGACTAATTCAGAAATCACGAATGTAGCTCAAAAACGTTTAATTTGTAATTCTCTGATTGATATCAAAGCTAATAAATTCACCATCCGTTTTGAGGCAAATTTTGTAGAAAAAGCACTTTTCATATTTCATATTTATTTGATCGATTCTTTACCTTCCTGTTTCTTTCTTTATTTCTTGAAAGACAGTCCACTCCTTTTGTAAAAATAGGTACACACAATGCTGTGCGACTGTTCAGCGATAGAAAAAGAGTGAAAATGTGGTTTCGTTAGTTCTGTCATATATTTTAAAACTGTAAGATCAGTTTGTGATTAGTATAATAACGTTATACCATAAATTTGATAATATCGTGTTGTATGCTCGTTCAGTTTGGCACCGACTCTATAATTAATTATAAATTATAGTTTCCAATTCTCTTAAATTCTGGAATATCGTCCTAAATAAATATTGCTTACAGTCATGTAAGTGAATTAGTGACCAGCATATTGGCCACGGGTCAAGTAAGCAGAGCAGTCGGCAGACAGGTCTCAGGGTGTAAGGTTTTCTCCACATTTGAGGTGTCTCGCTGCCAGCTTGGCGTTGAAGTGCTTTGCTGCCAGATTTAGGAATGAAAGTGAACGCAATACTAACAATATTGGCAGCAGTCGTCGAACAATAATATAATAAAACTATTACCATTAAGGGAAAGTAATCGGCAAATCACAGACTCGGATAGTTGAAAATTCCACTAGTGAAACACTTTTTTTAATTTATGAAGCATCGTCTCTGAAGACAGGACCCCCACTATCGAAATTAGAAAGTCAACGAGATAATCCAGGCACATCAGGACGTGGGAGACATCTGCTAAATCCTTAGATGCTTATTGGAATTGAAAGCCAGATACAAAAGTAAAATAGACGAATAACTACTGTAAATGGTGCAAAGATGGACGTGGAGGAGGGTCCGCAGAAGAAGACGAAACTAGAAGAAAAAAAAGCGGGAATTCGAACACTCTATAAAAGAAAGACAACCCTTCAAGGAAACACATAAGAGAGTGGTAAAACTTCCGTGCTTTATACTAAGCTATAAGGAATTGTGTTCAATGCAAAAAATTAGGTTGAGGGGTAGATGTAGATCTGAGAAACAAATATATTGAAACATGAAGGGGACTGAAGTACGAGAAGTATCAGGTGCTGAAAAGGGACTCGGCAGAATGAAAGAAGCAGTCTTACCAAGCAGCCATCAGGGCAGTTGATCCCAAACTGGCAGACATTTTGTTAGGAGGTGGGAGGCGGGTATGGGATAGTAGGAAATCGTCTACAAGGTAAGACAGACAGGTGCGATTATGGTTCAGGCGTCAGCTAAGTAGTTTTTTTTTTACAACATCGTCTTCATTATGTTTATATCAGGCGTCTCTGACCCACAATAACAGATAACGTATTTCTTTGCAAACTGACATTGCTCGTGGATTTCTTTGAATACGTAAACTGGCTTAATCTCGCCTTTACAAGTAAATATGGTGAATATTTTGAAAGTAGCAAATAAAGTTGTCAGTTTTCTTTGAATATTGGAACTTTACCAAATGGTGCCGGAGTTAAAGACGCTTCAATGGGAAATACAAACAATTATGACCGAAGCTAGAAATTAAAATTCTACCACGTCTCCGATGCGAAAAATTTAAAAATAAACACCCTTTGTCAGCGAATAAAAGACTACTTTTAAGTAGCGAAAAACGAACTATAACCCAATTTACTGAACTGTGGAAAGTCAACAGAAACGGTCTCAATAACACTGACTCCATTCGCCGGAAGGAAGTCAACCGAAAATGAAGTTTAAAGTACGACAGCAAAGAGAACGAAAGCGAATAAATATGTTAAGTTGGAGAATGACATAAAATGCTCATAGCAAGGTACGCAGAAATATAATTATCGTGTCTCAGATCAAACCGTATCTAAAAAGACGGTAAGAAATAAACAGTAGCAACTGTTTGAATGCCTCGTTACTTCTTGGCTACTGTGCACGAGAATATTGCAAAATAAGGTCGCTTTGACCAGGCGATTTCTTCGCCTCTCCTCGTAAGTTAGTAACTAACTTGTTAGCCCACTTGTATGCAGTATGTTCATTTCCATGTTTCATAAATTCTGAAATATATTACTTTTAATTTTTGACTTGTAGATCTTGACGACTGCGGTAATGCAGAACCAGTTAACCGCGCAAATAAATAAATACCTACATTGTGTGATGAGTGGCGGCTGCCTCTGAATGTGGGAAAATATAAGTTAATGCAGGCTAGAGGGAAAATTATCATGTAATGTTCCAACATAGGATTAGAGCTGAAGTGCTTAACAAAGTCACGTCCATTAAATTTCTAGGTGTGACGTTGCTAAGCGACGTTGAGTGGAACGAGCGAGTGAAGTTGGTAGTAGGGAAGGTGTACAGTCGACAGCGGTTTGATGACAACTCTGACGCCCAGTCCACAAATGAAAAAAATCTCCGCACCGGCCGGAATCGAAAGCGGGACTCCGCGATCTAGAGGCAGCGACTCTGTCTGTTACACTACGAAATTGCAATGAAATGAACACCCTTAGCTGCTTACAGGCGTTGACATATGTCAACGGGGACAGATGAAAATGCGTGCCGCGACCGGGACTCGAACCCGGGATCTCCTGTTTACATGGCAGACGCTCTATCCATCCATTTTTTTTTTAAATCTCGTTTTGTTCGCTTTTGTTCGTTGCATCTGCTCGAGGCGGACGTCGTAAGACGTCCATTGAGGTTCGTTGTTGATCGATTAACTCAGTTCTTATTATTACTTAGAGCACCTACAGCTCTGACCGAACACGCTGAGCTACCGAGCCGACTATACATCTGAGCCACCGAGGACAGAGAGGATAGGGCGACTGCAGGGACTTATCTCTGGCACGCCTCTCAACTTATTGTCCCGCACTACATTTGTAGTGCCCCCGCCCATTATACTCATTACTCGCGGCGCGTTGCCGATTCCCGTAATAGTTGGGGCACTGTTTGTGTATTCGCACGGAAGAAGAAGATGGTCAAGTGCCCGGTGAGCCTTAACTATATATATAATAAGATGGTATCTGTTCTTTCGGACATGTCCGAAAGAACAGATACCATCTTAGTACATATACACTACGAAATGTAGACAAGACGAGAGAAATCAGGACTGACAGGGAAGTAAATAGACAGTCGTTTTTCCGTCGCTCCATTTGTGAGTGGAACAGGAGAGGGAGTGACTTGCCGTAATACTAGGTACACTTCCCCATGCAAAGCTTGGTAGCTTCCAGAGCATGGATGTGGGTGTAGAAGTTCCCAGAAATAGGTGTGTACGTTGATAAAAAATAGTTGTAAAGTTTAGGTAGGTGCACAACTCGGGTGTACTGGCCGACGTCTTGCGGCGATGAGGTCGTGTGAGCAATGCTGGGTCACACTTTTCTAGGGCGTGGTGGTGGTGCTGGATCTCGACCCGGCTGCCCCCCGCCCTCAGCCCTTGACGGCCGCGTAGCCCTGCGAGACGGTGGCGGGCTGGTGGCGCGCGGGCTCCGCCGTGGCCAGCTGCCACGCCAGCAGGGGGGCGGCCGTGCCGTGCACCTCCTGCGAGTCGCGGTCGGCCTCCGGGGGCGGCGCGCTGGGGGCGGCGGGGGCGGGCGGCAGCGCCTGCGGCCGCGAGCAGCAGCGGCGGTCTCCCGTGTCGCCCTCGAAGCGCGGGCAGAAGGGCTCCTCGCCCTCCGGAGTGCTCACGCAGAACGAGCCGCTGGCGCTGCCCACGCAGAGACACAAGTAGCAGAGTAGGTAAAATAGCTAATATTAACACAATGGAAAACACAGGATGGAATGTAACAGCATAATGAAAAGGATAGTTGCTACTCACCACACAGCAGAGATGCTAAGTTGCAGAAAGGCACAACTAAAAGACAGGCACACAATTACCTTTCGGCCAACAACGCCTTTGTCAAAATAATTAGACAACACACACACACACACACACACACACACACACACACACTTACGCAAACACACCTCACACATACAGACACACAACTACAGTCTTTGGCAGCTGGAGCCACATTAAGTCTGCTTCCAGCTGCCAGAGATTGTGTGAGTTGCATTTGTGTGGCTATGGCTGCCAGAGACTGTGGTCATGTGTGTGTGAGCTGCTTTTGTGTTCGTGTGTGCGTGTGTGAGTTGCGTTTCAGTGAGTGTGCGTGTGTATGTTGCCTGCATCCGATTGCGATAAACTGTGGTCTACATCTACATCTACATTTATACTCCGCAAGCCACCCAACGGTGTGCGGCGGAGGGCACTTTACGTGCCACTGTCATTACCTCCCTTTCCTGTTCCACTCGCGTATGGTTCGCGGGAAGAACGACTGCTGGAAAGCCTCCGTGTGCGCTCGAATCTCTCTAATTTTACATTCGTGATCTCCTCGGATGGTATAAGTAGAGGAAAGCAATATATTCGATACCTCATCCACAAACGCCCCCTCTCGAAACCTGGACAGCAAGCTACACCGCGATGCAGAGCGCCTCTCTTGCAAGTCTGCCACTTGAGTTTGCTAAACATCTGCGTAACGCTATCACGCTTACCAAATAACCGTGTGACGAAACGCGCCGCTCTTCTTTGGATCTTCTCTATCTCCTCCGTCAACCCGACCTGGTACGGACGCCACACTAATGAGCAATACTCAAGTACATATCGAACGAGTGTTTTGTAAGCCATCTCCTTTGTTGATGAACTACATTTTCTAAGGACTCTCCCAATGAATCTCAACCTCGCACCCGCCTTATCTACAATTAATTTTATGCGATCATTCTAGTTCAAATCGTTCCGCACGCTTACTCCCAGATATTTTACAGAAGTAACTGCTACCCGTGTTTGTTCCGCTATCATATAATCATACAATAAAGGATCCTTCTGTCTATGTATTCGCAATACATGTGTGTGTGTGTGTGTGTGTGTGTGTGTGTGTGTGTATGTGTGTGTGTGTGTGTGTGAATTGTGATTTTGTGTGTGTCTGTGTGACTGTATGCATGTGTGTATGTTCTCTAAGTGTGGGTGTGGCTGTGTGGCTGCCAGATACCGTGGTCATGTGTGTGTGTGTGTGTGTGTGTGTGTGTGTGTGTGTGTTGTTTAAGTCTGGCTGGCAGAGACAGTGGTAATGTGTGTGTGTGTGACCTGTGTTTGCGTGAGTGTGTGCGTATGTGCATGTTGTCTAATTTTGACAAAGACCTTGTTGGCTGAAAACTCGTTGTATGACAGACTTTCTGTTGTGCCTTTCTGCGACTCAGCATCTCCGCTATTTGTGAGTAGCAACTATCGTTTTCATTATATTGTTCATATTAAGGCAGGACGAATTAAAATTAGCCAAGTGACAACTTACATAGTATAATAAAAATGTATGAGAACTCAGATTGCTACTTACTGTAAAGAAGACAGATGGAGCTGCCGGAGTTGGTGGTCTTGTGTGCGTGAGGTGTGCTTGCTCGTGTGAATAAGTGGTGTGTGTTGCTCTTTTGCTCATGAAGGCTGGGACCAGAAGCTTTGTGTGCCTTTTAATTGTGCCTGTCTGCAACTTAACGTGACTTGTTTACGGCAAATAGCAATATATTTTTTTCCCAAGTTGTTGATACTCCTGTGTGGAGTTTCCATTGTTTGTTAGGTAGCATAATAGCTAAAAATCACCGTAATATTCCCCAAAAATTCACTGAGGTGACGAAACTCCTGCGACACGTCATGACATTGTGTCGGACGTCCTTTTGCTTAGCATAGTGGAGCAACTGGATGTGGCGTGAACTCAACAAGTCGCTGGAAGTCCCCTGCAGAAGTACTCAGCCGTGCTGTCTCTTTAGCCGTACATAATCACGAAAGTTTTGCCGATGCAGGATTCTGTGCACGAACTGACCACTCCATTATGTCTCATAAATTTTCGATTCAATTCATGTCGGGCGATTTGGATAGCAAAATCATTCCCTCGAAATGTCCAGAATGTCCTTCAAACCAATCGCAAACGTTTATGGCCGAGTGACATAGCGCATATTCATCTAAAAAAATTCCATCGTTGTTTGCGAACATGAAGCCCACGAATGACTCCAAACGATCTCCATGCAGCCGAACATAACGATTTCCAGTCAACGGTCAGTCAGTCCTCGTAAACATAGCCCACAGCAGTACTGAGCCACCACCGGCTCGCACAGTAGAATAAATTTCTTCTATTTTCGGAGATTATCACAAAATTTTTGGTCATCAGCTTGCACATTGCCTTGTTGACTACTAGGGCCCATGGCCTCGTGCGGCCTGCACCACACTCGAAATTCGCTACCAGCTCTTACTAACTAAAAGCGGGACTCACTGGACCGGCCACGGTTTTCCAGTCGCGTTGGATCCAACCGATATGGTCACGAGCCTAGGAGAGCCGCTGCAGGCGAAGTCGCGCTGTTGGCAAAGAAACTTGCGTCGATCATCTGCTGCCATAGCCTATTAACTCCAAATTTCGCTGCACTATCCTAACGGATTCCTTCGTCCGTCCGTCCCACATTGATTTCTGCACTGACTTCACGCAGCGTTGCCTGTCTGTTAGCACTGACAGCTCTACGCAAAAGCCACTGCTCTTGGTCGTTAGGTGACGGCAGTCGGCCAATGCGTTGTCCGCGGTGAGAGGTAATGCCTGGAATTTGATACTTTCGGCACACTCTTGACACAGTGCATCTCGTAATACTGAATTTCCTGGCGATTTCCGAAATGGAATGTCCCATGCAGACGCAGCTCCAGCTACCACTCCGTGTTGAAAGTATGTTAATTCCGGCTGAGCAGCCAAAACCACGTCGGAAACCTTTTCATATGAATCACCAGAGTACAAGTGACAGCCCCGAGCCGGCCGTTGTGGCGAAGCGGTTCTAGGAGCTTCAGTCTGGAAGCACGCGACTGCTACGGTCGCAGATTCGAATCCACCCTCGGGCATGGATGTGTGTGTGATGTCCTTAGGTTGTTGTTGTTGTTGTTGTTGTGGTCTTCAGTCCTGAGACTGGTTTGATGCAGCTCTCCATGCTACTCTATCCTCTGCAAGCTTCTTCATCTCCCAGTACTTTCTCGAACCTACATCCTTCTGAATGAATGTATTCATCTCTTGGTCTCCCTCTACGATTTTTACCCTCCACGCTGCCCTCCAATGCTAAATTTGTGATCCCATGATGCCTCAGTACATGTCCTACCAACTGGTCCCTTCTTCTTGTCAAGTTATGCCACAAACTCCTCTTCTCCCCAATTCTATTCAATACCTCCTCATTAGTTATGTGATCTACCCATCTAATCTTCAGCATTCTTCTGTACCACCACATTTCGAAAGCTTCTATTCTCTTCTTGTCCAAACTATTTATCGTCCATGTTTCACTTCCATACATGGCTACACTCCATACAAATACTTTCAGAAATGACTTTCTGACACTTAAATCTATGCTCGATGTTAACAAATTCTCTTCTTCAGAAACGCTTTCCTTGCCATTGCCAGTCAACATTTTACATCCTCTCTACTTCGACCATCATCAGTTATTTTGCTCCCCAAATAGCAAAACTCCTTTACTACTTTAAGTGTCTTATTTCCTAATCTAATTCCCTCAGCATCACCCGACTTAATTCGACTACATTCCATTATCCTCGTTTTGCCTTTGTTGATGTTCATCTTACATCCTCCTTTCAAGACACTGTCCATTCTGTTCAACTGCTCTTCCAAGTCCTTTGCTGTCTCTGACAGAATTACAATGTCATCGGCGAACCTCAAAATTTTTATTTCTTTTCAATGGATTTTAATACCTACTCCGAAATTTTCTTTTGTTTCCTTTACTGCTTGCTCAATATACAGATTGAATAACATCGGGGAGAGGCTAAAACCCTGTCTCACTCCCTTCCCAACCACTGCTTCCCTTTCATGTCCCTCTACTCTTATAACTGCCATCTGGTTTCTGTACAAATTGTAAATAGCCTTTCGCTCCCTGTGTTTTACCCCTGCCACCTTTAGAATTTGAAAAAGAATATTCTAGTCAACATTGTCAATAGCTTTCTCTAAGTCTACAAGTGCTAGAAACGTAGGTTTACCTTTCCTTAATCTTTCTTCTAAGTACTCAGAGTAAGGCCATTTGCAACAGTGGCCTAAACGTCGGAGAATTTTACACACTGACAATGCGGTCACATACCATGAAGAATTTTCTAATTTAATCAAAGTTTTTTCACTTGTTCTGTATTCTCCACTATTGGCACTTATGATTGCTTCAAAGCAGTTGTGGCAGCAGGAATACATCCTAAACTTGTTAATAGTTTGTTACTAGTTTATCGTATATCTTGTATCCAGAAATCAGAAGATTAATACCTCTATAACTGTCACATTTTCTGTGATCACCTTTTTTTAAATAATGGTATATCAACCGCTATTTCCCAGCATTCTCATATGTTGATGTATTTCCAACAAGAATTTATAAAATTCAGTAGTTTTATGAGTAACAGTTCCGAAGAATATTTAAATAATTTCACATTGAGGTTGTCTTCCCCTGAATTTTTTTCTTTTTAGATTTTTTAACATAACGTTTAGTTCTTCCTTTGATCCTTGTCACTAGCTGCATTTTTTCCATTTTCCTCATCATCTATCCATAGACTATGGAAACAATCCAACCACTCATTTTCTGAAATGGAGTTAATTTGAATTACATCTCTTCCATCTTTATTGTTTCAGCAACCCATAAGTTTTAGTTTGTTTCCCATGTACATCATGCTCCATTTCACTCAGAAAGTACTCCCAGCTTTGTTATTTTATTTTTCTTGTCTCTCTTTTGACAACTGCTATGAGTTGCTTATACTCGATGTAGACTTCTTGTTTCTTCGATTGTAGATATTTCAGGTAGGACTGTTTCTTCCATTTTATGATGTCTGCTAGTTATTGGCTACAGACTGGAATTCTCCTTTGGTCCTTACATTTCATCCGTTTCCCTAAAGCTTCACTAACAGCGATGTATATTGTTCTTACTATTTCTTTCCACTCTTCATTAAAGTTCTGATTTTCTTGAACGTGCTTTAGTATTTCGTCTAAACTTTTTCTGTTTGACCGTCTAATGCTTGGATATTGTAGCATATGTATTCTATAGACTTCTTCTCGTTTAGGTTTTTGATTGTGCTTTTACTGTTATACAGTGGATTCTTAGTTTTGATATTACCAGAAAATGATCAGTACTCTGTAGACTCTAGTGTCTTCTATTAGTGGGATGGCTTTCCCATTTACAATAAGATAGTCTATTATAGATTTATTACCTCTAAGCATACCATGTAAATTTATGGATGGCTATATGTGGAAAATACTATTTCTTATTCTAAAGTTGTTAAAGGTAGAAAAACCTCTTAACTGATCTCTATTGTATTTTTAGTACGTTCTCCATGTGGCCCTACTATTTCTTGAATGGTAGATTTACCTGTCCTCGCACTGAAATCTCCAGTAAGTATTAAATACCCTGCTTTAGGTTTTCCATTAATCGTCCCCCGCATGTATTCGAATCTCCTCTGTTCCGGTTTCCCCACTGTCCATGATTCAGTACCATACAATGGTTTGCTCCAAACGTACATTCTCAAACATTTCTTCTTCAAATTAAGGCATATGTTTCATATTAGCAGACTTCTGTCGGCCAGGAATGCCCTCTTCGCCGGTGCTAGTCTGCTTTTTAAAACCTCCTTACTTCTTCCGTCTAGGGTTATTTTGCTTTCAAGGTAGATCTTCGTCAATTTCGTGATCACCAATTTTGATCTTATGCTTGGCTATTCTCATTTTCGCTACTTCCGATTACTTTTGTCGTCTACCAGCTTATTCTCAATCCGTATTCTGTACTCATTAGACTTTCCTTTCCATTCACCACATCCTGTAATTCTTCTTCACTTTCACTGACGATAGCAACGTCATCAGGGAATTTATCATTGATACCCTTTCATCTTGAATTTCAATCCAGCTCTTGAACATCCCTTTTATTTCCGTCATTGCTTCTTCACCGTGCAGATTGAAACCAGCGGGTGAAAGACTGCGTCCCTGTTTTACACCCTTTTTAGTCCAAGCACTTCGTTCTTGGTTTTACAGTCTTATTATTCTCTCTTGGTTCTCGTACATATTGTATATTACCAGTTTTCCCTACAACTTACTCGTATTTTTTTCAGAAATTCGGATATTTTTCACCATTTTGCATTATTGAACGCAAATCCTATGAATTTGTCGATTTTTCTTCAGTCTTGCTTCCAACGTCAGAACTGCCTCTCTGGTGACTTTACCTTTGCTAAAGCCAAACTCGTCGTCATTTAATTATCCTCAATTTTCATTTGCATTCTTCTGTTATTCCTGTCAGCAGCTTGGATGCGGTAGTTCTCGTACTTATCTGCCTTTGCTGTCTTAGGAATTGTGTGGACGATATTTATCCGAACGTCTGTGGTATGTTGCTAGTCTCATACACTGACGGAAAAGGAACGCAACACCAAAAAATAATTAGTGTAAAGTAATGAAATTTCTGGAATACTCTTGTCTAAGTAACATATTTAAATGATTAACACTGCAAATCGCACGTTAATGTAAGCGCGATGGCCGGCTGGAGTGGCCGAGCGGTTCTAGGCGCTACAGTGTGGAACCGCGCGACCGCTACGGTCGCAGGTTCGAATCCTGCCTCGGGCATGGATGTGTGTGATGTCCTTAGGTTAGTTAGGTTTAAGTAGTTCTAAGTTCTAGGGGACTGATGACCTCAGAATTTAAGTCCCATAGGGCTCAGAGCCATTTTTTGTAAGCGCGATGTCTAGTCGGCAGACAGGTTGGTTGCAGGGACTCAAACGGCCTCCTCCTAAACAACACACGGCCATGACTGGCACCGAGGGAGAACCCAATTTCGTCATAAAACGCAAAAGGCCGCTCTCCTGCCCACCAATGAGCTCAAAAAATGGTTCAAATGGCTCTGAGCACTATGGGACTTAACATCTGAGGTCATCAGTCCCCTATAACTTAGAACTACTTAAACCTAACTAACCTAAGGACATCACACACACCCATGCCCGAGGCAGGATTCGAACCTGCGACCGTAGCGGTCACGCGTTTCGAGACTGAAGCACCTAGAACCACTCGGCCACAATGGCCGGCCCAATGAGCTCAGACTTGACACAACTGAAGTCACAAATGGCAGTGCTTTGGGCTCTGTGGATGCGCGCTACGGGGCGTTTGTGTCGGAGCTGTCACTGAAATAACCGGTTGGTAACAGACTGCTGCTACAGATGCAGTACGATGCACCGGAGCCATATGCCGAACTCTATCGTCTTCCCTCCTTGTAGTGCAACGTGGCCGTTCGGAGCCTGCTCATATTTCCGTCGTTCATTCTCGTGACCACAGCTGCCAATAGTCGCGGGGTGCAGTGGCTACATTTCTGCCAAGTCTTTCTGCATTATCGCGTAAGAAACAACCAGTTTATCGTAGCCCTATTACACGACCTCGTTCAAACTCAGCGTGATGTTGATAATGGCATCCTTGTCACGTTAAAGGCATTCTTGACTAACATCAACTCACCATGTCTAATCTAAAAGGTAACTAACAATTACGACCGTTATAGCGTGTATTTAAAGCGAACCTGATTTCTATCCTTTTAGTGGCGCTATTGTCCCCACTATTACGCGACTGGCTAAAATTTTAAATATTCATTTTTCACACGTAGAAACACGCCTCCCAACTTTATGTCGTACAACTCCTTTTCGTGTTGCGATTTATTTCCGTACACATCAACTTGAACAACCGTTAGGTTGCTACTTCCCCAAATGCTTTGAGATATTATGATGAGCCGCGGGTTTGGGCGAGCGGTTCTAGGCTCTTCAGTCCGGAACCGCCCTGCTGCTACGGTCGCAGGTTCGAATCCTGCCTCGGGCATGGATGTCCTTAGGTTAGTTACGTTTACGTAGTCGTAAGTCCAGGGGACTGGTGACATCAGATGTTAAGTTCCATAGTGCTCAGAGCCATTTTTGTTATGATGGAATGTTGTCTGTCCCTCCTGTCTTATTTTATCTCAACTCTTTTAAATGCTGAGTCTAATACTGGACCCCTGTGTCTTCCATATTGACTCCAGTTTGTTCTTCTATCACGTTATCGGCCAAGTCCTCCCCATCATAGAGGCCTTCAATGTACTCTTTCGACTTCTCCGCGCTCTCTTTGCGTTTAACAATGGAACTGCATTCGTAATGTTGCAATGCTTGCTTTTAATTTCATTGCTTTTGTTTTGGTTGCCCTATATGCTGAGTCAGTGCTCCCGATGATCATTCCTTTATCGATTTCTTCATATCCCTTCTGCAGCCATTTCGGCTTGGCTGCCCTGCTCTTTCTATATATTTAATTCGCAACGATTTGCGTTGTAATCCTGATTGTTCTGGAACATTTTTTGTGGTTTTTTTTTCTTTCGCCAGTCAACTGAAGTATTTCCCTGGTTACCCAGGGTGTCTTCTGATGTGCAAGCGCTGTTCCTAAGTTTGTCCGCCCAACACCTCTGATTGCCCTTCATATAGATGTGCAGTCCTCTTCAACTGAAATTCACGCGATAATATTCCTTATGGGAGTATGCACATCCATAGCGACGTTCAAACACGTCTGATCATTCCTTAGTACTTCAGCATCCCATTTCCTTCAGCAATAATTCTGCCGGTTGATTCTCTTAAATTTCTGTATACCCTTCATCATTGCTAATCTGCGATCTGACTCCATATCTGCTCCTGGGTGCGCCTTACGATACAACATCTGATTTCGGATTCTCTGACTATGCTATAATCCAGATGGAATCTTCCCAAGTCTCCACATCTTTTCCAATTATACTTCTTCCTCTTCTGATCCTTGAACAGAGTATTCGCTATTACAGTCTGAAATCATTGTAGAACTCAGTGTTTCTCACCTCTTGCTCATACAGCCAAGCATATTTTCTTCCGTAATACTTCTTTCTATTCCTCCCCCTACAACCAAGTTCGAACTGCCCTTGACTAATTAGATTTTCATCTCCCTCTGCACACTGAATTACCCGTTAAATATCCTCGTCTACTTCTTCTCTCTCTTCATCTTCTGCTTGGCATGTATACCTTAAGTATCATGATTGGTGCGGATTGGCTATAAATTCTGATGAGGCAAGTCTATCACTGTTAACCACTCTCTGACCTACCTTTGTATTCACAACGCATCCTATGCCCGTTATACCATTCTCTGCTGGTATTGACGTTATCCTGTACTCACTTCACTAGAAGTTCTTGTCTTCTTTCCATTTAACGTCACTGACCCACACTATATCTAGATTCAGCGTCGGTATTTCCCTTTTCACATTCTCTAACTTGTGTGCTACGTTCAGACTCGTAGACTATTATCCCACCATTGGTTATTCCAACTTTTTCCGCCGTGTGGGGCAGCCGCGCGGTCGGAGGCGCCTTGCGACTGTCCGCGCGGCTCCCGCCCGTCGGGGGTTCGAGTCCTTCCTGGGGTATGAGCGTGTCTGTGTGTGCGTGCGTGTGTGTGTGTGTCTGTCTGTGTGTGTGTGTGTGTGTGTGTGTGTGTGTGTGTGTTGTCCTTAGCGTAAGTTAGTTGACGTTAGATTAAGTAGAGTGTAAGCCTAGGGATCGATTACTTCAGCAGTTTGGTCCCATAGGAACTCACCACAATTTTCCAATTTTCCAACTTTTCCCCATGGTCACCTCGCCCCTCGCAGTCCCTTCCCAGAGATCCAAATGGGGGACTAATCCGGAATCTTTTGCCAATATCTAGATCATCATGACACTTTTTCAATTACAGACCCCATTTCCTGTCGACATATGTACATCATGTGTCTTAATGCAGTGGTTTCCACTACCTCCTGTATCCTCGTGCCGTTGATCATGGCTGATTTTTCCGCCTTTTGCGGCAGTTTCACGCCTCAGGGGCAAGAGAGTGCCCTGAACCTGCGTCAACTTTGACAAGGCCACTAATGGACCAGAGGGGTCACTTTTTATGCCGGCAGTATTTGGCCGCCATTGCCGATGATTTTTATTCAAAATGTAAGCATTGTCTGGATGTGAACCCAGGATCCAGGACGTACTGATCTCTAGTCAAAGTGGCTACCCCTAGGCGACAGTTGGACTACTGTCATGTATGAGGGTGAGTCAAATGAAAACCTTAAATATTTTTTAAATATTATTTATTGTGCAGAAGTGGTACAAAGCTGCATCACTTTTAAACTTAATCTACCCAACGCTCAATGCAAGTCGTCCAGCGCTTACAAAGTGCATAAATACATTTAGAAAAAAATTCTTTTGGTAGTCCGCGCAACCACTCATGCACCGCGTGGCGTACCTCTTCATCAGAACGGAACTTCTTTCCTCGCATTCCGTCTCTGAGTGGTCCAAACACAAGGAAATTACTTGGGGCAATGTCCGGTGAGTATGGTAGATGAGGAAGACACTCAAAATGCAGGTCTGTGATTGTTGCAACTGTTGTACGGGCAGTGTGGGGCCTTGCATTGTCATGTTGCAAAAGGACACCTGCTGATAGCAATCCATGTCGCTTTGATTTGATTGCAGGCCACAGATGATTTTTTTTAGGATGCGTGTGTATGATTCACTGGTGACAGTGGTCCCTCTAGGCATGTAATGCTCCAAAATGACGCCTTTTTCGTTCCAAAACAGAGTCAGCATAACCTTCCCTGCTGATGGTCCTGTTCGAAACTTCTTTGGTTTTGGTGATGAGGAATGGCGCTATTCCTTGCTCGCTCTCTTCGTTTCCTGTTGGTGGAAGTGAACCCAGTAACGATTCTTGCAAGGAAGCCATCACCTTCTCGTTCAAAGCTCCGAAGAAGTTCTTCACAAGCATCAACACGTCGTTCTCTCAATTCAGGAGTCAACTGCCGTGGCACCCATCTTGCAGACACTTTGTGAAACTGGAGCACATCATGCACAATGTGGTGTGCTGACCCATGACTAATCTGTAAAAATGGTGCAGTGACCTTCTGTGTCGCTCGGCGGTTTTCCTTCACTATGGCTTCAACTGCTGCAATGTTCTGTGGAGTGACAACTCGTTGTGCCTGACCTGGACGAGGAGCGTCTTCCGCTGAAGTCATACCATTTGCGAACTTTCTACTCCATTCATAGACTTGCTGCTGTGACAAACATGCATCACCGTACGGAACCTTGATTCGTCGATGAATTTCAATAGGTTTCACACCTTCACTACCAAAACCGAATAAGAGAACGCTGTTCTTCCGTGGTGCAAGTCGCAAGTGGGGCGGCCATCTTTATACTGATACTGCGACGGTATGTGTGCATCTGCATCATGCTGCCACTTATAGGCCATTCTGCACGCTGTTTGGAGCACGCTTACCAACTTACAGGATAACGGCGCGAAATTTCGATTTGTTATTACAAATTTAAGGTTTTCATATTTGACTCACCCTCGTAGAAGTAGTTTGAATTGTAATAATACTTTTTGCCTTTTATGATACTTTTTCTTCTTGGATGTGCAGAACTATGTAGTTGTTAATGTAAGGGAGAGCGTTGTACCGGGAGGATAGCGTACCTAGGAACACATGATGTTTGCTGGTCAGTGATTGAATCTAGTGATCGATTTTAAAATATTACGTGTTCTATGTATGGAAGTGGTGTATAACATGTTGCAGCTACGTGGGAGATACTGTAAATTCTCCAGTTTCAGTCTTTCATGGCGCGTAATATATGTACGTATGATCTGTTAAGTTGTACTTCATTAGTAGCACACAATGTCGTAGCTCGAAACAGAAAATGTGATATTTGCAAATGAAATCGGTTGCTTTAATGTCTTATTGCTCTATTTCGAAAATCGGAATTTCTGTTAGTTTCAAGCAGTGCGGGTGAGGTGTACCAAACACGTACAGCTCAGTCTGGCTGCTTTCTCAGTTCTAGACACGCCATTCTCACTTGAGAACGGTTTTGCTGCGGGAGACCGGTGTGGGTGAGGAGTGGTGAAATGTGTGGCAGCGGCCCCGTACACACCTGGGGGGCGCGAGGTGTCCGAACAGCAGACCGCCGGGCCTGGTGGCCGCGAGGAAGCTGCCCGGCCTGTGGGCTGCTCTCCCTGCGGGGGCGGCGCCGGAGGCGGGGGCGACGCAGCGGCGGCCGCAGGGGGCGGCGCGACGCGCGCCCTCCGCCTGCAGCGTCTCGGCCAGCAGGCAGACGGAGCGCACGTGGCTGCACAGGTGCGGGTCTGCAACAGCGGCGGACGCTCAAAAACAAAACACACTCCCTCCTCCCTGTCCAGCAGCCGCGGCGCAAGCACCCCACTCACGCTATAGAACGAGTGTTCCTGTCTTTTTATACAACTACCCTTCTGCTCCTAGCTCTGCCTCACACACACACACACACACACACACACACACACACAAAGTGATCATTCAAAACATTGTAACCATATACTTAATAGCTTGTTTCTCCATCTTTGGAGCGAAATAAACTACTGGCTATTAAAACTGCTACACCACGAAGATGACGTGCTACAGACGCGAAATTTAACCGACAGGAAGAAGATGCAGTCATATGCAAATGATTAGCTTTCCAGAGCATTCATACAAGGTTGGCGCTGGTGGCGACACCTACAACGTACTGACATGAGGAACGTTTCCAACCGATTTCTCATACACAAACAGCAGTTGACCGGCGTTACCTGGTGACACGTTGTTGTGATGCCTCGTCTAAGGAGGAGAAACGCGTACCATCACGTTTCCGACTTTGATAAAGGTCGGATTATAGCCTATCGCGATTGCAGTTTATCGTATCGCGACATTGCTGCTAGCGTTGGGCGAGATCCAATGACTGTTAGCAGAATATGGAATCGGTGGGTTCAGGAGGGTAATACGGAATGTCTTGCTGGATCCCAACGGCCTCGTATCACTAGCAGTCGAGATGACATGCATCTTATCCGCATGGCTGTAAACAGATCGTACAGCCACGTCTCGATCCTTGAGACAACAGATGGGGACGTTTGCAAGACAGCAACCTTCTTCACGAACAGTTCCACGACGTTTGCATCAGCATGCACTATCAGCTCGGGGACCGTGGCTGCGGTTACCCTTGACGCTGCATCACAGACAGGAGCGCCTGCGATGGTGTACTCAACGACGAACCTGGGTGCTCGAATGGCAAAACGTCATTTTTTCGGACGAATCCAGGTTCTGTTTACAGCATCATGATGATCGAATCCGTGTTTGGCGACATCGCGGTGAATGCACATTGGAAGCCTGTATTCGTCATCGCTATACTGGCGAATCACCCGGCGTGATAGTATGGGGTGCCATTGGTTACACGTCTAGGTCACCTCTTGTTCGCATTGAAGGCAGTTTGAACAGTGGTCGTTACATTTCAGATGTGTTACGACCCGTGGCTCTACCCTTAATTCGATCCATGCAAAACCCTACTTTTCAGCAGGATAATGCACGACCGCATGTTGCAGGTCCTGTACGGGCCTTTCTGGTTACAGAAAATGTTCGACTGCTGCCCTGGCCAGCACATTCTCCAGATGTCTCACCAACTGAATACGTCTGGTCAATGGTGGCCGAGCAACTGGCTCGTCACAATACGCCAGTCACTACTCTTGATGAATTGTGGTATCGTGTTGAAGCTCCATGGGCAGCTGTACCTGTAAACGCCATTCAAGCTCTATTTGACTCAATGCCCAGGCGTATCAATGCCGTTATTACGGCCAGAGGTGGTTGTTCTGGGTACTGATGTCTAAGGATCTATGCACCCAAATTGCGTGAAAATGTAATCATATGTCAGTTCTAGTATAATATATTTGTGCAACTAATACCGGTTTATCATCTGCATTTCTTATTGGTATAGCAATTTTAATGGCCAGTAGTGTACATCACTGATCCTGCGTACCAGGGATCCGACAGTTTGTTGGTACGTATGTGGCATTTGATGTGTCTATGCACAGATCATGTAATTCGCGTAAATGAAGGGTTGCGATTTCAGTATGTGGTGATGGCGCCAGATAGCGACCCAGATTAGTTCCGTAGGATTTACATCAGACGAAATTGGTCGCCTAGACATCAGCGTGAGTTCACTACAATGCTCCACTGTAGCACGGCTCTGGCTCAGAGACACGAACAAGTATACTGCTGAAGGATGGCATCACCGTCGGGGAAGACATCAAGCATGAAGGGATGCAGGTGGTTCGCAGCTGTCAGCGTGTCTTCCATTACCACTACAGTTCCCATTCGAGCGTAGGAGAATGTCTCCCATAGCATAATACTGCCCCTACAAGCCTGTCTCCGTGGCGCGCTGCACGTTTCGAGCCGCCGTTCACCTCGCTGACGCCCACAGCAAAAATGTCATTCACCCAAACAGCAGACACGTTTCCATGGATCAACGGTCGAATCCCGATGGTCCCGTGCCCACTGCAATCGTAACTGACGACGTCGTTGGGTCAACATGTGAGCACGAAGGGGTGGTCTGCTGCGGATCTCCATGTTGAACAATGTACGATGAACGGCCTGCTCCGAAACACTTGTGCGTCCACCAGCGTTAACCTCTTTCTGCAAAGATGCCACAGACCACAATCTATCCTACTTTCCACCTCATTCTGTGAAGAGTCGTGGACGTCCAACCATTTAGCGCCTAGTAGTAGTTTCATTGTCCTTCTGCCTCTTTCCGTAGATGCTCACTACAGTAGCATTTGAACGTTCGACCACCTTCGCCATTTTCGAGATATTCTTTCACAGGTTCTGAGAAATAATAATCTCCTCTTTGTCAGAGACCTTTATGTCAATGGATTTCTCCATTTGTAGCCCATATCTTCGCTACGGTAATCCCCCGTCCGTATCCTTCTGTTAGTTCGCTTCAAATCGCAAGGGAATCTGGCATGAGCAAGAGTAGTGTTGTTCATGTTCTGCATCGCCAACAATATCATCCTTACCATATCAATCTCCGCCAAGAATTAACTGGTACGGATTGTATGCGTCGCATTGAATTCTGCCGATGGGCTCAACTTCACATTCAGCGGGATGGCACATTTAATAATTTGATTTTATTTTCTGACGACGCTACATTCATGAACCATGGAAATGTTAATTTGCATAACATGCGTTATTGGGCAACTGAAAATCCATGTTGGCTGCTGTAAGTTGCACTCCAAAAACCGTGGTTGATGAATCTGTGGTGTGGGATTTTAGAGATAGGCACCTGTTTCATCGAAGGAAATCTTAATGGTAGGAAGAACACCACATTCCTGCAAGAAACATTAGGTCTGTTACTGGAAGAAATACCTTCAGGAACAAGGAACAGAATCTGGTATCAACACGATGGGTACCCATCGCATTTTTCGGTGATGGCTAGAAATGAGATGCAGAGACAATTCCCAAATCGTTGGATTGGACGCGGACGAGGTGTGTCGTAGACGGCTCGTTCGCCAGTCTTGACGCCTCTGGATTTTTGCTTGTGGGGATTCGTAAAAGACATTGTTTATAAAGACATTCCAACTACACCTGAAGATATGCGAGAGAGAATTCTTAGAGCATATGCCGAAGCGATAAGGAATACCACTCAGTCCATGTTAAGAAGATTCGCGGCACTGCATTGATACCAAAGGTCATCACTTGGAACACCTTCTGTAAATGGACATTCATGCCGCCTTTTTGACCTTCGTTGACCCTCAAAGACCTTACTGTTACACATCATTGGATTCGTCTCGATAGCCGCTATCAGAAAATAAGTACCAAATTACAACATCCGATTTTTAAAAAAACGAAGTTGAATTTCATATCTCTGACGTGACCTCACCTAGCAACTAAAACCCAGCGTCATATTATGGCCCCCATTGTACCATGCAACATTTGTCCCGTGAACTTCCCAGCTATTATCATACTTTCGGAGTTATTCTGGTGGCAATAGACAGTGACTCACCCTGTATATATATAATGTGGTATCAACAAAAAAAGAATATTTTTGTTGCAGGTGACCTTACAATGCTTAGCAGCAATACACAACAAGCACAAGAAGGACTGGAATACTTACGTGAAGTCCCCACAAAAACGGATCTATAGATATCTTATGAGAAAACTCATTACATGGAAAGAAAGAACAACAACAACCAGAGCACGTACACAAAATACGGAAAGGTTAACAGAGCGGGAAAATTCAAATATCAAAACTTCAGAAAGGGTACATACTGACACGGACGCACTAAAATAAAAGAATTATTTCATGACAGGCTAAATTCAGACACTGCAGTGCACTTGTAGCTACTACCAGAAGCTCTCTACGTATCAGAAACGGCCACATTCGGAGCATCAGTCATCACAGAGACAGAAAAAATAGAATGTAAAATCCTCATAAAAATTTACAGAGCATTACACAGCGGTGGTATATGCATGAGGAGACCAATCAAAAAATTATATGAACACACAGACAGGTTCTCACAAAGAGAATTGTTGATGTAGTTAACAGTTCAATCAAAAAAAAAAAATTGGTTTTAAGAAATAGAAGTAGACCTAAAACAAATAGGCATCAGTATTGAAATGATAAATGAAAGAAACAAATTTAGGAACAACATTATGAACACGAAATCTGAAATAAAAGAAAGGAAGAAAACAGGCAAAATATGGACAGAGCAAAGGAAACAGGGACACAGATGGTTTAGGGAAGAATAAAGAAAACGAAACACGAAAAAAATGAATAATCATGTAACATTCAATTTAACCACTGTCTCTTCCCCTCCCATCTCTCTGCAAATCTCCTCCTGCCTCCGCCCCCCCCCCTCTCTCACTTTCTCTCTCTCTCTCTCTGACCATCTCTAGATCTACATCTACGTAGATACTCCGCTGGTCACCGTACCGTGCGAAGCGGAGGACACCCTGTTCCACTATTAGTTTTTTCGTTTCTTGTTCCACTAGCAAACAGACCGAGGGGAAAACAACTCTGTGTATGCCGCCGTATGAGCCGAAATTTCTCGAATCTTATCTTTGTGATGCATGTTGGCGGCAGTAGAATCGTTTGGCAGTTAGCTTCAAATACCGGTTCTCTAAATTTTCTGAATAGTGTTTCTTGAAATCAACGTCTCATTCTCTCCAGGGATTCTCATTTCAGATACCGAAGCATTTGCGTAATACTTACGTGTTGTTCGAACCTGCCGGTAACAAATCTAGCAGACCGCCTCTGAACTGCTTCAATGTCTTCCTTCAGTCCGACCTCGCACGGGTCCCAAACACTCGAACAGTACTCAAGAATGGGTCACAACAGTGTCCTAAACGCGGTCTTCTCTTTCCTAAAATCCTCCCAATAAACCGACGATTCGCCATCCTTACTACAGTTCTTATATGTTTGTTCCACTTCATATCGCTTTGCAACGTTAACGCCCAGATATTTAAAGGATTTGGCTGTGTCAAGCAGGACACTAGTAATACTGCATCCGAACATTACAGGTTTGTTCTTCCTACTCATACGCACCAACTGGAAATTTTGTGTAAGTCGCCTTGTATCTTCCAACAGTCACTCATCTTCGACACCATACCGTACACAACAGCATCATCGGCAAAAAACCGCAGATTTCTGGCCACCAGTCCGCCAAATCATTTATGTATATAGAAATCAGCTGCGGTCCTATCTCACTTCCCTGCGGCACTCCTGGTGGTACCCCTGTCTCTTATGAACACTCGCTGTCGACAACAACATACTAAGTTCTATTACTTAAGAAGTCTTCGAACCACTCACATATCTGCGAACTTATTCCGTATGCTCGCACCTTCGTTAACAGCCTGTAATGGAGCACCTTGTCAAATGCTTTCTGGAACTCTAGAAATATGGAATCTGTCTATTGCGCTTCATTCATTGTTCGCAGTATATCATGTGAGAAAAGTGCAACCTGTTTCACAAGAGCGATGCTTTCTGAAACCATGCTGATTCGTGCACATAAGCTTCTCAGCCTCAAGAATATTTATTATATTCGAACTGAGAATACATTCAAGGATCCTGCAGCAAACAGCAGTAAGGGATATTGGTCTGTAATTTTGCGGGTCCGTTGTCTTATTCGTCTGAATACCTAAGTCACCTGTGCTTTTTTTTTCCCAGTAGTTTGGGTTTTTGTGCTGGGCGAGAGATTCGCGATAAATGCAGACTAGGTAAGAGGTTACTGCACTAGAGTACACTTTGAAAAACCTACTTGGGATTGCAACCGGACCTGGTGATTTTTTGCTTTCAAATCTTTCAGTTGTTTCTGTATGCCAGGGATGCTTATTACTATTTTATCCATACGAGAATCTGTCCGATAGTCAAGTGACGGTATGTTTGTACGACTCTCCTGTGTGAACGATATTGAACGTGAGAGTTGAAACTTCGGCTTTCGTTTTGCTATCTTCGACTGCCTCACCAGACTGGTCAACATGGGACTGAATAGAAGCCTTAGACCAACTCATGATTTCACGAAAGACCAGAATTTTCTCGAGTTCTCTTCCAGATCTTTCGCTAAGGTGTGACGGAGATAGTTGCTGCACGCTTCACGCATAGACCTTTTCACAGATGAACGAGCCCGCATCTCGTGGTCGTGCGGTAGCGTTCTCGCTTCCCCCGCCTGGGTTCCCGGGTTCGATTCCCGGCGGGGTCAGGGATTTTCTCTGCCTCGTGATGGCTGGGTGTTGTGTGCTGTCCTTAGGTTAGTTAGGTTTAAGAAGTTCTAAGTTCTAGGGGACTGATGACCGTAGATGTTAAGTCCCATAGTGCTCAGAGCCATTTGAACCTCCATTTTTGAACAGATGCACGAAACTCTACTAACCTTCGCTTGTCGTTACCTATGCGTTTCCTTTTGAACTAAGAGAGCAACAGCCCCTTGTTTCCTCAGCATCCACCGGATTCCGTTACTAAACCATAGTGGATGTTTTCCATCCTTCATCCACTTACTAGGCACATTACTCTCCAGACCACGATTTACAGTCTGTTTAAACTTTCACCATAATTTCTCTACATCCATCTTACTGGAATTGTTGTTGTTGTTGTGGTCTTCAGTCCTGAGAATGGTTTGATACAGCTCTCCATGCTACTCTATCCTGTGCAAGCTTCTTCATCTCCCAGCACCTACTGCAACCTACATCCTTCTGAATCTACTTAGTGTATTCATCTCTTAGTCTCCCTCTACGATTTTTACCCTCCATGGTGCCCTCCAATGCTAAACTTGAGATTCCCTGATGCCTCAGAACATGTCCTACCAACCGGTCCCTTCTTCTAGTCAAGTTGTGCCACAAACTCCTCTTCTCCCCAATTCTATTCAATACCTCCTCATTAATTATGTGATCTACCCATCTAATTTTCAGCATTCTTCTGTAGCACCACATTTCGAAAGCTTCTATTCTCTTCTTGTCCAAACTATTTATCGTCAATGTTTCACTTCCATACATGGCTACACTCCATACACATACTTTCAGAAACGACTTCCTGACACTTAAATCTATATTCGATGTTAACAAATTTCTCTTCTTCAGAAACGCTTTCCTTGCCATTGCCAGCCTACATTTTATATCCTCTCTACTTCGACCATCATCAGTTATTTTGCTCCCCAAGTAGAAAAACTCCTTTACTACTTTAAGTGTCTTATTTCCTAATCTAATTCCCTCAGCATCACCCGACATAATTCGACTATCCTTGTTTTGCTTTTGTTGATTTTCATCTTATATCCTCCTTTCGAGAAACTGCCCATTCCGTTCAACTGCTCTTCCAAGTCCTTTGCTGATCTGACAGAATTACAATGTCATCGGCGAACCTCAAAGTTTTTATTTCTTCTCCATGGATTTTAATGGCTACTCCGAATTTTTCGCAGGTTCGAATCCTGCCTCGGGCATGGATGTGTGTCTGTCCTTAGGTTAGTTAGGTTTAAGTAGTTCTAAGTTCTAGGGGACTGATGACCACAGTAGTTAAGTACCATAGTGCTCAGAGCCATTTGAACCATTTTGAACGGAATTTTTCTTTTGTTTCCTTTACTGCTTGCTCAATATACAGATTGAATAACATCGGGGAGAGGCTAAAAACCTGTCTCACTCCCTTCCCAACCACTGCTTCCCTTTGATGTCCCTCAACTCTTATAACTGCCATCTGGTTTCCGTACAAATTGTAAATAACCTTTCGCTCCCTGTATTTTACCCCTGCCACCTTTAGAAATTGAAAGAGACTATTCCAGTCAACATTGGCAATAGCTTTCTCTAAGTCTACAAATGCTAGAAACGTAGGTTTGCCTTTCCTTAATCTTTCTTCTAAGATACGTCGTAAGGTCAGTATTGCCTCACGTGTTCCAACATTTCTACGCAATCCAAACTGCTCTTCCCCGAGGTCGGCTTCTGCCAGTTTTTCCATTCGTCTGTAAAGAATTCGCGTTACTATTTTGCAGCAGGGGCTTATTAAACAGATGTTTCGGTAATTTTCACACCTGTCAACATCTGCTTTTTTTGGTATTGGAATTATACTATTCTTCTTGAAGTCTGAGGGTATTCAGCCTGTCTCATACATCTTGCTAACCAGATGGTAGAGTTTTGTCAGGACTGGCTCTCTCAAGGCCGTCAGTAGTTCTAATGGAATGTTGTCTACTCCCAGGGCCTTGTTTCGACTCAAGTCTTTCAGTGCTCTGTCAAACTCTTCACGCAGTATCATATCTCCCATTTCATCTTCATCTACATCCTCTTCCATTTCCATAATATTGTCTTCAAGTACATCGCCCTTGTATAGACCCTCCTCATACTCCTTCCACCTTTCTGCTTTCCCTTCTCTGCTTAGAACTGGGTTTCCATCTGAGCTCTTGATATTCATACAAGTGGTTTGCAGTTTCTTCAGTTTTAATCTACAGTTCATAACCAATAGATTGTGGTCAGAGTCCACATCTGCCTCTGGAAATGTCTTACAATTTATAGTCTGGTTCCTAAATCTCTGTCTTACTATTATATAATCTACCTGATACCTCTAGTATCTCCAGGATTCGTCCATGTATACAACCTTCTTTTATGATTCTTGAACCAAGTGTTAGCTATGATTAAGTTATGCTCTGTGCAAAATTCTACCAGGCGGCTTCCTGTTTCATTTCTTACCCCCAATCGATATTCACCTACTACGTTTCCTTCTCTCCCTTTTCCTACTATCGAATTCCAGTCACCCATGACTATTAAATTTTCGTCCCCCTTCACTATCTGAATAATTTGTTTTATGTCATCATACATTTCATCAATCTCTTCAACATCTGCAGAGCTAGTTGGCACATAAACTTGTACTACTGTACTAGACATGGGCTTCGTGTCTATCTTGGCCACAATAATGCGTCCACTATGCTGTTTGTAGTAGCTTTCCCGCAACCGTATTTTTTTATTCATTATTAAACCTACTCCTGAATTACCCCTATTATAACCCTATATTCACCTGACCAGAAGTCTTGTTCCTCCTGCCACCGAACTTCACTAATTGCTACTATATATAACTTTAACCTATCCATTTCCGTTTTTAAATTTTCTAACCTACCTGCCCGATTAAGGGATCTGACATTCAACGCTCTGATCCGTAGAATGCCAGTTTTCTTTCTCCTGATAACGACGTCCTCTTGAGTAGTCCCCGCCTGAAGATCCGAATGGGGGACTATTTTACCTCCGGAATATTTTACCCAAGACTATGCCATCATCATTTAACCATACAGTAAAGCTGCATGCCCTCGGGAAAAATTACGGCTATAGTTTCCCCTTACTTTCAGCCGTCTGCAGTACCAGCACAGCAAGGCCGTTTTGGCTAGTGTTACAAGGCCAGATCAGTCAATCATCCAGACTGTTTCCCCTGCAACTACTGGGAAGGCTGCTGCCCCTCTTCAGGAACCACACATTTGTCTGGCCTCTCAACAGATACCCCTCCATTGTGGTTGCACCTACGGTATGGCCATCTGTATCGCTGAGGCACGTAAGCCTCCCCACCAACGGCAAGGTGCATGGATCTTGGTGGGGTTACTCGAATTAAGTGATGTCAGTTCACTGTCTAATTGAGATGCTAGCAACTGCTTATATGCTCTATCTAGCAGAAACAGTCTCCTGGACTTCTTGGCTCATTTATTAACTTTCGAATCATTGTTGCTATAATAACATCACGATCACTAATCCCTGTTTCTGTACTGACACTGTCGGTTAGGTCTGGCCTATTTGTAGGTACAAAGTGTAAGATTATCCCTGTGTTCCACTGTCCATTTTCTCTTATCCCAATCTCTGCTTCCATGCCCTCCTCAACCCCTCCCCCTCTCTGTCCATTCCCTCCTCTATTTATCGCAACCTTCAACCAGCTACACATAGCCCCTGCAAAACAGGCTGACGAACTGGGTCGATACTACTCTGGCATGACACATGTGTCATGTAGGACATCCAACATGTTTGCAACTTTAAAACCGTTTTAGGCCTGACACGTAGGCTGCCATGCAAAGCAAGCTGGTAAAGGAGGCCGGTACCACTCCAGCACAATGCACCTGTTGCACAGGACAGCCTACACACCAGGTGCTGAAAAAAAAAAACATTTCTTTCCCTGACTAATAGGCTACCCTGCAAAGCAGGTTGACAAGGGAGGCAAATACTATTTCCACACAATACAACTACCATGCAAGGCAGGGGCTGGAGAAATAATGTTTTTCGCACTCATATTCGAACCCGGAGATTATATACCCCATAGTGCAGATACTCGAAAAGTTTGCTGTTTGTGTGCCAAATATGGTTGAAGTTCATTTGGGGCGTGGAAGGAGGACCCAGACATACATCCAAACATACTTACCAATCTGTTTTAAATATAAATGGTTCAAATGGCTCTGAACATTATGGGACTTAACATCTGAGGTCATCAGTCCCCTCGAACTTAGAACTACTTAAACCTAACTAACCTAAGGACATCACACACACCCACGCCCGAGGCAGGATTCGAACCTGCGACCGTAGCAGTCACATGGTTCCGGACTGAAGCGCCTAGAACCGCACGTCCACTGCGGCCGGCTTTTAAATATACGCAAGGAATCTCTCCTAAGAGTCATCATGCAAATTTTCTCCAGTGTTTTAGGAGATATCTACAATTCTGTTTTTGCTTTCTGAATTTTAGACTTGTATTATCGACATGTATTAACAGGGACAGTAAAACATGGACAATTTACAGTAGCCCAGCACTCCATTGCAACTGCAGTACTAGTTATTCTTTGAGTTTTACTGTCCCTGTCAATACATTCTGATAAAATAAATATCGCACACAACAATCTGGGAACGCCATGTCGAATGGGTACGAAAAATTCCTTTAGGAACAGTAAACAAATTGACACGGCGTCGCGCATGAAACACGTGATGAGGACAGTTTTTTTTTTTTTTTTGCTGATTCCAACTACCCGCAAAAGAAATGGAAATTTCAAATATCTGCTGAAACAGAAAATGAGCCTGGCGACTCTTAAAAGTGGTGAACCCCCCCCCCCCCCACCCCCACACACACACATATGTATATATATACGAGGTGCGACAATAAAGTAATGATACTGATTTACTTTGCAAGATATGGCAACCCTACAGGCTTGCGTAGGCACAATATCATTGACCTTGGTATATAAGCTGCTTGAAGTCCAAGCTGCACATCGACACAACTGCTCAGTCGTGAGTTGTGCTGTAATACGTTAACACGTGCTTCTGTCTCTCATCACTGAAATGCGCATAATATTGCGCAACGGTACACCATTTCTTTTTGCAATAAATTGGGTGGAACCGCGACGACAACTTACGGTAAGCTTCAGAAGACATTTGGAGAGGAGGTTATGTCAAGAGCTCAAGTTTTTCGGTGGCATAAAATGTTTAGTGAAGGCAGAACGAAAGTTGAAGATAAAGACCACAGTGGACTACCATCAACCTCATGGACGGTTGTCAACTTGGCCAGGGTGCTTGAACTCGTATGATCTGATCGAAGATTATACATGAAAATGATTGCAGAAGAACTGAACATCAATCGAGAAACGGTTCGTCTAATAATAACTGAAGAGCTTGGTATGAGAAAGATTTGTGCAAAAACGGTCCCCAAAAATCTCACCCCAAACAGTGAGAAACATGGAAAAATGTGACATTCAATCTGTTACAGCAAACGGAAATCGATCCAGAATTGTTGAGCCGTGTTATCACTGGAGATGAAAGTTGGTTTTTTTCAGTACGATTCAGAGACAAAACGCCAAAGTTCGTAATGGTGCTCAAAGGGATCACCCAGACCAAAAGAAGGTCGCATGTCAAAGTCAAAAGTGAAATGCGTGCTTGTGTGATTCTTTGATTCCAGGGGAATTGTTTATAAAGAGTGGGTGTGTCCAATATTACTACAAAGAAATCTTAGAAAGACTTCGTAAAAGACTTCTTCGTGTCCGTGTCAACATTGCTGATAATTGGATTCTGCATCACGGTAATTCGCCATACCATACTGCTCTGTCAGTACAGCAATTTTTAACCTCAAAACAAAATTCAGTACTACCACAGCCACCTTATTCACCAGATATCGCTCCGTGCGACTTTTTTCTATTTCTAAGAGCCAAAACAGCGGTCAAGGGACACCATTTTCAAACAACACAAGATGTCCAAAAATCTGTGACGAGGGGCTTAGAGGATATTGCAGAAGATGAGTTCCAGAAATTTTACCATCAATGGCAGAAGAGCTGGAAAAAGTGTGTGCAATCACAAGGGAACTACTTTGAAGAAGACAACACTAAACTTGACTAAAACGGTAAGCAACATTTTTTTCATATCAGTCTCATTACTTTATTGCCACCTAGAAGTTGTACCACAAATATTGCGGAAATGGAAAGTGCTACTGATATATGGTTTTCACATAATGTAATAGTATTTATAAGCTGTATTTCTGTGCAAACGTACTCTTTTGTAAATGGAACAATGCTTATTGACATTAACAAACTAAAACTAGGATAAATTAGAAAGTGAGTTGTGTTTGTTGCAGATTTCTTTACGAGATATGATATTTTGAAAAGTTCCAAACTGACACCTGTTTGTCCCATATAGCCTGCGTTGTTGCTAGGTACGAAGTTTTTATGTTTATTTAGAGTGTGCTTGTATGTCCCTTGAGTGTATGTCTAGATGCTAGTCAGTCAGTGAGTGACGGTCCAAGCGGTAGGTCGTGAGTGGACGATGGGATTTACGAACGCAGAAAATTCTGTCATGCTCATGATTTATTGAGGGTGTAGGAACAATGCAGTTCGTTCTGGTTCAGTGCATGTGGCAAGATGTCCCAACAGACGTCAACCATCTCGACAGTTATTTATCAACCTCTTCAACAAGTTACCTGAAAGTGGTAATGTAACACCCAGAGAATGTAACAGAAGAAAGCAAGAAGAGGGCAAAATTAATGTCCTTTCTTCTGCAGTTGATCCACTACTTAGCTCCCTCACAATCGCATGAGGAAGGGACATGAGTTGGGCGAGTGTCCTACGCATTCTCCATCGACACAGGTTACAACTGTATCACAACTCTCAACATCAAGAGCCTCATGGAAACGATCGCGATGATCGTCTTAACTTCTGTACATGGGAATTAAGACAGGATACTCCAGATGTGTCATGTATCTTATTCAGTGATGAAGCCACAATTACCTATCATGGGTAGGTAAATCGCTGAAACATGCATTGTTGATCTGTTGACAGCTCCCATTGGCTTCATCAGGTGGAACGTCAGCGTCCATGGAGTGTAAATGTGTGGTGTGGGATAGTGAACCATCAACTCATAGGCTAGCATTTCATAGCCGGAACACTGAATGCACAAAAGTATTGCAGCCTCCTAATAGACCATCTCCCATGAATGCTAGAAGACGTTCCAGTAGTACCAACACGATGGCTGTCCAGCCCACAGTACATGAAGGACTGCAGCATGTCTTCAGGAATTGTTACCAAACCTTTGGATTAGGCGCAGAGGACCTGTACCTAGGCCAGCCCATTCCTGGATTTGACGCCTGTAGATTTTTTCTGTGGGGAAAGCTGAGAGACGCCGTCTACAAGAATATAACAACTACACTTGATGAAATTCAACGACGTATTATTGCTGCCTGCTCGGCTATGTCTGCTGAAACGCTAGTATGTGTGTAGCAGTCGTTCCATACGAGACTGAAAGCGTGAATTTCCGCTGCCGGTGGTCATTTTGAACACAACCTGTGATGGACAATTATCTCGTCACTGGTCAGAATCCACGTAAGCCCTTGTGCTGTTCTTCAGTGTGTGCTACCACAGGTATTGTGTAAGTGTCGGTTTGGTAGCTTTTCAAAATAAGATACCTCGTAAACGACTCACACTGGAACCCTGCAACAAACACAACTCATACTCTAATAAACACTCCTTTTAATGTTTTAAAGTCAGTAGGCATTGTTCCATTACAAAGTGTATGTTTGCACAAAAAATACACTTTCCAAGCATATATATACAAAGGGTGTTCAAAAAGTTTTGCACAGTCGTCTCTAACTTTTTTATTTTTTGCAGGAGGAGAATGAAATTTTTTGTGAACATACTTTGAAAATTTAACTATAAGTTGGAGTATAAAAATTGTGTACAGGCGAGCCATAACGGACAGTGAAGTAGATGTCACGTTGCGTCAACGGTCGGTGATGGATTTCCTCTTCAAGACCGGCGATGCTCCTGCCACATCGATTCACATGAAGTTGCTCCCTGTTTATGGGGAGAACACAGTGGATCGCAGCAGTATCCAGCGATGCGTTCAGAGGTTTAAAGAAGCTGAAGGTGGACAATCCACGATGCGGCAGACCATCGATGGCAGTGAGCGATGTGAATAAGGAGACCATTGATCAAATCATCCAAAATGACGACATGACAGCTTGCTGAAATGACTCGTTTGTCATTAGGTAGTGTGGTATTACTGGTAGTGTCACTAGGGTTGGGTGTCTAGATTATTGACAAGAGAAATGAAAATGATGAGGAAGAATGTGTGCGAGGGTTTCATGAAGATCTTTACTGAAGAGTGAAAACAGTGTCTTGACGGCGTCATTACCCAGGTTGAAACATAATTGTTTTTATCCGAACCTGAGAGCAAAACCCAATCCATGGAGTGGCGTCATCCGGGTTGCTCTAAGAAAAAGAAACCAAGACTTTCACGAACAGCAGGCCGAAAGGTGATGGCCTCCTTCTTCTGGGATCAGTGTGGTGTCATTTTCATTGACTTTTTGGATCCTGGCTCCACAATTAACCGGGAACGTTACTGTTTATCACTGGACAAGCTGCGACGTGGCATCAAGACCCAAAGACCACAGCTCATCAGACTACACTGTGACATTGCCAAACCCCATACAGCCCTTATGAGGCAGGAGAAAATCAGGAAAATGGGTTGGAAAATTATTCTCCCTACAGTCCGGACTTGGCTTCGTACGATTTTTACCTCTTTGGTAGTCTGAAGGCCCATCTGAGTGGTAAAACATTTTATAGTGAGAAAGACCTGACTTCCTGTGTCAAGCGATGGTGTAAAAGTCAATCCCCGGAATTTTACCGAAGTGTATTTACATCATAGAAAGATCGTTGGACCAGATGCGTCACAGATGATGGAGGCTACAATGAGTAGGCTCAATATATAGTTAAATGTTCCAAGTATGTTCACAAAAAATTTCATTCTCCTCCTGCGAAAAATAAAAAAAAATTAGAGACGACTGTGCAAAACTTTTTGAACGCCCTTTATATATATATATCAGAAACTACTGAGTGGAAGTGATAAACGAAAATCCTTTTCATACTGCATACATTGGACCTCTACTGCTGCAAGCTCTTTGGTTTCCATATTTTTGGAGGAGGTAGTATGGATAAAATCAGTGATGAAACGTCGGGTACACATGGGTTCTAAAATGCATACCTTTAGAGCTATGAACACTTGTTCAGTAGAATGCATGTGTTTCACAACAGAAAAATGAACAAGTGCTCATTGCTCCTAAAGCATGCACTATAGAGCCCATGTTTACTTCACAGTTTTTTAATTGTTTCGATCCAAGTGGAAGAAAAAGAGCTTGAACTAGAAGAGGTCCATCGTCAGAGATGTCAGAACGATTTGCGCTTACAACACCCGACTCGATCGTTTGTGGATCAGTGTCCCTTACGCCACAGTGAGGTGATACTAAGTCGTGGATTAGCAATATCCACGTATACAGGTGGCGTTAGTATCGTGTACAACGGATATAAAAGAGTGTGCGTTGGTGGAACTGCCATTTTTACTCACGTGATTCACGTGGAAAGATGTCCGACGTGGTTAAGGCTACACGACCGGAATCAAGGGACTTTGAACGCGGAACGGTAGCTGCAGGTAGAGGCATGGGACATTCCATTTCGGAAACTGTTACGGGATTCAATATTCTGAGATGCACAGTGTCAAGCGCGCGCCGAGAACACCAAATTTCAGGCCTTACCTCGCACCACGGGCAACGCTGTGCCCGACGGACTTTACGCAAACGACACTGCTCTTGGTCATTAAGTCGAATTGCCAGTGCTAACAGACAAGCAACACTGCGTGAAATAACCGCAGAAATCAATGTAGAAAGAGCGACGAACGTATCCGTTAGGAGAGTGCAGCGAAATTAGGCTATGGAGTCGGATGATCGACACGGGTGCCTTTGCTAACAGCACGACTTCGCCTGCAGTGTCTCTCCTCCGCTCGTTACCATATCGATTGGACGCAACACGATTCGAAAACCGTGACCATCTGAGCCCAGATTTCAGTCGGTATGAGCCGGTGATGGGGTTCGAGTGAGTCGCAGTCCCCGAGATGCCATGGGCCCAGGTTGTCAACAAGGCACTGTGCAGCCTGGTAATGGCTCCATAATGGTGTGGATGGAGTGGTTATGTTCAGCTCCTTGGAGTCCATTTCCAATCATTCATGGACTTCATGTTCCCAAGTAACTACGGATGTATGGCAATGCCCTATCTTACCAGGCCACAATTATTTTCGATTAGTTTGAAGAACATTCTTGCTATTCCAGCGAATGATCTTGTCGCCCAGGCAGCCGGACGTCTGCACTGTGTGGTGTTCGTATGCAATGTGTGTTGCCTATACGGCAGTCGACTGCTCCGTGCGAAATGGGGTAGGCTGAGCTTCTAAAGATCTTTCTCCGCTTAGAGACAATCATTCTTAAGTTTTCCATTTGAAAATTACTCTATCAGTTTTTCAATGTAGGTAGCACGTACATGTAGCACACCTGGTTAGTAGGTGCTCCTAGTTACCCAAACTCTTGTCGTCCCAGAGCCGGCGAAGGCAGTTAAACGACGTCTGATGGCGCTCTGAACCGTCGGAGAACAGTTTGTGTCTGACACTAAGCTAGGTGCCTTGTTTATAATATGTAGTAATACAGCACAGTGAACGCATTGTCGTAGCCTAGACAGACACGAAGTCCACACCTGCCACAGTAGTACAAGTTAACTCTGCAGATGATGAAGAGATTGGAGAATTGTTTGATGAGATAATAGAAATTATTCAGATTGCTAAGGAAGTCAAAAATTTAATTGTGATGGAGGACTGGAATTCGATAGAAGCATAAGGAAAAGAAGGAGAGGAATGATAGAGTAAGCCGCCTGGTAGAATTTAATCATCGCTAACGCTTGGTTTAAGAATCATAAAAGAAGGTTGTGTGCGTGGAAGAGACCTGGAGACACCGGCAGATTTCATATTGATTGTATAATGGCGAGACAGAGATTTAGGAACCAGATTTTAAATTGTAAGACATTTCCAGGGGCAGATGTAGACCATGACCACAATTTAGTGGTTATGAACTGTAGGTTAAGCTGCAGTTCATAACTAAAAAAACTGCAAAAAAGTTAGGAAAGCAAGGAAGTGGGACCTGAATAAGTTGAAGAAACGGTTATTGAGAGTTTCAGAGGAGAATTAGCCAACGACTGACCACAAAAATGGGAAGGAATACGTTAGAAGACGGATGGGTAGCTCTGAGAGATGAAACAGCGAAGGCAGCAGAGGATCAAACAGATAAAAAGACAAGGCCTGGTCGAACTTCTTTGATAATACAGGAGATATTGAATGTCATTCATGAAAGGAAAAAAAATATAAAAATGCAACAAATGAAGCAGGCGAAAAGGAATACAAACATCTAAAAAATGAGACTGACACGAAGCGCAAAATGGTTAAGCAGGAATGGCTAGACGACAAATGTAAGGATGTAGAAGCATATTTCCCTTGGAGGAAGCTAGATACCGCTTACTGGAAAGTTAAACGCGCCTTTACAGAGAAGAGAAGCATCTGTATCAATATCAAGAGCTCAGATGGAAAACCAGTCCTCAGCAAAGAATGGAAAACTGAAAGGTGTAAGGAGAATATAGAGGCTTTATACAAGAGATATGAACGCGGAGGCAGTATTATAGAACTGGAAGAGGACGTAGATGGGAGATATGACACTGCGAGTCGAATCTGACACAGCACTGAAAGACCTAAGTGGGAACAAGGCCCCTGGAGTAGACGACATTCCGACAGAAATACTGACTGGGGAGTTGACTGGAAAAGGCTCTCTGAAATTCTGAAGGTAGCAGGGCTAAAATACATGGAGTCAAAGACTATTTAGAACTTGTTAAGAAACCAGGCGGCAGCTATAAGGGTGAGGAGCATGAAAGGGAAGTAGCGCTTGAGAAGGAACTGGGACAGGGTTGTACCCTATCCCCTATATTATTCAGTCTGTACATTCAAGAAGCAGTAAAGGAAACCAAAGGAAAATGTGGAGCAGGAATTAAAGTTCAGGGAGAAGAAATAAAACTATGATGTTTGCTGATTGCATTGTAATTTTGTCAGAGACAGCAAAACACTTGAAAAAGTAAATGAACGGAATGGACAGTGTTTTGAAAGTAGGATTTAAAATGAAGATCAATAAAAGCAAAACAAGGATAATGGAATGTAGTCGAATTAAATGAGGTGATGCTGGGGGAATTAGATTAGGAAACGAAACACTAAAAGTAGCAGACGAGTTTTGCTATTTGGGAAGCAAAATAACTGATGATTATCGAAGTAGAGAGGATATAAAATGTAAACTCGCAATGGCAAGAAAAAAATTCTGAAAAAGAAAGATCTGCTAACATCAAGTATAGATTTAAGTGGTTGCAAGTCTTTTCTCAAAGTATTTGCGTGGGGTGTAGCCATGTGTGGAATGAAACATGGGCCATAAACAGTTTAGATAAGAAGAAACAGAAGCTTCTGAAATGTGGTGCTGCAGAAGAAAGCTGAAGATTAGATGGGTAGATCACGTAACTAATGAGGAGGTAATAGAGTTGGGGAGACGAGAAGTCTGTGGCACAACCTGATTAGAAGAAGTGATCACTTGGTAGGACACGTTCTGAGACAACAAGTGATTAGCAGTGTAGTATTAGAGGGAACTGTGTGGGGTTAAAGTCGTAGATGGAGGCCAAGAGATGACTACATCAAGCAGATTCAGGAGGATGTGGGCTGCAGTAGTTATTTGGAGATGAAGAGCCTTGCACAGGATAGAGTAGCGTGGAAAGCTGCAGCAAAGACGTCATCTGAATGATGACCACAATAACACCGCTACCACCACCACCACCACCACCACCACCAACAAGAACAACCACCTATGCACACCAGCATCGGAAATTAGTTTATCTATTAGTGAAAACCGTTTTAAAATCTGTAGAGTAGTTCGTGAGATTGGCTTTCATGTAGACAGGAAAAACATGTCACTCGATTTTAATTTATAATATGTATGTATTAATTACTTAGAAAATTTTATTTCAAGTAAAACTACATATTTTTTAGGACTCGTTATACAGTGTGTGGTCGGTAGAGGTATACTTTGACGGTCTAAATATATTCACCCTGTAAACTGTTTTCGATAATACTTCTTCTTAAGTTAATTTCAGCTTCTGCTTGTTGTTGTGTAGAAGAGTTATAACGCTAACAGATAGACATTATTGGCGGGACTTTCTGAATGCAAACTGTTAAGTTTCTGTCGAGTATTTGTTTCCATCTACATGATCATGTTGTACCTTGGAACATGTTTTTAAATTTAGAAAAACCGTATCTTTCTGGAGGAATATTTTTAATCTCAGAAAAAAACTACATCAAAGTGAATGCCATAATTTAAAATCGCAGTAACAAAATATTAAATTTCAGATGCAGAGCTGCCGCGAGACTGAAAACTACCCCATGCTGCAGCACTCCCTGCAACTACGTACACCGATGAGCCAAAACATTATGGCCACTTCTTTGATAGCGTGCTTTCCCACTTATGGTAACGGCCTTGTCGAAGTGTATACACCGATTCCCGTCATACCACCGAAGTTAAGCACTGTCGGGAGTGGTCGGCACTTGGATGGGTGATCATCTGAGCCGTCATGCGTTGTTGCCATTTTTCGGGGTGCACTCAGCCTAGTGATGCCAATTGAGGAGCTACTCGACCGAATAGTAGCGGCTCCGGTCAATGAAAACCATCATAACGACCGGGAGTGCGGTGTACTGACCACATGCCCCTCCTATCCACGTCCTCAGCTGAGCATGTCACGGCGGTCGGATGGTCCCGATGGGCCACTTGTGGCCTGAAGACGGAGTGCTTATCCCACTTATGAAACACAGTGCACGAGAGATTCTGCTTAGCATGGATACTACAAGTCTTCGACAAGATTCCAGAAGCATGTGGCACGATATGTGTACGCACAGGTCAAGCAATTTCCTCAAATTACCGAATGGTGGTTTACGGGCGCGCAGTTGGCGCCCGATGTGTGTTCTAGTGGGTCCAGATCAGGCACATTTGATGGCCAAAATATCATTGTGAATTCACTGTAATGCCCTTCAGACCACTGTTGCACCATTCTGACTTTGCAACACGGACAGTTATCCTGCTGGAGGATGTCATTTCCATAGGGCGAGACTTCAAGAACGAAGTGATGTAGGTGGTCCCCAATAATGTCCTCGTAGTTCACTGCTGCTATGGTGCCTTCTATTCCCACCACAGATCCCACGGAGGCCCTACTCAGTGTACCCCGTAGCATAATTCTGCCGTTACCGGCCTGCATCTGTGGCGCGATGCATGTTTCATGCAGCCATCCGAATGGATGATGGCGTATGAGGACTCAACCACGTACGTGGTGTAACGAGAAATGCGATTCATTCCACAGGCGAAACGTTTCTACTGATACACGGCGAAAACTCAGGGACGATGTGCCCACTGCAATCATAACTGACGAGGTCGTCAGGTCAACACAGGAACGTGTAGGGATTGCTTGGCGTGGAGCTCCATGTTCGACAATGGCCTTTGAACGGTGTGCTCCGAAACACTTATGCCTGCCCCAGCATTGTACTCTGTCGTCAGATCTGCCACAGGTTGTTGCCTATCCTGGATTATACAGTGAGGCACCCTCTGACATCTACGTTTTGTGGCGGGACGTGGTCGTCCAACACCAGAAGGGCTACTACTCATTATTTCACCAACCTTCAACACTTTGCATAGGTAGTCATGACAATAGTACGCCAACAGGAGACGAACTTCGCTGTTTCAGAGATTCTCGTGTCCAGCCGCAGTGCCGCAACAATGTGCGCTTAGTGAAAATCAGTGGATTCTCGTACTTGTGGCCCCTTCACTGATGACTGGCTATTCGTCTCTCTTTCGCTTACATTCTTTTCTTGCTGCATAATGCTTCCGCAACATAATGTTTTGGCTCATCAGTATAGTTCGTTGTGCAAATGGTTAAGAGTTGAGAGGAGCCGCACAACGTGGTTAGGAATACCGAGATCCACATTCTGTATACGAGGACAGGTTACGTAGCGGGTTTCTCGCTCAGAGTGAGTGAGGAGATCCTTCTACGCCTCGCGTGAGGAGTACACAATGGCTGCCAGCACACGTCGGATGTCGACATCCGGACGATCGTTGCCTCTCACCTCCACGCTGCGGTTCTCCAGTCCACGACTCTGCTGGTCGCACTGGACGAGATCCCCCGGCTGCCATGCCGATATGCAGCGGATGGGTTCGGGAGGGCCGTACTCGACCTCACGCAGGGTCTCAGCTGACACAACAGTCTCATGCAAATCTTTTGGAACAAGACCTTGCTTACGTTTCTTCATTTCTCTACAACTGCAAAATCTCTGTTGCCACTCAAACAGTTGTGCTGACGCACCAAAAACTTGTGTGTCACCTCTTCAGATCCTCCCAGGCTGAACGCAGGTGACCACAACACATGGCACTTGGAACTCCATTCACAAACACTACTTGGCAGAAAGACCATGCACCACCGTGAAAAAAAGGCACTTACAACATTTTCCACTTGCATTGTTCAATTTTTTTCACGCACATCTATGCCCTGCAAACCACCCTATGGTATATGGTGGAGGGTATAGCACATACCTCTATTTCCAACGTAAACCTAAACTGCTGCTTGTGACTATTTGTTTTCCCCACTTAACAACCACACTGACACACGGCAAGTTGATGCTGCTTAATCTGATATTTGTACTCCTAAGCTGCAGTACTTGCGCTGATAGTATGTCACCAGGTGGCACCATTCTTCAACATTTCTGGAGAGGCTTTATGAGTTTCTCGAGAATTTGACAACTTTTCACAAAACACTCGAGCGAGCCATATTCCCATCCATAAATCACTTTAGGAAAAAAACTTATTTTGCTTTACACAAATACAATCCAAAAAGAAGTAAAAAGACTTGTCATGCCAAAAGAGACAGGCACAACTGCAACTGAATTTTTTTGTTTAGTCATTGACCGGTTTTGGGCTACACCTATTCTCAAATCAATCAATGTTTGCCAAGTGAACTGTCACTCAAAACAGCAATAAACAAAGTTCATACAGATGTGTACGGTCCCAACTAACATTCCTCAACCAGTGTCAGACTCAGTATATGTCACAAATCACGAACAACGCCTTCTATACCAGTGGCATCCATGTAAGACCAGAAGTTAAAAAAACGTTGTTCGAACCACCAATCTTACACAGACATCATTGCTATACGTGATGATCTTCATCCTCTATGACATAATTGTGGCTGGTTCTATATTTCTCTCAAAAGTAGTGTAAGCTTGAATTAACCTGTGTACTTATTAATATCATATAACAACATGTACATTTACAAGCCAGCAGGGGCTACATGACTCAGTTCGAAGAGTGTCTGCCCCGATAGCTGAGTGGTCAGCGTGAGAGATTGCCATCCTACGGGACCGGGTTCGATTCCCGACTGGGTCGGGGATTTTCTCTCCTCAGGGACTGGGTGTTGTGTTGTTTTCATCACTATTTCATCCCAATCCAGCGCGCAGGTCGCCCAATGTCGCGTCGAATATAGTAACACCTGCACCACGGCGGCCGGACATGGCCCGTAAGGGGCCTCCTGGCCAATGACGCCAAACGCTCAATTCCATTTTTTCAGTGGGTCCACGGCAATAGCGCTGAGCGCACAGATATACTGTTCACTCATTAGTTCAGGACCGGCCAGCCACGTCATATACCTAGAGTTACGAAATTCACTTGTCTGTAATGTGACAATTACCTAACAAACAAGGTGGCGATGCGACAGCTGGCACACCATGGGCTGCCAGCATGGGTGTTGTAGATGCAGCTCGACTTGCTGCAGCAGCAGCAGGAGGAGGAGGAGGCGGATCTACAGCGGTGCGTCCCGTGACATCGCTAGACACTGCAGTTGCACCCCGTAGATTCTATGTACAGCACCACAACGGACGTGCCCCTGTATGGACACTTCGAGGAGCACCAACGTTGCCAGATTTCGCTCGTCGTCGCCACATGGGCCCAACTCCTGAGGTGCCCTCGTTCACATAGCTGTTAATACGAGCAGCATCATTTAGTGGCTGCGTCGTGTCTTCAGGGTGGGGTTATCTTTCAACAGAACAACGGAAGACCGCGTGTTAACCGCACCGTGCTGCCCTACCTCCATACAGAGGCTGGTGTTCTGTCGCTCTGGCCAGAACGTTCTGCACACCTCTCATCCACTGAAAACATCTGGGTATAGGTTTCCGACCGACTAGCACCCCACGACTTTCCAACCACAGGAGTTGACAAACTATGGCAAGGTGTTGAAGGAACACGGAGTGACGCACCTCTGTCAGCCATTCAGTCTCTGTTCGATTCGGTGGAGAGCTCGGCCAGAAGCATCGTTGAAGTCTGAGGTCGCAGCTCTGAGTGCTAATTTTCGCACCTGTACACCCCTATACTCCCTACAAACTTAATCATATAGCCTTCCTACTACACTGTAATCGCAGAACATGCACGATTTCGTTGTTTGTTATCATCCCTGGTGTCACATTTTTAATGTCCGGTAATACAATATATATGCTATTAGGCAGTGAGTACAGCGTACCAGCCCGTCACAAGGAGCTTCTTTTGTTCTTAATTCATAGAACGAGCATTACTAAGTGTGACTGAAAACGTAGAATTGAAGGAACTCAGTCTGAAAGTTAGCCACGTCAGTTAAGTCAGTATTAAGTCATTATATAAATAATCACGTGCTTGCAAGGAAGCGTGTGGAAATTTTCTGATCAGATGCAAGGTAACGCTAGGTTTCAACAAAGTCACGCAGCACTGCATGTCGCCCATGATGTTCTAGTCTACCGTGGCACGGAGGAGCTATCTTCTTCATCATCTGTCATTAATAACTGAAATGCAGTCCGTTAGACCGAGCGGGGTGGCGCAGTGGTTAGACACTGGACTCGCATTCGGGAGGACGACGGTTCAATCCCGCGTCCGGCCATCCTGATTTAGGTTTTCCGTGATTTCCCTAAATCGCTCCAGGCAAATGCCGGGATGGTTCCTCTGAAAGGGCACGGCCGACGTCCTTCCCCATCCTTCCCTAATCCGATGAGACCGATGACCACGCTGTCTGGTCTCCTTCCCCAAACCAACCAACCAACCAGTCCGTTACCTGTGGTGGTGCACCACTACGAACAGGAAACGTCTTCTGTGTCCTAAATGTGGTTTCACCATCAGGCACAAGACTCATGGATTTACTTCTTTCCATCAGCAAACGAAACTGAATTTAAACTTGGCTAGAGTCCTCCCACTTGCATACAATGTCTGTGGCTCTCAGTCCCAGCCAGCCAAAAATAAATAAATCACATACGTAATTCTTGGTCGATACAGAAGAAAACTGCAAAGAAGTGTTTCGCACCTGTCAGCAGTGGACACAGCTGCAGCTGTTTCTCGGTCGCGCCCCACCTGCAGGCGGAAGCCCTGGAGGACCGCCGCCGCCACCGTCCCTCTGTCTGGGTGGCCCTTTTATAGCCTTCTTGGCCCTTCGTCACGTTTACATTACAGTCTCGTTTACTTTCTTTTCCCTGGCTTCGGCACGTATCTTCACAGGTCCGGCGTGTTATTCTGGATTTAGCAACGTTGCTGGTAGAGGGTGGCCAGATGCCTTCCCTACCGCCACCCCTTTCCTCCTGGGACAGAATTTGTGAGTTCCAGTTGTGCGCTCCTGGTGTTATCCCATGTGGAAGTGCTTGAGAATTGTGTAACTGAAGCGGGACGTGGATTCCAACCTGGTGTCCAGCTACCCGCAAGTAGAAAACCGCCAGGCTGGCGGCACACCGTCCATCGTCGTTAATCCGCAGGGTGGTGACGACCTGGGTCAGTACGCCTTCCCGAATCCCGGAAGCGGTGTGCTAACACGCGCAGCTATCTTGGCCGGTAGTACAATTTAAGCGCTATTAGACAGTGGCTACAGCATTTCTACCGGTGCCTTACGTTATGTTCTGTTAGATCCTTTTCAATCTTGGCGCCTTCGTCCTTACCAAAGAAGCCAGGCTGGTGCTTCGTTCCCTCTTTCTGCCCTGAAAACTGGACTATAGTGAAAGCCTGAAAGTCTCCATTTGCCCACTAAAATGGTCTTCTAAAGGAGGCTATCAATTTAAAATCATAATAAGACTCATATCTTAATTAATCTATTTCAGCGATGAACGTGCTAAACGGCAGGAAGGTCATTATTGTTTCTTTCGTTCGCTTTTGTGTGACGTGGAATGGTCTCTCGGTTAGCATTTCATTTACCGACTTTGCCAGCCTTGTGCATGTGATAATACGTAGAAATTTGTAAATTATATCCTTCCTCCAAACTGTGTCGTACGCTGCCTTAAGGTATAAAAATGCAGTTGAAGGTTTGAAGTTTCTTTAGTGTCCCGCCTTAATGAATGTTGAAAGAGCGAAAACCTGATCAACGCAACTTCTGTCTGGTCGGAAATCAGCTTGCTCAAGAGGTACAGTGCTCAGTATTTTCTGAGTGATTCTGTTATACAGTAACCCTCGCTAGCAGTTTGTAGGTCGTGCTAAGTAGCAATATGCGGTGGTAGTTCTCAGGTCTACCGTTATGTCTATCAGGCTAAAGAATGGCAATAATTCTTGCTCTCGGTGTGGTATAATACGAGATTGCAAAATGTGGCTCAGAAATTATACCAACCATATTTTTGTATATTTTTTCACAATTTTTCTAAAAGTTCTAGATGAATATCGTCTTCACCTGTGGACCTGCCAAATTTTATGCCATCTATATTTTTATTCACTTCCTTGGAAAAATATAACACGTATACAGAATAATACGGATGTCTGTTTGGTATAAGTGGCACTTCCTACAAGAGAGTCTTCGAGTAGCACGGTGTGTCTTTCTGTTAACATTTGAAGCACACGCATCCAAGAAAAGTCAAACAAATTACTGCTGTCCTCGAGTTGAGAGGTCCTCAAAAAGCGTTAAGCAAAGCCATAATGCATGTGCGTAGAAGCGCCCTGGCAATACTGTGCCACATGAGACAGTGACACGTTTACCAGGTCTACCCACAGGGTGGCGTCTACTGCACGTCCCCTGTCCACACCACTGGCATACAAAACGCGAGTTAGGAGTGGTTGTGGTGACAAAGGAAGCGCAGTGGTTCTCCGTAGCATGGCTTGTATCGGTGCCTTCCACTGACTTCCCAAAGGGGTCACAAATTGTATGCGCCGCGGTCCTAGACTCCCCGTGCATCTTAACCCTTAACTCTAGGGGTGACTTTTCTGTAATGTATATTACGAGATGTACTCTCCAGCACTCCTATGTTAAAACAGAGATTTAAGGAACAAATCATTTGCAAACTTTAGTGTAAGTTATGTAATATTTATTTTTATAATTATAAAATGGTTGTTTTATTGCACTAAATAAAGCCTGCTGTGTTTTACTTTTCATCACACATCATCACATATTTTAGTGGGTTTTCTAAAAAGTACACATAAACTCCTACAGAACTCAATTTTACATTCTGAAAAACTATAGAATCTCTCTGGGAAGTAAATTTTCACATAAATTTAAACTACAGGATTTGATCTTACAATAAATAAATAAATAAATAGAAAAATAAAGAAAATGCACTCGATAGGTACAAAAAGAAGGTTTCAAAAATTGTCATTCAATGCTGGGATCTAGATTTTTTTTGCCATCGTTCAGAACACATTTGATTTTAATTAAGACTAAGTATTTTAATGGAGAAACAGAAAGGCCCTTATCACTACTGTCCTGAAGTTCTTCTTACAAATGATCCTCTTGTTCACTATCAGAATTCTGGTAATTGGCTATTGCGAAATCGTTCTCTGTCTCAGCTATTGCTTGACGTACATCACTGACATCACTGGCATCTTTCTTCATCCTCCGAGTAATTATTTCATCAGATATAGGATCGTTAAACTTGTCACGTTCCTACGAACACAGTTGGTGTTATGCTGGAGAAAACAGATAAATAGTTCACGGGGTGTGTTCTAGAAAATCCTAATTTATGTCAGAAACAGGAGTGAACAAGAAGTAAAGAAGGTGATGAAGCAATCGAGAATGGAACGTTGTGCGGTTGTTGATTTAATGGAGGGGGAGGGGGGGGGGGTTATAGAAGCATTCCGCCAGAATCGACACTGGTGAATGAGTTCGAAAATCCACGCTCAGTGTGAGAAACCACACCTCGTGAGTTATGTCGGGTTAAATATGTATCATTAACTGTGATACTACTCAACTGCAAGCAAAACTCACTAGGAATAGATAAGCTTTTGCCACCCCGGAACGCTCTGTCGTTTCAATTTAAAATCGCGTGAATGATGTTGCTGCTGCACAGTCCACACTGCAATGGCGGGACACGTACTGTGACTAGGGTCAGAGTTTAGAAACAGCTCTCGTCCGATACAGTTCACTGTCCGCTACTTCTCGTTCTTCTAACAAAGTTCGTGCCTTCCTCGCCGCATTGCCTCGTTTTCGGCGGCAGTACCGAGTGGTGGCGACCACTCAACGTGTGTTGAAGAAGTGAGAGTATACGCGGATGAGTAATGCTGCGCCTGCCGGCTGGCAACCCGTCCTACGGCCGCGCTACACGGGTAACAACCGCACAGGCGTTACTCTGAACCTGCCGCGGAGCAGCAAGGCAATTGCACCATTTGACGGTTGCCGAGTTGGAGTATTAACGGGTGTGGTATGGTAAGAAGGCAACCTCCAAGGGACAATCAGTCTTAGACAGCCACAGTTATGTAATAAGGGACGAATTTCACTGTGATTACTTTTAAAACGCTTTGATTGCTTATAGCAGAAAATATGTCGCGAGGACAAGACAGTTATTCATCGACTGCACTATTTCTACCACATAAACGACGCTGTGTAATGTTATTACCATTATCTGATGGTGACAAGTCTTTTGATGATTCAATAAGTGATCAAAGTTCGTGATTTGATCCTCTTGGCAATCAGCCGAACATGGTGCATTTTACGAGAGCCCAATGTTCCAAGGTGATTGATGAAAAAGTGCAAAAGCCTAAAAACCAGAAGATTTTTATGAACTCTTTGTTACAGATGAAATATTACAAAACATCAATAACAAACATTTGTGCCACACAAAAGACAATGATTTCATAACGTTTGAATAATACCATATTCAGATCACTTTATAGTGGAGGAAGTGAATAAAGATATAGATGGCATAAAACTTGGCAGGTCCACAGGTGAAGACGACACTCATCCAAAATTTTTAAAAAATTATGAAAAAATATACAAAAATATTGTTGGTATAATTTCTGAGCCGCATTTTGCAATCTCGTATTATGCCACACCGAGAGCAGGAATTATTAGCATTATTTAGCTTGATAGACAGAACGATAGATCTGAGAATTACCACCCCATATTGCTACTTAGCACGACCTACAAACTGCTAGCGAGGGTACTGTATAACAGAATCACTCAGAAAATACTGAGCACTGTACATCTTGAGCAAGCTGGTTTCCGACCAGACAGAAGTTGCGTTGATCAGGTTTTCGCTCTTACAACATCCATTCAGGCGGAATACTTAGGAAACTTCAAACCCTCAACTGCATTTTTAGACCTTAAGGCAGCGTACGATACAGTTTGGGGGCAGGATATATTTTACAAAGTTCTACGTATTATCCCATGCACAAGGCTGGCAAAGTCGGTAAATGAAATGCTAACCAAGAGACTATTCCACGTGACAACGGAACACACAAAATGAAACCAAAGAAACTCAATAATGACCTCCCTCCAGTTTAGCACGTTCATCGCTGACATACGTGAAACAGCTTTAAAATTTGGATATGCTGACGACTGTGCCCTGGCGACACAGCATACAGATATAGACGACACTGAAATCACAACACTGAAATAAGGTTCAAATGGCTCTAAGCACTATGGGACTTAACATCTGAGGTCATCGGTCCCCTAGACTTAGAACTACGTAAACCTAACTAACCTAAGGACATCACACACATCGATGCCCGTAGCAGGATTCGAACCTGCGACCGTAGCAGCAGCGCGGTTCCGGACTGAAGCGCCTAGAACCGCTCGGCTACAGCGGCCGGCCTGAAATTAGGTCTTACTATCATGAGTAACTGCTTCCGGTATTGGATGTTATTGCTAAGCCCAACGAAGGCAGAAGCTACATGTTAGCACTTGAATAATAAATTGTAAATAAAGGGCTAGTGCTTTATGCTAACATCCATTTACTGACCAGTAATATCTACACCGAAGTATCTGGGACTCACCTTGGATACTACCATAAGTTACAAATAGCACTTAACAAAAACAGCTGCTGAACTCCTAACCAGAAAGAATATAATTCATAAGCTATGTGCCTCAACTTGGGGCTCTAAGGCATGCATTCTATGAGCATCTGGTCTGGGACTGGTGTATTCGTCGGCAGAATATTGTTCACTTGTATGACTAAGTAGCGCTCACACGAAGAAAATCGACGTGGAAATGAATAGAACCATGAGAATGATATCTTGGACATTAAAACATACAGCCATCCACTGGCCAGAAATACTTAGTCATATTCCAGCCCCTCATTTGCGCAGGCAGGGTGCACTAGTCAGAGACTACAGAAAATACAAAACAACGCCCAATTCATGATTTCAATAATGAAAACTGCACCAGTTACTTAATTTGTGGTGCTTAGCACACCGCGTTTCAAGAATTTATACTCATTTTCAAGTGTTTTTGTGCATTTGTTTACATGAATATGTTTGGTGATCTTTGTATGTGTGATTTTTCTGCCTGTCTTGCGTCTTTTTGAAACTACATTGCAATCGAAAAATCGGACAAAATGAATCACTGAGTGTCTGTAAGCGTTAATGCTAGAAAAAGTACTTTTCTTTGACTCTTGCAAGTATTGTGCCTCCTCCATTATACAGAAAATCACACACACGCAAAACATCATTCACACTGTTCGTTTACAAAGATATTGTGACACTATGGCTTGGCAAAGAGTTTATACACAGTCAAATTGTTACAATGTTATTGTGTTACATTACGTATATATATATATATATATATATATATATATATATATATATATATATATATATATATATATAAAGTTGTAAATTATAAGCAGTATTTTTTACCGCTATTGACTGCTAAATCATGGACTTTTTGTCTAATGAGGAAATGAACATATTTATGAAAATTGTTAAAGTTATCATATACAGGAGAAACATTTGAAGAAATTAGCTGATTCAGTATCTAGTCTGTCATTCAGAATTTTTTCTCCTTGCTTTTTGTGGGACACAAAAATTTCGAGCTCTTCCATTAAATCCGTTTTTGAAAGTCGTTAAGTATATTAAGATCCTCTTCTATGTTTTCGAACGGGTGTCCAGTGTTTTTTATGTGTACTGCTATTGCTGATTTTCTAAATTGGTTATGTGTCTAACAGTTGATATGTTCATTGTATCTGATATGAAAATTCCTGACAGTTTGCCCTATATAGCAACTTGAGAAAATTTACATGTTATTTTCTATATTACCGAGACTGAGAATTTATTTTTTTATTGTTTAACGTATGGACTAGTTTCTGCTGTAGTTTGTTGTGGAGAACTCCACTTTCATTTTATGTGACCTACGTAGGTTTGATATTATTTGAGAAATGTTACCCACGTAACGTATGCTAGCCACATATTTGATTGTTTTGTTGGTCCCTTCTAAAGAGCCAGGAATTTCTTTCTTTTTTGATATTTGTCTCTGCTTACTGTCGATCACTGAGCTGAGGAAGTCATTTTCCACTGCAGTTTGCTTAATGATGTCTAATTCTTTCTTCTAGTTCTCTTTGTTAATTGGAAATTTGTTTGCTCTGTCTATCGTCGTTTTGTACACAGCCTTCCTGTGTACATCTGGGTGACATGATGTGACAGGGATTGTGTTCCTGGGGATTTCTTTTTTCTGTATATCTTGAAACTGTGCCGATTGTTATTGTTTTCTATGTGCAAATATAAAAAAATTATGATGTTGTGATTTTGGTATTCAGCTGTCAAATTTATTTCCTTGAGTACATTATTACACAAATTTAGGATGTTACTTGTGTGTTTGGTATCGCCTTTGAGCAAAATTAAGGTACCATCAACATATCTTTTCTAGTATACTATGTTTTTAAACAGGGTTCCTGGCTGTTCAGTATTTTCTGTTCTAGGTGGTTCATGAAAATGTCTGCCATTGTGCCAAATATGGATGAGCCCATGGCTAGCCCATCTGGTTGTTGATACGCGGTGCCACTGACTGCAAAGTAGTTGTAGTTCAGGATTATTTCTAACAAGTCTATGAATTGAATAATTTCACATTGTGAATTCTTTTTATGCTTTACTAAATTGTTCTTTCTTACATCGACGGCTTCTTTAACAGGGAATTGGAATATACGTTTGTGACATCTAGTGACGTAAAGTGGGCATCATCTTTCATTTCAATGACTAGTGTGGAACTGTCCTATTAAGTTTATGTTGCTTCGTATGTGAAATACTTTTTGGAACTGACTGAGCTTGTGAGATAGTTGGTATGCAGGGCTGTTCATACTACTAACTACAGGTCTTATGGACATACTTCCTTGTGTTTGGGATTGGGGAGCTTTAGGGTTTATACAGGTGATATATTTTTTTCGTATTCTGTCAGTAAGAAATATGTTTTCTTTAAATGTCTTTTGATTTTGTTATGGAACTGTTTTGTTGGATCTTTGTTAAGTTGCACTATGTTGTTTTCTGTGAAGAATTTAAAATTTCTTTCATAATGACAGTCGTGTGGATTTTATCTGGTTTTATGGTTAATGTCTGATTTCCTCTGAGTTTGTTGTTTATAATGCTTACTGTTTTTGAATCATTTTGTATGTGTCTATGGTTATCTTCATACTTCAGTACTTTATTTTCGACGAGTTGTTTCCTTTGTCATCTATGGCAGATTTTTCATTGCTGTTTAGTTTTACAACCAAGCCTGGAAGAAAACTAGCCTTCCAGCCGGTCCCAAGCCCGGATAAAGCTGGAGGGTTAATCGTTGGGCTAACCATCCAACATTGTAAAAAACTGACGGGTTCCTATATACTCACACCGAGTCTTGGATTGGAATGGATGTAATGGAAAACGACCCAAGCTTATGAATAACGTAAAAACACTGTACGCTGCAGGACTGACAAAAATACTTGATGAATAACTAACAGAGTACAAGATGGATATTACAGTCCTGCAGGAGATACGATGGCCTGGACAAGGTATGCACAGAGAGAAAAACTAAACGATCATATACAGCAGAAACAAGCATCGTCACCGCATATTTGGGACAGGATTTGCGGTTCATAATAAAATAATGGCCAATGTGATGACACTAGAAAAGTCAATGAAAGAATATGCTACATCAGAATCAAGGCAAACATAGAAATATCTCATTAATAAGTGTCCATGCCCCAACTGAGGACAAGGAGGAAGACATAAATGACGAATTCTATGACACCTTAGACCAGATGTACTCCAGATTACCACAGTACGACATCAAAATTGTGCTGGGGGACTTAAATGCCAGAATAGGGCAAGAACAGCAATGGCAGCCATATATAGGTATGTTCAGCCTTCACACTGAATCAAATGATAATAGTACAAAGCTTGTCAACTTCGACACAGTTAGAAGCATGAAAATAGGAAGTACATCATTCCCCCATAAAGACATACCAAAGCAACATGGACCTCACTGGATGGATTAACTAGGAACCAAATAGACCATGTTTTAATAGATAAAAAACATAAAAAGGCAGTAAATGTTAGGACAATGAGAGGGGCTGAGATAGGATAAGACCATTTTCTTGTGCTACTGAAGATGAAACAATCATTACCAAAACCACCAAGTAAGAACAACAGTGGTAAAAGAACCCAAATAGTAGATGTGAATAGGCTAAAAGAGAAGGAAGTGAATAAACAGTTTAAGATTAAGCTTAAAAATAGATTCGGTGAATTAGTGAATGACAACAACAGAAAAGAAGCTGAAGATATAAACACAAAAATGGAAGAAGATGACAACAGTTATGAGGGAGACAGCGCATGAACTACTAGGAGATAATAATAATAGCAATATGAAGCGCAAGTTGTGGTTCGATGAAACACGTAGAAAAGCAGTACAGGACAGGAAGAGAGCCAGACAGGCAATGATGAACAACAACAACCATGAACACCAAGCAACATACAGGAAAGCCACTAGAAAAATGAAGAGTATAATAAGGCGAGAGAAAAGAGCAGTCATATATAAACAGATAGAGAAGGCTGAGACAGACTATAACCAGAACAATAGTAAACAGTTTTACAGGACAATGAACAACTATAGGAAGAGTACAGAGCTAAGGCTGCGATAATGAAGGACGAGAATGGGAAATTGATCACTACGAATGAAGGAAATTTAGAAAACTGGAGGAAATACTTCAAAGAACTGCTGAACAACCCGGTAGATACCCACAACAATCAAAACAAGGCAGAAAAGAATCAGAACGTACAACCATTAGTCGAAGAACCAACTCTGATGGAGGCGGCAAAGGCAATAAAAAGACTAAAAGATGGGAAGGCCCCTGGAATAGACATGATATCAGCAGAGCTCATCAAAGAAGGGGGACAGAAGGTACATGGGTGGTTAGTCAAACTGATGAAAGAGGTATGGAGAAAAGAAGTAATTCTGGAGGGATGGAAAACTGCTGCTGTATGTCCCATATACAAGAAAGGAGACAAAATGCTGACACACAACTACAGAGGGATATCTCTCCTACGCACATGCTATAAAGTAATATCAAGAATTATACTGAACAGGCTCAACCCACGCACTGAGGAAATGTTAGATACAGCACAAGCAGGGTTCAGAAAATATAAATCAACAATCGACCAAATATTCACACTAAGACAAATATTAGATAAGAACTGGGAGCACAATCATGATACGTTTGGCCTGTTTATAGATTTCAACAAGTCATATGACAGCATAGTAAGAGAGGAAATGAGGAGGATAATGGCAGAGTATGGGATACCTAACAAACTGATAAAGCTAACTAAAATGTGTGTGATGGAATCAAAGTTTAGAGTGAAAGTACAGGGGGAGTTCTCAGAAGCATTTGAAGTAAAAACAGGAGGGAGACAGGGAGATATTATATCACCAACCCTGTTCAATTTGGCCCTCAACAACACTCTGAGGAGAGTAACATGTGAAAGTGCAGGAGTCACTATAGGAAAAAAGATGAACGTCCTGGCTTTTGCGGATGAACATGGAAGAACTTGAGAAAATGGGGACTGTGCTAATGGAAGAAGCTAAGGAAGTAGGTCTAAATATGAATTACAGTAAAACAAAGTTCATGGTAGAAGAAAGAAGAGGTCATTTAGGACCAAAACATCTAAAAATCGGAAATCTAACAATACAGAAGACAGACACACTCACATACCTCGGCATCAAAACCTTATAGAACAAGAGATAGTAACAAGAATTCAAGCTGGGGGAAGATGTCTAGCAGCTATGCACATCATTACAAGATCGAAGTTACTATCTAGGCAGGCAAAAAAAAAAAAAAAAATACATCATACCATCATCAAACCAATAGTGTGCTATGCTAGTGAGACATGGACCCTGACAAAGAAAACAGAAAAAACTCATCACTTTTGAATGTAAAGTAAAGTAAAGTACTGAGAAAAATATACTGGCCAGTGAAAGAAAATGAACAGTGGAGAATAAGGAAAAACAGAGAACTGACGTCGTTGCGAATGTGAAAATTAAGAGACTAAGATGGTACGGACATGTGCGGAATAGAGGGGAGAACACGGTAATAAAGGCTGTAATGGATGGAGAAGCTGAAGGAAAGAGACCACCGAGACGGCCGAGAATGAGATGGAAGGATAATACCATGGGAGTCATGCAGATACTGGGTATGGGAGATGAAGATGCAGATGACAAGAAAGTTTGGAAGGCTGGACTGAGAGAGGCCAAGGACAAGTTGCGGTTTGTGTGGCCAGTATAAGTAAGCAAAGTAAGTTTAGTTTCACAGTGTCTGTTGCATTCTTTGTTGTCACTATGAGCTGTTTTAGAGTGTTGTCTGACAGGTTTGCTTTTGCATTATTTTTTAAAGCTTTATTTAACAGGTTTAACTCTCTTTCATTAAAGAAGAAATGTAGTGTTGTTCACGACTCTGCTGCAGAATATGTTTGTGTTTTTAACAATGTTCCCTTCCTTACTACTCTGATATGGTATGGATTTACCATTTCTAACATTAACGTTTAAAAACACTCAGTGATTCATTTTCTCCGATTTTCCAAATGGAGCTTAACTTCAAAAGATGCAAGAGAGGCAGTAAACCATACATCAAAACATCGCCGAACACATACATGTAAACAAATGCACTCGAAAACGAGAATATGTTCTCAAAACGCGTTGCGCTAAGAATAAAAAATAAGTAAATGATGCCGTTCTTTTTATTTAAATCATGAATGATACAGTTGCAGGCTTTCCTGAATCATCTAATATGATGAACGAAATTAAAAAACTACCAATGCCCTATTCATTGCTTCTCTGAAGATGTAAACATCAACAGACTTCAGTCAAGAAATCTTCCAATCGTTACTGCTGTAGATCTGCAACGAGATGACTTCGACATGATAGAATGTGCCAAATTTGGTCTTCTCAGGAGAATGTGGACAAGGCTCAAAAGGAAAAGAACGGACCACGGAAGATATGCAGACACCATATGATTACTTCTGCTTATAGTGACTGCGGTGCTGAAAGACAAACGGTTCCCTACGTCGACGGGGAATACCCTGCGAGGAGGTAACACGCCCAGACTGGTGATTTCCTGAGTGCGAGCGAAATCATCGATTATATTAGGAATCTGCACATATTTTTGTGGACTATGTTAGTAATCTGGACATATATTTGTGATGCGCATCGTATTTTGTTATACATTGACTGAGACTTTTGTGTCGTTATATCTATACTTCTATCTTCATTTATACTTATTTTCATACTTGTGTTTGGATATTTGTGATGTGACTATAACTTTTATTTGTATCATTCATGAGCATTTACGAATTTATGTTCCGTATGGTGTCCTTTATAAAAAGTAATTTGTACCATACATTTAATAAATAATGGGTACCAAAAAAGGAGGATAAAATAAAGCGATTGTTTGTACTGATTTTGGGGGTGGGATTAGTGAAACTTCCATCATACATTTATATTGTTCCCACAATCCACTGTTTATTCTAACATTCTCACAAAAGAAAATGATTAAAGATCGTTTCGAAATTATATTGTGAGTGCTGCATTTCGCAGACAAAACAAAATTTGATGCTTTAGATCGTCTCTCAAAAGTTCAGTTCATCATCGAGGATCTGCACAAAAGTTTTTAAAAAATATTATGATTCTTCCGAAATACTATGTACTGATGAGTCTCTAATACCATTCTGAGGACTGATTACATTCAGACAGTATTTAAAACAAAAGAGACACAAGTATCGCCTCAAGGTGAAACTTCCTGGCAGATTAAAACTGTGTGCCCGACCGAGACTCGAACTCGGGACCTTTGCCTTCCGTGGGCAAGTGCTCTACCAACTTTTTTTTTTTTTTTTGATAATGGTTTACTAGACTAGCGCTCTGCCACTTTTTTTTTTTTTTTTTTTTTTTTTTTTTTTTTTTTTTTCCAACTTGGGCGCCCTAAAGGTCCACGAAAACTTTAGTCCTGGTATAGAGAAGAAACATACATAAAGGCGGCAAATCCAGAAACAGTATAAAAGAAAATGGCTCTCACAGTTGACCTTAGCCAACACCCTCTCTTTCAAATGTCAGGCGAAGCATATTTGCAAAATCATCACGGAGGCCTGGCAATCGCAAGCGCTGCCAGTAAGCAGTAAGCATGTACTGCCGAAACGCTAGGTGTCCATCCTCTTCATGACAACTGATGACAAAATGTACGAAATGACCAATCAACCACATGACGGTATTGAGCTTCGTTCGTGGAAAAAAGGAAGAATCGGGCCGGACGATGATGTCAATAGTATAAGCGGCTTCAGCAGACCTAGTGACAAAAGCAAGTTGTTTCCTGAGCCAACGCCAATTAGCAAGGTGCCCACAGCAGGTGAACCGATGTTCAAGGGTATCCAGGAGACCACACCGAGTACAGGTGTCCGTGTCAGAAAGACCAATACGGTGCAGTCGTACATTGGTGGAAACCAAATTATTTATTACCCTATACCACGTGGACGCCACGGCCATAGAGTGGATCGGCAGAGTAACATTCTTCCAGACGTTCCTCCAGGACACGGATGGAGACGCCAGTTCTATGGGATTGGGACCGGCCAGCCCCTCCCAGCGGGCAATCAAGCCCTTGGTCGTTGGCACCGGTCGCCGCAAGAAGACTTCACCGAGGTAACTCACCGCAATGTAAAATTCCCGAATGTGTTTCAACTTAAAATTTAGGCGTCCGACATCGACAGGTGGAGCAAGGCTCGCCGGACGCACAACAGTAAAAAGCCTGGATGTAATTGAAGTCACTTCTTGCGTAACAATAAGAGTCGTTCGGCGGACGTACAAAGCAGACGCCTTGCGAGTAATGTCAGAGAGGCCCAAGCCTCCGGAGATACGCGGTTTCGTCATAACCTCGTAACGTAACTTGAATAGATGGCCCTTCCATATAAACCTGCTCGACAATTGGCGCAACCTTTTCGCCACCATCATGGGGAGTGGGAACAGCTGAGCAACATAATAAGCTTTACATAGAACGTAGGTGTCTAAAATTCTGACTTTTTGCAAAATGGTAGCAGAGCGCTGCTCATGGACCATCAGAGCCCCCTGTATCTTCTCGGTGACAGATTTCCAATTGAGAGCCGCCATTTTTAGAGGACACCGATCAATGGTAATCCCCAAGGACGTATGGCGATCGACAAAAGTGGCCCAAGGGACATCAGCATCGCGAAATCCTCGAATATCAAGGAGGTTACATTTACCCTGATTGAGACGCGCTCCAGAGACACGACAGTATGCATCAACTGCCCCTTTCAACAACGGGATATCATCACGTTGACGGAGGAGAACAACAACATCATCCGCATATGCCTTAACAGAGAGCTTCCCACCAGAGAGGGACATACCCTGAAGCTTGAGAGCAATAGTCCGAAGCAGCGGTTCCAGGGACAATACGAATAAAGACATAGAGAGCGGACTACCCTGAGGCACCCCGCGGCGGATAGCAATGGGCGGCGTCAGCTGCCCATTGACTGACACCCGAGCTGTTATTCCCCTATACAAATTGCCAAGAACACCACGTGATGAAGCGTTAAAACCTATTGTACCTAAAACACGATCTAAAAACACATGACTGACGTGATCAAAAGCCTTATAAAAATCAAGGAAGGCAAAGGCACAATGTACGTTTGTAACCGCCGCAACCGAGACAACATCCCGATATTCGGCTACTGGTGTTAGAATAGATCTATCATGAAAACAACATTGATGTGCACCAATCACACCCCGAAGCAGAGAAGATAATCGGCTATTGAGCGCTCTAGCAGCTGTCTTGTAGTCAAAGTTCAGCAATGTGAGCGGACGAAGATTGGCAGCAGATAAACGACCAGAGGACTTCGAAATTAAAACAATTTTCCCTACTTTAAAATCAGCAGGCACATCCATCCCCCTGACAATCTCATTTAAAATCTGCGTAAAAATGCCACCCAAAAGAGGCCAAAAACGGAGGTAAAATTCTTTAGGCAGGCCGTCTGGACCCGGCGATTTACCGGACGGAGAGCGAGCAATAAAATCGAAAACATCATCTACCTGGAATTCCCGGAGAAAGTTGCCGTTCGCGTCAAGCGTGATCGTCGCAGCTAGATCCCCAAGGACATCATCCGAAAGAGGCTCACAAGAATCATCGGCAGAATATAGACTAGTGTAATACTGATGAAGAGCACGAACCATTTCCTCCTGTGCAATAAGCTGTCGCCCATCATCCACCGTAAGAGAAGAGATGAAGGCGCGACGACGACGAGTCTGATGCCGTAGCAGGTGGTACAAGGATGTCAGTTCACCTTCAACAAGAGAGTGAGGTTTCGACTTAACTCGCAGACCATCCATCTGTCGTCGTTTAAGGCTCAAGAGCCTGGCTTTAATACGACGAACATCATGGATCCGCAGTGGAGAGGTACCCGCCGCGTCATATAGTTCACGCAGGACAGAGTAGTAATATTCATACGTGTTCTTAAAATCACGCGCCCTAGCAGCACAGTAGAAAATCAAAGTCTGACGAATCTTGGGCTTGGCAAACGCAGTCCACCAAGCCAGCAAGGAGGGGTATCGCGGGACAGAGCGAAGACATCGCTCCCACACGCCACTTATAACATCATCCATAGCACTGTCGGCAAGGTGGGAAACATTTAACATCCACTGGGAACGATAAAGTTTTGCAGGTTGGCGACTAAGATTTACAGTTGCAGTAAAAGCACAATGGTCAGAAAAACTAGTAGGAATAACATCGACAGAAAGAATTTTATCACATAAAAAATCAGATAAATAGAATCTGTCGAGTCTACTGCATGAGGACGCGGTAAAAAACGTATATTTCACCAGGGTTGGATATTTGTGTTCCCAAACATCACGCAGATGCATCGTACGAACTAAGTCATGTAAATCACGGCAATAATTAAAATTGGGGGACTGGTCTGCAGGGCGTAAAACACAATTAAAATCGCCTCCGAGCAGGAGACTCCGAGGACTCTGGCGCAAAAGATAAATAAGCTCTTCTTTATAAAAGCGCGATCGAGCCACAGTGTGACCCGAACCAGAGGGGGCATACAAAACAACGAGGCGGAGATCAAAAAGACGACAACCAATCCCACGGCCAGAGTCAAGGAATTCAATGTCAGTAATAGGAATGCCCTCTCGAAAGAAAAGAGCAGTTCCTGTTGAATATTCCGGCGCGACATTAAAAACAGTTTGAAATCCAGGTAGAGAGAGATCAGAAAACAACACTTCCTGCAAAAACACTACGTCCGCACAGGCGTCGTAAATAAACTGCCGCAAAGAGGCAATGCGAACGTCGGACTCAATACGGTTAACATTTAAGGTAAGAAAGGTGTATGCTTGAACCATAGAGAGAAAAGCGAGAAAACAAATCACCTACACCGACGCACCAGCGTCACAGTCCATAGCAGGGGTGACGGAGGCATCCGAGGGAGGGGGACTGCTACCCCGTTCCGCGGATCCCTTACGTTTCGGTTTTTTACGAACAGCATTAACGTTCGGCTGAACGCGTAACTTGCGTCGGCTGACGGGCAAGGAAGCTTCAGCCGCCGGTGACGTAGGAGGGTCAAGTTCTGTATCCGACACCACCCGCGCCGGTCCACATGCGGGATCCGGGGTCGCGGGGGAAACATCCGACAAAACATAATGGTCAACACCTGCACTAGCTTCCGGCAAACATGGACTGCACGGAGGCGAAACGTGAGCAGGAAGGTCCGAGGCCGCAGAGTTGGAAGGAAGCGGAGCAGCTCCGCTGGCAGAGGTATGGGGCAGCGAAGCAGGAAGTTGTCGCGGCTCCACTTGTTGTGACATCGAAGTCGGTTCGGAAGACGGCGCCAACAGGCCCGACCGACGACCCGACTCGAGAGAAGCCGCGTCGGAGGCCGGAGGGGCGCCAGCAGCCGCCACCGGAACCGCTACCTCAGGAGGGCAGGGAGCAGCTACAGTACACAGTGGCTCGGAGGATGCCGGTCGCTGGGACTGGGGCATCTCAGGGAGATCCTCATCCGTACTATTTCCATCGTGTGGGCGACGCCTCTTATTATTCAAAAGTGGCACACCCACCTGAGGGACAGACGGAACAACATCAGATTTAGCACGCAAAGGAGGAAATTCTGTATCAGGGGTGCGCAAAACCTGTGGCGGGGCGCTACTACCACTGGACTGTGCTACACCAAGAGCAGAACCACCTGCAACGAGGTCAGCGACCGTTAACTTGCGACGCTGTTCGAGAGAATTTTTTAAAACAAAAACTCTCCGCGGACAGTCGGTACGCACGTGACCACTTTCATTGCACAAAAAACAGGTGCCAACCTGACCACTATATGTTACATGGACACGATATCCACCGATCTGCAGGTGAGATGGAATATTCTGCTTAACGTGCATTTCGACTGAACGAATACCACTGTAACATTGCAGGCGATGTTGGCTTGACCAGCGTTCAAGGCGAATGCTCTTTACATCACCATACTTCTGTAGACCCTCCTTAAGATAGACATTATCCACCTCCGGTGGAAGGTTGTAAACACGAACATTGGTATACGTGATGGAAGCATTGGAAAGCAGCACGGTACTTACAGAATCATCCCGATGCCGAAAGAGAACTTGATGACCATATTTAGAAAGAATTTTATCAACCTGAAGTGGGTCCATAAACTTAACAAAGAAAACATACAGTTCGGTATCAAAATAAGCAGTGTGCACCTGATCCGAATGAACACCAAAGGTATCTACCAACCAATCATGAATCTCAAGAGAACTAGGTTGCACATGGCGGGTTGACTTGTCAAAAGCAAAACTAACTGTAGCCTGACGAGGAATAACCTGGGACGACATTTTCAAAATATGCGGTCGAAACCGCTACACAAAAAACACTGAAATAAGGACAGAAAAAAAAACACAAGGTACGAAACAACGACGGAGAAACACTCACAGAAGTTGCAACACAACACGTAAACAAAAACGATAGTCCACTATACGTAACGCTACGGCGGAGCGGAAGACTAGGCACGTCCACACTGCACGGCGTCTAAAGCGGAACTGACCAGCTGAGCTACCGAAGCACGACTCACGCCCGGTACTCACAGCTTTACTTCTGCCAGTATCTCGTCTCCTACCTTCCAAACTTTATAGAAGCTCTCCTGCGAACCTTGCAGAAATAGCACTCCGGAAAGAAAGGATATAGCGGAGACATGGCTTAGCCACAGCCTGGGGGATGTTTCCAGAATGAGATTTTCACTCTGCAGCGGAGTGTGCGCTGATATAAAGCTGTGAGTACCGGCCGTGAGTCGTGCTTCGGTAGCTCAGTTGGTAGAACACTTGCCCGCTAAAGGCAAAGGTCCAGAGTTGGAGTCTCGGTCGGGCACACAGTTTTAATCTGTCAGGAAGTTTCATATCAGCGCACACTCCGCTGCAGAGTGTTTCATCGCCTCAAGATGTTTAAATTTTGCTGCGACAAGGAATACTGCTACAGTTATCGATTTTACGCTCGCAAAGTACTTGGTACAGAAAATACCACACCAGCAAACGTTATTTTGAATCTGTGTCATGACTTATAAAATAAAGATCATGTATTACTCAATGATAATTGCTAGACCAATGAAGATTTGGCAAGCAAACACGTAACAAAGAATATGCATGTGGTTCGTACCCTTCGACTAAATCACAAAGGAATTCTCAAAAAAATTGTAACGGCCAAATTGAAACGCAGGGAAATTATTCCAAAAGAGAACAGCCAAGGAATTACAATCCTGAAAGCAAAAGACAGAAGAGACGTTTTTGTTCCTTCCACCAAAGATTCGAGTGAAATAAAAACGTGACAATCGAAAGGGTGGTTTACGGAAAACCAAATATTGTTACTGAATTATATAAAGGAATACATGATACTGACTTTTCTGATCAGATGAGTGAACATAGCAGTCCATTGAGAGAGACAGTAAAATAGTATCGAAATTAGCATTTGATCTTTTTCTGAACACCGCTGTTGTGAATGCGTTATATTTATTCCAAGATGTGTCAAGAGGGAAAAGTCAGTCATAATATTTCGGCAACAGTTGGTAACTGCGCTCACATGGTATTCACGAGATGAAGGTAAAAGTAGGAGAAAACACCAATTGGGAAAAAGGAAGGAAAGGCGCGTCAAGTGTGGAGATACTGCTCTGTATCTTACAAGACGAGCACAAAAGCATTCGGGTGCACTGCAGCTAGAAAATCAAGATGTGCAAATGTAAACTCCTTTTCTACATTGTACGTTGTATTAAACTTTATTACAGTTGCAATATTTCTTACCGCTGATGTCATCCAAACTAAAAGTGGACTACAATATTTATTCGCTGACTGCGAATTCCTTGCCAAACAAAAAGTTTTCGTTACATAAAAGTGCAGAAGTTATGCGATCAACTAAACTTTATTACTTATAATATGCAATTTATATTACTGAGGACTGTTAAATGCACAACAGCCTTTAGCAATATTAATTGCATTTTTTAAGTAATACAATTTAGTTGTCACATAACTTCTGCGTTTTTATGTAACGAAACCAACAGACTAACAATGAACGATGTGCGGCTCTAATTATGTGCAAAACAATCAAACAAACAGCAAAGAGAAGTTCCCGGCCCCCAGTGTGACAGCTCAAGATAACAAAACGAAAGCCGAAGCTCTAAATTTCACGTTCAAGAAATCGTTCACGCAGCAGAATCGTATAAACATACCGTAGTTTGCCATCGATACTGACCCCCGTGTGGACGACATAGTAATAAGCATCCCTGCACACAGAAGCAACTGAAGAAGTTCAAAAGAAATAAGTCTCCAGGTCGGGATGCAATCCCAATTTGGTTTTTCAAAGACTACACTACGGCATTGGCCCCTTACATTATTGTGAATGTCTAGCGCAGCAGCAGACGCACTACGAACCTCTGCACTCGCCTTAGTGTAGTCTGCAGCCGAGTACTGTGCACCAGCGTGGTTAACCAGCAAGCATGTAAACAAGGTGGACACCCAGCTCAACGCTGTTACGAGAACCATAACTGGATGCATAAAGACTACCCCACTATCTTGGCTTCCAACACTTAGTTGGTTGGTTGTTTTTTTTGGGGGGAAGAGACCAAACAGCGAGGTCATCGGTCTCATCGGATTAGGGAAGGACAGGGAAGGAAGTCGGCCGTGCCCTTTCAGAGGAACCATCCCAGCATTTGCCTGGAGCGATTTAGGGAAATCACGGAAAACCTAAATTAGGATGGCCGGACGCGGGATTGAACCGTCGTCCTCCCGAATCAACACTTAGTCATAGAGCTCCAGCCTCCCTGCGAAGACAGGAAGCTCTGATGAAGAAATACACAAAAATAATGAATAACCCCCTACTTCCTGTCCATGAAGATGTCCCAACCTTAGAAAGAACACGACTCCACTCCAGAAATCCCCCTTTAAGACTGGCCCAACAACTGGCAGCTGCCAACTTCAGCATGGATACCAAATGACACGAGAGCCGGAGTGATAGTGTCCGTCCAGACAACCGTGAACTTATATGTCCATCAGAGAAACCTGAGGGCTTTGAACTTCCACGACAACTGTGGAAAAGCCTAAACAGAATCCTAACAGAACATGGATTATGTGTACACAACCTACACAAGTGGGGATCGCTTCCCAGCCCTAGCTGTGACTGTGGGGCACCCATGGATCGCCAATTTGGACGTCAGAATTTGAAGACTTGTGTAACGCAAAATATCTGCTGTGATGTTACTTTCTATTGTGTTTATGTATTATATTTTATCTGAATATCTATCCCTTTTTAGTGTATTTTATCATATAATTTCATAGTGTAATAAGTATAAACCATGTGTGTAGCGCCATACGCTAAATAAATAAATAAATCTAGCGCAGTGCAAAGTCCCAAGCAACTGAAAAAAGTGCAAGTGACTCTTATGTATAAGAAGGGCAAAAGAACTGACCCGCAGAATTACAGACCAATATCCCTAACCGGTTTGCTGCGGAATTCTCCGAACACAATAAATTTTATTGAGACTGAGAAGCTTTATGTCCACGAATCAGCGTGGTTTTAGGCAGCATGACTCCTGCGAAACTCAACTTGCCCTTTTCCTTCACGATGTACTGCGAAATGTGGATGAATGGCAAAAAGCAGATTCCGTATTTGTAGATTTCTGGACAGAGTTTGACACGATGTCCCCCCCCTCCCCCCCCGCTCCCCACCAGGGGCGGGTTCGTGCTTGGCTACCAGGGGGCCCCAGCCTTTGCAGCATCACTTCCCTTCCATGCTGCATGTCTATCCTCTTGCTGTTCTCTTTCTCCTCCCTTGGGGAACATGTTTGAGGTGGTATTGGGAATGTTCTACAGTGCCTGTCGCTGACATAAGAGCAGTCTCACCACTGCTTTACGTTCCCTTTTTCTTTCCTTGTTTCCCTTCTCCTCTCGTTCCTCCGCTTCGGCGTTTAAGGTTCCTCTTTTTCTTCTTCCTCCCTGTGTGCTCCTGAAGGCCGGCCCACGCGACTGACGCGTAGCAGGTGACTGTGTAACGCGTAATTCGCAGCCCCAGGTCGACAGGTAGGGTTCGCACGTACCCCCTGGTACAGGCCAGGCCCAGGTGGGGGTGAATGCCTGAGCTGCAAACTTTCGAAACTGCCGATTTGTCCCTCTGTTAGATGTCCAGGAGGTGTGACCTGAGGTGTGAACAGTCATCCAAGGCGGGTGCGCCCCCTTGTGAAGGGTGCCCCCACTTGGGAGGAGCGCGCCAGTGGAGACGCTGGCAATCACGGGGGATTTTCTCGCTTTGAGCCAATCATCTTCCCAACCAACGTCTACCAAACGTTAACGTAATGCGGCTAACGATTCAAAGACCCTTCCCACTGCACCACGGTTCCTCAAAAATGGCTCTGAGCACTATGGGACTCAACTGCTGAGGTCATTAGTCCCCTAGAACTTAGAACTAGTTAAACCTAACTAACCTAAGGACATCACAAACATCCATGCCCGAGGCAGGATTCGAACCTGCGACCGTAGCGGTCTTGCGGTTCCAGACTGCAGCGCCTTTAAACGCACGGCCACTTCGGCCGGCTCACGGTTCCTCGTGGTTTCGCGTACTGAAGAGGTCAGTCATTCGCCACGGTAAATCCGTTTATTATTCAGAAAGGTGTTGATGCAATAGCCGGCCCTATGAATCCCTGTTCTCGTTTACAGAATGGCTCTTTACTTTTGGAGACTACTTCTGATTCTCAAGCAAAACAACTGCTTGCCGCCTCGCTTCTCCACAGCTACCCTGTTCGTGTCGAGACCTTTGGAACTTTGAATTACGTCCATTGGGTGATGTAAATGGTAGATTCCTCTTAAGTGCCAACGCGCAGTCTTTTTCTCACCTTTGATAGAGTAGTGCTTCCGCCCAAAATCAAAGCAGGCTATGAAATTATCACAGTCCGACCGTACCAGTCTCATTGTCTCATCCACACTAGAATGTCTTGTCGACACAGCTAAATGTGTAACCTGTGGTAGTGACGTGAATGAGGGCGATTGTCTGCCTCCTCCACCACGCTGTATCAACCGCAGAGGCGGCCATGCCGCCTCCTCTCGGAATTGTCCCGTGTATCTTGATGAGCGGCCTGTCCAAGAGATCTGGGAAAAAAGTGCCTCACCCCGTCGCTCACAAGTCATTAGCTAGTCACAAACCCTACATTCTGCCGTCTGGCACCTGTAATTCCGTTCTTGTTACCCTCGCTGCATGAAGGACATGGCTGCGCAGCCATCAGACCTCAAATTCAGCTCTGAAGTTGTAAAATCGCCCAATGTCAAGGTAATATCATCATACCCCCCCACCCAGCTTGCAACGAACCATCAAACTCTCGCACGAGACGCGAAACCACCAGCTACACAAACAGTAGGCCAGAAAGGACAGAAAGAGTATTTCTGTGAAGACTTGCTATGTCCCTCCGGTCAAACAACACCCGAGTCTTCCTCTGCTAACTCGAAGAGCTCCACTAAAGGAAAACGTTGTCCTCCTTCGCCGACTCGAAGATCCTCTTCCACAGTGTTGTCACGTGATACCTTAGCCCAGCCTGCCTCCGTGTCCCCAGCGCGCATCACCAACCGGTTTTCAGCGTTGGGCTCCACAGACCGACAGCACAAGAAAGCTGATGCTTCTGTGGATCCCACTGAGCAGGATCCTCCTGTTTCTGTGCCCTGTGGCAGCGACTCTTCACAGGCTGTCACTAGGCAGCCACCGTGGTCACATCCCTACATCTGTTCCTCATCATGACTCTCCTCCAATGGAACGTTCGCGGCCCTCGATCCCACAAAGAGGATTTATAGCTGCTTTTAGAATCGCAGCGTCCCCTTCTACTCTCCCTTCAGGAAACGAAATTGCGTCCTCACGACCGCTTTGAACTTTCACATTCCTTCCTAGTTCGGTTTGACCAGAGGTCGGCATTCCATCTCATGGGGGCGTCACGTTGTTCATACGGGATGTCGTTCACAGTCAACCCATCTACCTCACTACGTATGTTCAAGTAGTTGCAGTTCGCCTCTTCCTTCCCTACCTGACTTTTTTCCTCTGTACCATTTATGTCCCTCCGTCATTCGATGTCACCAGGGCAGACTTTCTTCAGCTTATTGGGCAGCTACCTCCCTCATTTTTGCTACTCGATAACTTTAATGCGCATCATTCCCTTTGGGGTTCTCCCAGGACCTTTGAGTGAGGTGCCCTCTTGGCTGATCTTCTTAATCAACTTAACCTCTCCTGCCTTAACACAGGAGCACCCATTTTCCTTTCTGACTCCTCACACACTTATTCCAATTTGGACCTATCCCTCTGCACTACCCTGCTTGCCCATCGTCTTGAGTGGTCCGTTCTTTCTGACACCAACTCGAGCAACCATTTCCTGTGTGCTCTTTCTATGCTGACTCCTACCCTACCTGCGTGCACACCCAAATGGCAGCTTACTAAGGCTGACTGGCAGCTTTACTCCTCCCTGGCGACCTTCGAAGAACAAGATTTCCCCAGTTGTGATGACCAGGTGGAACATCTCACAAATGTTATCCTTACTGCTGCAGAACGTTCCATTCCTCGCACTTCCTCTTTACCACGTCGTGTCCCCGTCCCTTGGTGGACTGAGGCGTGCCGCGACGCAATTCGAGCACGGAGACGTTCTCTCCGCGTTTTTAACCGTCATCCTACGATGGCAAACTGCACTCATTATAAACAGATGCATGCAAAGTGTTGCCACATTCTTCGGGATAGCAAAAGAGCTAGCTGGATTTCATTCACTAGTTCTTTTCACAGTTCCACCCCTTCCTCTGTCGCGTGGGCCAACCTCCAGCTGCTCTCTGGGGCCAAGATCCACTCCCCAATATCCGGCCTGACAGTAGCAGACGATGCCATCGTGGACCCTGCTGCTATCTCCAACACCTTGGGCTGCCACTTTGCTGACATTTCAATCTCCTCTTGCCACTGTCACCCGGCCTTCCTCCATCGGAAACGGGCGGAGGGGGCTCGGGCGATACCCTTCTCCGGGTCGTGAGTTCTACAATGCCGCCTTTACTATGGCGGAGCTACATCATGCTCTCAGTTCATCCCGATCCTCCGCCCCAGGGCCAGGCGCCGTCCACATTCAGATGTTGCAGCACCTCTCTCTTGCGGGCAAGCACTTTCTGCTTAACACGTACAACCTCATCTGGACAGAGCACACATTTCCCGGACTTTGGAGTGAAGCCACCGTCATACCCATACCTAAGCCCGGTAAGGACAAAAACCTTCCTTCTAGCTACCGTCCCATATCTCTCACCAGCTGCGTTTGCAAAGTGATGGAAAATGATTCATGCCCAGCTCGAGTCTTTCAATTTACTGACGAATGCAAAGTGTGGATTTCGAGAGCGGCGTTCTGCAGTTGACCATGTAGTTACTTTGTCCACCCATGTCATGAATCTTTTTCTGCAGAAATCCCAAATTATGGCCGTATTTTTCGATTTGGAGAAGGCTGAAGACACCTGCTGGAGAACTGGTATCCTCTTTACACCTGGGGCTTCCGTGGCCGCCTGCCCCGTTTCCATTGTGGCATCTTTTTCAAAGACCGAGTTTTCAAGGTGGGTGTTTGTTCTCCCTTGTCGGACACCTTTATCTAGGAAAACGGTGTGCCTCAGGGTTCCGTCCTGGGCGCTGTCCTCTCTGCTATCGCCATTAGTCCTATCACGGCCTGTCTCCCGCTAGGCATCTCCAGCTCCGTTTTTGTTGACCAGTTTGCCATCTATTGCAGTTCTCCTCGGACCTGTCTCACTGACCGACGTCTTCAGCGATGCCTTGATCGTCTTTACTCCTGGAGCATCGACAATGGCTTTCGCTTTTCACTGGAAAAACTGTCTGTATGAATTTCTGGCGGCGCAATTGGTTTCGCCCACCATCTTTACATCTTGGGCCTGTTCTTCCGTTGGTGGAAACTACGAAATTCCTGGGGCTCATGCTCGATAGGAAACTCTTGGTCCTGCCATGTCTCTTACTTGGCAGCACACTGTACGCACTCCTTAAATGTCCTACGTGTCCTCACTGGTACTTGCTGGGGTGCTGATCGAGCCACCCCCTCCGTTTGTACCGGTCCCTTGTCCGTTCGAATCTCGACTATGGGTGCTTTGCTAATGAGTCTGTACGTCCATCCCCCTTACGCCCTCTCAACACTATCCACCATGGTGACATCTGTTTGGCCTCTGGCGCCTCTTACATTGTCCCAGTCTGTATGATGAAGCTGCGGAACTACCACTGTCCTACCGCCGTGACTTCCTCCTCAGGAGGTATGCATGCTGTTTGTCTCCCATGCGTGGCCACCCATTCTATGCCTCTTTCTTCGATGATTCCTTTGATCGCCAGTATGGGACGCGTCCTTCTTGTGTCAGGAGTTCGCTTTCGGCACTTGCTACGGCGCCTTAACTTCACACTACCTGCAACTTTCCCAGCGGGTGTGAACCCTTCAGCACCTTGCCTTCGTGAAGCGGCCCATGTTAACCTTGGCCTTCATTCGCTTTTTACGGACACTACTCCAACCTCGCTCTATCGCCTTCAGTTTCACGACCTTCGCATGGAACTTCAAGATAGTACCTTTGTATACACTGATGGCTCTCGGACTGACCGTGGGGTCGGGTGTGCCTTCGTCATTGGCACCTGTGTCTTTCGATATCTGCTTCCGGCACACTGCTCAGTATTTACAGCAGAGCTCTGCGCCCTGTATCAGGCCACGGAGTACATACGGCAACACAGACTTTCCAATTGTGTCCTCTGCCCAGACTCTCTCAGCGCCCTTCAAAGTCTATGTGTGCTGTACACAACCTGTTCCTTAGTGCAGCGGGTCCAGGAAAGCGTTCACCTGCTCACTCTTGGTGGAGCCAGTGTGATGTTCCTGTGGGTCCCTGGTCAGGACGGTCTGCCGGGAACGAGGCTGATGACGCTGCTGCCAAGGCTGCAGTCCTCGTGCCGCAGCCCACGAGTTCCTACATTTCCTCCATGGATCTCAGTGTTGCTGTCTGTCAGGAGGTGGTGTCCCTTTGGCATCGCCATTGGTCCTCCCTTCATGGGAATAAGCTCAGGATTATTAAGCCTCCCCCAGAGGCTTGGACAACCTCCTCTCGGCGCTCCCACCTGGAAGAGGTCATTTTAACTCGGTAGCGTATTGGGCACAGCCTTTTTAGACATCGTCATTTGCTAAGTGGCGCTACCCCACTACCTTTGTACACATTGGGCCCAAGTTTTAACTGTCAGCCACTTCATGACGGAATGTCAATTTTTTAAATCGTTTACGTTCTCGCTTGGGTTTGCCGTTTTAGGAAATGACGCGCGGGCTGTCGACCACGGTTTAGTTTTTATCTGTCAAAGCAATATGGGGAACGCCGTTTAATTTTTAGTTTCTGACCTCCGTTTCTGTATGGCGTCTTCAGTAGCCCTTTCTCCACGTCACTGTTTCTAGCTGCTTGGGAATGACGTTTAGTCGTTTTTTTAATTCCTCTCTGTTTTCGTGATCTATAGTTTTGACGCGGGCGCATATGACCGCAATTGTTTTTGCGCCCTAAAACAAAACAAAATAATGTGCGCGCGCCAGTCAAACGCCTGCGTGCGCTGTGCCTCGGGCGCCGTCAGCGCTGGACAGACTTAAATGCGTTCTCCGTAGAAGTAGGCCGTGAACTGGCGAGGACCGTACACCGACGTGAGTCGCTTAGCTTTCACGGAAGTAACTTTGTGTGCCGCCTGCAATGTCGACGAAACAGTGTGGCAAGTGAAGAGATTAATTCTCTACTTTTAAGGCGAGCAATTAACTTTCGGTGATTGTCAGTCAGGGTGATATACCATTTTACTTGGAACTTGCCGTAGAGATCGCCTCTGAAATATTCACAGTGCTGTCTCGGAAAGGGATATTATTATTATTAATTACTATTATTGTTACAGATGTTATTATATTTCGTGCGTGTGAAATTTAAAAAAATATATCAATCAGCTGGAGTTTTGAGCTTTTATAGTCGTAGTTCCTGATCCCGCTGACTAAATATCAAGTATGTACATTTTTCTTGAGTGAGCACAAAGAGTAATGTGGACTTGCAGGCTGGAAGTTATGGCCACTACATTCTCCATCGCTTTCTGGCTAACCGCAAATATAATTTTCGGGCTCCTCTGTACGGCTAAGGTAGATGGAAAGCACGCACAGACAATTTAAGTGTCTTTTCGTAACGGCATATCGAAGTAAGGACCGTTTGACAATTTACACGCCGCCCCACAGGCGGGCTACTAGATTTGTTCCCGGTATGTTCGAACAACATGCAAGTGGTACGGAGATTATTCGGGAACTGAAATAGGAATCCCTGCAAGGAAGGCGAATTTCTTTTCGAAGAACACTATTAGTAAAGTTTAGAGAAACGGTACATGAAGTTGACTGCCGAACCATTCTATTGCCGCCAGCATACAACGAAGTGCCACAGAAACTGATACAGGCAGCGTATTCTAATACGGAGTTATGTAAACAGGCTGAATACGGCGCTGCGGTCGGCAGCGTGTATGTAAGAGAACAAGTGTCTGGTGTAGTTGTTAGATCGGTTACTGCTGCTGCAGTGACACGTTATCGAGATTTAAGAGAGTTTTGGAGCGTGGTGTTATAGTCGGAGCACGAGCGATGGGACACAATATCTCCGAGGTAGCTATGAAGTGGCGATTTTACCGCACGACAATTTCCCGAGTGTACCATGAATATCAGGAATCCGCTACAACATCAAATCTCCGACATCGCTGCAGCCGGAAAAAGATCCTGCAGTAACGGGACCAACGACGAGTGAAGAGAACCGTTCAACGTGACACGAGTGCAACACTTCCGCAAATTGCAGCACATTTCAATGCCGGACGATCAACAAGTGTCAGCGTGCGAACCATTCAACGAAACATTGTCGATATGGGCTTTCGGAGCCGAAGGGCCACTCGTGCACCTTTGATGACTGCACGACACAAAGCTTTGCGCCTTGTCTACGCCCGTCAATAGCGATATTGGACTGGAAACGTGTTGCTTGGTCGGACGAGTCCCATTTCAAATTGTATCGAGCGGATGGACGCGTACGGGTACGGAGACAATCTCATGAATCCATGGACCGTGTATGTCAGCAGGGGACTGTTCAAGCCGGTGGAGGCTCTGTAATGGTGTGGGGCGTGTGCTGCTGAAGTGATATGGGACCCCTGACACGTCTAGATACGACTCTGACGGGTGACATGTACGTAAGCATCCTGCCCGATCACCTGCATCCGTTCATGTCCATTGTGCATTCCGACCATATTGGGCATCTCCAGCAGGACAATGCAACACCCCGCAAGTCCAGAATTGCTACAGAGTGGCTCCACGAACGCTCTTTCGCTGGCCACCAAACTCGGCAGACATGAACACTATTTAGCGCATGTGGGACGCCTTGCAACGTGCTGTTCAGGAGAGATCTCCCCTCGTACTCTTTAGGTTTTGTGGACAGCCCTGCAGGATTCGTGGCGTGAATTCCCTCCAGCACTACTTCAGACATTACTGGAGTCCACACCATGTCTTGTTGCGGCACTTCTGCGTGCTCGCGGGGTCGCTACAGGATGTTAGTCACGTGTAGCATTTTCTTTGGCTATTAGGTATACATTTCGCGTAAGAACCACGCAGGTAAGATAGGAGGAATAAGGACTCATACAGAGACATGTCGACAGTCGTTTTTGCATCGATGTATCAGCTAGTGGAACAGGAAAGGAAATGACTGGCGGTGGTACAGAGTAGACTCCGCCAAAGGAGTGTTGTGTACCGGGTGATCAAAAAGTCAGTATAAATTTGAAAACTTAATAAACCACGGAATAATGTAGATAGAGAGGTAAAAAGTGACACACATGCTTGGAATGACATGGGGTTTTATTAGAACCAAAAAAAAACAAAGTTCACAAAATGTCCGACAGATGGCGCTGGACAGCAAAACGTCAGTGACTGCGTATGACAATCGTGTATAAAAGGAGCCGTAATGAGAGAGAGAATCAGATGCACCAGCAGTCGCAGCATGTTGACGTTACCTGAAAAGGTGCTTTTAGTGAAACTGTATTATCAGAATGGGGAATGAGCTAGTTCAGCATTAAGATCCTATCGCCATAGAAAGGGGATTCGAACGGGTAAAGGTCCGTTGACGAATGCAGCTGTGGCGAGAATGATTTCGAAGCCACGGGTTGTTTGGACGATAGAACCTGTAGTGGCCGACCGAACACAAGGCGTAATGCTGCTGAGACAGTTCAGGAAGAAATGGAGATTGTAGCGGGTTCGTCTATGCACGGGGAAGTCAGCGCTCGTGCAGTCGCACGTCGCATTCCATACACTACTGTTTGGTTGGCACTGAGGCGTACTCTCCTGTGCTATCCGTACAAAATCCATCGGCATCGTGAACTGTCACCTGGCGATTTAAATAAGTGAAGTGGAGGGCATTTGCGGTGTGGGCGTTACAAAAGATGGCGGAAGATGACGATTGGTTGAGTAACGTGTTGTGGACCGGCGAAGCTCATTTCACGCTCCGAGGGTCTGTCAACGCCCACAACTGCCGAATTTGGGCTACCGAAAATCCTAGAACTGTCGTGGAAACGCCATTGCACGTCGAGAAAGTCACGGTATGGGCTGCATTTACCGCATCTACCGTTATCGGGCCTTTCTTCTTCGAGGAAATGTGTGATTCTGGTTTTGTAACTGCTACCGTGACGGGTGAGAGCTGCGTCGATACGTTACAGAATCGCATCATCCCCAGGCTGGCTGATAAACACCTACTCGAACGTACGAAGTTTATGCAGGATGGCGCTCCACCCCATATTGCTAGACGCGTGAAAGATCTCTGCACGCGCCGTTTGGTGATTATCGTGTGCTCAGCCGCCACTTTCGTCACGCTTGGCCTCCCAGGTCCCCAGACCTCAGTCCGTGCGATTATTGGCTTTGGGGTTACCTGAAGTCGCAAGTGTATCGTCATCGACCGACATCTCTAGGGATGCTGAAAGACAACATCCGACGTCAATGCCTCGCCATAACTCCGGACATGCTTTACAGTGCTGTTCACAACAATATTCCTCGACTACAGCTATTGTTGAGGAATGGTGGTGGATATATTGAGCATTTCCTGTAAAGAACTTCATCTTTGCTTTGTCTTACTTTGTTACGCTAATTATTGCTATTCTGATCAGATGAAGCGCCATCTGTCGGACATTTTTTGAACTTTTGTATTTTTTTGGTTCTAATAAAAGCCCATGTCATTCCAAGCATGTGTGTCAATTTGTACCCCTCTATCTACATTATTCTGTGATTTATTAATTTTTCAAATTTATACTGACTTTGTGATGACCCGGTAGAACGTGCAACGTGTGGCCCGCGCAGTGCAGAGAAGTGCCGGTGCGCCGCCGCCGCCGCCGCCGCCGCCGCCGCTCACCTGTCTTGTCGAGGCAGAAGGGCTGCAGGCGGCCGCCGTTGACGCAGACGGAGACGTGCGCCATGCGCGGCGTCGCCACCTCGCCGTAGTGGCCCGCGTTGGTGTGCAGCGTCTGCACGTGGCCGGCGTCGCCCTGCGCCAGCCGCAGCGCCGCCCTCACCAGCGGCCGCGCCGGGTCCAGGCCTGTGGCACGCACAGTGATCTCTGAACGCGGCACACTAGTGGCTCCCACTCTACTCCACAACCTAGCTCGCTAACGCCGCCTGTTTTAACGCGCCAGTCAGGTTTAGAACAACTTTTAACTGTGTTAGTAAGTACGGAAAGCAACCCGCCAGGTTAGGAGAGAGCGCTAATGCGCTGCTTCCTGGACTCGGGTAGGCGCGCCGGCCCCGGATCGAATCCGCCCGGCGGCTTAACGACGGAGGCCGGTCTTCTGGCCTGGATGTGGTTTTTAGGCGGTTTTCCACATCCCACAAGGTGAATACCGGGCTGTTCCCCACGTCCCGCCTCAGTTACACGGCTCGCAGACATCTGAACACATTCGCACTATTCCATGGATTACACTAGACGCAGACAGTTGGTCTCGCGTCCGTCGGCCGTCGTAATTTCATATATTATTATTGTTATTGTTGATTGTTGCCGACTTACATGGTGGGCCTTAATAAAAATTATATTTCATTCAATTTTGATTTACGATTAAATGCGTTTGTGAAGTTCTCCTTTTTAACAATATTCAAAAATGGCTCTGAGCACTATGGGACTAAACATCTATGGTCATCAGTCCCCTAGAACTTAGAACTACTTAAACCTAACTAACCTAAGGACATCACACAACACCCAGTCATCACGAGGCAGAGAAAATCCCTGACTCCGCCGGAAATCGAACCCGGGAAACCGGGCGTGGGAAGCGAGAACGCTACCGCACGACCACAAGCTGCGGACTTTAACAATATTAATCTCAAATTATTTGTTACGTTAATGAATGTTAGACTGGCTGAATCTTAAAACATGAGCATATAAGTTGATCAATGGAATAAACTTTTCATATTAATTTCCTCGGCTAGTCCACTTTAAAGCAAAAAATCTTTAGTTATTAGCTACAACTGCGGCCCACACACGCGCGAGAGTATTTTTTCCTACCTCCATTAACCATTGTATTGTAGTCAGAATCCTGGCTCTGGCTCTCGGCTATGGTACTCAAAATAAGAATCTTAAAGCTACGTATTTTCTGCAACTTCGTGCCGCAGTGGAGAAATATAAATATTATGTTAATAGCGGGCGAGTTTTTCGCTTCCGCTGATTTTTTATAAGTTAATATCGCCACGTAATGGCGTCATTGGCTGCATCGGCTGCTGCGATTGTGGAAATGTAAATTACTCGAATGCAGGTTAATTCAAAGGAAGGCGGACATGAAATCGGGATCACCTTTTAAAAATTAAAAGTGAACAATGATATTAAAACAATATATTATCTGCTTAATTCATACAATTATGCTTACATTTGCCAGCACACGCAAGATGTCCGTCTACACACAACCAAAACAAGAGAAGAAGTGAAGACGACTAAAAAATTAACAAAAGAGCGTATCTTGTCGTCTCTTTAGATCATTTTGTTATATTTCTTTGCCCTCGAAACTTACACAGAGAAATGATAAAAATACATAATATTCAATTTTTAAAAGTGTCTTCTTTATAAATACCGTTTTCTAAGTCTTTTCGTAATATAGCACTGGGGACGCTATATTGGGGTACATTAATTCCGTTCCGGGGAGTACAGGGTGGTGGCAGGAAGGGCATCCGGCCACCTCTTAAATTAACCTTGCCAAATCCAATTCACCACGCCGACCCTGCGTCATTGCGGGAAAAAGGCACAAGCAAAAGAAACAGAGAAAGAAAGGAAACACGGGAAGTGCCCCGAATAAATAAAAATACCCTCTTATACACGGAAAAGCCAAAACATTATGACCACCTACTTGGTAGCTTCTTTGTACGTCCTTGGAAGCAAATACATGACTGATTCTCCTTTATCAGGGATTCGACACTTTGTTGCTAGCTTTGTCGAGGAATGTGGCATTAGTTGTCTACGCACAGGTCATGTAGACAGAAGAGTCAAAGAAACAGGTACACCTGCCTAATATCGTGTAGGGCCCCCACAAGCACACAGAAGTGCCGCAACACGACATGGCATGGACTCGACTAATGTCTGAAGTAGTGCTGCAAGGATCCTGTAGGGCTGTCCATAAATCCATAAGAGTACGAGGGGATGGAGGTCTCTGCTGAATAGCACTTCCAAGGTGTCCCAGATACGCTAAATAATGTTCGTCTCTGGGGAGTTTCGTGGCCAGCGGAATTGTTTAAACTCAGAACAATGTTCCTGGAGCCACTCTGTAGCAATTCTGGACATACGGGGTGTCGCATTGTTCTTCTGGAATTGATGAAGTCCATCGGAATGCACAATAGACGCGAATGGATGCAGTTCATCAGACAGGATTCTTACTGTGGGGAGCATACTATAAGACCGTCGGTACACACACCATCAGATTATTTGACTTCTCGCTCTAACGAAGTAGGCGAGTGTCAGCAATATGTCTCGTTATCTTATTGTGGCGCGTTTATCTTGTGCCGTTACGTCAGACGATAGAAATGCCACTTGCACGCTTAGAGTAGCAGATTGATGGTGACCAACTTTAAACAGAACTTGATTAATTTTCACACACACTTACTAAAATAATAAAAATCATAGACATTACGTAACTTGATTCTGGATGCTGTTTACAATTAACAATCTGAAATTCCTTTCGTCTTGGTACGTTAATCTTTCTCACATATCTCTGATACTTGACAAAGTGTCTATTCATTTCTCTTCATGGCTATGTACAGGAATCTTATTAGGCACAGTCTGAAACTTGACTACAGACAGATGCAGAATAATGCAGACTGACTAATCAGAGGTCTGTACACTTGTTATAATACCACGCACGTTCAGGTATCATTGCGCGAGTGTGATCCGCGAGGAGAAGAGGTTCTACGTTAGCAGCAATTTCATTGGCTGCGTTACATATTAATATGCGGATCGGCGGAAGCAGAATTTGGTCCGTCTCTATGGCAGCGCCATCTCGTAGAGCGGAGATGGACGAGTGCTGCGCCTGCGCTGTTGTGCTTAGCGGGGCGCGCTCTACTGGGAAAGTTGTGTACGTGCTGACTACGCGGAACTACGTACACATCACTTACATACAGGTCACCTGTTGGAGTCATATCTCGACATATCAAGGGTGCCGTATCACTCCAGGTGCGCCACACCATTGCACATACTTCACCAGCCTGAACAGTGCCCTTCTGACAAGCAGGGCTCATGGATTCATGAGTTTGTTTCCATAACCGTACGGTCCATCCGCTCGATACAATTTGAAACGAGACTCGCCCGACCACGCAACATGTTTCCAGTGATCAAATGTCCGTGTTGATGGGCCCAGGCGAGGCGTAAAGCTGTGTGTCATGCAGTCATCAAGGGTACACGAGTGGGCCTTCGGCTGCGTTGGCCCAAATCGATGATGTTTCGTTGAATGGTTCGCTAGCTGACATTTCTTGATGGCCCAGCATTCAAATTTTCAGCAATTAGCGGAACGATTGCACTTCCGTCACGTTGAACGATTCTCTTCAGTCGTCGCTGGTCCCACTGTTACAGGATGTTTTTCCAGCCACAGCGATATCGAAGATTTGATGTTTTACCGCATTTCTGATATTCACAGTACACCCATGAAATGGTCGCACGGGAAAATCGCCACTTCATCGCTATCTCGGAGACGCTGTGTCCCACCGCTCCTGCTTCGACTATAACGAGACGTTCAGACTCACTTAAATCTTGATAATCTGTCATTATAGCAGCAGTAACTCATCTAATAACTGTCCCAGGCACGTGTTTACATCTCTCTGTATTTGAATACGGATCACTACACCAGTTTCTTTGGCGCTTCAATGTAATTGTGAACAACGGGCCGCTGATTTACGTACGCGGTGGGTTCCATAGGATTTACATCGGGCGAATTTGGTAGCCGAGACATCGACGTGAGTGCACTATAATGCTCCTCAAACAACTGCAGTACAGTTCTGACTCGGAGATGGACACAATTACACTGCTGAAAGAAGACATCGGCATCGGGGAAGACATCAAGCATGACGGAATGCAGCTGGTTCGCAGCTATCAGCGTGTCTTCGATTACTATCACAGGTCCCGTGTTAGCACAGGAGAATGTCTCCCACCAGACTGCATCAGTGCCGCTGTACACATTCCGAGCCGCCGCTCACCTCGATGACGGCCTTTGTGGAGACGACCGTCGACCCAGTGCACTGAAAATGTGATTCACCCAAAGGGCCTACATGTTTCCATTGTTCGACGGTCGAACCCCGAGGGTCTCGTGCCCACTGCAATCGTAACTGACAATGTCGTTTTGTCTTCATGTGGACACGTACGGGTGGTCTGCTGCGGAGCTCCGTGTTCAACAATTTACGGTGAAGGGTTGTGCTCCGAAACACTTGTGCGTGCACCAGCAGAACGCTCTTTCGGTAGAGTACCCACAGATCACCATAAATCCTATTTTACAGAGCAGACAAGCGTCCGAACCCAACGCTTTGTTGCCTCCAACATACACTATGTGATCAAAAGTATCCGGACACCTCTCTGAAAATGACTTACAAGTTCGTGGTGCCCTCCATCGGTAATGCTGGAATTCACCCTTAGCCTTGATGACAGCTTCCACTCTCGCAGGCATACGCTCAATCAGATGCTGGAAGGTTTCTTGGGGAATGGCAGCCCATTCTTCACGCAGTGCTGCACTCAGGAGAGTTATCGATGTCAGTCGGTGAGGCCTGGCACGAAGTCGGCGTTCCAAAACGTCCCAAAGGTGGTCTGTAAGATTCAGGTCAGGACTTTGTGCAGGCCAGTCCATTACAGGGATGTTATTGTCGTGTAACCACACGCTGTGCATTATGAACAGGTGCTCGATCGTGTTGAAGGATGCAATCGCCATCACCGAATAGCTCTTCAACAGTGGGTAGCTAGAAGGTGCTTAAAACATCAATGTAGGCCTAGGCTCTGATAGTGCCACGCAAAACAACAAGGGTTGCAAGCCCCCTCCATGAGAAACATAACCACACCATAACACCACCGCCTCCGAATTTTACTGTTGGCACTACACACGCTGGCAGATGACGTTCACCGGGCATTCACCACACCGTGCCATCGGATCGCCACATTGTGTACCGTGATTCGTCACTCCACACAACGTTTCTCCACTGTTCAATCGTTCAATGTTTACGGTCCATACACCAAGCGAGGGGTCGTTTGGCATTTACCGGCGTGATGTGTGGGTTATGAGCAGCCGCTCGACCATGAAATCCAATTTTTCTCACCTCCTGCCTAACTGTCATAGTACTTGCAGTGGATCCTGATGCAGTTCGGAATTCCTGTGTGATGGTCTGGACAGATGTCTGCCTATTACACATTACGACCCTCTTCAACTGTCAGCGGTCTCTCTCAGTCAACAGACGAGGTCGGCCTGTACGCTTTTGTGCTGTACGTGTCCCTTCACGTTTCCACTTCACTATCACATCGGAAACAGTGGACCTATGGATGTTTAGGAGTGTGGAAGTCTCTCGTACAGACGTATGACACAAGTGACACCCAATCACCTGACCACTTCCGAAGTCCGTGAGTTCCGCGAAGGACCCCATTCTGCTCTCTCACTATGTCTAATGACTACTGTGGTCGCTGATATGGAGTACCTGGCAGTAGGTGGCAGCACAATGCACCTAATATATAAAAAAGAATGTTGTTTGGGTTGTCCATATACTTTTGATCACATAGCGCGTAGGAACACAAAGATAAGTTAGGGCTCATGCGGAGGCATATAGATAGTCGTTTTTCCCTCATTCGGTTTGCAAATGGAACAGGAAAGGAAATTAGTAGCAGGGGCATGGGGTATCCTCCACCACGCGCCGTAAGGTGGATTGCGGACCATCAATGTAGATGTTCTGCGAAGGGTCGTGGACGTTACAAACCCATGCACAGGGATGGCAAGTGTGAAGTATTCGCCAGTGTAGGGGAAGTATAATTCGCAAGAGATGCAAATTGTTACCCTCAATACTACACACTGTGTTCCTGAAGATAATATTTCCTAGGAAAAAAAATTGACAGTATCAACAGACGCAGTGGATTTCAGTACGTCCGCGCTCGCTATCCCTGACTGAAGTGGAGGCATCGTGCTTTTTCTTCTCCGCTGGCCGCAGGCTCTGAAGTGCATGAAGTAAACAGTGTCTGACGAAGTGGCAAAAGGGAAAGAATTCAGATGGATTTTTATTTCTATTTATAGAAGCCAAGAAATGAAGAAAAAGGTTCTGAGAGCCATTCTATCGTTAATAATCACAAGATTCCCGGTCATTAATCATTAGCTCCCCATATCCATAAATCAACATGAGATCGCAAAAAAATGGCTCTGAGCACTATGGGACTCAACTGCTGTGGTTATCAGTCCCCTAGAACTTAGAACTACTTAGACCTAACTAACCTAAGGACAGCACACACATCCATGCCCGAGGCAGGATTCGAACCTGCGACCGTGGCAGTCGCACGGCTCCGGACTGCGCGCCTAGAAACGCGAGACCACTGCGGCCGGCCATAAGATCGCACACATATGTTTTTTTCCGATGCAAATTCGACAATTAATTCAGTTTTTACACCAAGTTGCATTTCACACGCTAGTCCCCATATCGCCACCTTGAAAAAGCCAATCTTCGCACAAGTATGTCATCCGAGGTAATTTTCAACAAACTATTTGCGTCTTTATATGAGATCAGATTTTATACACGGGTTTATGCCCTCTCGGAACCCACTTGTGATTGTTCCATCTTTTCCATCGATAAGCACTGACAGCAACTAAAATTTGTAGTTAGCATTCCCTTATGAAACTATGATTACCAAGTTCTCAGTTCAAATAACGTCATCAGCACGGTTGGAACTGTATGTTAATATTTAAACAGTAAAAAGAAATGATAAAAGATTCCCTTCTTGACGCCCAGTGTGGTAGGCGACTCCCCATTGTCACTCTGCTCCAGTAGGATAACGCTCTTGTTCCTCCGGTTCTTCTGACGCTGTGTGACCATCTGGCGCGTCCTCCGATGAGTCTACCTCGTGATCCTACCTACTTGCTAGCCTCCCGTAGCAGAATCTTCCTGCAATGAGCGTTAAAATATAGCAACAAAAATGTAATAAACATCGATAGGTATGTGGCATAAACGCCACACCATGAATCAATGTAGTGAAGCGATCTGATTGCAAAATGTGTAGAATATTAACTAGACAGGAGACACTTTAGTAGGGGGAACGATTTGCAAGGGGTGTACCAGAAGACAATTAAATTTATGTGAATCTGAGTAGCCATAAGAAACATTCCACTTTGAGTGAAAACGTGTAAAGCAACGTGGTTTGTAGCTCGGTGCAGTACAGTGTGCAGCTAGAGACAGACTGTTCAGATAGCTTACACATAGCAAGCAAAAATTATTCACTCTTCACCTGAAATGATCAACTGCAACTCTGCCATCTCCATCTGCTGGATCACAACCTTCTGTTCTGAAAGGCAATGCATTGAAACGCGACAGGTTACCGTAATTGGTCAAGAGCTTGAACCCGTTTATAGAAACAATTTTACATAGAAGAAATTATCTTTGCTGATGTCTTTCCTAGGTGGTATATCGTTACACTAACAGCAGAATGTAACTCCGTGTAAATCTGTCTGAATGAAAAAGTGATGGCAAGCAAATTCAATTAATTTCGAAAATGTTTCGGTAAAACGGCATGCAGTTACTAACAAAATGTAGTTAACCCACCATTACACTCATAACATTAACGCTCGCAGCACTTGGAACAACAGGTTACAACTCATGAAAACTTGAAACAAGAGAAAGGCTAGATGTATTAGATATGTCTAACAACACCGAAAAAAGCCCACTGGCTGGGAGTGCGACGAATTTAAATGCTCTACTGTTTGGATGGATTGATAGCAAACCGATTTCGTACCGTGCGTCGAATACTATTCTCTGCAAATGGCACGAGGTAACATCACACGGAAGACACGCTGCTCTAAAGCTATGAAACACTCAGTAAAACTCCACACCTCATACCTTGCAATGCGAACCATCTCGCACCTTACCAAAGTCGTAGCGGCCCATACAGGATGTAGTGCAAGCAGCAGACAAGAGGCTACTCCCCCACTATTGTGTGATTCAAACACTACCCACACAGTTCACCAACAGGTGCGGGCTTGATTGGTTCGTTCACCCGGAACTCTAACAAGTCTTCGCCACGTTATTACAGAATGTATCTTGCAGTGAATCTGCGAGTTAAAACTACGCGAAATAAATTAGTAGTGAAAGCTACGAACTTGACAAACAACTTTCACTGTGAGCTAACACTCGTCTCGGAGTGAGCCAGTTCGAGTCCTGGTTATGGAAGAAATTTTCACCGTCAGCACTTGGCCGACCACAGGAAGAGAGGCGATGACGTAATGTTTCCGACCTCCAGGCTCTGCGACAATGTGCCGCATTAAATTCCAAAACTCTCCACAGTGGATCACGGATGACGGGCATGTCACAGCTTTTCTAAGATTCGTATGTCAGATAGGGACATTAAACCCAGAGGCCGACATGGTGCTATTCGTGACGAACTGAATGTGTACCGGCGCTAGGTTTCTACCTCTCCCCTCCCTCATCGTCATGTCACAACACTATACCCACATTTTTTACAGGCACCCACACTCAACAATACACTTAAGGCTCAACTGTCGTACATGAAGGTCAGTTGAGCACTAGTTTTGTGCGTGACATAGCGATGTTGTTACGCGTGACAACACGCATGTGCAAAAAGTAACAGACTAGGACACAGAGAACACATATCTTTACTTTATGCTATTTGTTTATTTTATGGAAGAGGGGTTGTGAAGACAGATTGCTCTCTTTCGCCGGCCGTGGTGGCCGAGCGGTTCTAGGCGCTACAGTCTGGAACCGAGCGACCGCTACGGTCGCAGGTTCGAATCCTGCCTCGGGCATAGATGTGTGTCATGTCCTTAGGATACTTAGGTTTAAGTAGTTCTAAGTTCTAGGGGACTGATGACCTAAGAAGTTAAGTCCCATAGTGCTCAGAGCTATTTGAACCTTATTTTTCCCTCTCTTTCGTTGCCTAACGTGTAAGTAAGATTCAGTCGTGACAGTTTAATTGTGACTTGGAGATATCGACGAATATTAATACGAAATAATATTGACACAATTATCTGTAGCCAAAGGTTTCGGCCCATGTGCTAATCATCCAAATTAATCCACCTATCCATCCATCCTAGGTTAGGTTAGTGTCAAAGGTGACTGTGTCTTGGCAAAGTCAACGAATCATATGGCACGTGAACAACCATAATTACTGTTGTGGCACTTGTTTTAAGCATCTTGGACGTTGATGAGAACCTTATTTCCGTTATTTTTATGACACCATGGACGAAGTCAGACTGGTGGCATTGACAGGTTCAGTTTTTCCACATACCACGAAGACAGGAACCATGGTGTGCGCACGAAGAAAACCCTTTCTGGTCCGACCTCTGGACCCACCCCACCCAACAGCTCCATACGACCTGTTTCTCTCTCTGTCTTTCTTGCACACTTTGATGCCCAAGACTCCAGAACGTTTACGATTTCACGAAGGGAATCACATGCAGACCTTTGCCTAAACGTCACCACCAACAGCTCTGTAGGACTCACCACACCGCTGCACAGATCTACACACCCCCCGCCACCCCGAAAAGATTAAGCGTCGCTGCCGCTCATCAGCACCCGAACGAAACCTCTCGCAAGAGCAAAACGTGCCCTGCAAACAAGCGGGAAGAAGACGCAGAAAGAAGGCAACAGGTATTATAATTATTCAGTAAACAAAAAACACACAAAGCTATGGACATAATGGGTTCTGTCAAGGAACGACTGTGACTGCTCATGTCTGGAGCGCGCAGTATTGGCCGTCAGTGAGGCGGCAAGTGCACTGGGAAAATCAAAAGCTGCGCTTTGAGGTCCAGTGAGGGGCACACACGCTGACTAGCTAGAACATGACGACCACGTACCTAATAGTCGGATTCCATCTTTGGTACGGATAACAGTGCCAATGGATTGTGGCATGGAAGCAATGAGACCTTGGTAAGTCGCTGGAGGACGTTGGCACCACATCTGCACACACAAGTCATCTACTTTCCACAAATTCCAAGGAGGTGGACGATGAGCTCTGACGCTGCGCTCAATCACATTCCAGATGACTTCGATCGAGTGCAGATCTCGCGAGATGGGAGCCGGAATATCAACTGAAACAGGCCACTGTGTTCCTCGAACCATTCCATCACACTCCTGGCCTTGTGGCACACACACACACACACACACACACACACAACACATATCCACAGAAAACCTGTATTTACAGCCCACTCCTCTACCCTTTACACTCAACTGAAGAGTCACTGTTGCAACGCTGCAGGAGGAGCAGAGAAGTGCAAAATCGTCCACAAATAAGGAGCATTATACAGAGCTCCTTACCGCATATCTGATACTGTTTATCGTTATAGCAAAGAGCATAACACTTCCAACACTTTCCTAAAGAATATCACTCTCCTGCTCAAAATTATGTGATAGCACGTCACCAACTAGGGACAGAAAAAAGCGCTTAGATAGGAAAGACCTACGGGGAGGTTGTCCGAAAGCCCCGTTAGGGGAGCTGCTCTAAAATATTGGGTCTCCAAGTACTGCTGTGCGCTTTACTGATGTCAAAGAATATACCGACACAGTGATGTTTACGAAGGAAGGCCTGCTGAATAACCGCCTGTAGTAGGGTCAAGTTGTCGAAAGTGGATCGAAATCTCCGGAATCCACACTGAGTCTTTGCTACAGAGCTCGTTAGGGCGACGCTCCAGTAGGTACAGTGGCATGTTCGGTCCGTCCCTGGCTTGAGGAGTGCTATCAAAATTGCCTCTTTCCATGAGCTGGGAAACTGGTCTGTAGCCGGCCGAAGTGGCCGTGCGGTTAAAGGCGCTGCAGTCTGGAACCGCAAGACCGCTACGGTCGCAGGTTCGAATCCTGCCTCGGGCATGGATGTTTGTGATGTCCTTAGGTTAGTTAGGTTTAACTAGTTCTAAGTTCTAGGGGACTAATGACCTCAGCAGTTGGGTCCCATAGTGCTCAGCGCCATTTTGAACTGGTCTGTATCCCACATAAAATTGAAACATTCGAGAAGAATTTTCTTTGACGCTGCTTGCAAACGTCGAAACTTACTGTACTGGATTTGGTCGTGGCCGTGTGCAATGTCACGAACCTCAGACATAGCCGAAGCCACCTCCCACATGGAGGAAGCGCAGTTGTAAGACTCAGAATTGATGGATGTGAAGTACAACTTGCCCCTCTCTACAGTCGCATGGTAGCGGCGAAATGCCGGACCTCAGCTGGCATCGGCAGTAATCTTTGCAAAAAGCTCTGCCATCGTCTCGGCGTTGTTTGGAGACGCCCCTCTTTCAGTATTGCTGCTATTAGCGAACAGCTGCATTGATCGGAAATCCTTCTGACAGTTTCCCAGACTTGATGGGGTCCAGGAATGCTAGCCATCACCTTTTCTTGCTCTTCTTAATTACGTGTCAAACTTTGGCTCTCGTGATTCGAAAGGGTGCAAGGTTGTCTGCTATTGGGCGGCATTTAAAACGTCATAAAGCCACTCGCCCGACCCAAATTGCTGAACAGCACTCGTCGGTCCATTGAGGTAAAGTTTGCGTCCTAAGATGATGTGAGGACATTGGGATGGATAAGCCAGCGGCATGGTGGATCAATAGTATGATATGGTCCACCAATTCCTGGTTCAAACACTGCCAGATGGCTGAACAGTGTCCAGTTGGCTCTGCTCACCATCTCTTTCGGCGGTTTCCTTACTAATATTGCTTCGTTTGGTAGGAGGATCCACAGTGTGAAATAGTCACTAGAATGAAGATCATCAGTGACTTCCCACTGAGCAGAGCCTGCGAGGGCCGGAGCGCAGAAAGATAGGTCGATTGCTGAGGTCAGTCCAGCAACAAATGAGAAACGAGTGGGATTGCTTTGTTGAGGATGGATAGCTCCTGAGACGTCATGAGACTCTCCAAGACTCGACGGCTAGGGCTAGCTGAGTTCGAGAAGCATAATACGAGGGTGAGTCAAACGAAAACCTTAAATATTTTTTAAAAATATTATCTATTGTGCAGAAGTGGTACAAAGCTGTATCACTTTTCAACATAATCTCCCCCACGCTCAATGCAAGTCCTCCAGCGCTTACAAAGTGCATTAATCCCTTTAGAAAAAAATTCTTTTGGTAGTCCGCGCAACCACTCATGCACTGCGTGGCGTACCTCTTCATCAGAACGGAACTTCTTTCCTCCCAACGCATCTTTGAGTGGTCCAAACATATGGAAATCACTTGGGGACAAGGTCTGGTAAGTACGCTGGATGAGGAAGACACTCAAAATGCAGGTCTGTGAGTGTTGCAGCTGTTGTACGGGCAGTGTGGGGCCTTGCATGTCATGTTGCAAAAGGACACCTGCTGACAGCAATCCACGTCGCATTGATCTGATTGCAATCCGCAGATGATTTTTTTAGGAGATCTGTGTATGATGGCCTCTCTAGGCATGTAATGCTTCAAAATGACGCTCTCTTCGTCCCAAAAGAGAGTCAGTATAACCTTCTCAGCTGATAGTTCTGTTCGAAACTTCTTCGGCTTTGGTGATGACGAATGGCGCCATTCCTTGCTGGCTCTCTTCGTTTCCGGTTGGTGGAAGTGAACCTAGGTTTCGTCCCCAGTAACGATTCTTGCAAGGAAGCCATCACCTTCTCGTTCAAAGCACCGAAGAAGTTCTTCACAAGCATCAACACGTCGTCCTCTCATATCACGAGTCAGCTGCCATGGCACACATCTTGAAGACACTCTGTGTAACTGGAGCACATCATGCACAATATGGTGTGCTGACCCATGACTAATCTGTAAACATGGTGCAAAGTCATTCAGTATGACTCGGCGGTTTTCCTTCACTATGGTTTCAACTGCTTCAATGTTCTGTGGAATCACAACTCGTTATGCCTGACCTGGACGAGGAGCATCTTCCACTGAAGTCACACCATTTGCGAACTTCCTACTCCATTCGTAGACTTGCTGCTCTGACAAGCGTGCATCACCGTACTGAACCTTCATTCGTCGATGAATTTCAATAGGTTTCACAGCTTCACTACGCAAAAACTGAATAACAGAAGGCTGTTCTTCCCTGGTGCAAGTCGCAAGTGCGGTGGCCATCTTTACAGTGGTACTGCGACGGTATATGTGCATCTGCACTATGCTGTCACCTACAGGCCTTTCTGCGTGTTGTTTGTAGCACGCTTACCAACTTACAGGATAACGACCATAAATTTCGATTTTTTATTACAAATTTAAGGTTTTCATTTGACTCACCTTAGTACATCATGGGCATTAGGAGAAATGGATTGGTGGGTTGGCCTACAAGGCCAGTGAGAGCCTCGGAGTCTATCGCATCCTGTGGAGGTGAATACAGTGAACAGAGGGTGATCTTTTCACGCACATGAACTTCAACAGCTACTGCTTCTAGATCAGTAACCAAGGAGAGAGAGGTGGTGTGCGTGGCTCTTTCATCAGTCACGTCACACTTGCGGGGGACAGTATGGGCCCACAGCACAGGGGTGTCAGTGGCTTTAAAATGCGTTTGTAAACACAAAAACAGGGGATGTGCCTTTGTTAGGAGTGTCAGCTCCTCTACAAGAACTGTGAACCCATTTATATTCCCCTGTTGTGTGGGAGCCATTTATCATAGGGGTTAGACTTTCAGCCTGTGTCTCTGCCAGGGTGGGGAGCCCGGAATGGGTGGAGGTGCAGTTTTGTGGTGAGATGGTTGCTGCAGGCGACTTCACATTTCATTGACTTCAAAGGAGAGTCACAAGAACCATCAGATTGAACGACGACGACATGGAGTGACTGTTTGCTACCTGTTTTTGCCTGCAGTTTCTGCTTCCCGTTTTCTTTATTGGGTAGGGAATGCTATGTGGAAACTACCGGAGTAGCGGTAGAGGCATTATTGGACTGGTGGGGGGGGGGGGGGGGGGGGCGCTACGAGTCATAAAATAACAGCAGTTTTGCAAGTGCACTGGCAAATGCACATAATAGTGCTCACAATGGACACCTCCGTTTATGTAGATGCATCGGCTGTTGGAAGAGATTTTTTAAGAGCTCAAGCGAAAGATGTATTGAATGTGGGAGGCTGCATGGCCTTAGAGATGTTTTTGGACACATCATATGCGATGCACTTTGTTGTTTTAAGGTCCTGTATCTTTCTTTCTTCTTTATACTCCACAACAATTTACAGACTCTGGACAAGATGAACAAACCATGGCTTCTTCCTTGCATTCGAGAGTGGTGTGCCGAAACCGATGGCATTTAAAACAGCACATTGGGTTGGGAACATGGCCAGACCCTCATGCGAAGAAAACCTGGGGGTAAGATTTTACCAGGTCCTCACCCACCCGTTTCATGACGTTTTGCATTCCGACAGTACCTTCTTGATCGCACTTTGTCAATTATGCTTTCGAAGCCCACACATGACACAACACCTTTACCGTAGTTCATGATGTTGTGGACTCCGTTTCGATAGCATATTTCCCGAGGAATTTATTTTTGTAGAGGTTCGTCACTTGCTGGAAACTAGAAGTTTCAACCAAGAGCGTTCCATTTCGCAAACGCTTGGCTGATTTTAAAGTGCCAACAGTGCCCTCTAAACCTTTTTGAATGCAAAAGGGCGAAACTTTCTCAAAGCTGCCCTGTTTCCTCTTATCTATTGAAAACACATTGTGACTAGCTGCACGCATTCTTTCACTAGAAACAAAAGTCTCTGAATTATTTTCTCAGTCAGGATGACTGGCTACAAGAGCCCTCTTTCTACATTTGATGCTGATATTCACTAGCAGTTCATCCATTCCGCTGGGAGTTGAGTTTAAGGTCGAGCGTTGCCCATCGGTGCTGTGAGCAGGTCGGGAAATGAGCTCCATCCAGACAGTGTAGTGCTTCGAGAATTTCCGCGTAGATTCTAGAACCACTCGTCCTTCTACCGTCTCGAACACACGATATTTTAAGTACAAGTGGGAGTGTGGAAGCGTACCTACCGCGCTACCTGTTTCTGTGTGCAGGTTGGAAGTTTGTTATGTAAGCGTGACGGTCGAACGACGCCGACAATGGGTTTGCCGCGAGCGCAACAGAAGCCGTGATGAAAGAACAAGGAGTAATTATGTAGTATTCTTTGCTGTTTTAGTGACTGTGATTATTGTTAAAGAAAAATGAACAACAGGATATAGACTTCTAAGTACTTTATGTGTTCGGCTTGCTAGCAGCAAGACATGTTCATAAATTATGTGGTTGTTAAAACAATTTTATTGTAGATTTTATAGAGCCTAACCCGAGACGAATCGCTTGACTTGTAAACATTGGAATATTAACACGAGAAATGGTGAATATGTTATTTGTGGAAGTTGAAATATACCAAGACCCAACGAAAAGTATTCTTCGAGTACTAAATTATTTCAATAGTAGAGAGAGAGTCTTATAAATTCCTGTAACCAGCAGTATTCTTCGGAGAAGAAGGTTTTGGAGATCGACGGAGCTGGCAAGCCAGAGAAGAAGATCGGCTGTGCAGATCAAGTAAGTGAACTGATGTGTGGATTTTGCAATCCAACTTCACACCGCTTCGGGTCTTCTAAAGCAGGGGTCTCCAAACTTTTTAGTCCGCGGGCCACATTGACTCCTCCACGAAGTCATAAGGGCCAAGATCTACCTAGTGGGATTAAAGCACCCTAGCACTCCACGATCACCGTAATGTAAGGCTAAAGGAAAGATGAAATCGCAAAAATCTAAGGTTGTGGGAATAACTAGCACTGAAACGAAGTACGATTTTTATTTAATTACATAATTTTGATTGGTGGACGTACCTTACCGAAATTCTGGCGTATTTTACTCTGGCGAATTTCACCGACAAAAAAGTATGTCACTGCGCATTCTTCACGAAAGTGTCCTGCAAAGTTAACGAAATCTCCAAATCATTGTTAGCAACACTATTACTGCAAGACGTAACAGAGGTAGAGTATGTCAACGCATTGTTATTTCAAGCGGCGCAACAATAAGTTTAGTTATGTAGTCTTGTAGCGAGTAGCAGAGCCAATGTCACGGTGTATTGGGCGTGATAGGCCGCGAAACTCAATTGTTGGCAGTATAGGTACCACCTCAGATATTTGGCGGGCCGGATACCGGGGGTGTCCGGCCAGCTAACGCGGGCCGGTTTGCCGGACCTCGCGGGCCGTAGTTTGGAGACCCCTGGTCTAAAGCGTTTGAACAGAGCCCCATTTGCCTGGGTAAACCCTATAGAACTAAGGTGCGGCAGCTCCCTCAGAAGTTGCCCACTAACGACTGGCGCACCACACCTTGAGAATGAGGGATTTTTCATAGAGGTTCTGACCATCCTCGCAATCCGGGTGACTATGTCAAAATCCCTGTTCCATGTGACACACAACGTTCCACTGGTCTGCCGTTCGGTAGCCGCTAAAGCGTGCTCAGAGCACACAGTTGCAGGGAATTGGCAGCACTGAACCGGTCCCCAGCTCAGAAACCCTGGGGTCGCCAAGCCCGTGTACCCGGCAACGGAATGCTGAGCTGCCTGATGTGCTCACTATTCAGCACAACCAGAGGGGCACGTGTGTGGCTCATCGGGTGCCAGGGACACAGCGAGCTGCTGTGATGCTGACGTTGTCGAAGACGCAAAACTGACAGATGGGTTTTTAGTCTGAGGACAATGATTACATCATAAATAATACCATTTCCGGTGAAATTTGTGTGAAATACAGCCAGCTTGCTATTGGTGAAAATGGAAGAAAATTCTAATTTTGGAGTGGAAGATCAGAAAATACTTGAGCTGCATTAATTCAAAATAATGAGACAGCCTATCAAAGTCACTTCTCCCTCCACTGGGGAAAAACAACCTCTGACCCAGAAAAATTCGAGATTCCCGCCTAACGGTGTCCTAGGCTCTCCGCTCGACACGGGGACCACCAGCCGCTGAGCTACGCCGCGGACAGCACCACGCAGCGCTCACAACACAACGCGGCCCGCGACGTGAGGCGTTCGGTAACGCAAGCGGCGGCGCCGTCAGTGAAGGAGCGTGGCCCGTATCTGGGGACCCGCATCGGCCGTTCGTCTCACTTCCTGCCGCCTACCACAGCGGTCGTCGCACTGCGTTTCTCAGCCGTATTATGTAATGACAACCACCGATGCGACAAAACTCATGGGATTCCACCTAACAGAGTGTCGGACCCCTTTTCCCCCAATCTAGTGCAGCAATTCGACCCGGCATGGCGTTGGAAGTCCCCTGCAGAAATATTGAGCCATGCTGCCTCTATGTTGCTGTGGTCTTCAGTCCTGAGACTGGCTTGATGCAGCTCTCGGTGCTACTCTTTGCTGTGCAAGCTTTTTCATCTCCCAGTACCTACTACAACCCACATCCTTCTGAATCTACTTAGTGTATTCATCTCTTGGTCTCCCTCTACGATTTTTACCCTCCACGCTGCCCTCCAATACTTAATTGGTGATCCTTGATGCCTCAGAACATGTCCTACCAACCGATCCCTTCTTCTAGACAAGTTGGTTCACAAACTTGTCTTCTCCCCAATCCTATTCAATACCTCCTCGTTAGTTACGTGATCTACCCACCTAATCTTCAACATTCTTCTGTAGCACCACATTTCGAAAGCTTCTATTCTCTTCTTGTCCAAACTATTTATCGTCCATGTTTCACTTCCATACATGGCTACACTCCATACAAATACTTTCAGAAACGACTTCCTGACACTTACATCTATAATTGATGTTAACAAATTTCTCTTCTTCAGAAACGCATTCTTTGTCATTGCCAGTCTACATTTTATACCTTCTCTACTTCGACCATCATCAGTTATTTTCCTCCCCAAATAGCAAAACTCTTTTACTAATTTAAGTGTCTCACTTCCTAATCTAATTCCCTCAGCATCACCCGATTTAATTAGACTACATTCCATTATCCTCGTTTTGCTTTCGTTGATGTTCATCTTACATCCTCCTTTCAAGACAATGTCCATTCCATTCAACTGCTCTTCCAAGTCCTTTGCTGTCTCTGACAGAATTATAATGTCATCGGCGAACCTCAAAGTTTTTATTTCTTTTCTATGGATTTTAATACCTACTCCGAATTTTTCTTTTGTTTCCTTTATTGCTTGCTCAATATACAGATTGAATAACATCGGGGAGAGGCTACAACCCTGTCTCACTCCCTTCCCAACCACTGCTTCCATTTCATGCCCCTCCACTCTTATAACTCCCATCTGGTTTCTGTACAAATTGTAAATAGCCTTTCGCTCCCTGTATTTTACCCCTGCCACCTCTAGAAGCCGGCCGCGGTGGTCTAGCGGTTCTAGGCGCTCAGTCCGGAACCGCGCGACTGCTACGGTCGCAGGTTCGAATCCTGCCTCGGGCATGGATGTGTGTGATGTCCTTAGGTTTGTTACGTTTAAGTAGTTCTAAGTTCTAGGGGACTGATGACCACAGATCTTAAGTCCCATGGTGCTCAGAGCCATTTGAACCATTTGAACCACCTTTAGAATTTGAAAGACAGTTTTTCAGTCAACATTATCAAAAGCTTTCTCTAAGTCTACAAATGCTAGAAACGTAGGTTTCACTTTCCTTAGTCTTTGTTCTAAGATAAGTCGTAAGGTCAGTATTGCCTCATGTGTTCCAACGTTCCGACGGAATCCAAATTGATCTTCCCCGAGGTCGGTTTCTACCAGTTTACCATTCGTCTGTTAAGAATTCGCTTTAGTATTTTGCAGCTGTGACTTATTAAACCGATAGTTCGGTAATTTTCACATCTGTCAACACCTGCTTTCTTTGGGATTGGAATTATTATATTCTTCTTGAAGTCTGAGGGTATTTCGCCTGTCGCGTACATCTTGCTCAAGAGATGGTAGAGTTTTGTCAAGACTGGCTCTCCCAAGGCCGTCAGTAGTTCTAATGGAATGTTGTCTACTCCCGGGGCCTTGTTTCGACTCAGGTCTTTCAGTGCTCTGTCAAACTCTTCACACAGTATCGTATCTCCCATTTCATCTTCACCTACATCCTCTTTCATTTCCATAATATTGTCCTCAAGTACATCGCCCTTGTATAGACCCTCTATATACTCCTTCCACCTTTCTGCTTTCCCTTCTTTGCTTAGAACTGGGTTTCCATCTGAGCTCTTGATATTCATACAAGTGGCTCTCTTTTCTCCAAAGGTCTCTTTAATTTTCCTGTAGGCAGTATCTATCTTACCCCTAGTGAGATAAGCCTCTATAGTCGTCCATAAATGCAAAACTTTTGGCGGTGCAGGATTTTGTGCACGAACTGACCTCTCGATTATGTCCCGTAAACGTTTTATGGTGTTCATGTCGAGCGATCAATGTGGCCAGATCATTCGCTTGAACTGTTCAGACTGTTCTTCAAATCAATCGCCAACATTTGTGGCCTGCTGACATGACTCACTGTCGTCCATAAGGATTCCATCGTTGTTTGGGAACATGAAGATGAATGGCCGAACATCCAGAGGACCCAGTCCATTCCATGTAAACACAGTCTACCATTATTGAGCCACCACTATCTTGCACAGTGTCGTGTTGACGACCTGGATCCATGGCTCCGTGGAGTCTGCGCGACAGTCGAAACCTACCAACAGCTCTTACCAATTGAATTCGGGAATGATCTGACCAGACCACGAGTTTCGAGTCGTCTAGGGTTCGATCTATATGGTCACGAGAGCAGGAGAGGCGCTGCTGTTAGCGAAGGCAATGTAATATCAAGAGACAGGAAATTGTTGACAATTGAAGGACAGTTGAGGAGGGAGACGAGTAGTGGCGTTTGTTGCACTGGTTAATGGGGTGATACACAAAGTTACTGTAAAGGGCTGTCAGAATTAACTGTGGGTGTGGAATGTCGATGTAAATGAGGTAGACTATTGAAAAATAGTAGAAACGAGAGAAGTAACGGCTGTGTGTGAGTCTTGTTGGAAAAATGTCGAGGGAGCGGTGCAAGGGTTGTCCAGAAAGTAATGCACCGCATTTTTTCTTCAAGAATCATTGAACATAATGAGAGTTACACACACGAAAAATGATGTTGTATCTACACACCCTATTTTCCCACGTAACCTCCATCCTATTCTATGGTCTTCCTCCAGCGCGAAACAAGGGCGTATATGCCCTGTCGGTACCAACCCTGCATCTATATACATACTCCGCAATCCACCATGCGGTCCGTGGCGGAGGGTACCTCATACCACAACTAGCATCTTCTCTCCCTGTTCCACTCCCAAACAGAACGAGGGAAAAATGACTGCGTATATGCCTCTGTACGAGCTCTAATCTCTCTTATCGTATCTTTGTGGTCTATCCGCGACATACAAGTTGGCGGCAGTAAAATTGAACTGCAGTCAGCCTCAAATGCTGGTTCTCTAAATTTCCTCACTAGCGATTCACGAAAAGAACGCCTCCTTTCCTCCAGAGACTCCCACCCGAGTTCCTGAAGAATTTCCGTAACACTCGCTTCATGATCAAACCTACCAGTAACAAATCTAGCAGCCCGCCTCTGAATTGCTTCTATGTCGTCCCTCAATCCGAGATGATACGGATCCCAAACGCTCGAGCAGTACTCAAGAATAGGTCGTATTAGTGTTTTATAAGCGGTCTCCTTTACACATGAAACACATCTCCCCAAAATTCTACCAATGAACCGAAGACGACTGTACGCCTTCCCCACAACTGCCATTACATGCTTGTCCCACTTCATATCGCTCTGCAATATTACGCCCAAATATTTAATCGACGTGACTGTGTGAAGCGCTACACTAGTAATGGAGTATTCAAGCATTACGGGATTCTTTTTCAAATTCATCTGCATTAATTTACATTTACCTATATTTAGAGTTAGCTGCCATTCTTTTCCCTTGTCCAGGTGGCGGAGCCGGTGCTTCACTGCGTGAATCCTCCTCAAAATGTTTTCCACGAACGGCATCCGTTAATGGCCCAAACAGGCGGGAGCTCGCTGCAGCACGTCAGCTGTGACAGCCGTGGCTGGTCTCCCCGACCGCTGCGAATCTTGGCGCTCCGCCGAACCGCCTTCTAATGACCTCACCCTCCGTGCCCAGCGGTAACTGTGCTTCTGTCGAAAGCAGATGCTCCATAATAGACTTTGCACAAGCGTCTGTGAATATTCCTCGCAATTTCTTTCTCTGCAGTGAGAAATTCAATGACGGAACATTGCTTGTAATGTACATCATCTACAGACGCCATTTTCAAATTGCCGCGCAACTAGGCTATATGTCGGCAGTGACGCAAACTTGGCGCGCTCGCTCAGCAGACGTCCTCCAGGACGTAGAACATCTCAGAAAAACAACAACGGAAACAAACAAGCTAATTTACCTTCCAAAGGTCCCAAGTAGAATGATCGTCACTTTTTTAAATGAAAACTGTATGAAAGAATCATTTTACAAACACTCATTTACTATGATCGCATTAATGCACCGAATTTAAAATTTAAAAAAAGTTTTTTATTTATTTATAAGGTAATAAACATATAATAGAACTACTACAATACTTATTTACAATGAACACATTACTGCACTGAAATGGTGCGGAAGTTAGATTGTACTTACACACACACACACAAACACACACACAAATCAGTTGGTTCTACTGAGAAATTCATTAGTGGAGTAGGAGCAATTGGCCAACAATAAATCCTTTACGCTTCTCTTAAACTGAATTCCATTGGTTGTTAAGCTTTCTATGGCTGCTGGCAAGTTATTGAAAATGTGTGTTCCTGAATAATGCACACCTTTTTGTACAAGAGTAAGTGACTTTAAATCCTTATGAAGATTATCCTTATTTCTAGTATTGATTCCATAAATTGAGCTGTTGGTTGGAAAACGTGATATATTTTTAATGACAAATTTCATTAAGGAATAAATATATTGGGAAGCAGTAGTTAGTATCCCTAGTTCCCTAAACAGACTTCTGCAGGATGTTCTTGAGTTCACACCACATATAATTCTTATCGCACATTTTTCTGCCCGGTAAACTTTAGATTGACTTCGTGAATTACCCCAAAATATAATCCCATATGAAATTATGGTATAAAAGTAAGCATAGTGTGCCAGATTTTTCATTTTTATATCCCATAAGTCTGACAGAATTCGCACTGCAAATACACATTTGTGAAGACGCTTCAGCAGTTGTGTGGTGTGCTCCTCCCAGTTGAATTTATTATCAACCTCTAATCCCAAGAATTTAACACCACCCACTGCTTCTATCTGCTTGTCATCGAATGTTACGCATATTCTCGTCAGACACCCCTTACAAGTTCTGAACTGCATGTACTGTATTTTTTCGAAGTTTAGTGACAAAGAATTGGATAAGGAACCAGTGATTAATGTCCAGAAATATTTTATTAGCCGATCTTTCTAAGGCTACACTTTATTTGCTATTTATTGCAATGTTTGTATCATCGGCAAACAAAACAAACTTACCATTTGGCAATGTTACTGATGAAGGGTCATTGATATACACAAGAAAAAGTAAGGGCCCTGAGATAGAACCTTGTGGGACCCAACATGTAATTAGTTCCCAGTTGGATCATTGCTGATTTCTTAATACATGTCTCTTTCCTAATAACACCCTTTGTTTCCTGCCAGAGATACAAGATTTGAACCATTTTGCACCATTTCCTGTTACACAATAATATCCTAATTTCCTTAAAGGGATATTGTGATTTACACAATCAGATGCCTTTGACAGGTCACAAAATATACCAGTCGGCTGCAATTTTTTGTCTAATGAATTATGTACATTTTCACTGTAAGTGTAGATAGCCTTCTCAATATCAGAACCCTTTATAAACCCGAACCGTGACTTTGGCAGTATGTTATTTGTGATAAGACGGTTATAAAGCCGATTGTACATTACCTTTTCTAAAATTTTTTAGAATTCCGGCGAAAGTGAAATTGGACGGAAATTTGATATTTATCTCCCTTCTTAAACAGTTCAAATAACACATACGTAACGTTTCGCATTCGTAGCATTGTTTTAGGCTGAGAAAGAAAAATGTGCTGCATTACATTCTGGGCAACCGTCGTACATAAAGTTACTATGGAAGACGTTACAAATTACTCATCTCTGAGGAAGGTAACTTGTAAAATGAACTGCTAAGAACTGGGCGTATTGAGCGTGGTGCTCTCAAACGAGAAGCGACATTATTTAAGGAGCCACTTATACGAACAATACTGTGGAAGAAACGACATGTGCAAGTAATTAAATAGTGATAGAATAGTCCTGAATGGGACCTATGAACTAAGGTACAAAGTACCTCTATACATTGAAGTAGATGGTAGGAAGTATCAGCCTTAAAACACAAATCAGTGTTAGCTGGCTACGTACAGCATGTCATCCTTTCTCCTGGTCAACACATTAAGGAAGAGAAGGCCGACCTTGACAGCAATTGATTATTGGGGGTGCATTGAACTGATATGTGCTAAAATCCTGTGCAAATTCTCGCTGCGATGAGGCCAAATAACAAAATATTGGGCGTCTGAAGGTATTTATCTTTGGTTGTGTGGTGGCACTGTGCGCGCGCGCGTGTTTGTGTGTGTGTGTGTGTGTGTGTGTGTGTGTGTGTGTGTGTGTGTGCGTGTGTGTGTGTGTGTGTGTGTGGGCTTGCGCGCGCGCCCTGTCGTCTGGTTTGCTCCTCGACGCAGCCCCGCCTAATGACAAGGGAAACTCCCCACTGCATCCCCCTCAGATTTGTGGTAAGATGGCGCATCGGACAGCCCGTCAAAAATTGAACACAGATCAAGCATGCTGGCCGTTGTGGCCGAGCGGTTCTAGGCGCTTCAGTCTGGAGCCGCACGACCGTTACGGTCGGAGGTTCGAATCCTGCCTCGGGCATGAATGTGTGTGATGTCCTTAGGTTAGTTAGGTTTAAGTAGTTCTAAGTTCTAGGGGACTGATGACCTCAGATGTTAAGTCGCATAGTGCTCAGAGCCATTTGAACCATTTTTAGATCAAGCATGAAAACAGGAAGAAGGTGTAGTGAGCAGTGAAACGAAAGCAAAGTGGAAATAGTGAACGGTCCCAGTTCAACAAGTGCAACATTGAGCGGCGTAGAAGAGCCACGGTGTCGTGGTTAATTGGTCATCGTACTGGAGTGCAAACTGGGCGGGCTATAGCTCCCTCGGGCCAATTTTTTTTTTTTTTTTTCGCTGTTCGCTGTATTCAAATTTGTGTTTGTGTCGTGGTGTAACGTCCGTTTGCAACAGCTATATGTAAGGTAGGGCTCTATAATGAGAATTTATTTTCCATAACTACTCTATTAGCAGACGACAGGAAGTGGCTTTCGAATGGGAATCGCAAACGTTTGATTACAAGGTGACGAGTCAACCGAATCCTCCACCGGAAAACACAACTGGTGTGGCATACCCGGCATTAGCGACGGAGTACGTGTGTCATACGACAGGAATCTCTTCATCGGTACACCTAATTTGTACACGACTGGTAAGTGAGTTAGGTATGCCTCCTTGCCCGATATACGTGTTCGTATGAATGTGAATTTGGTCACTCCCAAGGAAACGATGAAGAGATAATAGTTTGTCACATAAGCTGCCACAAATGAACGCAACAGTTTCACAATCACGCAGTTTCTCTGTGGTCTGTCAAAACACATATTTTTAATGTTCCTGGAGTTGCGTTCCATTTTGGAAGTCCTGACTCTTGAATTCCTTTTTTTGTAACATAGTTGAAACCCGTTTATTTGGAACTTCCTGGCAGATTCAAACTGTGTGCCGGACCGAGACTCGAACTCGGGACCTTTGCCTTTCGCGGGGAAGCACTCTACCGACTGTGCTACCCAAGCACGACTCACGCCCCGTCCTCACAGCTTTAATTCCGCCAGTACCTCGTATCCTACCTTCCAAACTTTACAGAAGCTCTCCTGCGAACCTTGCAGATTTAATACTCCTGGAAGAAAGGATATTGCGGAGACATGGCTTAGCCACAGCCTGGGGGATGTTTCTAGAATGAAATTATTTCTGTGAGTCGTCTATCTGGTATCTCGCCTGCTCTCACTATTCGTCACATTTACTTGCGACGGCAACGTATTCTTACCATATTACTCGTGCTCTGTAACCCATGTTTAGTATGTCAACTGCCAAGGCTACAGAAAGAGAACAAACATTTCAATGATCGGACGGACAGTTCACAATGTTGTGGGAAAAAATGTTACTGGCAGATGGGAGTTCTGAACACGGCCAGTCCCGTTTTTTTTCTTTTCCCTGGAATTTGTTCGGGGCGGATGTCCGATGACAGCCGTTCAGGTTCCTCGTTGATCCGTTCACTCAGTTTTCCTATTGCAGACGTCAGCTAACCCTCTGACCGAACACGCTGGCTACCGTGCCGGCAGCGTTTGTCAGTCCAGTACTATGATCGCTTACCCACGACGCCGTTGCTGATGAAGATTGCTCTTTATTGCACTTCTTGTTCTTGAACCGTTCACTGTTTCTATTTTTTTCCACAGTTCAGTACGCCTTCTTCCTGTTTTCATGCTTGACCTGTGTTCAGTTTTCGACGGACTATCGACTGGGCCCTCTTACCACTGAATCTGAGGGTGGCTGCGATGGTGAGTTTCCCTTGTGAGAGTCTAAATGTTCACCTCGCGAAGCATCGTCGGTTGTAGAGAACACTGTCCAGATGCAGCTCCGTAAGCTATTTGAACGCTGGGTACGGTGGGAGAAAACTAAATGAAGTACCACAAGCGCCCGTCGCAGCGGACGAGCGTCGTCACTACCCGTCCCGCATTACTCCTTTGTTTCGCTCTCGCAGCTGCGTCGTGGTGTGCGTGACGTCGGCACTCACCGATGATGGAGGGCAGGCGGAAGCGCAGCTGTCGCGCCAGCAGGCCGCAGAGGTGTGCTCCTAGCGAGTGGCCGACACAGGCTGCTGGCGCCAGTCCGGCGAGCTGGCGCAGCGCGGACAGTTGGCGCGCCAGGCAGCTGGCGGCGGTCCGCAGGTTGTGTACGGCCGCCGGGTAGCAGGGGGGGCGGCCGAGTGCGCCCCAGTCCACCACCAGCACCCAGAAGCGGCCCGAGCGCAGGTACGCTGCGGGCAGAAAGCGGTCCGGAAGCGTAACGTGGCGACGTTCACAGGATGTCTACACTACTGGCCATTAACATTGCTACACCACGAAGATGACGTGCCACAGGCGCGAAATTTAACCGACAGGAAGAAGATGCTCTGATATGCAAATGATTAGCTTTTTCAGAGCATTCACACGAGGTTGGCGCCGGTGGCGACACCTACAAAGTGCTGACGTGAGGAAAGTTTCCAACCAATTTCTCATACACAAACAGCAGCTGACCGGCGTTGACTGGTGAAACGTTGTTGTGATGCCTCGTGAAGGAGGAGAAATGCGTACCATCACGTTTCCGACTTTGATAAGGTTCGTAATGTAGCCTATCGCGATTGCGGTTTATCGTATCGCGATATTGCTGCTCGCGTTGGTCGAGGTCCAATGACTGTTAGCAGAATATGGAATCGGTGGGTTCAGGAGGGTAATACTAAACGCCGTGCTGCATCCCAACGGCCTCGTATCACTAGCAGTCGAGATGACAGGCATCTTATCCGCATGGCTGTAACGGATCGTGCAGCCACGTCTCGATCCCCGAGTCAACAGATGGGGACGTTTGCAAGACAACAACCATCTGCACGAACAGTTCGACGACGTTTGCAGCAGCATGGACTATCAGCTTGGTGACCATGGCTGCGGTTACACTTGACGCTGCATCACAGACAGGATCGCCTTCGACGGTGTACTCAACGACGAACCTGGGTGCACGAATGTTAAAACGTCAATTTTTTCGGATGAATCCAGGTTCTGTTTACAGCATCATGATGGTCATGTCCGCGTTTGGCGACATCGCTGTGAACGCACATTCGAAGAATGTATTCGTCATCCCCATACTGGCGTATCACCCAGCGTGGTGGAATGGGGTGCCATTGCTTACACGTCTCGGTCACCTCTTGTTCGCACTGGCGCCATTTGAACAGTGGACGTTACATTTCAGATGTGTTACGACCCGTGGCTCTACCCTTCATTCGATCCCTGCGAAACCCTACGTTTCAGCAGGATAATGCACGACCGCATGTTGCAGGTCCTGTATGGGCTTTCCTGGATACAGAAAATGTTTGACTGCTGCCCTGGCCAGCACATTCTCGACACCTCTCACCAACTGAAAACGTCTGGTCAGTGGTGGCCGAGCAACTGGCTCGTACAATACGCCAGTCACTATTCTTGATGAACTGCGGTATCGTGTTGAAGCTGCATGGGCAGCTGTACCTGTACACGCCATCCAAGCTCTGTTTGGCTCAATGCCAAGGCGTATCAAGGCCATTATCACAGCGAGAGGTGGTTGTTCTGAGTACTGATTTCCCAGGATCTATGCACCCAAATTCCATGAAAATGTAATCACATGTCAGTTCTAGTATAATACATCTGTCCAATGAATACCCGTTTATCGTCTGAATTTGTTCTTGGTGTAGCAGTTTTAATGGCCAGTAGCGTAAATCAAAGCTGTAAATATGATGGGTTCACCACTTCTTTAGCACATTCCAGCTCCCTGTCATGCTACACATGTGCAGTCTTGGGCTGTGGTCCGCCAGTAGTGTAAATCAAAGCTGTAAATATGATGGGTTCACCACTTCTTTAGCACATTCCAGCTCCCTGTCATGCTACACATGTGCAGTCTTGGGCTGTGGTCCAAGAGTGCTGATGGCAGTGTTCGATGAGACAGAAACAGAATTGTTCTGTCCTCTAGAATGTCGAGATCTTAAGCCGTTGACACATGGGATGAGTCAGCTAACATTTACGTGGCGCTCTACGAGTTTTGTGATGTAATTTCTGTGCTGGCGTAAGATGTCGCCAGCACACCCGTCGGCAAAGAAGTGGTGCAAAGATCGACAGTAGACGCCGGATCGAGCGCGCCTATCGCAAGAGAGGCCAGAGACACACGCACAAGCAACATTCCGCCAACGCCCTCTGCACAGCCTGTATTTAGATCGCCGTCACGGACTCACTCATTCGAGTTTGGCGTCTGTCATTCCTCGCCGAGCGGGCTCAGTTCACGTCACAGGCTGCCACAGAACATAGCGACCGGTTTAGTGACTATACCGAGCATAAAGTTTGTAATAGCAAGATTACCGATATTGTTTGAAAGGGGACTCTTACTGATGAGCTTGTACCACAACACATGGACTCCATTCAAGTTAAGTAACTGGTCATGTAAATAAAGAACCGTATTAATCCACGTGTGCATTTGTGTTGTAGAGAAATGATCCTGGCTACCCATAACAACATCCTCTCCCTTGCTTCCTTGCAGTACAAGACTATACAATTTCCTACTGTATCATGTCGAGGAGCCATTTCTTCGCGTGAAACATAAAATAACTTCTCTGCTATTTACCAATGTGGCACATAAAGTAGAACCTGCGGGAAGCGAGAACACTCCCTGCGTCGCAGATAGAAAGTCTGAGGCCCAAGGAAAGCGAGATGCCTTCTGAACTTGTTCAATAGAAGCCCATCTTCAGTGAGTTTTGTGTTACACCTTACACCCCACGAATATACACTACCGGCCATTAAAATTGCTACATCAAGAGGAAATGCAGATGATAAACGGGTATTCATTGGATAAATATACTATACTAGAACTGACATGTGATTACATTTTCACGCAATTTGGGTGCATAGATCCTGAGAAATCAGTAGGCAGAACAACCACCTCTCGCCGTAATAACGGCCTTGATACACCTGGGAATTGAGTCAAACAGAGCTTGTATGGCGTGTACAGGTACCGCTGCGAACGCAGGTTCAACACGATACCACACTTAATCAAGGGTAGTGACTGGCATATTGTGACGAGCCAGTTGCTCGGCCACCATTACCCAGACGTTTTCAATTGGTGCGAGAACTGGAGAATGTGCTGGCCAGGGCAGCAGTCGAACATTTTCTGTATCCAGAAAGGCCCGTACAGGACCTGCAACATGCGGTCGTGCATTATCCTGCTGAAATGTAGGGTTTCGCAGGGATCGAATGAAGGGTAGAGCCACGGGTCGTAACACATGTGAAATGTAACGTCCACTGTTCAAAGTGCCGTCAATGCGAACAAGAGGTGAGCGAGACGTATAACCAATGGCAGCCTATAACATGATGCAGGGAGATACGCCAGTATGGCGATGCCGAATAGACGCTTCCAACGTGCGTTCACCGCGATGTCGCCAAACACGGAGACGACCATTATGATGCTGTAAACACAACCTGGATCCATCCGAAACATACGACATTTCGCCATTCGTGCACCCAGGTTCGTCGTTGAGTACACCATCGCAGGCGCTCCGTCTGTGATGCAGCGTCAAGGGCAACTGCAGCCATGGTCTCCGAGCTGATAGTCCATTCCGCTGTAAACGTCGTCCAACTGTTCGTGCAGATGGTTGTTGTCTTGCAAACGTCCCCATCTGTTGACTCAGGGATCGAGACGTGGCTGCACGATCCGTTACAGCCATGCGGATAAGATGCCTGTCATCTCGACTGCTAGTGATACGAGGCCGTTGGGATCCAGCACGGCGTTCCGTATTATCCTCCTGAACCCACCGATTCCATATTCTGCTAATAGTCATTGGACCTCGACCAACGCGAGCAGTAATGTCGCGATACGGTAAACCGCAATCACGATAGGCTACAATCTGACCTTTATCAAAGTCGGAAACGTGATGGTACGCATTTCTCCCGCTTACACGAGACATCAGAACAACGTTTCACCAGGCAACGCCGGTCAACTGCTGTTTGTGTATGAGAAATCGGTTGGAAACTTTCCTCATGTCAGCACGTTGTAGGCGTTGTAGGCACCATGTTGCTGCACCAATTAGGTCGGTATAGGATTCGAGACCTGTTGCATCTTATTTTCTTTTCTTCACATTCAAGATTTTCCAAAAGGTTGCTGGACTTTCTTACGAAACTGATAGAACTCATTTCTGTAATAGTTAATGTTATGTAAATATAAGTGTGTTCTCTATCAGGAGTGAGTCTGTTCGATATAGTGAACTTTTGTAAGCTGATGTTCCCACTGACCCAGACTTGTATCTTTCCTTTTTTTCTTATTACATGTTCACGAATATTGAAGTTTTTACTTTTGTATACCACAGACAGAATACACGACTAGCATATAGACAAGAGAGGAGATGTACGTTTTAATAGGGGTGACGTAGAAATTTTACGTGCGTCTGTTTTCCTGAAAAAACTACATCGTTCGCGAGCGAAATAAAGCTGACAACTCCACCGTAAGCGCGGAGAGTACAAATTCGCGTTAACCAGTTCGCCCTTGGTGGCGACGGCACTGTCTCTCGTGATGTTGAACATGCTGTCTGCGTGCAGTGCACGTCGGCGTTAGCTGCTCCGCCCCATGTGCCGAGGGTTTAACGCTTTATCACGACCACTATAGTTCACACAGTTTGATAATTCGTGTTTGTGCTCTTGGGAAAATCATGATTGCCAGTTACAGAGAAGTATTCCGCATTACGCGAGACATCTTTGTAGTTTTGTTTTCATCCTGAAATGTTCCACTAGCTTAGTGCTATCTTCATTGGGCTTATTTCGTGTCCCACTTCTGCATAAATATTGTTACTTTTGTGAAATGAGCGATTATTGTCAATTTATTTTACATTGGTTTGCATATTGAACAGAGCTACAGGGTAACAATTATTGAACTATGTGAAATGAAAACGTCATAACCTCTGAACGGTTTGCGTTAGCACGTTAAACTGCACGGTTGGCCGCGAGGCATGATGGGAATTAGTGTGCGCATGTATTGTTTCGTTTAGCGACGAAGCCTAGCTTCATTTCAACTGGTTCGTCAATATCCAAAATTGGCGCGTATCGGGACTGAGGATCCGCATTTCGCGATCGATAAGTCTCTTCATCCTCAATGAGTGACGTGTGGTGTGCAATCTCCAGTCACAGAATAATCGGTGTGATATTCTTGGATAGCATGGTGACTACCGAACGATACGGGAAGGTTTCGGAAGATGATTTCATCCCTGTTATCCAAAGTGTCCCTGACTTCGGCAAGATGTGGTTCATGCAAGACGGAGCTCGACCCCATAGAAGCAGTAGAGTGTTTGATGTCCTGAACGAGCACTTTGGGGACCGCATTCTGGCTCTGAGGTATCCAGAGGCCACTGGCATGGGCATCGATTGGCCGCCATAGCTTCCGGATCTGAACACATGCGACTCCTTTTCGTACCGGTTAATTCTTACAGTAAAGCCGCTGGTAACATGTTATTCATTAGAAACAAACAGCACTGGCAGCGGTTTCGAATCTATAGGTTCATCATCAGATGGTTGTTCACTATGAAGTTAATTTACGGTGTACATGTGATGTTCGCTGATTGTGGCGAAAATCTCGCAAAGGGGTGGTGGAAAACCGCAAAAAATATCTAAGAGAAAAGAGCTATTTTTGTAGAAATGGACCTAAGAATGAATTATAATAACATAAATAAATTCCTAAGATAAGGACCGAATTAGTTTTGCGTTACTGCAGCAGCTCAGCTCCATGGTCGAAACTTTCGGAACGTCATGTTACAACCTCTGCTCCCCACGTGGTGAATCGCAAAGACTGGCACACCACAACCTGACAACTAACTCTGCTGCTAATGCTGAGTACTGGAAGTGCGTGTGCAATAATTGAGACTCCTGGGTACTCAAAGATGTGGTCGGCAGGGGTTCCACAACAGGCCACAACAATGAAAGGAAGGCCAAGTCGTCAGAACTGCTGGAGCAGTGTCAGGTCGATGGAGAGGCCTTTGTACACGAATCGTTACAAGTGACGAAACCTGGGTGCATCACTTTCGGCTGGAAACAAAAGGGCAGTCACTGGAGTGAGACGCCAACTGTCACAAAAAAGGACAAATTCGAGGCAGCTCCCTCTGCTGGTAACATCATGATAAGGGACTTTTGAGACAGCAATGCTCTAACAGTCGTGGATGGCTTGCCAAAAGGTCAAATATTAATTCAGACACATATCTGAAGACTCTGGGCAAACTCGAGAATCGTTGTCGACATGTTCTGTCTGACAAGAATCCAACCAAATCTTACTCCAGCACAACGCTGCGTGACCACACGCAAGTCTCAGAACCCAGGAACACATCGCCAAATTGGGCACGACATTACTGCCTCGTCCACCATACTACCCAGACGTGGCGTCCTCAGAATTTAATCAGTTTGGGTCCCTTAAGGGTTTTCTACATAGGTCACGCTTTGAAGAAGATGACAGCATAATTCATGCAGTGAAAACATGGCTACGAACACAGGACAAGACCTTTTACCAACAGGGAATACTTACTCTTACACAACACTAGCATACGGCCTTAAAATGTAATAGAGTCCAGAAACACACTGACGTTACATAAGCCATGTGATGCCTCCTAATATCATGTCGAGCCTGCTGTCCGATGTACAACAGCAGTTGGACGTAGAATGGATTCAAGAAGTCGTTGGGATTCCCCCGCAGAAATATCGAGCCCTGCTTCCTCTATAGCCGCCTGTAATTGCGAAAGCGTTGTCGGTACAGGATGCTGTGCACGAACTGATCTCTCGATTACGTCCCATAAATGTTCGATGGGATTCACGTCGGTTGATCTGGGTGGCGAAATAATGCGCTCGAATTGTGCAGAAAGTTCTACAAACCAATCGCGAACAATATTGACATGGCGCATTGTTGTCATTAAAAATTCCATCGTTGTCTGGAACATAAAGTCCACGAATGGCTTGGCTGCAAATGGTCTCCAAGTAGCAGAACATACCATTTCCAGTCAACTATCGATCCAGTTGGACCAGAAAATCCAGTCCTTCCATGTCAGCACAACGCACACCATTATGGAGCCACAACCAGCTCGCACAGTGTCTTGTTGACAACTTGAGTCCACGGCTTCGTGAGCTCTGCGCCACACTCCAACCCTACTAGCGGCTGTCACCAACTGAAACTGGGACTCATCTGACCAGGCCTCCGTTTCCCATTCTTCTAGGGTGCAAAAGATATGGTCACGCGCCCTGGCAAGGTGCTGCAGGCGATATCGATAGCCCAATGACGCCATATTTCGTCGCAGTCTCCTAACAGATACGTTCATCGTACGTCACACGCGGATTTCGGCTGTTATTTCACGTAGTGTTGCTTGTATGCTAGCACTGACAACCCAACGTAAACGTCGCTGCTCTCGGTCGTTAAGCGAAAGCTGTCGGCCACTGCACTGTCCGTGGTGAGAGGTAATGCCTGAAATGTGGTATTCTCGGCACGCTGGGGATCTTGGAATATTGAATTCTCTAGTGATTTCAAATTGGAATGTCCACGGGTTTAGTTTCAACTACCAGTCTGTGTTCAGAGGTTGTTAATTCTCGTCGTGCGGCGATAATCACGCCTGGCACCTTTTTCACACGAGTCACCTGAGTACAAAAGACAGCTCCACCGACGCACTGCCGCCTGTATACGTGAACGCCACCATCCCGTGACTTTTGTCACCTCGGTGTAGTACGTGTGGAAGAACTGTTGATTGATCTTGTCACAGAACTGTAACTCTGTAGTTAGAATAAATTGCAGGGCATTATTCATTGACTACTGTACCTTCATAATTTATTGTTACATTGACTTAAAATGAAATAGTCGTTTCTTGCACCGGTTTTTGGTGAAAGGCAAGACCACTGCAAGGAAGTTTCGCCACAATCAATGAACATCACACATACAGCACACATACAGCAAATGTGAACAGTCATCTGACAATGGACCTGTCACTTCGAAACTTTTAACACTGTTTTTTTTCCCTAATACATAATATCATTAAAAGCATCCGGCATACTGTTTTGACGTTTTTCTAAGATTTAATCTATTATCGAGAGATAATGACAGCTTCGTTTTGTTGTGTGTATTTTCTTGGATGTGTGGAAAGCTGTGATTCTAGATCCAGTATCCATTTGATTCGTGTAGAAAATATTGTGATGAAATCCCAGAACAGTACAGGGTGATGCGAAATTCGCGCATTTGGGCTTCGCAGCTCGACTCCTCATATGCCAGCGATAAAAAAATGTCTGTCACAGAATTCCATCTGGCGAGTACATCTGACAGAAAAAGGACGTTAAAGAGTGGCAATATGGCAACACTGTAACCATAAATATTGCAACTACCTCTACCAGCACACAATAGTTGTGGTGAACAGTTGGTGCAGTGGATAGAGTTTTGGGTTAGCATGCAGGAGGTCGATGGTTGGAACCTGTGTTGAGGTACATGCTTTTTATTTGTTAAGTGTAGTCCAGGTGGAACGGTATCTGGTATCTTCATCTTCAACAGCGATTACAGTGAGTCCTCCAGAAAACATTGAAACTTACATACTACAATAGCGCAAATGGAAGAAGCCATTTCCACATCGTGGGTGTGAATTTATTCGCACCACTTCATCTACTAGATGCGAAACGTTTTTTCTTAGTACTCTCTTCCAATGGTCGCATAGATTAATACCATCTGTTGTTCTTGCCTCATTCATGTCCATTACATTTCGTTAGGGCCTTACGTTACCAGTAGGACTAGCAACATGCTTTGCGAATAATGTCCAAAGTCGGTTACCATTTGTATGTGTTATTACCATGGTACCAACACTGAGTTGAGAGCTGCATGCTCTGGGGAGAAGAGGAGCTTGTGGCACAAGTTGACTAAGAGAAGGGATCGGTTGGTAGGACATGTTCTGAGACATCGAGGGATCACTAATTTAGTATTGGAGGGCAGCGTGAAGGGTAAAAATCGTAGAGGGAGACCAAGAGATCAATACACTAAGCAGATTCAGAAGGATGTAGGCTGCAGTAGGTACTGGGAGATGAAGAAGCTTGCACAGGATAGAGTAGCATGGAGAGCTGCATCAAACCAGTCTCAGGACTGAAGACCACAACAACAACAACATTGAGTTGGGTAAATGCGTGCTGATTAGTACATATATCAATGCATTATTATTATTATTATACAAATTTGGCCGTTAAAGACCGTGAAAACAGTTATTTCTTGCGCTTCTGGGAAGTCTTCTTTCTCTCAGTCCACACTTCTTTCATTCTTGCGCTGAAGGCGGCTTTCTCTCTTCAGACCATTTAGTTCCACAAGTCTTCTTAATTTTCACACCGAAAACCGTGAATGAATTCAGTTTTTTTCTAAAAATGTTTCTGTTAAATATTGTTTCCTGATCTATGTCCATTTCTTTTAGATCTCTTTCTGTGTTGATAAACCATAAATTTTTATTTTTTAGATTTGCGATGTGCGAAAATATTTGTTTTGTAAGCCTATTCGGGTTCATCCTCATGATGTGAGCATAAAAGGAGCATCTTCTTTTTCTAATTTCGTCTGTAATTTTTCTGCACTTCGTATACACTTCTTTGTTGCTTTTTAGTCTGTATACAGGCTTGCCTTGATCCTCTGTTATTTTCCTGTGTCCAAGAATTGTCCTCACAATTCTTCTTTCACGATTTTCTATCTGTTCTGCGTATGCAAAATTTGCCAGTGTTTCTGATGCATATAGTATCTGCGGTCTAATGACAGTCTGGTAGTGTCTGAGTTTAATGTTTTTGGATATACATTTTTTTGAATACATTTGTCTGCAGTAGTGAGTTGCTGTCTCTAGTTTTTGTATTCTAGCCCTGCAGGCTGGATGACCTTTTGCCACAGGCTGAATTAGTTCACCAAGATATTTGAAATGTTTAGATACCTGTATTTTCCCGTATTTCGTAGTTATTTTCTTGGGTGGATTTTTGATATTTGTAATGATTTCTGTCTTTTCAAATGAAATTTGCAAGCCTGCTTTTTCAGCAGTTTCTTTAAGTAATTCTATTTGTTTTATTGTGTCTTTTTGTGTGTAAGCTAAACAGGCGAGATCGTCAGCGAAGGCAAAACAGTTGGTTTCAATGGCTTTATAGCACTTCCCTCCAATTTGGACTTTCTCAACTCCATGTTTTTGAGTGAGTTTTCTCCATTCTGCTATGAATTTATGCAGAACACAGTTGAAGAGTACCGGGGACAGCGCATCTCCTTGTCTGACACCGGTTTTGACCTCGAAATGCCGTGAAATTTCTCCTTGGAATTTTACTTTTGATGTTGTATTTGTTAATGTTTCTTTGATTATGGTGATTGTTGTTTCATCTATTTCATATTCTCGAAGTGTTTTGATGAGTGTGTCCCTATCGATTGAGTCATAAGCTTTTTTGAAATCAATGAATGTTATGAAATATTTCTTGCTCCTTGTAGATAAATAGTTCATTGTTGTTTTGAGGTTAAAAATTTGTTCGGCTCAGGATCTTCCTGGTCTGAAGCCAGCTTGATATTCTCCAAGTTTTCCCTCTATAATTGGTGATACACGATTGAGCAGGGCTTAGATAGAATTTTGTATGGGACTGGGAGAAGCGATATTCCACGATAGTTGTTAACATCTCTTTTGTCACCTTTTTTAAACAAAGTGTGAATTAGGGCAGTTTTCCAGTGACTTGGGATTTTCTTGGTTTCCCATACTTGTTCAAGTTCTTTGTGTAGTGTTTCTACTGATGTTTCTCCCCCAAGCTTGAGCATTTCTGCTGTAATTGTGTCTTCTCCACATGCTTTCCTGTTTTTGAGATTTCTGATTATGTTTGTGATTTCCTCTCGTGTCGGAGGTGTTGAATGTGTTGGTAATGTTTCTGGTTGCGAAAAACTGAGAGTCTGGATGGGTGTTTGGCAGTTTACGAGTGTCTCAAAATATTCAGCCAGGATTTCACAGTTTTCGTATTGTTGGTGGCGAGAGTCTTATTATTTCTCATAAGGTTTAGGCAAGCGGACTGGTATCCTCGGAGTTTCTGGTTGAATGTTTTGTACCAAGCTGCCGTGTTGCATTATTATTATTATTATTATTATTATTATTATTATTGATGTTGTTGTTGTTCTCTCGATGGGATTGTGGAAACATCACGTCTATTACGATTAGGGAAACAGTGTTATTCAAAACGGAACATTTCACAATTAGCAGTGTCGGGATGAATCATGCAGAACAATATCTGTCAGAGGAGCAATGCGCATTAGGTGGAACAGCGCACAGGACTGACGGTGTGTTTATACTGTATGCGCTGTTCACCAGACAGATACTAGTTGTGAGTGGAGTAATACACCCGTGACAGACTCCAATGTACACACTCACACGTATCGAATTTTCTCATTGTAAACATCGAAACCAGTCTGGCAGACGTATGCCATACACAAACGACGAATATGTGGATATGCTTCTGGTCCTTGGTGCGTCTGATAACAGGACTGGTGATGCCGCTCATGAATACGTTGCTATATATTCTCGTAGACGCCATCGAGATAAAAATCTGTTTCGTCATCTGGAGTTGCGTCTTTAGGAGTCAGGTTCTCTCCTTCCACCATCGCTTGACAGATGTCGCCCACAGACACACCGTACTCCAGCTACTGAGAAAGCTATTCGGACGTCATACATCAAGAACCTCAAAGAAATACAAATGGTTCAGATGGCTTTGAGCACTATGGGACTTAACATCTGAGGTCATCAGTCCCCTAGAAGTTAGAACTACTTAAACCTAAGTAACCTAAGGACATCTTACACATCCATGCCCGAGGCAGGATTCGAATCTGCGACCGCAGCAGTCGCGTGGTTCCGGACTGAAGCGCCTAGAACCGCTAGGCCACAGCGGCGGGCTAACGAAATACACATAGTGTAACAAGCCAGCTGTGCGTCCCACAATGCACGAGCACGGGCTGCACCCCTGTGCTATGCTTTCGCGCAACACCTGCATCCTGCTCATCGCCATCAGTGGATTCAATTCTGTGAATGGTTCCATCAACAATGGGAAGTCAACGATGACTTTGTGAACACCGTAATATGGTCGAATGGAGCGGCATTCACTTGTGAGGGTGTCTTCAATATACAATGGTGTGAGGTAAACCCGGACGTCATCCACAGCCGTGAATATCAAGTTCGCTTTGGAATCAATGTCAGGGCCGGAATATTGCGTGACTGGTGTTTGGGCCCCTACATGTTGCCTGACCGGTTGACTGTATGAAGGTGTCATGCATTCCTCTCAAACTATCTGCGTGGTGCGCTGGAAGATGTCCACTACATGGTCGGCAGAGGATATGGTTCCAGCATGATGGTGCACCTCCACACTCTGGAATCGATGTGCGACAGTAATTGGACAGAACATTTCCAGGGAAATGGTTCGCCGGACCTAAATCCCGTGTATTTATTCCTATGGGGGCACCTGAAGGTGCATATGAACTCTATTTCGCGAACAAATGTTGAAGAATTGGTAGCGTGTGTTCATGATGCTCTCGTTACTGTGGATGCAGCTTCGGTGTGAAGGGTCCAGAGCTGTATGGCCCAGCGGGTTGCGCAATGTCTAGATATGCAGGGAGGTCTCTTTGAGCATCTGTTGTTCTGAGGACAACGTATTCTGTTGTGAAGGTCATGTGGTCATTAACAGTGCCTTTTTTCTAAAAGAAAGCTTGAGGGTACTCCGACATTTGATATACTGCAGCGAAAATTAAACTGAAGCGTGGGATACCACCCATCTGCTTTTAGCCATGACGTCATCAACATGTCGAACTACAAAAAATGGTAACGGACTCTTCAGTTGACTTTATGCAAGGAAACCATTTCTTCTTTTCTGGAACCACCTGAAGATGATACAGACACTGTAGCCCAAGGCTGGCAATGTTCATCCCTATACCTCCTACTTCATTGCAAATTCTGCAGCCAAGTTTTTTGTTTGAAACGAGCAACCAGTCATTTTTCTCACAAAATGCGATTTCTTGTTCCAAAGACCAACATTCTGGACGATCATTTAATTTTCTATCATGAACACGTTCGTTCACTGCATTATCACACGTAGGTTCAGTGCTCAGGTTTACAGTTCCACTTCCGTCGTCCACTGAAGTTGAACTTCCTTGCTTTTCACTCGCACACGAATTATTGACAGTTTTTGGATTTTTATATGCAGGAGAACAAGTAAAATAGTTTGCTAGTTTTCTGCTCATCTATCACCTCCAACTTAACTTAGAAGTTGCAACGAAAGACAGGACACACTGTAAAACTTCGCCCAACCGACAAGAACGGAACAGCAAACACAAACGAATAAAGAACGACTAAAGAAAGATGGCATTGAACCACGAAGGATCATGGTAGCGGGACTGTAGAGACACCTATCGGTAGCTCGGCGTTTGAGCGTACCCATATCCGTGTAGCACCCATATCCGTGTAGCACTACATGCTTGTCGAACTGGCTGCCAGCGATTCAGTTGCCGAGAACGTTTGCCCCAGCTTCTAAATGTCTGAAACAGTCAATGACATCGCATTTCCCACCAAAAACTGCACTGGTATCGTTCGTATTGTAATTATCAACACGAAAAAATGAAATAAATTTACGTCCGTGAAATAAATCATTGGCACTCTTCCAAGTTCTCAACATCGTAAAAAAATTACTTTGTCGACGAAAAAGTTTAGGGGTACGCATCATCCAGCGTTCCCCCAGAAAACCAGCACTGGTCATTAATATGGACCTTACTATTGTCACTGGTTGCTGATGTGCGACACCCGAGCGCTCATATGATACGTAGTATAAATAACAAATAGGTGTTGTGTTATTGTACTGTGCTATCATCTTTGGCCTCTCGAAACTGATATTGTTTTTGTAGTTAATCTCTCCTATGAGGGGTCATTTGTTTCAACTGTCTGTTTCTTATTTGTCTAAACACGTATTTGTTACGTTCAGCGTTAAAAAATGCTGTAAATTTAGGATACAGGTGACCTAAGAAACGGTGTATATTACAGTAAAAATGGAAATGTCGTGTGACTAGGGCCTCCCGTCGGGTAGACCGTTCGCCTGGTGCAGGTCTTTCGATTTGACGCCACTTCGGCGACCTGCGCGACGATGGGGATGAAATGATGATGATTAGGACAACACAACACCCAGTCCCTGAGCGGAGAAAATCTCCGACCCAGCCGGGAATCGAACCCGGGCCCTTACGATTGACAGTCTGTCACGCTGACCACTCAGCTACCGGGGCGGACTATATTACAGCATGAAATGTCAGAACGAAATTAGCAAATTAAAAACCATACAGCATGAGTAATATGAGCTGATACAGTTACCGTACATGTGGTTATAGTGTTGCCAGATTGCCACTCTTTAACGTCATTTTTCTTCCGGATGTGCTCTCCGGACGAAATTTAGTGAGACATATTTTTTATCGCTGGCATGTGAGGAGTCGCACTGTGAATCCCGAGTGCGCGAATTTCGCTTCACCCTGTATATCGGGGAAATGTATCGAAGTCGTCAGTATACAGGGTGGTCCATTGATCGTGACCGGGCCAAATATCTCACGAAACAAGCCTCAAACGAAAAAAACTACAATGGACGAAACACGTCTAGCTTGAAGGGGGAAACCAGATGGCGGTATGGTTGGCCCGCTGGATGGCGCTGCCATAGGTCATGCGGATAGCAACTGCGTTTTTTTTTAAAAAATAGGAAGCCCCATTTTTATTATATATTCGTAGTAAATTAAGATAATATGAATATTTTAGGTGGACCACTTTTTTCGCTTTGTGACAGATGGCGCTGTAATAGTCACAAACATATGGCTCACAATTTTAGACTAACAGCTGGTAACAGGTAGGTTTTTTAAATTAAAATACAGAACGGGGGTACGCTTGAACACTTCATTTCGGTTGTTCTAATGTGGTATATGTACCTTTGTGAACTTTTCATCTCTGAGAACGCATGCTGTTACAGCGTGATTACCTGTAAATTCCACATTAATGCAATAAATGCTCAAAATGATGTCCGTCAACCTCAATGCATTTGGCAATACCTGTAACGACATTCCTCTCAACAACGAGTAGTTGACCTTCCGTAATGTTCGCACATGCATTCACAATGCCTGACGCATGTTGTCAGCCGTTGTCGGTGGATCACGATAGCAAATATGCTTCAACTCTCCCCACATAAAGAAATCCAGGGACGTCAGATCCTGTGAACGTGAGTGCCATAGTATGGTGTTTCGACGACCAATCCACCTGTGATGAAATATGCTGTACCACTTCAACCGCACGCGAGCTATGTGCCGGGCATCCCTCATGTTGGAAGTACATTGCCATTCTGTCATGCAGTGAAACATCTTGTAGTAACATCGGTAGAACATTACGTAGGAAATCGGCAAGCATTGCAGCATTTACATTGCCATCGATAAAATGGGGGCCAATTATCCTTCCTCCCATAATGCCGCACCATACATTAACCCGCCAAGGTTGCTGATGTTCCACTTGTCGCAGCCATCGTGGATTTTCCGTTGTCCAATAGTTTATATTATGCCGGTTTACGTTACCGCTGTTGGTGAATGACGCTTCGTCGCTAAATAGAACGCGAGCAAAAATTCTGAGATCGTCCCGTAATTTCTCTTGTGCCGAGTGTCAGAGCTGTACACGACGTTCAAAGTCGTCGCCGTGCAATTCCTGGTGCACAGAAATATGGTACGGGTGCAATCGATGTTGATGTAGCATTCTCAACACCGACGTTTTTGGCATTTTCGATTCTCGCGCAGTTTGTCTGCTCCTGATGTGCGGATTAGCCGAGACAGCAGCTAAAACACCTCCTTGGGCATCATCATTTGTTGCAGGTTGTGGTTGACGTTTCACATATGGCTGAACACTTCCTGTTTCCTTAAATAACGTAACTATCAGGCGAACGGTCCGGACACTTGGATGATGTCGTGCAGGATAGCGAGCGGCATAAATAGCACACAGCCGTTGGGCATTTTGATCACAATAGCCATACATCAACACGATATCGACCTTTTCCGCAATTAGTGAAGGGTCCATTTTAACACAGGTAATGTATCACGAAGCAAATACCGTCCGCACTGGCGGAATGTTACGTGATACCACGTACTTATACGTTTGTAACTATTACAGCGCCATCTATCATAAAGCGAAAAAAGTGGTCCAACTAAAACACTCATATTTCTTTACGTACTACACGAATATGTAATAAAAATGGGGGTTCCTATTTTTTAAAAAACGCAGTTGATATCCGTTTGATCTATGGCAGCACCATCTAGCGGGCCAACCATAGCGCCATCTGCTTTCCCCCTTCAAGCTAGACAAGTTTAGTTCTTTGTAGTTTTTTCGTTTGGCGCTTCTTTCGTGAGATATTTGGCCCGGTCAGTATCAATGGAGCAACGTGTATAGACAGAGCTTGTGCCTGTAGTGCAGAGATGCGCCGCACGCCGCCTCATGGTGGTGACGTACCGTCGCGCAGCACGACGGCGGGCAGCAGGCCGTCTCCGCCGGCGTACCCGTGCACCAGCAGCACCAGCTGCCGGCCGGCCAGGCCGCCGCCGCCCCCGACGGCCTCTCGCAGCCACTGCCCTCTCGCCAGCGCCGCCCGCGACTGCGGCACCTCCACGCGGCTCGCGTTGGCGCTGCAACACAAACAGGCACGACACGTCCAGTCACCAACATTCGGGCAAAACAGGCGGCTCGACACGTCTGCAAGTACGCCACACCTCGGCGTGCGATGACGCACACTTCATCAGCGTACGACACCTCACTGCCAGACAAACACTTTGTGAGTTACAGCTGATAGAAACTGTCTAAATGAAACAATCTTCAGACACCTGTGGCTGTCTACAAATTTCTGTTGTGCATGTATCCTTACAATAATTTAGTAAATTTTACTACCAAAACTACAAAAATTCACAAAATACAAACAGAAAGCTAACAGCTTACAAATGGTGGTAACAACCAAACAAATTTTAAATTAATACAATGTATAGCACAATCTGACATCAGTAGCCACAGACTGTCGTCATGTGTGTGTGAGAGGCATTTATGTGGATGTGTGTGTGTGTTATCTATTTCTGATGAAGGCGTTTTTAGCCGAAAGCTTACTTGCTGACACTCTTCTTGTTGTGCCTACCTGCACTCAGTATCTCCACTGTGTGCTCAGTAGCGACTATCCTTTTCATAATACTGTCGTAATCTATAACTACTATAAAAGGAAAACACAGTGTTTAACACTGTTATCAAAAAGGTCAAACGTTCTTGACCAATGATACTCACAAACGTTTGGGCAAACACCGGTTATATTTTTGTTGACATATACTCCACTGGCCATTAAAATTGCTACACCACGAACATGACGTGCTACAGACGCGAAATTTAACCGACAGGAAGAAGATGCTGTGATATACAAATCATTAGCTTTTCAGAGCATTCACACAAGGTTGGCGCCGCTGGCGACACCTACAACGTGCTGACATGAGGAAAGTTTCCAACCGGCTTCTCATACACAAACAGCAGTTGACCGGCGTTGTCTGGTGAAACGTTGTTCTGATGCCTCGTGTAAGGAGGAGAAATGCGTACCATCACGTTTCCGACTTTGATAAAGGTCGGATTGTAGTCTACCCCGATTGCGGTTTATCGTATCGCGACATTACTTCTCGCGTTGGTCGAGATCCAATGACTGTTAGCAGAATATGGAATCGGTGGATTCACGAGGGTCATACGAAACGCCGTGCTGGATCCCAACGGCCTCGTATCACTAGCAGTCGAGATGACAAGCATCTTATCCGCTGTAACGGATCGTGCAGCCACGTCTCGATCCCTGAGTCAAGAGATGGGGACGTGTGCAAGACAGCAACCATCTCCACGAACGACGTATGCAGCAGCATGGACTATCAGCTCGGAGACCATGACTGCGGTTACCCTTGACGCTGCATCACAGACAGGAGCGCCTGCGATGGTGTACTCCACGACGAACCTGCGTGCACGAATGGGAAAACGTCATTTTTTCGGACGAATCCACGTTCAATTTACAGCATCATGATGGTCGCATCCGTGTTTAGCGACATCGCGGTGAACGCACATTGGAAGCGTGTATTCGTCATCGCCATACTGGCGTATCACCCGGCGTGATGGTATGGGTTGCCGCTGGTTACACGTCTCGGTCACCTCTTGTTCGCATTGACGGCTCTGTGAACAGTGGACGTTACATTTCAGATGTATTACGACCCGTGGTTCTACCCTTCATTCGATCCCTGCGAAACCCTACATTTCAGCAGGATAGTGCACGACCGCATGTTGCAGGTCCTGTACGGGCCTTTCTGGATACAGAAAATGTTCTACTGCTGCCAAGGCCAGCACATTCTCCACATCTCTCACCAATTGAAAACGTCTGGTCAATGGTGGCCGAAAAACTGGCTGGTCACAATACGCCAGTCACTATTCTTAATCAGCTGTGGTATCGTGTTGAAGGTGCATGGGCAGCTGTACCTGTACACGCCATCCAAGCTCTGTTTCACTCAATGCCCAGGCGTATCAAGGGCGTTATTACGGCGAGAGGTGGTTGTTCTGCCTACTGATTTCTCAGGATCTATGCACCCAAATTGCGTGAAAATGTAATCACATGTCAGTTCTAGTATATTTGTTCAATGAATACCCGTTTATCATCTGCATTTCTTCTTGGTGTAGCAAGTTTAATGACCAACAGTGTATAATATATTACAGGGTAATGTTCTTAGCAAAAATCTTCAAAAGTTCTCGACCAATTTACTTCAACTTTTTACATGATATTCTAATAAAATTCAGACAGACATAAGCTATAAATTGTTTAAACAAAAATTTACAGGCTTTTTGTTAAAACCGAGAATGACGAAGAATATCCTGTGCTCTTGTGTGACAATGTACGGCTTAGTTTTCTTTCTCACACTTAGTTTTAATTCTGATAGCAGCGCATTTGAACATTAGACAAATTGTTTTTCCCATGTATACTCTTTGTCCCTGAATACAACTTTAAATGAAAACTGTATACAAACTACACTGATCACTCACTCAGAACGTTATGACCACCTGCTTATCAGCCGGTATGTCCACCTTCGCCATGAATGACAGTGACGGCAGGCCACGGCATAGATTGGGATTCGTGAAACCCTGCAACGCTCCGCCACTGCGTCAACATCCAGTGGCAATGGTCGTGTGCCAATTTCACTCATAGTTGCTGACCTTATGGTGTTAACATTGACACATATATGGGTCGTCCGAGGTCCAGTGTTAGGAGAGTCAGTGCAATGTGTGTTTGGACGCACTTGTAATAAGCATTAAGAGTATGATGTCTGTTCTGCCACAGTTCGGCACCTGTGCAGTTTCACCAGCCTGCCCAGTCTACGACGTCTGACATCTGTAACGAAGAGTGGCTGCCAAAACTGACGTCTGGACGTGGTTTCACCTTTGCTTCGCGACATGTTGAAGACACTCCCCACAGCACTCCTCCAACACCGCACTAGTCGCGCACTTTCCGAAATGCTTGCGCCGAGCCTCCAGGCCATCGCAATCTGCCCTCGGTCAGACCCAGACAGATCGTGCGCCTTCTCCATGCTTCACACAGACTGCACGCTCACTGATACTACATGCACCGTCTATGTGTCCGACTAGCGGTCTTCCTCGGCAGGTGACGCCGCTACCATCTGGATGGGTATCTATCAGTGGTAGGTCGGTAGTTATATTGTTCTGGCTGATCAGTGTATATGCTATTTTGTTTTCTACCTCACGGTCAGTTGCAACAGAAAACAGCCAAGTTGTACTTATGGGTTATCAGCTTATGATTAAAATACTAATACAGAATTTTAATCGTCCAAAACTTTGTAATCCTACATGTTTGTAAATTAAAACTATGCAAAATACTGTCACTCAAGCTACCATCCTCACAGCTTCCTATTAATACAAATGTGATAGAATTCTTGAAAGTGAAGTATGGGTGTAATGGAATTTTTTGGATATCTCCATTTAGTCCTAACGGGTTATTATACCCTGTTTGATGAAGAAAGAATAAGAGTATTGCTGCCAAAACTGCAATAATAAATGGTAATTCAAAGTGAAATGTGAAGAATAGATCTGAGGAGAGAAGGTGGACAGAGAGGGAGAGGGGAGGAAATGGGTATCAAGAGGGGGAAGGAGGCTATGGACAGAGGGAGAAAGAGGAGGAGGAGTGGAGAGAGGGAGGGAGCAGGAGATGGACGGACAGAGGGTTGAGGAGGAGATGGGCAGATGGTGGAGAAGGAGATCTGGACATATATCGAATTGTAATACATGTTTAGCAATTGCGAAGTATTGCCAGGTTCACTAGTATAAAGCAAAGGTGTATGATCCTACCGCTCTTCATGACAGATTCTTCTACAGTCACAGTCCCCATCCCTAATTTTCTCTTCCTCCCATTTATTTCCCATTTTGCTTACTGTATAGTTAAGAATCTGTTAACTATTGTTCTTTGAAGATTACATTTTACAGTTGTATTCTTATAATAACATAAATTATAAATATTATAAATATTTTTTGTTTTCAGTAAAAAAATTTTAACTAACTACAGTAATAACGATAAATTACAGACAAAACATAGAAAATTATAAAACTGTAAATTAGTTAAAGTAAATGCATGCTACTGACTGTCAACATTGCACAAGGGAAAGAAGAATAAAGAAGAGGATACAGTAGTGTGGGAGGAAGTAGGAGTGTCCTACCAGCAAAGCCAATTTACTGGAAATTGGGGCTTTGTGATGGAACATCCTGGTCTAGTATCTTTGGTTCCAATATTCTTATTCTAATTCTGGCAGTGCCCCATACTGAGGTGATATTCTGCATAGCCAGTAAATTTTGTTTATTGTACATTTTCCAACAGAGTGTTTCAAATTTTCGTACTTATTTCACTGATCCCCAATTATGTTAGTTTAAAATTGTTTTATACTTAATATCTCATAATAAATTCCGAATTAATTGTAGAAATGCAATGTTAATTGCTCTGTAAAATATCTAGCATCTAAAGAAATTAATATTTGACGATTATTTTCTTTATGTACTTTTTGATGTTAAAAATGTTGACTTCTTTATTCTTTACAAGATGGCTGTAGCTGTAAAAGTAATAACCCATAAATTATTAAATGTTGAATGTGTTACTAAGCTTTAAATAAGCTTCTTTTCAGTTACACTTTAGGTTACTTGTTCTCATTTTGCAGTTATATTAACATGTTGAATCAATCTAAAAAGCTTTGTAATAACGAGGGAAAATTTATTTTGTTTACAGTAACTGTTTTTTTATGTCTGCCTGTTCAGGCAAAGATAGCATAAGCATTATTCTCAATTTTTTTAGCGTTTCATACCTCCACTGGTAAAAACGGAATCCTTATAGGATGACTTCACTGTCTGTCTGTCTCTCTGTCCGTCTCTCTATAAAGAACCTTTTTTGTCAGGAACGAGGACAGATATCAAGTTTCCAGATACTAAATTTCTAAGCCAACGCAGTCAAAAGTTGCGGCCACATACGAGGTGTGGCTATAAAATAACAGGGCTGATGCTGTCACAGAGTAACCACGCAAGCGCCAAAGATAAACGACCAATAGCTGGGAAGCATGAAGCCTTCTCAGTCAAGTGTGGGATCTCTGGTGTATGTGGGTAAATCAGTGTGACCCTGGTCTTCGTTTGCGTAAGAGCTGTTATTTTATTTTGCCACTAGAGGCTGAAGATGACTCATCCCGGGGACGGCCTTCAGCATCAACAGATATCGAAAAAGTAGGTAATCCGATTCGAACTGATCGTCGGTTGAGTAATCGATCGATTGCTGAAACTGTAAGAATTGAGAAAGAAAGTGTAAGACAAATGTTATATAACCGAATCAACACGAAAAATTATATTGCGGAACTCTCGCCGAAAATTATGAAGATAGAACAAAAGGAAGCTTCACCTAGAGGGAGAAAGGGTCGAGTGAGCAAATCAAGATTCAGAGTTGTTTTTCTTTTCGATATTCAAGGAATTGTGTATTTTCGCTCCGAGAGAAAATACGAAGAAAGACGTCTCCAACTGTGGAAGAACGAATCACGTGTTCTTCTGCATCAAGACAACGCACCGGCTCACACCGCGTTGTTTGTAAAGAGGTTTCAAGCATCCCGGTATTGGACCGCTCTCCTTATTCGTTTGACGTGGGACCATGTGACATTTATCTGTTCCCCAAGGTCAAATGTGCCTTAAAAGGAACAAGATTTCAGTCCGTTGAAGCAATGACAGAAAAAGCGGCACGCGTCATCAAGGAGCTTGCAGAGGAAGACTTCCAGCACCGTTTCCGTCCATGGAAAATTCGCACGGAGCGTTGTAGGGATAGAGGGAAGAGGCGGGAGTATACTGAGGGTGACAACTAAATATGTACGTTTTTGAAAAAATGTTTTACATACATAATTCCTGGCCTCGTATGTCACATATTTTGACATTCCCAAGCTCACTCATGATAACCTATAGATGAAGTGTATATGTGCAGTCTTAGACATACAAAAATGACCGCCTGCCGGCCGCCACAGAGACTAAGTCCGAGTCGTTCACGTAAGGTGGCCAATAAAACTGACTGCCCCTGACAACTTCAATGCACATTTGATTTCTCTTGATTACACCACATGTAGCTCTTCTCAGGTCGTCTTTGCGTTCTTTTATGAGGGCTGCACTATTCATAATCCGAACGATCAAATCGACTCTAGGGTTTACTTTTACTTTGTAGACTTCGCCTTTAACCATCTCCCCAGGCAAAAATCCAAAGAGATAAGGCCCGGGGACCTTGAAGGCCAAGAAAAGTGCCAATATCTAATGATACATCTTCCGGGAAATGTTCGGTTTGGACAATGTGTCACCTGACGACTAGAATGTGCAGGAGCCCCGTCATGATGGAGGAACATACACATTCTTGTAGCCAAATGAACCTCTTCCAATAACGCTGGAAGCTCATTTTCAAGGAAGTGTAGACAAGTGGATCCTGTAAGGACCAATATTCGAAACGAAAATGAATTGAACATAGCTATTTGTACGCAGTAAAAATTGGACACATGTTATATGTCATTTTTTCTGCAATTTGTCTATACTACCACCTCCTACAATATTTACTATTCCTCCTGAACCATCCTGTATATACATTTGGGTCTCGACGGGTCATCGAAAGTTTTCAGTGCTAGACGCACACGACATCGTCCGAACCCTCGCGGGAATACAGTGTGGCCGCGAGCGAGTGGCGAGTGGAATAATGGACGGGGGGGGGGGGGGGGGGGGGGCCTTGGTCTCATAAGTTCTTACCATAAATTTACAAAATTTTAATTCCAAAATACTGCATCTCGGTTCTTACAATAGTGCAATAGGTGCGCACTGGTTAGATGTAACTGAAGAGAGACTCCAACTCGGATTGTGGGTAAGGGCGAATCCCAAGCGCATGGCCGAGAACAATTGGGAGCGGAAACTTAATGTCATCGGAACCTTGTTGAAGGACCATGACATGCTGTTGTTAGTCCGATTGCAGAAAGTTCACTTTATAAATACATACATACTTAGCAAAATATATCACATCGCAGCAGTCTTACTGATACAGCAGGTCACTGCACACATAATATTAGCTGTAGCCTCTTGGTACGTGTGGAAACAATATATCTTCAAAGTATCCTTCCACACGGCGCTTTGCAGAGGTAAAACGACGGAGGACTTGGAGTTAAAGATGTTCTTTTAAACTAATACATTTCACTAAGACAGGCATCACGAAACCTCTGTTCCTCTCGTTAGATCCTAGGAATAGGAACGCTCCTGCTAATGTAGCACGCCAGCCTAGATTACGTCCGAAAGTACTATGGCGATTGGAGCTGTATAAGACTTCTACCAGCACAAACCAACACTAGAACCGTCTATAACTATCTTACCAGACATCGTCTTCACAAACCAATTCCGGTAAATTAAACTACAAAAAACTAGAGGAACGCCTGGAAAAATATCAACAATAAAATTATACCAGCTAGAGTCAGTGCCGTATGGTGCGACGTTGTAAACGAAACCATACCCACAGCGGAACGAATATGGAAAATCAAATGTCGGCTTGTAGAAACTGTAGCGTTTATGTGTAAATAGAATCAGAATTTGGAACTGGACTAGGAAGAAATTAGCACTATGAACAGAACCGCAGAAAATCATATACCGATAAGTGAAGCTTTACAACCCGACTGGAAATGTTACCCGTCCGCAAAGAGTAACAGTTATTCGTGGCTTCTGGTACAGTTTGTGTTTTGCGTCGTAACAAACAAAACTTAGTAGAGTACATGTTCTGTATTGCATAAGAACATTTTAAGCTAAAGAAGAATAACAAATTTTTTTTACCTATTGCTTTATGTGGGCTACAAGGAGCTACAGCTTTATTGATGAGTAGCAGAATACTATTCTTTCACTTTTTTTCCTGGAATATTCTTTTACGTTGGTTCTAAAATCAGAACTGTTCTAATTTGGCAAAACACCTCCGGGTCCGAAATTTCTCTCATTTGTTGAAAAATATATGGCTTCCTTACAGAGCTCATTTGCATCCAGTGTATAATAACTTAAACTGTGAATATATTTCTGAATGAATGTTTGTTATGTATTTTTCGTTACCCTTTTCACTGTTATAAGTTATGTCCTACAAGGAACGCACGCCATCGGAGGCAGCAGTCTGAAATTTATTTTACCTTAATTACTACTTCAATTTTGTTCTACAATTTAAAGGAATATACGCGTGCAAACACGGAATACATGGTAATAATGAAGCTGCTCAGTGACAGGTATAGGGGAGGACCCCTGCCCTCTTTGCCTCCGCCTACCTGGTGCTGAAAGTCTTCTCAAACTTAAAAAAAAAAAAAAAAATAGTGCAGTGATCAGCACGGCTGCCTAGTAAGCAGGAGGTGTAAGTTCGAAGCCCAGTCGGTCACAAATTTTCATCTGCCGCCGTTGCTGTATTTCAACGCGCTGTGCCAGTGTGGACTTCGGTCCTACGATATTTAAGATGCAATTGTTTTTTTAGGCAAAAACATTTGTCTTCCCATCAGTGGAACGGGACTTCAACGGCATCCAACCCTTAGTCATTGCCGGCGCTAACCCATGTCATATACATGCGAATTAGATTGTAGTTCATATTTAGTCAAGTAACGAATGGTCAGTATACAAGTATGCCGGCCGGGGTGGCCGAGCGGTTCTAGGCGCTACAGTCTGGAACCGCGCGACCGCTACGGTCGCAGGTTCGAATTCTGTCTCGGGCATGGATGTGTCTGATGTTCTTGGGTTAGTTAGGTTTAAGTACTTCTAAGTTCTAGCGGACTGATGACCTCAGAAGTTAAGTTCCATAGTGCTCAGAGCCATTTGAACCATTTTTGAAGTATACAAGTATTTACGAACAGTAGAAGCAGCATTGCAGCGAACTGATCACTTAACCAAGTACAACATAGAGTACCTATGTAATGAGTCATTCCAGTTGCATAGCTGAGAAAAATATTTGTTAAGCAATTCATTGCAGAATTAATGTAATACTCGCACGATGATCTCTGTAGTCATACTGTATCATTAGCAGCCCGCGAATGGAGTACTATGTTCGTTAAATCGGATTACTCAAGATGAGGCCAAATAAAGACAAGTGACGACGCCACAACACTATCTTTACTTAAGTAGGTAGTCATCGCTAAATTATGTGTGCCACCATTAACGTTACTGTAAGCAGTTTGACAGCATAACACCACCACAACTACTGACAACCTGATCCATTATCATCACGCAGTTGTGACTCGCAGTGATTACAAGTTGCTGATGTTTGTCAAGAATAGCGGAAAGTGCCTCTGAAGTTCCATTTGCATTACGACTAGGACGGAGAGAATCCTAAATAACAGAAATAGGTCACCCAGCGAAGAGAAGAGCCCATGTATTGTCTCAAGTTCTTGCAGTTTGATATTAATGCAGTTCCCGATGGCTTCACACTAACGGGTTCTTTTGGCTATCGGAATACTCATATGGGAATTATAAAAGTGTAATTGCTAGAACGCTCAACTACCTTAATAACACCTCATTCTGGATTGAATACGACTCGAAAAGCGACGTTAATTTGACGTTTGCATCCATCTCCTGACGTCTTACCGAATGAAGTCTGAAGTACACGCACAGTTGTGTTGCCTGCTGCAAGGATTCTGTGAAGTGTTGTGGCAGCTGGTAGCCATTGCTGACGGCAGACATGTGCAAATATCCTCACTGCTCTAGAGGAACTAGAGCATTTTTTTCCATACCGTAATTAGCACAATAACATAAGGCTTGTTCTGCTGAAGAACTTGATGCCCACAAGTCCTTAAATAAGAATCTCCAAGCGGGAGTAATGTCTGAAAGGAAGCAGACTGTTGGACAAAAGAATGGACAGCTCCCTGCTTTTTGCGTTTCCGATAGCGCCTACGATAAGAATCTGGTGTCATATTATGCTTCAGAACCCTAAACTGTTTATATTTTACTTCATACTAAAACAAAAGTTATGATATGAGAAGAGGAAATGACTTACATGCTTCTCAGGAACTTTAGTTCTTCGTGTTTATTTTCTCACTTCATACTAAAACAAAGGAGTTAATATGAGAAGAGGAAATGAAATATACGCTTCCAAGACATAATATTTCCCTGTGTGCTACTACTGCATACATGAAAGTCCTGCAGATAATTTTTGTATGCTGGATAAATTTTGGTATCACCTCACATTCCTTTGTGAGAAGGTTCCTATTTTCTTTGGATTCGAATAGAGTGGACATTTCATTATTGTTTAATATTCTGATGACTGATGACATGATACCCGTTGCAAATGCTCCATGGCACCTGTGAGTAGAGTCTCACTTTGGTTACTATTAGAACACGCAGGCAGTGATATCCGCTCACTGCAGTCAGAGCCAAGGTGATTTCTTTCTGTCTATTGCGAAGCGTCTGCCGCAGTGTCCACGCTCAGCCAACATAAACAAATCGCGGCAGCAATGGGCACTGCAATCGCTGCACTTGTCGCGAGCCTCAAGAACAAGAGCGCACTGTTTCTGCTAACGATACTATGGAGTTAATACATCTTACTTAACGTAATATGCAGGACGTGGGTTGGGTAAAAATTCAGTTTGGAACTTCCCATCGCATTAAAATACTTTACAATCATATTTGTGCAATATTTATTGTTGGTTGTCTCTCTAATGTTAAAAAGCACCCCCCCCCCCCCACACACACACACATACACGCACACAGTCATTGATTCCAGTGAGGGTGACAACTACTGTGTGTTTAACTACACATGCACCAGTCAGTTCCTCAGCCGGCGTCGAGTGGATGAGATTTTTCAATTACCTTGCATTGCAATAATCGTAAAGAGGAGACTGAAAGGAAATGGACTTGTATGCTAAAGAGCTGCGGCAAAGCAAAGCTTGACCGATATCAGATAATTGTCCACATGGGTTTTGTGGACGAATACACTTTTAGTAACCAACCCACCCACGATCATTACGTAAGATTTCTCGAAGGCGTAGGGGCATTGATTTCATTAAGTCGTCGACAGTGTAGCGTGATGGTTTACTTCCCACCATACGTTTTCTATATTCGTCCAAAGGTCGCTTGCATTTGTAGGTCCACATGGCAATGACCTTGTTACCTCTACCCACATTTTCTCTATCTGGTTGATGTCCGGTGATCGTGGAACAAACGGCAACAGCTTAATCCTGTCTTGGCCCTGAAACCAATGTCGCACTGCTCTGCTATGATGGATGGGGCTCTGCTCTTGTAAATGAAATGTTATCTCGTTAGTTTATATTTTTATATTTAAATAACGTTTTTGTAATAAACACATTGGACTATTATTTTCCACAATGTTTCAGAATCAGGCCCTGTCATAGATAAGTGATCTAGATTCAACAGTCCGATTAAGAATGCGGTTTACCTAGTCTATCATATGATGAGAGTCGTAGTCGGATATCCACATTAAGACTGGCTGGCTGAATCCGATTAGAACGATCTCGTCTCGAAATGAAATTACAGAAATCGGATAATTTGAACGTCTGTATTGCAACAATGCTGCGCACATAAATTCCTTGCCTCGGGCATGGATGTGTGTGATGTCCTTAGGTTAGTTAGGTTTATGTAGTTCTAAGTTCTAGGGGACTGATGACCACAGCAGTTGAGTCCCATAGTGCTGAGAGCCATTTGAGCCTTAAATTCCTATGATGGAGTATCAGGTAGCAACTGTCTTAAGAAAAAGTGAGAAATATGTCCACTAGCAGCAATGTAATGTAATTATAACCCATATTTATGTGATGGAAATACTGAGTCGAACAATACACATCTATTTTAGTGGTGGGAAGATACACCATATCGGATTTGCTGATGACATAATGACAATAATAATAATAATAATAATAATAATCCCGTGTGGCCGATAGGGTAAACCCTCCCTCATATGGGTGGTACCGAGGAAATCAAATACTTGTGGTGAACCAAATACTAACGCAGTCCTGAACGGCTCCTCATTCCGTTGAACCCAAAATCCAGACACGTCTGAGTGAAAATCACCGCTACTCTGGTCACCGTCTCTTAGCTCGATGAGCTCGGCTGTAAATATTTACTTCCAAAGGCTTCAACAACCTCTGGTTCTGTCCGGTCCTGGAATCACCCAGGCCAAACCAATGAAACACAAGCAAACATAAACTGTGCAAGCAAAGTCAACTTTACCCCAGGTGGTACACAACCCGCCTGTCGACAGGCGGCAGTTGGATTTTCGGATTCTGGGGAGTCCTGGTTAGCACGGCAGAGAATATCGAAGATCTCTGGTAAATTTCCCTACAAGCAGAAAACATGCATTTTGGAAACTAAACATCGATACATTGATCCAAACACGAAAACTAAATAATCTCACAAAAGAAATCGACCGACAAAAATTTCTCATCCTTGCTCTTCAAGAACCACGACTAATTGACAATTAAACCTTGCATTACGGAAACCATTGCATCTTCAAGAGCAAAATACAACAAAAGGTAGCGAAAGGCGTACCAATCTTCGGCACTGTATTTCTCGAACACAGATCTATCATCAACTCTGTCAAAGAAATCACAATCGACTTATGACTATGCTCGTTCAGAACCCCAGTAAAAAATATACACTCATCAATGCACATGCCCCCACCAACATCGAAAATAAGAAAAACACCGAAAATGTCAAAAAATTCTGGAACACACTCGAAAATACTATGAGCATAATTCACCAAGATGACGTGAAAATACAAATGGGAGACTTCAGTTCTATTTGGGACAGAAAAGACCTGTAGAAAAATCACTGGTACAAATTCAACACACCGAAACGCTTAGACCAACGGCACACGTCTGACTGACATTTGCCAACAATTCAACCACAAAAGGATGTCATCCAACTTTAGGAAAAAACCAGCTTCCAGGTAACAAACATGCTTGTCTACCAGGTGCAAGCTGCCTTCGTTCGCCTTTCGAGACTCGCTGAAGGCCAGATTTTTAATTATTTTTTAGCAAAGCTACAAGCAGGCAGATACAAACTCAATAAGGGAATCGTAAGACAACGCTCGAGCAAAATTCGTCTTGCTACTTTCAGTAACGCTTAGTGTCAGAGCGAAAACCTCACGGTACTGCCAAATTCATAATGCCACTTTTGTTTTCTGCCGACATATTTTCTGTTGTTGTGAATACATAATTTTATCCATGAAATACCACATTTTCATAATACTTTCGAATAATACAGGAAATGAAGTAAAAACAGATCTTTTCGAAAACAAAAGTCGGTAATATTCTACTAATTCGTGTTATAGGCTCAATCGTCTTACAGACGCTTAATGATTCATTAAGATAGACTGCCGTCGTGATGTTTCTGCAGTAAGCTGAATTTAATTTGTATTAGTACAGAGAATATTTCAATTGCATTGTCCATTAGTTTACTAAACGCAACAGTAATCATCAAAGACAATTTTCTTTCACGATATCTAAAACGATCTGACAATGCTAAAGTTGTTTACAAATTCTACGCCAGTAGAAACCTACTGGCTCTAACGATGTCATTAAACCAGAGTAGTTTTAAGAGTATTTTCGTCTAGACATGAATTGCCTTGACGGTTGATCGATCAAGAGCGGGAAAGGTAAAATTTTACGAATATATGACGAGAGGGACAAGTGCCTGGGAGAGGACTTGTATCAATACAAGTGCTGAGAGACGACGTTCCCATCAATCTCCTGGATAATTTTGTTTTCAAACCAACAGAGTGCGTTATGATGCACTAGCACAGGTGATGTAGTTTTGTTGCTCGATTTTCTTACACTGCGACCGAAAGGTGCCTCAGTTGTTGACAACAAATTCCAGCTGGGTTAAACACACCCCTTGGGGCAGAATTCGTAGCCCAAAACACACTTTTGCAGCTATCAGATGTAAAATATTATGTTCACACTACTCTTTACTCGAGTTTACGTCTTTTGGTGGGGCTCAGCCTTTCATTTCTTCTTAGGAAGTTAACGATGAAGGTATCATAACATGTCACCAGTAACAGTACCTCATAGGAATGCTCAATGAGCGACCTGATGACGTTCAATAATAGTCACTCCGTTGATTTTTGTTGTTTCGAATTAGAGCATGCAGTACTCCTACACCAGACTTCTGAACTTTGCCTGTTGAATGCAAATGTCGCATGATGGTAAAATGGTAATCTATCACATATATCAATAGTCGAGACTCCCTTAATGAAGTTAGTTGATGATCGATTAACCCAGTTTTTTTTTTTATTACAGAGGGTACGTAACCCTCTGACCGAACAAGCTGAGCTACCGTTCCGGCTTCAACACTTCCTCCTAACACTTCTGCATCTTACAGTGTTGCCAGATTGTGCAGAAAGCCGGACTTAGAGTTGTCAGGGGCAGTCAGTTTTATTGGCCACCTTAAGTGAACGACTCGGACTTAGTCTCTGTGGCGGCCGGCCGGCGGTCAGTTTTTATGTCTAAGATTGTACATGTCGGGCCTGGAAACTGAGATATCGTGGTATCGAATGTCACTCGGGTCACGGGTTTTCAAGTCTTTGTTTTAACGTCACCTTCACCGCTTAACGGTATGAAGAGTCGCCAGAAAGAACAAATTGTTCGGATTCCACGTTAAACTGTAGGTCCCCTTTCCCCAGTTGGATAACTGAGGTAGGCTGGGGACGTCAAAGTGGCGTCCAGTAGAGAGACTGGCACCAGGCCACTGATCCACACGAAACTACTATTTTTATCTGTATGCATAATTAGGTTTGTGCAGAACTGTCAGAGCTCGAGACGGTTCGCATTTTTTCATTTAATTTTTTTATTTTTATTTTATTTTATTTATTTATTTATTTATTTTTTGCCAAGACAAGAATTCTTTCCTGTGCGAACTTCATCGGCTCAAACTAGCACTTCACCCAGATCCCTCAGTTATTTGCTAGACGTATTCCAGTCTCTGTTTTCCCATACAATTTTTACCCTCTATAGTGCCCTCATGCACTGCAGAAGGTTTTCGTTGATACCTTAACACACGTCCTATCATACTGTCCCTTCTCCCGGTCGATGTTTCCCACGCATATCTCTCATCACCGACTCAGTGGAGAACCTGCTCAATTGTTGTCTTATCAGTCCAGCTAATTTTCAACATTCTTCGATAGCACCACGTCTCGATCGCTGCGATTCTCTTCTCATCTGATTCCCAGAGCCGATGACTCACTAGAATACAATGTTGTGCTTCAAACGTACATTCTCAGATGGCCAGGAATATACCCTTTGTATATGCTAGTCTGCTAACTACGTCGTTGAAGTTTCATCTGCCATGGGTTATTTTGTTTTCTTGCTAGAAGAATTCCTACAATTTATCTACTTCGTGACCACCAATTTCGAAGTTACCTTTATTGCTAATACCATTTCTGCTACTCCCCATTACTTTAGTCCTACTTCGGCGTACTTCCAATTAATAGTGTGCACACATTAGACTGTTAGTATCATTCAGCGCATTCTGTAGGTCGTCCTCACTTGCGCTGTCGATAACAATGTTATCGAATAATCTGATTATTGATGTCCTTTCATCGTGAATGTTAATCCCACTCCTGAATCTTCCTTTTATTTTCGTGATTGCTTCTTCGACATTTTCCTTAGAGTTTCGAACGTTGTGCGCTGTATTACATTGGCGAACGCTTTTTCTGGGTCGAGATACTCTATGAAAATGTCTTGATTTTCAGTCACTAGCATCCATTATCAGGTGAAACATTAGAAGTAGCTCTTTTGATCCTCCTTGTTTTGTCGATCATTTGAACCATTCTTTCTATTACATAGCTTCTTCATAGTTACCTGCATCAATCATAGGTTGCGCATTTTAGAGGTACCTATTCCTCTTCAACTGCAAAGTGTATTGTGATATTCATTACCGCAGTATCTACAGCCTTATAGAACTTCAAAAGCACGCCACCATTCCTCAGTACTTCACTATCCCAGTTTTATCCAAATCCATTCTTCTGGATGATTCTCTTATGCTTCAGTATACTCAACATTATTACTAAATAATGGTCTGAGTTTATATTTGCCCCTGCGTACACTTTAGAAACAAATATGTTTGTTTTTCATTCGCTTTTATTTAATTGAGTAGTACATTTTTTAGAATATATTTATTTAATTTTAGTATGCTAGCGTAGTTAGTGAAAAAATTGTATTAAATTGTATTAAGTATTTTTTGTTGATTGTGCATTTGGTATGAGGCTTTCTCGAAATTTCGGATCTATGTATTGATTTTGATCAAGGTTTATTTACAGTCACATTCAGCGTTTTCGCAGTTGCAAATATGGACTACTATCAGTCACAGAATGGAATGACGACAGTGAAAATTTGTACTGGACCGAGCTCGAACCCTGATTTCCTACTTATCGCAAGCGGTCGCCTTACCGTTTGGCTATCCGCGCACCACTCCCGGCTACACCCAAACTTCCGTATGTCGTCAACCACGCGTCTACGCATCCATTATATATTTTCCCGTATAGGTGAAACATTTTCCTTGAAAGTCGCTTGTCCAGTATCATTGAATAAATACGATATCTGCAGTGCCTGGGTTATGCGCATGTTGAAAGGAACTTTGCGTCATAATTCAGAATAACATAGGCAGTGCAATATCGTATTTATTTACAGTTAATTTATTATTAATGTAACATAGTTATTGGTGAAGTAAGTACAGAAAGGAAATGTTAATCTAGTTTCTTAACAAAAAGCTCAATTTTTATAGTTAATTCTAGAAAGGGCCAGTAATTAAGGTAATTTATGTAGTACTCTTATATTTCTGTTTGTGTCTCTGCTTATTATATATTCACATTAGTCTACTCTATTCATTGCGCTTTAAAAAAACTTTGTTTACTATAGTCACTCATGACATACGAGGGTCATTCCACAGGTCTACTTCTACATCTACATACATATTCCGCAATGCACCATACGGTAAGTGGCGGAGGGTACCTCGTACCACAACTAGCATCTTCTCTCCCTGTTCCACTCCCAAACAGAACGAAGGAAAAATGACTGCCTACATGCCTTTGTACGAGCCCTAATCTCTCTTACCTTATCTTCGTGGTCTTTCCGCGAAATGTAAGTTGGCGGCAGTAAAACTGAAGTGCAGTCAGTCTCAAATGCTGGTTCTCTAAATTTCCTCAGTAGCGATTTAGGAAAAGAACGCCTCCTTTCCTCCGGAGACTCCCACCTGAGTTCCTGAAGCATTTCCGTAACACTCGCTTGATGATCAAACCTACCAGTAACAAATCTAGCAGCCCTCCTCTGAACTGCTTCTATGTCCTCCCTAAATCCGAGATGATACGGATCCCAAACGCTCGAGCAGTACTCAAGAATAGGTCGTATTAGTGTTTTATAAGCGGTCTCCGTTACACATGAAACACATCTCCCCAAAATTCTACCAATGAACCGAAGACGACTATACGCCTTCTCCACAACTGCCATTACATGCTTGTCCCACTTCATATCGCTCTGCAATGTTACGCCCAAATACTTAATCGACGTGACTGTGTGAAGCGCTACACTAGTAATGGAGTATTCGAACATTACGGGATTCTTTTTCCTATTCATCTGCATTAATTTACATTTATCTATATTTAGAGTTAGCTGCCATTCTTTACACCAATCACAAATCCTGTCCAAGTCATCTTGCATCCTCCTACAGTCACTCAACGACGACACCTTCCCGTACACCACAGAATCATCAGCAAACAGCCGCACATTGCTATCCACCCTATCCAAAAGATCAGTTATGTAGATAGAAAACAACTGCGGACCTACCACAGTTCCCTGGGGCACTCCAGATGATACCCTCGCCTCCGATGAACACTCACCATCGAGGACAACGTACAGGGTTCTATTACTTAAGAACTGGCAGCTGTGGTATATCGAGCAAACATGTGGCATCGCCGTAAGCACAGTAAATAAATTCGAAAGCCCCGGCACACATTACCGAAATCAGCCAGCAGGTTGCGACCGCGTGCAATGATGGCTCGGTACCAGCGCTCAAAGTGTTTAGCGTGAGCTCGGCTGTGCTACCAAAATGGATCCTCCCGTACCCGCGCTACGCACCAGACCTCGTTCCATGCGACTTCGACCTCATTCCACCATTGAAGAAACGATTTCGTGGAAGGCGCTTTCCAAACAGGACGGATATCCTCAAGGAATTTCGGTAACAGCTGGTACACATTGAAGGCAATGCCAATATTATTGAGCGCCTTCCCCATCGTTGACAACGCTGCGTGGATGCACTGCGGCACTATTTTGAAGGACAGCAGTTGATTCTGATTCATATTGTTCCATTTGTACTCGTGCACAATTAATTTATACACAACTCGAATGCGTGTGTTTCATTTCAACCTCTGCCGTGACCTCCTGTACTGGAACCCCACTTTACGTCGGCATCCAGGTACACACTGCGTCACCGGTGCAATGCACGGCGCGCCTTGCAGTTCCCATGTTGTCGCACACTACTGCAAGGTGTTCCGTAGCTGCCACGACTTTTGGAGTGGCCTTTGTATATTTATATCTTAGACTTTTAACATGACCTTTTGTAAGTAGGCTGTTTAAGTTTTTACGTTGGTAACGTCACGTAGCGCTCTGTATGAAAATTACTGGCTGTGCTGTGGCTGGCTGGCATTTTTGGAATATTCGCTATTGCAGTGTTGGGCAATTGGATGTGAACAGCGAGTAGCGTTGCGCGGTTGGAGGTGAGCCGCCAGCAGTGGTGGATGTGGGGAGAGAGATGGCGGAGTTTTGAGAGCGGAAGATCTGGACATGTGTCCATCAGAGACAGTAAATTTGTAAGACTGGATATCATGACTTTTGAACATTATTAAGGTAAATACATTGTTTGTTCTCTATCAAAATCTTTCATTTGCGAACTATGCCTATCAGTAGTTAGTGCCTTCAGTAGTTAGAATCTTTTATTTAGCTGGCAGTATTGGCGCTCGCTGTATTGCAGTAGTTCGAGAAACGAAGATTTTCGTGTGGTAAGTGATTCATGAAAGTTATAGGTTATTGTTAGTCAGGGCCATTCTTTTGTAGGGATTGTTGAAAGTCGATTGCGTTGCGCTAAAAGTATTGTGTGTCAGTTTAGTGTTGATCAGAATAAGTAAAGAGCGAAATGTCTGAGTACGTTTAGTTCTTCTCAGCTGTTTGAAAATCAAATAACATAAGATGGTTACCAGCACAGTTCAAAATGGTTCAAATGGCTCTGAGCACTATGGGACTTAACATCTGAGGTCATCAGTCCCCTAGAACATAGAACTACTTAAACCTAACTAACCTAAGGGCATCACACACATCCATGCCCGAGACAGGATTCGAACCTGCGACGGGAGCGGTCGTTCGGCTCCAGACTGAAGCGCCTAGAACCGCTCGGCCACTCCGGCCGGCACCAGCACAGTAATTCATTAACTTTTCTAAGGGGACGGTTCACTTTCAGCAACAGTACTCAACCACTTGTTGCTCTACGTATGTGTGGTGCATTATTGGATGTGTCTGAGTGCTTATTTTTTGTGCTTTCAGATGTTTACATGTGTGGTTGGGTGTCACTGTGTGTGTTGGCATCATTTCGATTTCTCATCTGTGTTCATCTGTACGGATGTTTTCTTCTGTACAATGTGGCTGATAATTTTTCAGTCCATTTGCTTTCACCTTTTACGCTTTCATGAATAGCACTATTTGCCGTGTGATTACTCCTCAGATGCCTGTACAACCCACACTACAGGACAGTGTGTTTAGGAGAGTTTAATTCCCCACACCACTGCCCCGTCACCACCCATACACCCCCTCCCTTCCTTCTCCCGTCTCCCCTGCCCTACTTTCTTATTCCCACCCACCACCACTCCACCAGTCACATCTTCACTACAACTCTTAACAGAACTCTTGTAATTTCGCGCATACACACACATACATCATTGAAAAAGTGCACTCAGTTTTGTTAAAAGTCGCAACACACAAAAAACGAAAACAAAAATGGAAATGATCGTATGGCATTGTTGGCCGGGAGGCCCCAAGCGGGGGAGTTCGGCCGCCGTATTGCAACAAATGAAGAGACAAGAAAACAACACTGAATGCAAAACAAATGAAGCCTTCCTCTCCGCTCCCACCACCACTTACCACCTTGCATGTTCATTGTACCTCCAGATAAAACTTTCTAAGTTCATGCGCACGCACACACACACACACACACACACACACACACACACACACACACACACACACTGAAAGTGTTGAGAAATAGGGTATCTGCAATGTAGGCAATACTTCTAACACACAACACACACACACACACACACACACACACACACACACACACACACATATGTGCACACACACACACACATATATATATATATATATATATATATATATATATATATATATATATATATACACACAAAAGAAATGAACACACAAAAACACAGCACTCAACGCAAAACAAGTCAAGCCACAGTAACATTATTGTAAAGGCACTGTGTGCAAAGTAACTGACGTGCCGCAGAGTGAAATACATTAAAAGGAAAAGTAGATTCCAAAGCCACGAAAAAACGCGAGTAAAGAGAGTGAAAACTAGCTTTTTTCCATTATCAACCTATATTGTCAATACAAGGAAAACCTGTTGTCTTCAAAATAATTAAAATGGAGCAACAGACGCCATCAGTATTGTGCACACTTCATTCGTAAGAAAAACTGTTTTGGACTCTATAAGAATCAAAAGTTAAAGATCTTATATGTAGACATTCACAGAATTACCATCGATGATGCTTTGTCAATAAAAGCAAAACACGTGTGGTACAAGACTCTGCTAATTTGAAGAATGCTTAAAACAGAAATATACTATTTAGAACATCGTTAAAGCATATATTACGTCAATGAAACCTTCTCGGGCCTCCAGCCATGTCAGGTGGTTAAAACCCCTCGAGCCTTCGAGCATCCTGTCCTCAGCCATTGTATAGCTGCGCTGCTGACTTCTACGGCTCTGCTGCTCTCTTCCTCGCCAGCAGTGGTGATGTTTGCGCCACACGCTACTCGTAGAGCATGCTTCAACCTCGCGATGGCTGAGTCCCAGGCTGTGCTGATCTACAAACTGCCATCCTCGTTGAAGGTGTTTTCAGATATTCTTCTTTCTACTCTCTTTTATGACACTATCCCAAAATCCCTTCATCCAAATAAACAAAATTCGGTGTCGATTTTCTAAAGCGTGTTCTACAACGGCTGATTTTTCAGGATAGCGAAGATGTAAGCACCTCTGGTATTCCGCCTGGCGTTGCTGTGTGGCCGACGTAGTGGCAGCCACGCTGGCATAGTATTTCCTACTCTCCAGGGCTTCTAAGCCCCACATCGTCCCCCACGAGCCTCACGAGCTGTCGTGTGTTTGCTGCGGGCCTGAACACTGGTCAGATACTGTGCCTTCTCCGGGGTCGGTTAATCTTTCCCGACACTGTGCCACAGAGAAGCAAAACCGCAGGTTTCTCGTTCTCTTCTTCAGTGGTGTTTCTCCTGCATGTCTCACCAAAGATAGCCTGTGGTACCGGACGTTAATTATAACCGTTTTCCCAGAAGACTTTTCGGAGATGTCTTAGTTCTAGTGACACATTTTCAGTTCTCATACTTTTATTTTATTATGTAAGTTTTTTGTTATTGATGTTTCTATCTGTACCTAAATAGATGCTTGTATAGAGTTTATTCCAATATCATGTTTTCATTTCTCTCGGCGTGTTTCGTTTAATTTTCAATATTTTTCGTTCTGTGGGCAATTCTTTAGGCACAGCAAACTATTACAATACCGTATACGTAATTTAAATAATCCCTAACCTAAGTAGCACTGCACATTCATATAAACAATTAAAGTTTAGAAATGGTATTGCCTTTGCAACTGAGAGAACCAGCGAATACTTTAATCCATCAATAAAGATTTTTTAAATTTCTAATCTACTGTCATTAATGCTTTAAAATAAAATAGTTTTTTTCCTTTAATAAATAAAGTCATTATATAAATATATTGTTAGTAATATTTCACATTTATACATTGCTGCTGGCAAGTAGACACAAAGTCTCATTCTGATTTCGCAGAATCGCAGGTACACCTTTATCCAAGATAGTAAAGTCCGAGAAGCAAGGGAAGAAAAGTATGACAGGTATCTCCATGTTTTACTCTGTGGCTGCTCTTTCTAGAAGTGTACCACTGTAAGAGTAATTTGAATTTACTCATGTGTTCCTGAACCATCGGAAATGTGAAGCACTTGCCTTATCAGACTCCACTGATAGTAGATGAATTTCCCTTGGTGATAAAGCATTGTCAATAAATGCCATTGCAGTCTAATTCATACACGTGAAGAAAACATAACAGACGACTGTACATAGCCATGTAAACGACACTACCGCGCAGACGACGGTCATAATTGATGGCTGCAAGCTGGCCATTTACATCTGTTTTTTATGACTAATTATCTTTACTCAAGAACTGCTCTGTGATACAGGAGTTGTTCAGGGGAAAGCTGTTTAATCTTCATTTGAAAACACTTCTGCCGTTTTGCATTTTATTTCCAAAGTTAGATTGGTAAGTTAATATTCCCAGCTCCTTAAAGAGGCAGCTGCAAATTGTGAACTTCACAAATAATTCCAATTATTTTCTTTTGCGCAAAGAACGCCTTTTCCCCACCTGAGGAGTTAGCCTACAATACTATCCAATAAGACATCAACAAATGAAAATATGCAAAATGAGTTACCTTTCTAAATTCTGTATCACGAAAGTTGGCAATTATTCTTACGGCAAATGTAGCTGAATCCGAACTTCTCACCAGGTCTCCTATAGCTTTTTTTAAAGTTTATTTCCATCAATATTAGCACCTAAGAACTTACAATTTTCTACCCTGTTCATTATTTATTCCCGGTATACAAGATTAATAGGAGGAGGATATTTTTGGCAGTTACTGGTCGAACTGCCTTTTAATCTAGTCCACTTGTGCAAGACTGTTCAGTAACTTTCAATAAAAACTTCATTTACTACCCTCTCTGCTGGTACTTCTTTGCTCAGCTTCCCAGTAATGCTTGTACCAGTTCCTGACTTAAATAAATTGTCAGATCATTAGCGAAATGAAAGAAAAGTAATTGCACCACGCTTGGACCCTATGGGTACCCAAGCTAATTTCCACCCAAGCAAATGATGTGGCATCCCTCTTTGTATCACTTGAACAGCCTAAGGTAACTTTCTGTAGTCTCTTCCTTAAACAGGAACTAAATCAAACATTTGGTGAACTTAGTAGTCCTTATAAACATAACTTCTCTAATACTATATCATGACTGACGCGATCAAATACCAACAATAAATCACAGAAGATTTCAATCGGTGAAGTCCGTATTGTGTGCTCAGTAAATGTATGTACAAACTGACTCAGTAGAATGGCCTTTTTGAAATTCGAACTGTGATTCGCTAAGTACACCATGACACTGTATCATCTCTAGCAATACGGAAAAAAAATTGATTGTACCATTGCTGTATCTACACCAGGCAAGAAATATACTCCTTGTTAGATTATCTTTTCCTGTCCAGCCGTGGGAGAACATCTGAATGTCCTCCATTACATTCGTTGCAGAGTGATTGGCTTCCTTGATACAGATGTCAGTTGATGTTTTGCAATGTATATTAAATATGATGTACAAACCATTTTCTGTTAATGGTACCTTCCAGGTAAATTAAAATACGTTTACAGCTTTTGCAGTGAATGACAGTAGATTATAGAAACAAGTGGGATTACTATTTCTCCTTGGCTACTTGAAGGAACCCCTGTCCAAGAACAGCATCCCGTGGCAGTTGTTTTTCCCTGTACCAACACAATGGTGACGTAACTGGGCACCTCAAAGCTGATGTCAACGAACGCCTTTAGTGGTACAGTCTAGGCACTATAGAGCAACAACGTGAAAAAGTATAGCAGACCTCAGGATATGGAACCATATCACCCACTGGGTGTAAAGTTACAGACAGAGGTCTGAATACAGGCATGTGCCACCCACGAAGTGGAGAGATACTCAAGGAATTTTAGGTCATCTGCATACAATATTTTAGTACAGTTAGGATAACAATACTGTATATCATTAACATAAATCAAGAAAAGAAGGGGTCCCAAGACAGAACCTTGAGGCACTCCATATTTGATATCAGTAATTTTTGATTTGTAGGACCCACTGTTTGTTTTAAGCAAGACAAATTGTTTTCGATTGCTCATACACGATTTTATTAGCTCATAGCCAGTTCCTCTGATACCCAGGTTCCACAGCTTGTCAAGTAATATGGTGATGTTGACACAATCAAAAGCTTTTTCTGGATCAAGGAACACTCCAGTTACATAGTCCTTGTTCTCTATGGCTGTTATTATTTTGTCTATTAATTGTGCTGCTGCTACTGAAGTTGACTTGTTTTTCATAAAGCCATTCTGATTTTCAAATATTAAATTATGTTGACTCAGGAATGTCATTAGTCTAGTATAAATAACTTTCTCAACTACCTTAGAAAATGCAGGTAAGATTGAGATGGGGCCATAGTTTTCAATTTTAGATTTATCACCTTTCTTGTAAATTGAGGATACTTGTGCTATCTTTAGAATATCTGGGAAACAACCCGGTGCAATTACATCATTTACTGCTGTGGCCATTGCATCAGATATGTTGTCTATGCATCTTTTCAGTGTACTGATAAACAATCCATCATAGCCTCCTGATTTTGTATTTTTTAATGACATTACTATGTTTTTGACTTCCTTGCTATTGGTTGGGGCCAAGTATATGCTTTGTTCACTCAATTCATGTAGAATTCTGGTTACAGGCAGATGTCACCCATCTGGTGCCAAAGTGTGAGCAGAGCTATGGGTTCAGGCAGTTGCCACAGACCTGATGTTGACATACAAGTCGAGATCTGGGTCTGAGCATGTAGCATGTGAAGCCTATCTTGTATACAGGTATAGGCAGATGTCTGGGTTGGATATGTGTCACCTACATGATGGAGAGCTACAGGGAGACATCTTAAGTCCAGTCACATGTCTGTCACATGATGTAGTTGTACCTGCATACATCTCCAACTAACACAACTCACCCATATAGTGTAGAGCTAGAGGGAGATGTCAGTCTCTTGGGAGCAGGCATCTGTCACTCAGTTGATATGGTGGTAACGGTGGATATCAGGATTTGGGTGTACGTTATACACCTTATATTAAGCTATGGGCTCACAGTCTTCAACGTAGTGTAGAAGTGCAGGCAGAAATTTGGGTCTCAGCACATTCATCCACTTGGTGTATAACATCTTGGTCCAACATGTGTCACCTACCTGTTGTACAGGCAAACAACTTTATTTGGGCATAGAGGTACAGGTTCTGGGAAGATGCACCAACGTGTTATAGAGGTACAAGTGGAGGTCTGTACCTGGGCACATATCATTCACCAGATGTCTTGGCGAAGTTACATATGACTTATCTGTTGTGGAAATTGGAGCATGGTCTGTCTGACTCACCAGTGTGACTCAGCTGGTGTGGAGATGCATATAAAAACCTGGACCTAGGTACTAACAAGTGTGACTCACCTGGTGTAGAGGTACAGGTGGATGTCTGGGTCAGGGCAGGCGTCACGGTCGCCGCCTCTGCGCCACACGCAGTCCCGGAAGGTGAACTCGTCCGTGGAGTTGAGGCCGAGCAGCAGCGCCTGCTCCAGGGCGCCCATCCACTCGGCTGCGACACAGGAAGAGGGCGAGTCAGGGACACTTCACACTGCTCTGCTGACAGCTGAACTCAAACACCGAGCGTGTCCAACATACCGTACTATTTGAAAGCCAACTGCTGCTCACTGAAGAAACCGAGCCCAAGTTTTATGCCCCTTTGGAGCAGAATCATGTATCCAGTTCAACATGACTGGTACCGCGTCGAACAAACTGATATTGACTTAATGCGGACTGATTGCTGTGTACATTAAGACAAACTCGCGGTGGAAAACTGTACTGTGTATCAGTTGACAATCCCACACTCTTTAACAGTCAAAAGTGAGTGAGTTAAAGCAGGTATGTGACGAGTAATCCCCATGACATTAGTCGCTGCAGCTGTCCACAGTTCCGATCGCGATACTGCATCCATGAAGGAAAGCGCCGCACACACTGAGCGCCGACTAGATCAGCTGAAGGTTACACGGTGTGCAGAGACTCTACAGTACACAACTCCACGTATCAAGGCAGGTGGTCAGTACAACTGTGTAAGCATTACATTAAAGGGACGAGTTGCAGTGTTTGTCTCGCGACTTTCTTAACATTTTATGAAGAATGAGGAAAACGTGCAGCTTCTATACTGTTATATTTGCAAAGTTCAGATTTGGTGGATTAAATCCGATTCGTGATCTCTATCAGTATCCACAATATTCGAAGATCTGAAGCCATTGTTACCAAGAATTTTGTTCATTTCATGTACACTCCTGGAAATTGAAATAAGAACACCGTGAATTCATTGTCCCAGGAAGGGGAAACTTTATTGACACATTCCTGGGGTCAGATACATCACATGATCACACTGACAGAACCACAGGCACATAGACACAGGCAACAGAGTATGCACAATGTCGGCACTAGTACAGTGTATATCCACCTTTCGCAGCAATGCAGGCTGCTATTCTCCCATGGAGACGATCGTAGAGATGCTGGATTTAGTCCTGTGGAACGGCTTGCCATGCCATTTCCACCTGGCGCCTCAGTTGGACCAGCGTTCGTGCTGGACGTGCAGACCGCGTGAGACGACGCTTCATCCAGTCCCAAGCATGCTCAATGGGGGACAGATCCGGAGATCTTGCTGGCCAGGGTAGTTGACTTACACCTTCTAGAGCACGTTGGGTGGCACGGGATACATGCGGACGTGCATTGTCCTGTTGGAACAGCAAGTTCCCTTGCCGGTCTAGGAATGGTAGAACGATGGGTTCGATGACGGTTTGGATGTACCGTGCACTATTCAGTGTCCCCTCGACGATCACCAGTGGTGTACGGCCAGTGTAGGAGATCGCTCCCCACACCATGATGGCGGGTGTTGGCCCTGTGTGCCTCGGTCGTATGAAGTCCTGATTGTGGCGCTCACCTGCACGGCGCCAAACACGCATACGACCATCATTGGCACCAAGGCAGAAGCGACTCTCATCGCTGAAGACGACACATCTCCATTCGTCCCTCCATTCACGCCTGTCGCGACACCACTGGAGGCGGGCTGCACGATGTTGGGGCGTGAGCGGAAGACGGCCTAACGGTGTGCGGGACCGTAGCCCAGCTTCATGGAGACGGTTGCGAATGGTCCTCGCCGATACCCCAGGAGCAACAGTGTCCCTAATTTGCTGGGAAGTGGCGGTGCGGTCCCCTACGGCACTGCGTAGGATCCTACGTTCTTGGCGTGCATCCGTGCGTCGCTGCGGTCCGGTCCCAGGTCGACGGGCACGTGCACCTTCCGCCGACCACTGGCGACAACATCGATGTACTGTGGAGACCTCACGCCCCACGTGTTGAGCAATTCGGCGGTACGTCCACCCGGCCTCCCGCATGCCCACTATACGCCCTCGCTCAAAGTCCGTCAACTGCACACACGGTTCACGTCCACGCTGTCGCGGCATGCTACCAGTGTTAAAGACTGCGATGGAGCTCCGTATGCCACGGCAAACTGGCTGACACTGACGGCGGCGGTGCACAAATGCTGCGCAGCTAGCGCCATTCGACGGCCAACACCGCGGTTCCTGGTGTGTCCGCTGTGCCGTGCGTGTGATCATTGCTTGTACAGCCCTCTCGCAGTGTCCGGAGCAAGTATGGTGGGTCTGACACACCGGTGTCAATGTGTTCTTTTTTCCATTTCCAGGAGTGTACACACTGTCAGTTTCCAAACTCAAATTTAAGGGAACAATGAAAGAATGTGTTCTCACATTTTTTACAGCAAGTATACCTTTCATAATGAATAACATAGTACTTTATTCTATCTTATTTTGAATGAACAATGTGAAAACGTAACTTGCTATACGAGTTTAGGGTAATGGTGTGACACGGTTCTCCTCTGCAGGCCCTTGTTCGCACATTTCGTCATCCACATCTGTATCAACATTTTCAGTTACGAGTTATAGTGCTGCAGACGAATGTCTTTTGACCACTGCGCACCAAAATGCTCTTTGAACGTCAGCCACCTTTGGCTCTGCTGCAGGATTGCCAATTGGCAATGGGTTTGGGTGCACAGAAGCCCATTTTCTGCATTTGTTTAGGATATGCTCATCGAGGTTCTTTCCTCGCTTCATCTGGACTACGGTGTGCATCGGTTCCCCTAATTTCCATCTTGGCTGTCAAAACACTCACTGAGCCGTTTCTTCTTTTCCAACCCCTTCATTTGCTGCCACCTTTCTAGGCAGCATGAATTTCCCTTAGGTTCCTATCTATTATCGCTGACGCGGAGTCTTGAAAACACGCCAGAGTGTGTGTATTCAAATGGTTCAAATGGCTCTGAACACTATAGCACTTAACTTCTGAGGTCATCAGTCCCCTAGAACTTAGAACTGCTTAAACCTAACTAACGTAGGGACATAACACACATCCATGCCCGAGGCAGGATTATGACCTGCGACAGTAGCGGTCTCGCGGTACCAGACTGTAGCGACTAGAACCGCTCGGCCACTCCGGCCGGCTAGAGTGTGTGGAATTGAGTAGTGTGTGGGCACGTGGCGAGAGGGCAGTGCTTGGCCCGTTGGCATTGTTGTGCGGAGACTGGTTACTTCCGAATGTGTCGTTAGTGGCTGTATAGCAGTTTTCACGACGGCCTTTAATGTGCATCAGCTGAATTTCCCTTATGTCCATGCTGTGCGCTTTTGGATGCTGGCGTTTTGCATTGAGCTGCAATTATATAATGACGACTTCTTGACGTAGCAGTGGTTAGTATCTCTCACGCTGTGATACGCCCGCCTCTGTAACTCTCGCTTTAGGGATCTCAAAAAATTTTTCGCCTGTAGTAATTATTGCTAACCACAATTGGTCAGTTCGAATTTGATCCATTTAATGCTTGCTGCTTCTTCCACCACGTGTAACGGTGGCTGCTTTCCATTGTTTGAAGATTTGCTTTATTGTTACTTCAAAAAAAAAAAAAGTAAGTTCAAATGTGTGTGAAATCTTATAGGACTTAACTGCTAAGGTCATCAGTCCCTAAGCTTACACAATGCTTAACCTAAATCATCCTAAGGACAAACACACACACAAATGCCAGAGGGAAGACTCGAATCTCCGCCGGGACCAGCCGCACAGTTTACTGTTACTTGTTTACGCCACAAGCTGTCTGGTACTTCAAATCTGGTGGCTTTAACATTAGCGTTATTTTCCTGCGAGTGCCGTCAGACCTTAGTGTTAAATGAAATTGGGTATTTAGTGCTGTTAAATTGCTCATAAGCTCTGTGGCAAATCTAGTTTATTAAATGGTTGTTTTTTTTTAACACCTTGGGATATTTTCTCAGATTTGTTATTTAATCTTTCAATTACTTTAAGGAAATTTGTAGAACTAATATACGCTGTTCAAAATGCGTTTTAGCTCGTTCTGAAATCCAAGTACCATAGTAGAGAGCCTTACTTGTAAATGCTAGCAATTTAGTGCCTCCTCCTAGGGTTAAGCTGCTGTTTCTCATAGAGTTTTCCGTTTGGTGCAAACAAGCGTGACTGTGTAGCCTAAGTGACTTACTGACTGTTTTTGTACTTGAATCCTTCTGAGATAATGATGTCACCCTATTCAGTTGAGTTGTTTTGGGGGAGATGTTTATTACGCCATCATTTTGCCGTTTTATGTTACTAACCTGTGCTTCCTCCGTGCAATTTTGAGTAACGCTACTATTTGCTCATTATGGCAAGATTTGGAGTTTTTATCCCATTAAGTTATTAAAGCTTGGGCAAATTATATTTTCTTAATTTGTATCTTTTAGCTCATGTTTCACCTGAGTGGTATTTTTTAACAGCTCCTAATTTCACGAGTTACCGGTCCACTCTTTGGGGTGGCACTCGAAACGGGGACCTCTTGCTCTTACGCACTTGCACGGTGTTTTTTGGGAGTGTTAGTGGCTGCCCGACGTTACCTTAGTGGAGCTGTTTGCACTAGGAGCGTTAAGTTTGTTTATCCTACACTCTTATTTACAAGCTCTTATATTAATATTTTCCGCCAAATATTTTACATCTCTCCTGAAATGGATAATATTAGCTGATTTATGAATAACCTTCAGATTTTCTGAATCAGATCATTTCAACCTGTGTTTATTGTGCCAATATTTGGAAACTTTCAACTTACTTTCTCTACTGGTCAATACTTTGAGATGTTTTTCAAATTATTTTGCTATCACTTCTGTACTGTATTCATCTCATGCACGTAAAAGGAAATCTTGTTGGATCGTAACTGTTGGCACTTAACTTTCACGGTTGGCCGGTTTTGAAAATTGACTTGTGGTTTCGTAATTAGTAATCACAGCTGCAAATGTCCCTTCCAAAGGGTAATCTGATTAATACTGAAATTAATTTAAATGTTTATAATTAAATTTTCCTGAGTCTCACCTTGATCTAAGATAATGATGGAGCCTGCAGAAATGAATTTAAATTTGTGACACGCCTGGGACTTGAACGTGGGTGTCCATGGATAGCAGGCAGAAACGCTAGCCTTACAGCACAATAGCACAACAGCACTATAGTTAACATTGCTGCACCAAGTGCCCAAGTCCAGTACCCTTCCTAACACAGACTTCACTTCTTCAACTTATTTCCCCCTTCTTAGATGGCCACTGCTGATGGGACTCTGCGGCACTGGAATAGCACCGCAGCATTGGGTGTAATGGGGAAATTCTGGACCTTAAGTGTAGGTGATCTGTAGATCTTATAATTAAATTTTTCTCGAGACATTTGAATCTCATCTACGATAACGATGGAAGCTCAAGAAATGAATTAAAGTCTGTGCCCATGCCAGAACTTGAACCCTAGGCCTCCTTGCATACTAGGCAGGAATGCTAGCCATCACACCACAGCAGCACTATAGCTAGCAACGCAGCACTTAAGTATGCCGTGCAGCGCTGTTACGTACAGTGCCGTGCTAGTGTAATGGCTGCTATTCCTGCCTAGTAAGCGAGCGGCCTGGCTGTACCAGAAATTCAGTACTTCAGCTTCCTTCATTATCATAAATTTAAGTTTTGTTTTAAAATCCCTTTAAGAGCATAAGTAGCGATTTGTTCGTAAAGTTTTGGGAGAGTAATTCTTTTAATTATTCCAAGGCCAAATTACTTTAATTCAGAAATTGTCATTTTGCATTTATTACTGATTTGTTGCTTGTGGTTCGGGCCCTTTGATCAGTGGGTTAAACTAATTATTTCTAAAAAGGAAAAAAAAAAGAAAAATAGTCTTGCAGCTTATTCTTTGGCATGGTTTACATTGTATACGGTTTAGTTAGTATAATGTATTCTGTAAATAAATGTAAACTCTCAAAGGAAAAAAGATCCACTTATCGTGGGACCACCCTTCCTAGTGATCTTCTCCTTTCTCATCTTATACAACGTGGTCCATTGATAGTGACCGGGCCAAATATCTCACGAAATAAGCATCAAACGAAAAAACTACAAAGAACGAAACTCGTCTAGCTTGAAGGGGGAAACCAGTTGGTTGGCCCGCTAGATGGCGCTGCCATAGGTCAAACGGATATCAACTGCGCTTTTTTAAATAGGAACCCCCATTTTTTATTACATATACGTGTAGTACGTAAAGAAATATCAATGTTTTAGTTGGACCACTTTTTTCGCTTTGTGATAGATGGCGCTGTAATAGTCACATACGTATACCTACGTGGTATCGCGTAACATTCCGCCAGTGCGGACGGTATTTGCTTCGTGATACATTACCCGTGTTAGAATGGACCGTTTACCAATTGCGGAAAAGGTTGATATCGTGTTGATGTATGGCTATTGTGATCAAAATGCCCAACGGGCGTGTGCTATGTATGCTTCTCGGTATCCTGGACGACATCATCCAAGTGTCCGGACCGTTCGCCGGATAGTTACGTTATTTAAGGAAACAGGAAGTGTTCAGCCACATTTTAAACGTCAACCACGACCTGCAACAAATGATGATGCCCAAGTAGGTGTTTTACCTGCCGTCGCGGCTAATCCGCACATCAGTAGCAGACAAATTGCGCGATAATCGGGAATCTCAAAAATGACGGCGTTGAGAATGCTACATCAACATCGATTGCACGCGCACCATATTTCTATCCACAAGGAATTGAATGGCGACGACTTTGAACGTCGTGTACAGCTCTGCCACTGGACACAAGAGAAATTGCGGGACGATGTCAGAATTTTTGCACGCGTTCTATTTAGCGACGAAGCGTAATTCGCCAACAGCGGTAACGTAAATCGGCATAATATGCACCACTGGACAACGGAAAATCCACGATGGCTGCGACAAGTGGAACATCAGCGACCTTGGCGGGTTAACGTATAGTGCGGCATTATGGGAGGAAGGATAATTGGCCCCCATTTTATCGATGGCAATCTAAATGGTGCAAATGTATGCTGATTTCCTACCGATGTTACTACAAGATGTTTCACTGCATGACAGAATGGCGATGTACTTCTAACGTGATGGATGTCCGGCACATAGCTCGCGTGCTGTTGAAGCGGTACTGAGTAGCATATTTCATGAAAGGTGGATTCGTCGTCGAAGCACCATACCATGGCCCGCACGTTCACCGGATCTGACGTCCCCGGATTTCTTTCTGTGGGGAAAGTTGAAGGATATTTGCTATCGCGATCCACGGACACCGCCTGACAACATGCGTCAGCGCATTGTCAATGCATGTGCGAACATTACGGAAGGCGAAATACTCGCTGTTGAGAGGAATGTCGTTACACGTATTGCCAAATGCATTGAGGTTAACGGACTTCATTTTGAGCAATTTTTGCTTTAATGTGGTATTTACAGATAATGACGCTGTAACAGCATGCGTTCTCAGAAATGATAAGTTCACAAAGGTTGTTGTTGTTGTGGTCTTCAGTCCTGAGACTGGTTTGATGCAGCTCTCCATGCTACTCTATCCTGTGCAAGCTTTTTCATCTCCCAGTACCTACTGCAACCTACATCCTTCTGAATCTGCTTAGTGTATTCATCTCTTGGTCTCCCCCTACGATTTTTACCCTCCACGCTGCCCTCCAATACTAAATTGGTGATCCCTTGATGCCTCAGAACATGTCCTACCAACCGATCCCTTCTTCTGGTCAGGTTGTGCCACAAACTTCTCTTCTCCCCAATCCTATTCAATACTTCCTCATTAGTTATGTGATCTACCCATCTAATCTTCAGCATTCTTCTGTAGCACCACATTTCGAAAGCTTCTATTCTCTTAATGTCCAAACTATTTATCGTCCATGTTTCACTTCCATACATGGCTACACTCCATACGAATACTTTCAGAAATGACTTCCTCACACTTAAATCAATACTGGATGTTAACAAATTTCTCTTCTTCAGAAACGCTTTCCTTGCCATTGCCAGCCTACATTTTATATCCTCTCTACTTCGACCATCATCAGTTATTTTGCTCCCCAAATAGCAAAACTCCTTTACTACTTTAAGTGCCTCATTTCCTAATCTAATTCCCTCAGCATCACCCGACTTAATTAGACTACATTCCATTATCCTTGTTTTGCTTTTGTTGATGTTCATCTTATATCCTCCTTTCAAGACACTGTCCATTCCATTCAACTGCTCTTCCAAGTCCTTTGCTGTCTCTGACAGAATTACAATGTCATCGGCGAACCTCAAAGTTTTTATTTCTTCTCCATGAATTTTAATACCTACTCCGAATTTTTCTTTTGTTTCCTTTACTGCTTGCTCAATATACAGATTGAACAACATCGGGGAGAGGCTACAACCCTGTCTTACTCCCTTCCCAACCACTGCTTCCCTTTCATGTCCCTCGACTCTTATAACTGCCATCTGGTTTCTGTACAAATTGTAAATAGCCTTTCGCTCCCTGTATTTTACCCCTGCCACCTTTAGAATTTGAAAGAGAGTATTCCAGTCAACATTGTCAAAAGCTTTCTCTAAGTCCACAAATGCTAGAAACGTAGGTTTGCCTTTCCTTAATCTTTCTTCTAAGATAAGTCGTAAGGTCAGTATTGCCTCACGTGTTCCAGTGTTTCTACGGAATTCAAACTGATCTTCCCCGAGGTTGGCTTCTACTAGTTTTTCCATTCGTCTGTCAAGAATTCGTGTTAGTATTTTGCAGCTGTGACTTATTAAGCTGATAGTTCGGTAATTTTCACATCTGTCAACACCTGCTTTCTTTGGGATTGGAATTATTATATTCTTCTTGAAGTCTGAGGGTATTTCGCCTGTTTCATACATCTTGCTCACCAGATGGTAGAGTTTTGTCAGCACTGGCTCTCCCACGGCCGTCAGTAGTTCCAATGGAATATTGTCTACTCCGGGGGCCTTGTTTCGACTCAGGTCTTTCAGTGCTCTGTCAAACTCTTCACGCAGTATCACATCTCCCATTTCATCTTCATCTACATCCTCTTCCATTTCCATAATATTGTCCTCAAGTACATCGCCCTTGTATAGACCCTCTATATACTCCTTCCACCTTTCTGCTTTCCCTTCTTTGCTTAGAACTGGGTTTCCATGTGAGCTCTTGATATTCATACAAGTGGTTCTCTTATCTCCAAAGGTCTCTTTAATTTTCCTGTAGGCGGTATCTATCTTACCCCTAGTGAGGTAGGCCTCTACGTCCTTACATTTGTCCTCTAGCCATCCCTGCTTAGCCATTTTGCACTTCCTGTCGATCTCATTTTTGAGACGTTTGTATTCCTATTTGCCTGTTTCACTTACTGCATTTTTATATTTTCTCCTTTCATCAATTAAATTCAATATTTCTTCTGTTACCCAAGGATTTCTACTAGCCCTCGTCTTTTTACATACTTGATCCTCTGCTGCCTTCACTACTTCATCCCTCAAAGCTACCCATTCTTCTTCTACTGTATCTATTTCCCCCATTCCTGTCAATTGCTCCCTTATGCTCTCCCTGAATCTCTGTACAACCTCTGGTTCTTTTAGTTTATCCAGGTCCCATCTCCTTAAATTCCCACCTTTTTGCAGTTTCTTCAGTTTTAATCTACAGGTCATAACCAATAGATTGTGGTCAGAGTCCACATCTTCCCCTGGAAATGTCTTACAATTTAAAACCTGGTTCCTAAATCTCTGTCTTACCATTATATAATCTATCTGATACCTTTTAGTATCTCCAGGGTTCTTCCATGTATACAACCTTCTTTCATGATTCTTAAACCAAGTGTTAGTTATGATTATGTTGTGCTCTGTGCAAAATTCGACCAGGCGGCTTCCTCTTTCATTTCTGTCCCCCAATCCATATTCACCTACTATGTTTCCGTCTCTCCCTTTTCCTACACTCGAATTCCAGTCACCCATGACTAGTAAATTTTCGTCTCCCTTAACAATCTGAATAATTTCTTTTATTCCATCATACATTTCTTCAATTTCTTCGTCATCTGCAGAGCTAGTTGGCATATAAACTTGTAGTACTGTAGTAGGCGTGGGCTTCGTATCTATCTTGGCCACAATAATGCGTTCACTATGCTGTTTGTAGTAGCTTACCCGCATTCCTATTTTCCTATTCATTATTAAACCTACTCCTGCATTACCCCTATTTGATTTTGTGTTTATAACCCTGTAGTCACCTGACCAGAAGTCTTGTTCCTCCTGCCACCGAACTTCACTAATTCCCACTATATCTAACTTCAACCTATCCATTTCCCTTTTTAAATTTTCTAACCTACCTGCCCGATTAAGGGATCTGACATTCCACGCTCCGATCCGTAGAACGCCAGTTTTCTTTCTCCTGATAACGACAAAGGTACATGTATCATATTGGAACAACCGAAATAAAATGCTCAAACGTATCTACGTTCTGCATTTTAATTTAAAAAACCTACCTGCTACTAACTGTTCGTCTAAAATTGTGAGCCATATATTTGTGACTATTACAGCGCCATCTATCGCAAAGCGAAAAAAGTGGTCCAACTAAAATATTCATATTTCTTTACGTACTACATGAATATGTAATAAAAAATGGGGGTTCCTATTTTAAAAAACGCAGTTGATATCCGTTTGACCTATGGCAGCGCTATCTAGCGGGCCAACCATAGCGCCATCTGGTTTCCCCTTTCAAGCTAGACGAGTTTCGTTCTTTGTAGTTTTTTCGTTTGATGCTTATTTCGTGAGTTATTTGGCCCGTTTACGATCAATGGACCACCCTGTATAAGAAGAGCTAAAGAACGGACTCGCAGAATTACACATCATTATTCCTAACTTCATTTTGCTGTAGAATCCATGAACATATTCTCAGTTAGATTATAATGAACTTTCTTGCGACTGAGAAGCCTACGTTCAGGAATCAGCATGGTTTTAGAAAGTATCGCTCAAGTGAAACTCAGCTTGACCTTTTATCACATGATATACTGCGACCCGTGGATGAAGAGCAACAGCCAAATTCGAATTTCTACATTTCCACAAAATATTTGACACGGTGCCCCAAAGTAGCCTGTTAACAAAGGTACGAGCATATGGAATACGTTCACAGATATATGAGTGGCTCGGAGACATCTTAATTAATAGAACGCAGTATGTTGTCCTCCATGGCGAGTGTTCACCAGAAACAACGGTAACGTCAGTAGAGTACCAGGGAAGTGAGATATGATCGCTGTTTTTCTCTCTATACATAAATGATTTGGCGGACACGATGGGCAGCAATCTGCGGTTGTTTGCTGATAATGCCGTGGTGTACGTTAACTTGTCGAAACCGAGTGATTGTAAGAAGATACAAGATGACTTAGACAAAATTTGTAGTTGGTGTGATAAATGCCAGCTAGCTCTAAATGCAGAAAAATGTAGGTTAATGCGGATAGTAGGAACAACAAACCTGTAATGTTTCGATACAGTATTTCTAGTGTCCTGATTGACACAGCCAAGTCATTTAAATATCTGCGCGTAACGCTGTAAAGCGATATGAGATGGAACGTTCATATGAGAACTGTGGCAGGTAAGGCGGATTTATTGGGAGAATTTTAGGAACGAGTGGTTCACCTGTAAAGGAGACCGCATATAGGACGCTGGCGCGAGCTGTACTTGAGTACTGCTCGAGCGTTTGGGATCCGTACCAGGTCGGACTGAAGGAAGAAGGCGAAGCGATTCAGAGTCGGGCTGCTAGATTTGTTACCGGTAGGTTCGAACAACACGTAAGTGGAGTTGGGTTGTTTTGGGGAAGGAGACCAGACAGCGAGGGCACCGGTCCCATCGGATTAGGGAAGGACGGGGAAGGAAGTCGGCCGTGTCCTTTGAAAGGAACCATCCCCGCATTTGCCTGGAGCGATTTGGGGAAATCACGGAAAACCTAAATCAGGATGGCCGGACGCGGGATTGAACCGTCGTCCTCCCGAATGCGAGTCCAGTGTTTAACCACTGCGCCACCTCGCTCGGTCAACACGTTAAGTGTTACGGAGATAGTTCACGAACTCAAATGGGAATTCCTGAAAGGAAGACGATGTTATTTCCGAGAAACACTATTGGGAAAATATAGAGAACCGGCATTTGAAGCTGACAGCCGGACGATTCTACTGCCGCCAACATACACCGCGCATAAGAACCACGAAGGTAAGATGCGAGAAATTAGATCTCATACGGAGGCATACAGATAGTTGTTTTTCCCTCGATCTCTTTGCAAGTGGGACAGGAGAGGAAATGACTGGTAGTATCTTTGTAGATGTAGATGTAGAATTTGCCCGTCCGTAGGTAAAGAAGGTGGCAACCATTGGTTGACTGGGAGAATACTAGAGACACTTCTGCGTGCTTGCGGAGGCCCTACACGATATTAGGAAGATGCACTAGTTTCTTCGGCTCTTCAGCGTACATATTTTGTAAAAATAGATACTGTGTCATATGACAGCAGTAAATGTAACATCTCCAGAGAGATAATAGAAAGCAAAGTACATGTAACTAAACCACGACAAATGATCTTTATTTTTGGTCTAAAAAACTGATAACATCACCGGCCTTGAGCTCTCTCGGAGTCTGACTATGAAGCCGATTAGACTCTGTAAGTGATTAATATTATTGAAATCATAACGTAGTTGGTTCAAATGAGTGTCGTGTCACTTATTTAAAATTCCACCCCTTCCCTGTCAGTACAATGATTTTTGAACACATCTAAATGTGGCCATCTTTCATAAGCGGTACCGATTCGTAATTTTAACAGTCATAGTTCAGCGCCATTTTGGTCCATTTCCATTTTCTAAGTATTTCAGAAACAAAACATGAAGAATTTTGTGAAATAAGTTCTATTTCAGAATAAATTCATTTCCACAGATTATTATTTTGTAATCGCTTGCGCACAAAATTTGAAAACGAATCGACATGAAAGAGATGATCAGCCTAGATGTGAATGTGAGCGTTCACCAAAAGAGAATTTCAAGTAAATAGAGACTTAATTAAAATAATTAAAAGCCTATACGAGAGACTGCATATAGGCTTGTAGCAAAAGCAGAGAGAAACATTATTTTGTATCTATTGTTGGCTAGCAACGTGAAATTCAGTTAGAAAAAGTTGGGGAATGCAGGCCCTGTAGCACATGAGCCAAACGGTAGATATCCAGCGGAGAAAGTTTACTAGGAATATTTGAAGCACTAGGTTTAAGCGAGGAATCTGGGAACATACGACAACCCGACTGTGTCACTGCTGTTACGATCGCAACGATATGTTTGCGGTAATTACAGCGGCCACTGAGGGGATGGAGCAATGGCTCTGCCTGACTTCCGTACGTGTTTGGAGCGGGAAGAAGCCGCAACAGTAACTCCTACCACGGAGTGGCCAAAACGAAAGAGGCCTCGTCTCTTATAAACAACATACAGAAAGTTCACTCGTTTGCTGTAAATACAGAATACGGAGTAGTAAATTATTATTACGAAAAACAATGTACTGAACGTTCAAGAGCTGAACTTTTCAGAAGAGGTGCTAAGAAAGTTCACCGTAAACTCAACACATCTCAACATGTTTCTGGAAACATTTACCAATTCATTTCGTGTGATTTCCGAATTCACATTGTGGGTGTCTGTTTTCAACTGTTCAATTGTATACGGGTTGTTACTGTAGACTTCACCCTTTAAATTATCCCACAAATGAAAATCTCGGGTGGACAGATTGGGCGATATGGGAGGTCATAAACGTGCGGAAACTGTGTGTTCTTCTTCGAAAGCTTCATGGACGTGTGGCACTGAAAACGGTGGAACATGCGCCGTAGCGCCGTGTTGCTGGCAAAAGGCACGCCCTCCTTCCTCCTACGTTAGCTGCGCTGCGAATGGCTGCAGCAGTTCCGTTACGCACACTTGAGAGTTCACGGTGTTGTTAAAGAAAATGGGATCTGCAATCCATTGGCCTGAAGCTGCACATCGAACGCCTACTTTCAAATCATGCAGAGGCACCTGAAAGCGTTCCCTGCAATTGTCAGTTGACCAATAGCGTGTGTTTTGAGAGCTCACTCATCAGTCTGAGCTAGGATCGAAGTAACCATCAGCGACGTGCGTCAGTAATCATTCGCAATAGGGTTGTGGTTGTGCGTAACCCGTCGGTTTTAATGCTCTCATACGTAACTGTCCCAACATGTTCTGGCATGACGTTCGTTTGATGTTTGGTTGCGAGGACAGATGTCTACACTCATGCTCATAAATTAAGGATAATTGCAGAATGTGGTGCCACACAACGTGGCACTACACAAAACTGGCGCTAACAGCATGGGCACATAGGGAACACACACAACACAGATCTGTAAGTCCACGGTATTGGCGATAAGTAGAGAAAACCGTCCCGAAACACAAAACGCCACTGTCTCCTGCGCATGTACCCCAACATCAATATGGAAGATGATCACCATGTACACGTACACAGGCCGTACAACGGGTTGGCATACTCTGGATCAGGTGGTCGAGCAGCTACTGGGGTACAGCCTCCAATTCTTGCACCAGTGCCTGTCGGTGCTCCTGAAGTGTGCTCCTGAAGACGTGCAGCGATACGTCGACCGAGAGCATCCCTGACGTGCTCCATTCGATTGATATCTTCTGTTTCAAGGTACTTCTCCACGATGAAGCTCGGTGGGGCCGTGCGTTATCATCCATCAGGAGGAAGGTGGGACCCACTGCACTCCTGGAAAGGCGGACATACTGGTGCAAAATGACGTCCCGATACACCTGACCTGTTACAGTTCCTCTGTCAAAGACATGCAGGGGTGTACGTACACCAATCGTAATCCCACCCCACACCATCAAACCACGACCTCCGTATAGGTCCCTTTCAAGGACATTAAGGGGTTGGTATCTAGTTCCTGGTTCACGTCAGATGAAAACCCGGCGTGAATCACTGATCAGACTATGAGTACGTGGACTCGTCCGTGAACATAACCTGGGACCACTGTTCCGATGACCATCTACTGTGTTCTTGACACCAGGCCTTACGGGCTCTCCTGTGACCAGGGGTCAGTGGAATGCACCTAGCAGGTCTCCGGGCGAATAAACCATGTCTGTTAAGTCGTCTGTAGACTGTCTGTCAGGAGACAAGTGTTCCAGTGGCTGGGGTAAGATCCCGAGCAAGGCTGCCTGCACCGAGCGAGGTGGCGCAGTGGTTAGCACACTGGACTCGCATTCGGAAGGACGACGGTTCAATCCCGCGTCCGGCCATCCTGATTTAGGTTTCCGTGATTTCCCTAAAACGCTCCAGGCAAATGCCGGGATGGTTCCTTTGAAAGGGTACGGCCGACTTCCTTCCCCATCCTTCCCTAATCCTATGAGACCGATAACCTCGCTGTTTGGTCTCTTTCCCCCAAACAACCAACCAACCAAGGCTGCCTGCAGTACTTCGTGGCCGTCTGCGGGCACTGGTGGTGAGATATCGGTCTTCTTGTGGTGTTGTACACTGTGGACGTCCCGCACTGTAGCGCCTGGACACGTTTCCTGTCAGCTGGAATCGTTGCCATAATCGTGAGATCACACTTTGTGGCACACGGAGGGCCCGTGCTACGACCTGCTGTGTTTGACCAGCCTCCAGTCGCCCTAGTACTCTACTCCTCATAACGTCGTTAATATGTGTTCCTTGAGCCATTTTCAACACACAGTCACTATTAGCACGTTTGGAAACGTCTGCACACTTACTCGCTGCACCGTACTCTGACATGCACCAACACACCTCTGCGTATGTGGACTGCTGCCAGCGCCACCGTGCGACGACCGCAGGTCAAATGCACCGCATGGTCATATCCGAGGTGATTGAAACGCGCAAACCGCCCACCAGAGCGCTGTTTCACCATGTATCAGCATTATCCTTAATTTATGAGCATGAATGTAGTTGATTTCTGTGGACTTCTTACCATAGTCTCGTGAACACGTTGAATATTTTGCGACGAATAAACTTCATTTAGATAGTTACGTTCGGCGTTAACAGCTGAACATGTTGCACTAAATTTACTGATCAATTTCTCCACAAGAATTTTTGCAGCAGCAGCTGCCTGGATATTTTATGGTGAATCTTGCACTTAACGTTTTAAACATTTTAGATCCAAAAATTTCTGAACAATAAATAATCTTTGTCCAAGTAAAAAAGGTATTCTGCAGAACTGTAATCACAACAAGCTCCAAACTGGCAACTAACAAAATAACTGAGAAATAACAACACTAAGACAGCTTCAAATATCACGCACGATCAGCATGACACGGCCTCTCTTTTACCATGGTCACCCCGTAGTATGGGGAGTACCCTCTCCCGTGCACTTCACAGTGATTTTCCGATACGGGAATAGATGCAGACACGCTTTCCGCCAACGTCACGAGGTCAGCGTTTCTTCCCCCTTCTTTCCGTGGTGTTGGCTTCCACCGTTTTGCGTTGTCCTCCTCTGCGCACAGTGGTATGGCGGTCGCTGCCTGAGGACTCACGAAACGAGTCGGCTTTGTTGCCGGCACCGGGACGGTCAGGCTGCGAACCTGTCTGCGTGCTTTTTCACTGATCTGGAACGTTCCAGGCGGTCTGTCTGCCAGCCCATTCGTATAGACAAGCCCTCACACAAGGGACTGAAAGCCATCTGTGTGATCTACACTCTGGAAACCAACGAGAGGAGCATGGCAGAGGGTACGTCCCACTGCACCAGTCATTAGGGACTCTTCATGTTCCATTCACGTATGGAGCGCGGGAAGAGTCATTGTTTGAATGCCTCCGTGCGTGCAGTAATTATTCCAATCTTATCCTCGCGATCGCTATGTGAGCAATACCTAGGGGTTGTGGTATATTCCTGGAGTCATCGTTTATAGCTGGTTCTTAAAACTTTGCTAATAGACTTTCTCGGTATAGTTTACGTCTGTCTTCACGAGTCTTCCCGTTCAGTTGCTTCAGTATCTCTGTGACACTCTGACACCCGCCAAACAAACCTGTGACATGAAACTTCCTTGCAGATTAAAAGTGTGTGTCGGACCGAGACTCGAACTCGGACCTTTGCTTTTCGCGGGCAAGTGCTCTACCAACAGAGCTACCCAAGCACGACTCACGCCCGCTCCTCACAGCTTTACTTCCGCCGGAGAGCTTCTGTATAGTTTGGAAGGTAGGAGAGCTTCTGTAAAGTTTGGAAGGTAGGAGACGAGGTACTGGCGGAAGTAAAGCTGTGAGGAGGGGGCGTGAGTCGTGCTTGGGTAGCTCAGATGGTAGAGCACTTGCCAGCGAAAGGAAAAGGTCCGCGTTCGGGTCTCGGTCCAGCATACAGTTTTAATCTGCCAGGAAGTGTCATATCAGCGCACAATCCGCTGCAGAGTGAAAATCTCGTTCTGGAAACCTGTAACAATGCGTGTTGCTCATTTCTGTATAGGTTCAAAATCCACTGTCAGCCCTGTTGAGCAATATTCTAGAACCTGTCGCACGAGTGATTTGTAAGCAATCTCCTTTGTAGACTGACTGCGCTCCTCCAACATTCTACCAATAAATCGGTCTACCTGCTGCTTTACCCAAGACTTAGCCTATGCTATTATTCCATCCCATATGCCTACAAGTGTTAAAACCATGTATTTGTACGAGTTGGCTGTTTCGAACGGTGACTCACTGAGATTATGTTCATGTGATACTACGTTTTTTTCCCTTTTGTCAAGTTCACAGTTTTGCGTTTATCAACATTGCCAATCTTTGCACCACTTTGAAATCTTATCAATACCTGACTTTCTTTCAGAAAGTACTTCATTACAGATGTCTGCCTGCTTCGCTGAGTGGTAACGTGTTTGCCTACCATGCAGTGGGCTCGAGTTCCATTCCCGGCCGTATTGGAGATTTTCTCCGTTCGTGGACTGGGTGCTGTGTTATCGTCATCACATTGTCACCTACACAAAAGTCGTCCAATGTGGCGTCACCTGAAACAAGACTTACAATGCGAGGCCGTAATTCCACAAAAGGAGCCTCCCGGCCGTCAATGCCACACGATCATTTCATTTCCTTTCATTATAGACAACTGCATGATCTGCAGATGGTCTAAGGTTACTATTAATGTTGTCCGCAAGGTCATTAATATACCCTACGAACGGCAAGAGTCCCCACACACTTCCCTGGGGCACACCCGAAGTTGCTTCTACATCTGACGAGGCTCTCCATCCGAGACAACGTACTGCGTCCTCCCTAACAAGAGGTCGTCAGTCCAGTCACAGATTTCACTCAATACTCCACATGAGCGTACTTTTGACAAAAAGCGTGGTACTGAGTCAAATGCTTCCCGGAAATCAAGAAACACTGCATCTCCCTGATTGCCTCGACCCAAAGCATTCACTATGTCATGTGAGAAAAGTGAGAGTTGTGTTTCACATGATCGGTGTTTGCGGAATGCGCGCTGGTTCGCATGGAGGGTTCTTTCTATTCGAAATACCTCATTATGTTTGATCTCAGAATATGTTGTAAGAGTACAGAAATTGATGTCAAGGATACTGGAAGGTAGTTTTGTGGATCTCCTTTACAACCCTCTTGTACACCTGAGTGAACTGTGCTTTGTTTCTTGTGTTAAAGGTAGTTTGTCATTTCCACAATTCTCCGCCATTATCGAGGCTGTCAGGTTTCGAGCAACTCTGTTCTCTGAAAGAAAGCTGAAAAATAAGGATATAGATGTACGTAAAAGCAGACCTATCTACACCACTAGCCATTAAAATAGCTACGCCAAGAAGAAATGCAGATTATAAACAGGTATTCATTGGACAAATCACTGACATGTGATTACATTTTCACGCAATTTGGGTGCATAGATCCTGAGAAATCAGTACCCAGAACAACCACCTCTGGCCGTAATAACGGCCCTGATACGCCTGAGCATTGAGTCAAACAGAGCTTGGATAGCGTGTACAGGTACAGCTGGCCATGCACCTTCAACACGATACCACAGTTCATCAAGAGTAGTGACTGGCGTATTGTGTAGAGACAGTTGCTCGGCCACCATTTACCAGACGTTTGCAATTGGTGAGAGATCTGGAGAATGTGCTGGCGAGGGCAGCATCGAACATTTTCTGTATCCACAAAGTGCCGTACATGACCTGCAACATACGGTCGTGCATTATCCTGCTGAAATGTAGGGTTTCGCAGGGATCGAATGAAGCGTAGAGCCACGGCTCGTAACACATCTGAAATGTAACGTCCACTGTTCAAAGTGCCGTCAGTGCGAACAAGAGGTGACCGAGACATGTAACCAGCGACACCCCATACCATCATGCCGGGTGATATGCCAGTATGGCGATGACGAATACACGCTTCGAATGTGCGTTCACCGCGATGCCGCCAAAGACGGATGCCACCATCATGATGCTGTAAACAGAACCTGGATTCATCCGAAAAAATGACGTTTTGCGGTTCGTGCACCCAGGTTCGTCGTTGAGTACACCATCGCAGGTGCTCCTGTTTGTGATGCAGCGTCAAGGATAACCGCAGCCACGGTTTCCTAGCTGATAGTCCATGCTGCTGCAAAGGTCGTCGAACTGTTCGTGCAGATGGTTGTTGTCTTGCAAACGTCGCCATCTGTTGACTCAGGGATCGAGACGTGGATGCACGATCCGTTATAGCCATGCGGATAAGATGCCTGTCATCTCGACTGCTAGTGATACGTGGCGATTGAGATCCAGCACGGCGTTCCGTATTACCCTCCTGAAGCCACCGATTCCGTATTGTGGTAACAGTCATTGAATCTCGTCCAACGGGAGCAGCAATGTCGCGATACGATAAACGGCAAACGCGATAGGCTACAATCCGACCTTTATCAAAGTCGGAAACGTGATGCTACGCATTTCTCCTTCTTACACGAGGCATCAGAACAACGTTTCACCAAACAGCGCCGGTCAACTGCTGTTTGTGTATGAGAAATCGGTTGGAAACTTTCCTCATGTCAGCACGTTGTAGGCGTCGCCACCGGCTCCAACCTTGTTGTGAATGCTCTGAAAAGCTAATCATTTGCATATCACAGCATCTTCCTCCTGTCGGTTAAATTTCGCCTCTGTAGCACATCATCTTCGTAGTGTAGCAGTTTTAATGACCAAGTCCGCAGCTCGTGGTCTCGCGGTAGCGTCCTGGCGTCCTGAGCACGGGGTCCCGGGTTCGATTCCCGGCGGGGTCATAGATTTTCACCTGCCTCGAGATGACTGGGTGTTGTTGTGTCGTCATCATCATCATTCATCCCCATTACGGTCGGAGGAAGCCAATGGCAAACCACCTCTGCCTGATACGGCGGTGCGGGTCTCCCACGTCGTTAGCCTACACTCTGTCAAGGAGTAGGGGACTTCATCATCATTTACACAAACGTTTATTCTGTAGGGGCGGCGGTCTGACACGGCCCCCATAATCAGACCGCGTCTCCTGGTTCCGCGCCGTTGGCGCCACCGTCCCGCCGACGCCGCTGCAGCGAGCACGTGGCGCCGACGCGTGCAGAGAGCAGTGCCTTTAAGCGCTCCGCGCGGTGAAACGCGAGCAGTGGGAGGGAGCCGGCAGTGCGTGAGCCAGGCCAGTGGGTCGCGCAGGCCGGAAGCCGGCAGCGGCGGCGCGGCGGCGGCTTTCCTCCTGCCTCCGCCCTCCGCTCTGTGCGGCCTAGGCCCCTGACGTCACGCCGCGGCCGTGAATGCCGGCTGGTGCGCCAAAGACATCTACATCGATACTCCGCAAGCCTCTGCTCGGCGCGTGGCGGAGTGTGCTCTGTCCCACATTAGTCATTTCCTTTCCTGTCACACTGGCAAATAGAGCAAGTGAAATGCCTCCTTCTAAATCTTCTCACTGGTTTCATGCGGCCCGCCATTAATTCCTCTGCTGTGCTAACCTCTTCATATCAGAGTAGCACTTGCAACCTACGTCCTCAATTATGATGTATTCTAATCTGCCTTCCTCTACAATTTTTGCCCTCTACAGCTCCCTCTAGTATCATCGAAGTCATTCCCTCCCTTCTTAACAGACGTCCTATCGTCCTGTCCCTTCTTCTTATCAGTGTTTTCCATTCAGAGTGGTCCATTCATGGTGACCGGGCCAAATATCCCACGAAATAAGCGTCAAACGAAAAAACTACAAAGAACGAAAGTCGTCTACCTTTAAGAGGGAAAACAGATGGCGCTATGGTTGGCCCGCTAAATTGCGTTGCCATAGGTCAAACGGATATCAACTGCGTTTTTTAAAATACGAACCCCCTTTTTTTATTGCATATTCGTGTAGTACGTACAGAAATATGAATGTTTTAGTTGGAATACTTGTTTCGCTTTGTGATAGATGGCGCTGTAATAGTCACAAACGTATACGTACGTGGCATCAAGTAACATTTCGCCAGTGCGGACGCTATTTGCTTCGTGATGCATTACCCGTGTCAAAATGAACCGTTTACCAATTACGGAGAAGGTCCATTCGTGTTGATATATGGCTATTGTGATCAAAATACCCAACGGGCGTGTGCTATGTATGCTGCTCGGTATCCTGGACGACATCATCCAAGTGTCCGGACCGTTCGCCTGACAGTAAACTTATTTGAGGAAACAGGAAGTGTTCAGCAACATGTGAAACGTCAACCACGACCTGCGACAAATGATGATGCCCAAGTTGGTGTTTTAGCTGCTGTCGCGACTAATCCGAACATCAGTAGCAGACAAATTGCGCGATAAATGGGAATCTCAGAAACGTCGGTGTTGAGAATGCTACATCAACATCGATTGCATCCGTACAATATTTCTATGCACGAGGAATTGCACGGCGACGACTTTAAACGTCGCGTACAGTTCTGCCACTAGGCACAAGACAAATTACGCGACGATGACAAATTTTTTGCACGCGTTCTATTTACCGACGAAGCGTCATTCACCAACAGCGGTAACGTAAACCGGCATAATATGCACCATTGGACAACGGAAAATCCACGATGGCTGCGACAAGTGGAACATCAGCGACCTTGGCGCGTTAATGTATGGTGCGGCGTTATGGGAGGAAGGATAGGTGGCCCCCACTTTATCGATGGCAATCGCTGCAATGTATGCTGATTTTCTACGTAATGTTCTACCGATGTTACTACAAGATGTTTCACTGCATGACAGAATGGCGATATACTTCCAACATTATGGATGTCCGGCACATAGCTCGCTTGTGGTTGAAGCGGTATTTAATAGCATATTTCATGACAGGTGGATTGGTCGTCGAAGCACCATACCATGACCCGCACGTTCACCGGAACTGACGTCCCCGGATTTCTTTCGGTGGGGAAACTTGAAGGATATTTGCCATCGTGATCCACCGACAACGCCTGACAACATACGTCATCGCATTGTCAATGCATGTGCAAACATTACGGAAGGCGAACTACTTGCTGTTGAGAGGAATGTCGTTACACGTATTGCCAAATGCATTGAGGTTAACGGACTTCATTTTGAGCATTTATTGCATTAATGTGGTATTTACAGGTAATCAGCATACGTTCTCAGAAATGATAAGTTCACAAAGATACATGTATCACTTTGGAACAACCGAAATAAAATGTTCAAACGTACCTACGTTCTGTATCTTAATTTAATAACCCTACCTGTTACCAACTATTCGTCTAAAATTGTGAGCCATATGTTTGTGACTATCACAGCGCCATCTATCACAAAGTGAAAAAAGTGGTCCAACTAAAACATTCATATTTCTTTACGTAATACACGAATATGTAATAAAAATGGTGGTTCCTTTTAAAAAAAAAAAACGCAGTTGATATCCGTTTGACCTATGGCAGCGCCATCTACCGGGCCAACCATAGCGCCATCTGGTTTCCCCCTGCAAGCCAGACAAGTTTCGTTCTTTGTAGTTTTTTCGTTTGACGCTTATTTCGTGAGATATTTGGCCCAGTCACGATCAATGGACCACCCTGTATATTCCTTTCCTCTCCGATTCTGCACAGAATCTCGTCATTCCTTACCTTATCAGTCTACCTAATTTTCAACATTGTCTGTAGCATCACATCCCAAATGCTTCGATTCTCTTCTCGGTTTTCCCTCAGTCAATGTTTGACTACCATACAATACTGTACTCCAGACGTACATTCTCAGAAATTTCTTCCTCAAATTAAGGCCGATATTTGATATTAGTAGACTTCTCTTGGCTAGGAATGCCCTTTTTTCCAGTGCTACTCTCCTTTTGATGTCCTCCTTGCTCCGTCCGTCATTGATTATTTTACTGCCTAGGTAGCAGAATTCCTTAACTTCACTGACTTCGTGACCATCAATCCTGATGTTAAGTTTCTCGCTGTTCTCATTTCTACTACTTCTCATTACCTTCGTCTTTCTCCGATTTACTCTCAAACCATACTGTGTACTCATTAGACTGTTCATTCCGTTCAGCAGATCATTTAACTCTTCTTCACTTTCACTCAGGATAGCAATGTCATCAGCGAATCGTATCATTGATATCCTTTCACCTTGTATTTTAATTCCACTCCTGAACCTTTCTTTTATTTCCATCATTGCTTCCTCGATGTACAGATTGAAGAGTAGGGGCGAAAGGCTACAGCCTTCTCCTACACCCTTCTTAATACGAGCACTTCGTTCTTGATCGTACACTCTTATTGTTCCCTCTTGGTTGTTGTACATATTGTATATGATCCGTCTCTCCCTATAGCTTACCCCTACTTTTTTCAGAATCTCGAACAGCTTGCACCATTTTATATTGTCGAACGCTTTTTCCAGGTCGACAAATCCTATGAAAGTGTCTTGATTTTTCTTTAGCCTTGCTTCCATTATTAGCCGTAACGTCAGAATTGCCTCTCTCGTCCCTTTACTTTTCCTAAAGCCAAACTGATCGTCACCTAGCGCATTCTCAATTTTCTTTTCCATTCTTCTGTATATTATTCTTGTAAGCAGCTTCGATGCATGACCTGTTAAGCTGATTGTGTGATAATTCTTGCACTTGTCGGCTCTTGCCGTCTTCGGAATTGTGTGGATGATGCTTTTCCGAAAGTCAGATGGTATGTCGCCAGACTCATATATTCTACACACCAACGTGAATAGTCGTTTTGTTGCCACTTCCCCCAATGATTTTAGAAATTCTGATGGAATGTTATCTATCCCTTCTGCCTTATTTGACCGTAAGTCCTCCAAAGCTTTTTTCAATTCCCATTCTAATACTGGATCCCCTATCTCTTCTAAATCGACTCCTGTTTCTTCTTCTATCACATCAGACAAATCTTTACCCTCATAGAGGCTTTCAATGTCTTCTTTCCACCTATCTGCTCTCTCCTCTGCATTTAACAGTGGAATTCCCGTTGCACTCTTAATGTTACCACCGTTGCTTTTAATGTCACCAAAGGTTGTTTTGACTTTCCTGTATGCTGAGTCTGTCCTTCCGACAATCATATCTTTTTCGATGTCTTCACATTTTTCCTGCAGCCATTTCGTCTTAGCTTCCCTGCACTTCCTATTTATTTCATTCCTCAGCGACTTGTAATTCTGTATTCCTGATTTTCCCGGAACATGTTTGTACTTCCTCCTTTCAACAATCAACTGAAGTATTTCTTCTGTTACCCATGGTTTCTTCACAGATACCTTCTTTGTACCTATGTTTTCCTTCCCAACTTCTGTGATGGCCCTTTTTAGAGATGTCCATTCCTCTTCAACTGTACTGCCTACTGCGCTATTCCTTATTGCTGTATCTATAGCGTTAGAGAACTTCAAACGTATCTCGTCATTCCTTAGTACTTCCGTATCCCACTTCTTTGCGTATTGATTCTTCCTGACTAATGTCTTGAACTTCAGCCTACTCTTCATCACTACTATATTGTGATCTGAGTCTATATCTGCTCCTGGGTACGCCTTACAATCCAGTGTCTGATTTCGGAATCTCTGTCTGACCATGATGTAATCTAATTGAAATCTTCCCGTATCTCCCGGCCTTTTCCAAGTATACCTCCTCCTCTTGTGATTCTTGAACAGGGTATTCACTATTACTAGCTGAAACTTGTTACAGAACTCAATTAGTCTTTCTCCTCTTTCATTCCTCGTCCCAAGCCCATATTCTCCTGTAACCTTTTCTTCTACTCCTTCCCCTGCAACTGCATTCCAGTCGCCCATCACTATTAGATTTTCGTCCCCCTTTACATACTGCATTACCCTTTCAATATCCTCATACACTTTCTCTATCTGTTCATCTTCAGCTTGCGACGTCGGCATGTATACCTGAACTATCGTTGTCGGTGTTGGTCTGCTTTCGATTCTGATTAGAACAACCCGGTCACTGAACCGTTCACAGTAACACACCCTCTGCCCTACCTTCCTATTCATAACGAATCCTACACCTGTTATACCATTTTCTGCTGCTGTTGATATTACCCGATACTCATCTGACTAGAAATCCTTGTCTTCCTTCCATTTCACTTCACTGACCCCTACTATATCTACACTCCTGGAAATGGAAAAAAGAACACATTGACACCGGTGTGTCAGACCCACCATACTTGCTCCGGACACTGCGAGAGGGTTGTACAAGCAATGATCACACGCACGGCACAGCGGACACACCAGGAACCGCGGTGTTGGCCGTCGAATGGCGCTAGCTGCGCAGGATTTGTGCACCGCCGCCGTCAGTGTCAGCCAGTTTGCCGTGGCATACCGAGCTCCATCGCAGTCTTTAACACTGGTAGCATGCCGCGACAGCGTGGACGTGAACCGTATGTGCAGTTGACGGACTTTGAGCGAGGGCGTATAGTGGGCATGCGGGAGGCCGGGTGGACGTACCGCCGAATTGCTCAACACGTGGGGCGTGAGGTCTCCACAGTACATCGATGTTGTCGCCAGTGGTCGGCGGAAGGTGCACGTGCCCGTCGACCTGGGACCGGACCGCAGCGACGCACGGATGCACGCCAAGACCGTAGGATCCTACGCAGTGCCGTAGGGGACCGCACCGCCACTTCCCAGCAAATTAGGGACACTGTTGCTCCTGGGGTATCGGCGAGGACCATTCGCAACCGTCTCCATGAAGCTGGGCTACGGTCCCGCACACCGTTAGGCCGTCTTCCGCTCACGCCCCAACATCGTGCAGCCCGCCTCCAGTGGTGTCGCGACAGGCGTGAATGGAGGGACGAATGGAGACGTGTCGTCTTCAGCGATGAGAGTCGCTTCTGCCTTGGTGCCAATGATGGTCGTATGCGTGTTTGGCGCCGTGCAGGTGAGCGCCACAATCAGGACTGCATACGACCGAGGCACACAGGGCCAACACCCAGCATCATGGTGTGGGGAGCGATCTCCTACACTGGCCGTACACCACTGGTGATCGTCGAGGGGACACTGAATAGTGCACGGTACATCCAAACCGTCATCGAACCCATCGTTCTACCATTCCTAGACCGGCAAGGGAACTTGCTGTTCCAACAGGACAATGCACGTCCGCATGTATCCCGTGCCACCCAACGTGCTCTAGAAGGTGTAAGTCAACTACCCTGGCCAGCAAGATCTCCGGATCTGTCCCCCATTGAGCATGTTTGGGACTGGATGAAGCGTCGTCTCACGCGGTCTGCACGTCCAGCACGAACGCTGGTCCAACTGAGGCGCCAGGTGGAAATGGCATGGCAAGCCGTTCCACAGGACTACATCCAGCATCTCTACGATCGTCTCCATGGGAGAATAGCAGCCTGCATTGCTGCGAAAGGTGGATATACACTGTACTAGTGCCGACATTGTGCATGCTCTGTTGCCTGTGTCTATGTGCCTGTGGTTCTGTCAGTGTGATCATGTGATGTATCTGACCCCAGGAATGTGTCAATAAAGTTTCCCCTTCCTGGGACAATGAATTCACGGTGTTCTTATTTCAATTTCCAGGAGTGTAGATTGAGCCTTTGCATTTCCTTTTGCAGATTTTCTAGTTTCCCTACCACGTTCAAGCTTCTGACATTCCACGCCACGACTCGTAGAACGTTATCCTTTCGTTGATTATTCAATCTTTTTCTCATAGTAACCTCCCCCTTGGCAGTCCCCTCCCGGAGATCCGAATGGGGGACTATTCCGGAATCTTTTGCCAATGGAGAGATCATCATGACACTTCTTCAGTTACAGGCCACATGTCCTGTGGATACACGTTACGTGTCTTTAATGCAGTGGTTTCCATTGCCTTCTGCATCCTCATGTCGTTGATCATTGCTGAGTCTTCCGCCTTTAGGGGCAATTTCCCAACCCTAAGACAAGAGAGTGCCCTGAACCTCTATCCGCTCCTCCGCCCTCTTTGACAAGGCCGTTGGCAGAATGAGGCTGACTTCTTATGCCGGAAGTCTTCGGCCGCCAATGCTGATTATTTATCAAAATTTAGGCAGTGGTGGGGATCGAACCCAGGACCGAAGACGTTTTGATTATGAATCAAAGACGCTACCCCTAGACCACGGGGTAGCAGAACTCCTTAACTTCGTCTACTTCGTGACCATTAATCGCTGTTCTCATGTCTACTACTTCTGATTACCTTCGTCTTTCCTCGATTTACTCTCAACCCATACTCTTTACTCATTAGACCATTCCGTTCAGCAGATCATGCAGTTCTTCTTCACTTTCACACAGGACAGCAATGTCATCAGTCAATCGTATCATTGATATCCTCCGTATGAGTCCTAATTTCCCCTATCTCACATTCCTGGACCTTAGGCGCAATTTATGTTGGAGGCTACGGAATCGTTCTGCAGTCAGCTTCAATTGCCGGTTCTCTAAATTTTCTCGACAGTGTTACTCGAAAAAAAATGTCACCTCCCCTCCAGGGATTCCCACCTGAGCTCCTGAATCACAACCGTTAAGACTTGCATACCGATCGTACCTATAGCTAACAAATCTAGCACCCCCTCCCCCCCCCCCCTCCTGAATTGCTTCGACGTCTTCTTTCAATCCGCCCTCGTATGGACCGCAAACACACGAGCAGTACTGAAGAATAGGTGACACTAGCGCCGTACATGCCGTCTCCTTTAGAGGTGAACCAATCTTTCCTACAATTCTCCCACTAAACGGAAGTGGACCACTCGCCTTTCCAGCTACAATCCTGACGTGCTCGTTCCACTTCATATCGCTTTGTAAATGTACATCCAGATATTTAAACAATGTGATTGTGTGAAGCAGGACACTACAGCATCATCAGCAAACAACCTCAGTCTCACAGGGAAGCTGCGTGGTCAAGGCACCTTGCCAAGGTCCATGCGGCTGCTCCCGTCGGAGGTTCGAGTCCTCCCTCGGGCATAGGTGTGTGCGTGTGTTTTGCTTTACCGTAAGTTAGTTTACGTTAGATTAAGTAGTGCGAAAGGCTAGTGCGAAAGGCTAGAGACCGGTGAGCTAAGCAGTTTGGTCCCATAGGAACTCACCACCAAAACAACCACAAATTGCTGGATATCCTTTCCACCAAATCACTTGTGTATATAGCGAACAACAGCTCTCCTATCTCACTTCCCTGGGGCTCTCCTGACGATATCGTTGTCTCTGATGAACACTCTCGGTCGAGGTTCTATTAGGCCTACTTGAGAAGTCTTCGATCCACTCAGATTTCTGCGAACTCATTCCCTATGCTCATACATTCGTTAAGAGTCTCCAATGCGACATCGTGTCAAATGCTTTCCGGAAATCTACAAATATGGAATCTGCCTGTTGCCATTCATCCACAGTACTCAGTATGTTACGTCTGCCACAGACGGCCCCTGCCAGGCAGACTACACTCAAGGCCCCCCCTGTGTACCATATAACATACACAAGCACTTGCAGGCGCGACCGAGAGGAAAACAATTCTTAAAAACAAACAGAACTTGCTAGAGACTGATGCGAACCTTTTTCTGCAGAGGTCGCCTCACAGATTTAGGGAAAGTTGGAGTACTCCGTCGGCTTTATAAGGCCAGCGCAGCAGCAGTACAACCAGTTCCTCGTCGAGATAGGACCAGCTCCGACGGACCTCACCGACGCTCTTGATGAATGGTCGTCTGCATGTTATTTGTTTTTTTTTGTGTACATAGTGATTGTTCGAGAAGTGTAGTTCAGTTTCAATAAACGACATTATACTTAGGGCAGGCTGAGTTCCGCACGAGAATTGCCTTCTAAAACCATGCTCAAGTGTTTATTGTATTCGAACTGATGACAAGGACTCAGCAGCAAACCGATGTTGGGGATATTGGTCTGCAATTGTGCGGGTCCGTTCTTTTGTCCTTCTTATACACTGGAGTCACCTGCGATTTTCTGCACTCCGCTCGCCCTACTCGTTCCGTCTAGGCTGCATTCCGCACTGAGCCACCAACGCTCTACCTGCAACATGGTTTCTCGGCAAGTGTGCGGAATAACGAACAAGGTACCGAGGCAGCCGTAGCAGACCCACGGCGGCGACATAACCCGTACCCATAGAAAACGAAAGCTCCCGCAAGCCATAAAAGTCACAAGTTTCAACTTTTGGAAAACTTATGATCAAACTTAGATGGGAAAACATTTTTTACAAACTATTGTTCTGAAATTAAGGTTTTTAAAACATAACAAATTACACTCACAACAATGAAACAACAAGATTTAATATAAACAAGAGGAGCTACCGCGTGTCTCCGCAGCACCGTCACGTCCTTTCCTAGTCCTGCTCGGTAAAGAGGGTGTACGGAAATTCGCGTCACAGTTTTCTAGGGCTTATAGAGGGGAGTGAGTACATATTATTTCGAATAGGAACTTCATCCCCGGAAACGCACCGCTTCCATTCCACACTTTCAGTTCAGATATTTAACTTATCAACTTCTGCTTGAGGAATTCAGTTAGGCGCCACGCAATACGAGTATTAGGTAAGTGTTCGAAAATAAAAATGACTAAATATCCATTTATCGGCCGGCCGGTGTGGCCGAGCGGTTCTAAGCGTTCAGTCTCGAACCGCGCGACCGCTACGGTCGCAGGTTCGAATCCTGCCTCGGGCATGGATGTGTGTGATGTCCTTAGGTTAGTTAGGTTTAAGTAGTTCTAAGTTCTAGGGGACTCATGACCACAGATGTTAAGTCCCATAGTGGTCAGAGCCATTTGAACCATTTTATTGTACGTACAGAACAGTACTGATGAATTACAACAGAGGCTCGGTGTGGTGACCACCGACGGTGTTAGAGACACTGTCCCTACGGAGCACACTCTGGTAGAGACTCTCCACCCCACCTGGTGTCTCTTTAGTGTCTAGCGTGCCGGCCAGATCTGCCGACGTCTCCACAGGAGTCTCGCAACTTAAACTCTGCATCCGACCCCAGAAAAAGTAGTCCACAGGAGCTGAACCGGACCACCTTTCGCCATATGGTCTGCTGAGATGTCTCACGTGAGAAGTGAGGTGGTGCACAGTTATGCCGAAACCACATTTCCTGACGGCCGTCGTCCTATCTTCCCTACTCCGTACCAGAATAGCCAACTCTGCGACTTTCCTCTTTCCCTCAGTAGACGTGGACGCGTTACATATTGAACTGAAACCGTCGTAGAACGGACACGGCACGCTTCCGATCGTGTCTTCCTATTCAAAAAATCATGTATTCACTACCCTGTACAACTCCTACAAGTTTGTAATGCGAATTTCCGAACAACATGTTTATCGACCAAAGTTGGTGGTCTTCGTGGCTATGACGCCGTGTTTTCAACTGCTGCCACCCGCAACGTTCAAACAGTTACACTGCAGCTGCTCGGTGAATGTGTATCCAGTCTTCATTAATAAAGCGTTCAGCGACCGAGCGAAGATGAAGGTATTCTCGCCAGGTAGAAGCATCCAGCAACAGGCTGTCAGGAACAAACGCGACGCGGCTCTCGAATACAAGTAACATACCTCGGCAAGGTGATTAAGCCATCAAAGAAAAGAAAAGGGAAAATAAAGCAGAAACACCGCATTTACTGACCGTAGGTGGCATCGACTCACTCAGACAGCATCCTATTCGCTATTTACACGCTCTCATAGCTACAGTTTTGACACCAGTGTTCAGAAACGTAGTGATAGGTGAAATACCGGTAGAGGTCAATGCATAATTCGAATCTGTATCGTGTGAGCTGTTATTGTTCTTTCATGTTATTCTAAAACGGAATACCAAAAATTAAAAAAGGCAAATTAGTATTATTGTATTAAAATATTTTATACATTTCACTTTTGTTGTTATTAGCTCCAAGGAAAATTAGGTACGTTAAAAGTGGTAGTCACAACAAATTACGTCTCGCACGTGACAGGGTAGGTACAGAAGAAAGTTATTGTGAACGCCTCTTCTTCCCCCCACGCATACACATACTCTCCCCCCCCCCCCCTCACCTCACCACCATCCCCACCACCGTCGAATCCAGATCTGGGTCCGTGCTAGTAAAAAAATACTGCAAGAAATTAAAAACATGAGTATTCTGTGTCGCGCAGACCAATATTTTCGCAACTGTCGCTACTTCTCTGCAGCTCAGAAATGTCAGCTAACAAATTCGTTCGTAAACTGACCAAGTGGCAAAGATTTCGTTTGCCTGCTTTGTCTAGACGACAACGTGGTCGCAGAGTGCACAGACATTTCCAGTAGCGAAACCAGACGGCGGACTGCCGTAGCTCCTGACACACCGGAAGCCGCTTGCTCCGTGCAGGCCTGCACCGCGCTTTCCCTGCCCAGAACGTTACGATGTTACGTGCCAGCCGGCGGTTGTCGGCGTCAAACAGGAAAATCTTCCGCGCGGCGGTTTCTTCCTGCATGCCGCTTACGGCGGTCTGTAGCTGAGTCACGTAGTTTCCGGAGGTCACTGATTTCCGCAAAAACGTTCTGAAGTAAATTATTTCAAGAAACCATTACCCACGCAAAGATAAGTAACAGGAATTTTATGTTTCAATTTACCTGTACTTTACAGAAGACGTTTCCACACTCAACGAAATCTCCTCCTGTACACTAAGAAAAAAAAAATGGTTCAAATGGCTCTGAGCACTATGGGACTTAACATCTGAGGTCATCAGTTCCCTAGAACTTAGAACTACTTAAACCTAACTAACCTAAGGACATCACACACATCCATGCCCGAGGCTGGAATCGAATCTGCGACCGTAGCGGTCGCGCGGTTCTAGACTGTAGCGCATAGAACCGCTCGGCCACCCCGGCCGGCCATACCAAGAAAAGTATTACTGCTAGTAATCGTAATAAATACACTCCTGGAAACTGAAATAAGAACACCGTGAATTCATTGTCCCAGGAAGGGGAAACTTTATTGACACATTCCTGGGGTCAGATACATCACATGATCACACTGACAGAACCACAGGCACATAGACACAGGCAACAGAGCATGCACAATGTCGGCACTAGTACAGTGTATATCCACCTTTCGCAGCAATGCAGGCTGCTATTCTCCCATGGAGACGATCGTAGAGATGCTGGATGTAGTCCTGTGGAACGGCTTGCCATGCCATTTCCACCTGGCGCCTCAGTTGGACCAGCGTTCGTGCTGGACGTGCAGACCGCGTGAGACGACGCTTCATCCAGTCCCAAACATGCTCAATGGGGGACAGATCCGGAGATCTTGCTGGCCAGGGTAGTTGACTTACACCTTCCAGAGTACGTTGGGTGGCACGGGATACATGCGGACGTGCATTGTCCTGTTGGAACAGCAAGTTCCCTTGCCGGTCTAGGAATGGTAGAAGGATGGGTTCGATGACGGTTTGGATGTACCGTGCACTATTCAGTGTCTCCTCGACGATCACCAGTGGTGTACGGCCAGTGTAGGAGATCGCTCCCCACACCATGATGCCGGGTGTTGGCCTTGTGTGCCTCGGTCGTATGCAGTCCTGATTGTGGCGCTCACCTGCACGGCGCCAAACACGCATACGACCATCATTGGCACCAAGGCAGAAGCGACTCTCATCGCTGAAGACGACACGTCTCCATTCGTCCCTCCATTCACGCCTGTCGCGACACCACTGGAGGCGGGCTGCACGATGTTGGGGCGTGTGCGGAAGACGGCCTAATGGTGTGTGGGACCGTAGCCCAGCTTCATGGAGACGGTTGCGAATGGTCCTCGCCGATACCCCAGGAGCAACAGTGTCCCTAATTTGCTGGGAAGTGGCGGTGCGGTCCCCTACGGCACTGCGTAGGATCCTACGGTCTTGGCGTGCAGCCGTGCGTCGCTGCGGTCCGGTCCCAGGTCGACGGGCACGTGCACCTTCCGCCGACCACTGGCGACAACATGGATGTACTGTGGAGACCTCACGCCCCACGTGTTGAGCAATTCGGCGGTACGTCCACCCGGCCTCCCGCATGCCCACTAGACGCCCTCGCTCAAAGCCCGTCAACTGCACATACGGTTCACGTCCACGCTGTTGCGGCATGCTACCAGTGTTAAAGACTGCGATGGAGCTCCGTATGCCACGGCAAACTGGCTGACACTGACGGCGGCGGTGCACAAATGCTGCGCAGCTAGCGCCATTCGACGGCCAACACCGCGGTTCCTGGTGTGTCCGCTGTGCTGTGCGTGTGATCGTTGCTTGTACAGCCCTCTCGCAGTGTCCGGAGCAAGTATGGTGGGTCTGACACACCGGTGTCAATGTGTTCTTTTTTCCATTTCCAGGAGTGTATGTAGCTCTTACGACACACATTTACAGCTTCATATGTAATACAAATAAAAACTGAATTAGCGAACACAGCATGGTGAGAGAACAGCTCTTATACATCACATATGTTACAGAAGAAAACTTAAGATAAAAAAGCACTTGCCTACCGCATTACAGGCGAGTGTTTTGTACATGTGGACATATTTTGCACCTTGTTAGACTGCCTACATAACGTGAAAGAAGTACTAGTTCGTAGTGTGATAAAGCCGGCCGGGGTGGCCGAGCGTTTCTAGGCGCTACAGTCTGGAACCGCGCGACCGCTACGGTCGCAGGTTCGAATCCTGCCTCGGGCATGGATGTGTGTGATGTTAGTTAGGTTTAAGTAGTTCTAAGTTCTACGGGACTGATGACCTCAGAAGTTAAGTCCAATAGTACTCAGAGCCATCGTAGTGTGATAAATAGCCAGCAGCAGAGAGGAGGTGGAAAAATTTCGTTCCTTAGCCGATACACTTTGTAAGTTAGGTAAGATATGACACTGAAGAGCCAAAGAAACTGGTACACCTGCCAAATATCCTGTAGGGTCCCCGCGAGCACGCACAAGTGCCGCAACACGATGTGTTATGGTCTCGACTAATGTCTGAAATAGTACTGGAGGAAAGTGACACCATGAATCCTGCAGGTCTGCGCAAAAATCCATAAGGCTACGAGGGGCTGGAGATCTGTCCAGAGCAGCACGTTCCCAGGCATTCCACATATGCTCAATAATGTTCATGTCTGGGGTGTTCGGTGGAAGGCGGACGTGTTTAAACTCAGAAGAGTGTTCCTGGAGCCACTGTGCAGCAACTCTGTACGTGTGGGGTGTCGCATTGTCCTGCTGGAATTGCACAAGTCCGTCGGATTGCACGATCGACCAGAATGGATGTAGGCGATCAGACAGGATATTCTGTCACCTGTCAGAGCCGTATCTAGGCGTATCAGGGGTCCCATATCACTACATCTGCACACGCCCCACACCGTTACAGAGCCCCCACCAGCTTGAACAGTCCCCTGCTGACATGCAGGGCCCATGGCTTCATGAGGTTGTGTTCATGCGTGTACACGTCCATGGACTCGAAACAATTCGAAACGAGACTTATCCGACAAGGCAACATGTTTCCATTCACCAACAGTCAAATGTCGTTGTTGACAGGTCCAGGAGAGGCGTAAAGCATTGTGCTGTGCAGTCATCAAGGGTACACGAGTGGGTCTTCGGCTCCGGAAGCCCATATCGATGATGTTTCGTTGAATGTTTCGCCTCCTGACACTTGTTGACGGCCCAGCATTGAAATCTGCTGCAATTTGCGAAAGGGTTGCACTTCTGTCACTTTCAACGATACTCTTCAATCGGTGGTTCCGTGCTTGCAGGATGCTTTTCCGGCCACAGTGATGTCGGAGATTTGATGTTTTATCGGATTCCTGATATTCGCGGTCCACTCGCGAAATGGTCGTACGGGAAAATCTCCACTTCATCGCTACCTCGGAGATGCTGTGTCCCATCGCTGGTGCTCCGGCTATAACACCATGTTCAAACTCACTTAAATGTTTATAACCTGCCGTTGTAGCAGCAGTAACCGATCTAACAACCGCGCCAGACAGTTGCCTCATATAGGCGTTGCCGACGGTAGCATCGTATTCAGGCTGTTTCCATATCTGTGTATTTGAATAGGCATGCCTATACCAGTTTCTTTCGCGCTTCAGTGTAAATACCTCTCGGTCTGGTGTTGCTTTAGTCTTAATCGCAGATCTGATTGAGGCAGCAGGCGAAACAGTGTTTAATTTAAGAAATGGGGAATCCTCCATGCACAAAAAATTTTCGGAGTGCATTTTCACAAAAGTTGGCCTAATTATTAAAATAATTAATGCACTAATGAAATGTTGCAAAAGACCGCGTGAAGGTATGAAATCCGTAACGTGCGTCTTGAGGTTGGCGGCCGCTGGCAGGGAGAGTTAGAGGCCAGGAACAGAACGCGTCCTCCAACTGCGGCTCGCAGAGGCTGCGAGGAGCCGCCAGGGGTCGGCGACCGCGGGCGTGGCGGGTCGCCCGGTTCCCCACAACGGCAAACTGCGGCCGCGCTGCCGCTCCCGTTGCGTCTGTATCTCAACCGCAGGGCCCGGACTTTAGTGACCTAAAGGAGACCGGAATATGCAATCATTTACGACTTTATACAAGGTGTTACAAAAAGGTACGGCCAAACTTTCAGGAAACATTCCTCACACACAAATAAAGAAAAGATGTTATGTGGACATGTGTCCGGAAACGCTTAATTTCCATGTTCGAGCTCATTTTAGTTTCTTCAGTATGTACTGTACTTCCTCGATTCAGCGCCAGTTGGCCCAATTGAAGGAAGGTAATGTTGACTTCGGTGCTTGTGCTGACATGCGACTCATTGCTCTACAGTACTAGCATCAAGCGCATCAGTACGTAGCATCAACAGGTTAGTGTTCATCACGAACTTTGTTTTGCAATCAGTGGAATGTTTACAAATACGGAGTTGGCAGATGCCCATTTGATGTATGGATTAGCACGGGGCAATAGCCGTGGCGCGGTACCTTTGTATCGAGACAGATTTCCAGAACGAAGGTGTCCCGACAGGAAGAGGTTCGAAGCAATTGATCGGCGTCTCAGGGAGCACGGAACATTCCAGCCTATGACTCGCGACTGGGGAAGACCTAGAACGACGAGGACACCTGCAATGGACGGGGCAATTCTTTGTGCAGTTGACGATAACCCTAATGTTAGCGTCAGAGAAGTTGCTGCTGTACAAGGTAACGTTGACCACGTCACTGTATGGAGAGTGCTACGGGAGAAGCAGTTGTTTCCGTACCATCTACAGCGTGTGCAGGCACTATCAGCAGCTGATTGGCCTCCACGGGTACACTTCCGCGAATGGTTCATCCAACAATGTGTCAGTCCTCATTTCAGTGCAAATGTTCTCTTTACGGATGAGGCTTCATTCCAATGTGATCAAACTGTAAATTTTCACAATCAACATGTGTGGGCTGACGAGAATCCGCACGCAATTGTGCAATCACGTCATCAACACAGATTTTCTGTGAACGTTTGGGCAGGCATTGTTGGTGATGTCTTGATTGGGCCCCATGTTCTTCCACCTACGCTCAATGGAGCACGTTATCAGGATTTCATACGGGATTGTCTACCTGTGCTGCTAGAACATGTGCCTTTACAAGTACGACACAACATGTGGTTCATGCACGATGGAGCTCCTGCACATTTGAGTCGAAGTGTTCGTACGCTTCTCAACAACAGATTCGGTGACCGATGGATTGGTAAAGGCGGACCAATTCCATGGGCTCCACGCTCTCCTGATCTCAACCCTCTTGGCTTTCATTTATGGTGGCATTTGAAAGCTCTTGTCTACGCAACCCCGGTACCAAATGTAGAGACTCTTTGCGCTCGTATTGTGGACGGCTGTGATACAGTACGCCATTCTCCAGGGCTGCACCAGCGCATGAGGGATTCCATGCGACGGAGGGTGGATGCATGTATCCTCGCTAGCGGAGGACATTTTGAACATTTCCTGTAACAAAGTGTTTAAAGTCACGCTGGTACGTTCTGCTGCTGTGTGTTTCCGTTCCATGATTAATGTGATTTGAAGAGAAGTAATAAAATGAGCTCTAACATGGAAAGTAAGCGTTTCCGGACACATGTCCACATAACATATTTTCTTTCTTTGTGTGTGAGGAATGTTTGCTGAAAGTTTGGCCGTACCTTTTTGTAACACCCTGTATACAGTGATGGACCAAAACGTTATGGCGACTTGCTTAATAGCTTCTTTTGTTCCTCTTTGGAACGAAATAAATCACTGATCTGGGTATCAGGGATTGCACAGTTTGCTCGTAGGTCTGTAGAGGTACGCGGCATTAGCCGTCTGAGCACAGGTCATGTAATTCTCCTAAACAGCGGGCCCGTGATTTGGGTTCGCGGTGATGGCACCCGATAGCCACCCAGATGGGTTCCAAAGATTTACGTCATCGTGAGTTCACTATAATGCTCCTCAAGCCTGTAAGAGGTCGATGATTAAGGAATTTGTTGCTAGCGCACTCGAGCAGATGTAATTTCTATGGATTGCTCACGCGCTGCCTGCGATATGTAAGCTACAAGAGAATCTCAGACCAGGGAGCAGTGTTGTCTGCAGTAGGAACTGTGTGGCAGTAGTAGTAAGTAGTAGCCAGCAGTCTGGTGTATCGAGTTGGCTGGGCCGGTCGTGGGGAGCGATGGCGGAGCCTGAGCGTTGTAGTATAAGGTAAAAGCAGCGTCGCGCAAATGTACTATTGTTATATCAAGTCCCATGTAAATGTTTTTAAAAAATCTCTTAGTAATAATCTTTCTCATAAAAATTAACTTTTGACAATCATTCATCTCAATTTAAAGAATTTACTAATTTCTCCAATCCACGGTCATCCCGATTATTGTAAAGAAAAATCAGTTGTTTCTTTTTTATACATGACAAATCTATCGGCCAGCATTGCACTGAGCTGTACCAGAAAAGTTTCTTAGAGGAGCAGATACATACGCGTTATCCGGCGACCTTATTGAGGTAAGAATTTTCTATTTATTCAGAATGATCTTTCAGGCCCAGACGCTGACGTCCAAAATTTACCAGTTAAAATTCACAGTCAATTATTGAAAGGTTATAAGTGAGCCACAATTTTATTGAGAGATTAGTCACATTTTATTATTGGTAGGTTACGGAATTCATTTATTGGGATGTTACGCTGAATGTAAATTATAAATAATTATATTTTTATCTGTTGGGAGGTTACAAGCCACTGTACCACAGTTCTCGCTCCGAGACACGGACAGCTATACTGCCGAAAGATGACATCGCCATTGGCGAAGACGTTAAGCATAAAGGGACGCAGGTGGTTTTCAGCTGTCAGCGTGACTTCGATTACTGTCACAGGTCCAATGCAAGCGTAGGAGAATGTCTTCCATAGCGTGATACGGCTCCCGCCAGCCGGCGTCCGTGGCGGGCTGCACGTTTCATTCCATCGTGTAATGCTCTGTGCTGTAGGAGGATCCACACCATACCTAGTACGAAAGTCACGCCGAACATTTATTACTGACCTGACAAAACGTAGAACACAAAACGCTTTCCGTTGTCCCGACACCATTTTTACTAGAACTGAAGTGGGCGTACACTGCTGCTACCTAGCGGGAACTATGTAAGACTCGAGTTTTGCTCTTTCGAAAAGTACCTCGTCCACGCACATATCTCAAATAACATAACAGTTACGATTTTTTTAAATCGGACGATTTTTATACACCCTGTATTATTAACTGTAATCCCATTTCCTGTTGTTCATATATTACGTATGTAGGACTGTGGGGAAACCGTAACAGAAGAGAATCGAAGCATTTGAAATGTGGTGCTGCAGATGAATGTTGAAAATTGAGTAGACTGATAAGGTAAGGAATGAGGTTGTTCTACGCAGAATCCGAGAGGAAAGGAATGTGTGGAAAACACTGACAAGGAGAAGGGACAGGATGATAGGACATCTGTTAAGACATCAGGGAATGACTTCCATGGGAGCTGTAGAGGGCAAAAGCTGTAGAGAAAGACAGAGATTGGAATACATCCGGGACGTAGGTTGCTACTCTGAGACGAAGAGGTTGACAAAGGAGACAAATTCGTGGCGGGCCGCATCAAACCAGTCAGAAGACTGATGACAAAAAAGTCTACAGGTTTTAGTTCGTTGTGAAATTCATATGTCTACTTATTAATCTGATCACGATCTTATTCGACACGGTGCATGTGCATTTTTGGCAAAAGTTTGCCGACATTGACCTATTACGGGATAAGTTGGCCGAAATAGGAGTTTTTACTAGAAAAAAGGTATAAATACGAGTTAATATGCACAGTAAAAATACATTTTTCTACGCTACATTATCGGGATTAGTTTACAGATTGTTGTAAAATTGTGGTCTAGCAATTGCAAGAAAGGCGCTTTCTAAGACGAGAAGTTTCTTAACATTTAATATAGATTTAAAACTAGAAAGCCTTCCAAAATAAAGTTTTACTTCCACATCGTGGTTGATACATCAGTATCAGCTGCTTTTTGGGCTTCCGTTATGGAAGACTTTTTACACAGATATAGAGATCACTGTTCTTCTGACAGTCTGAGGTAGCTGCTATAGATTTAAATGTTACGAACCCTTTTCTGGAGGTGTTTCTCTGGAGTAGTAGGCTTCTATGGCAGTGATACGTGGATGGCGAACAGTTCAGACGCGAAGAGAATAGAAGCCTTTGAAATGTGGTGATACGGAGGAATGCTGAAAATTATATGGGTAGGTCATGTAACTATTGAGCAGGTTGTGAATAGAATTGGATAGAAAGGATGAATATGGTAAGCAGATTCAGATGTAGGTTGCAGTAGTTATTCGGGTATTAAGAGGCTCGCACAGGGTAGAGTAGCATGGAGAGCTGCATCAAAGGCCGGCCGCTGTGGCCGAGCGGTTCTAGGTGCTTTATTCCGGAACCGCACTGCTGCTACGGTCGTAGGTTCGCGTCCTGCCTCGGGCATGGATGTGTGTGCTGTCCTTAGGTTAGTTAGGTTTAAGTAGTTCCAAGTCTAGGGGACTGATGACCTCAGATATTAAGTCGCATAGTGCTCAGAGTCATTTGAACCTGTATCAGATCATGAGAGCAACAACATGAAGTGATCACAGATAAAATTCAAGGTGCGAGAGGCTGTGTGCAGCTTGTGCGGAGAACGTTATTGTCATTGCTAACAATATCTTAGACGTCTGGGGCAGGTTAAAAATAGCGGTGATAGCCACTTACAACTGGTTGTTACGTATGGTAGAAAACTAAGAGTCGCAGAGTGTGAAGCGGAATTTCGCATGGATCGATTCTCTCTCTGGTGCGAGAGTATGAGAATTAGCGCCATCCTCACTGGCTCTATCTTACTGCATGGTAAAAGCGGAAGGTGGAGAGGTGGAAGTTGACACGACGTAAAGTTAGACTTGGCATCGGGCTCGGCAGGTTGCTGTTGGCGCGTAATAAGTTATTTCATTCCGCAAATGTACTTCCATTTTAGATTCTTGTAAATTTTTCATACAATCGTGAGTGTGAACGCTGACAGCCTTTCGCAGAGATATAGGTATGCCTGCATGGGGACAGGTGTACATGTAGATTGCAGGGTGTAGACGCGGAAGTAAACGCAGACGTTGAAACGCCCCCTTAGAAAAATTAATGAATTACTGTGCTGATAAACCTCTTACGTTATTTGATTTCGCTCTTTACTTATTCTGATCAACACAAAACTGACACACAATATTTTTAGCCGCAACGCAATCTGACTTTCAAAAATCCCTACAAAAGAATGGCCCAGACTAACAATAACCTATACCTTTCATGAATCACTTACCTTACAAAAATCTTCGTTACTCGAACTACTGCAAAACAGCGAGCGCCAATACTGCCAGCTAAATAAAAGATTCTAACTACTGAAGGGACTAACTACTGATAGGCATAGTAAGCAAATGAAAGATTTTGATAGAGAACAAACAATGTATTTACCTTAATAGTCTCCAAAAGTCATTTTATATATATATATATATATATATATATATATATATATATATATATATATATATATATATCAGTTCATGACATCCAGTCTTACAAATTTACTCTTTCTGGCGGACACACGTCCAGATTGACCTCTCTTAAAATTCTGCTATCTCTCTCCCCACATCCGCCACTGCTGGCGGCTCACCTCCAACTGCGCAACGCTACGCTCTGTTCACATCCAACTGCCCAACACTACAATAGAGAATATTTCAACAATGCCAACCAGCCACACACTGCACAAAGCAAAGTCAGTGATTTTCATACAGAGCGCTACGTGGCGTTACTAACATAAAATCCTAAACAGCCTATTTACAACGTAGATACAGGAATTTCTTTGTTGTTTCTGTGCATGTTGCAGTATGATCAAAAGCGTCGCTAACGTTGCCTTGTTTTGTGTCGTTCGTTCTTATGGATCAGATCCGGTAATCTGCACCACAAAATTGTTTCTTCTTGACGGTCTACTGAGAGAACAAATTCATCGAAAGCGAGTGAACATTTCAGCGCCCGCTCCTCTTGAAATGTGTGGTTAACTCCACACGAGCCTCTCAGTCTCGGCGCTCTCTGACATGCTTCAGTGGAACTTGCGACGCCAACATCAACAAGCGTTACTTCACTGTAGTGCCCTTCCGACAGCATTTTAATACCGTTAGAACAGTATCGAGCTCCGTACGTAATAGCCATACTTGCTTCGATCTCGGTACGCATGTAACAGCAGCGTACCTAATATGTTCCAAAACGCCTGGGCTTTCACGTCGTGTTCTACTAGTGGTAGAAAGGTGGGATCAAGTGTTTTGGACAGCCCTTGGGCTAGGGACAGTTTGTATACCCAACGCAAGGATCGTCTCGGTCTCACTGTCCAGGAGTACAGGGTCAAAGCATGAGTGTGTTACACTTCCTACAGCTTAGGCAGATGGAAAAATCGGTTGGTTGTTTTTGTATTTGATGTGGTCTACGGTGGGCCGTAAAGAGTTTATGGGGGCACCAATAGTTCACTGGGGGTTCCTTCGAAAGTCACAAAAAAAAGTTTTTTTTTGTCGTTATTTTGTACCAAAACCGAGCCGCGGATTCCAGGACGGCTATGCACAGAAAGTTGTTGAAATTTTTATGATGCATTTCTAAGATCCCGATTTTCTTGATGTGTTTATCCATTTCCGAGATACAGAGCTCCAAAGTTACCCGTCTTCTACACGTAAAATCCGATGTGAGGCAAAACGTAAATAACAAAAACCATAGAAAATTGCTCAGATTTTATCAGTACATTCTATATGCGCTTATCTAGAAGTGCTGTCTTCCCATTTTCAAAAATATTGAGAAACATCCACAAAAACGTGATTTTGGTGCTCCAGCAGGCCTATGCACAGCAAATAGCCCTAATCTTTACATACATTTCTAACATCCCGATGTCGGACAACCTTGAATTTCTCCTTTATAGCTTTATCCGTTTCCAATATACATCAGTTCAAAGTTACTCTACTTGTAGACGTAAAATACTCAAGTAAAATCCCATATAAAGCAAAAACGTAGTTTATAAAGTGACGCAGCACGGAGAAATATGTTTTAAAGTACTTCTGTTATCACCACAATGGTTCTGGGAAATACGTGTTTTGATACTGAAGCACATGCAAAAGACTGACTGAAGAGTGGGAAACCAGCTGCCTCAATTTGCTTTCCTCAGCATTTACGTGGGGGAGTTGGAAAATAAGTTTCCCCTGTCGACTGTGGTCAGAGCTATGTGTGAAAGGTAAAAAAAAAGAGAATGAGACATTAAAGATATATCTTTATTTTTCTACATAATTTCCAAGTACTTTGAGACATTTGTCATACCGCTTCATAAGCTTCACAAAGCCTTCCAGGGAAAAAATCAGAGCGTTGCATACGGAAGAAGCGTTGAACGGCTTGTTTGACGTCAGAATTGCTGCCAAAGCGCTTACCGCCGACAGTCTTCTTGAAAGCAGGAAACAGATGGAAGTCACTTGGTGCGAGATCCGGACTGTAAGGCGGATGGTGTAGGCGCTCCCAACCAAGAGTTGTAATATGGTTTTGCGTTGCCGTCGCCGTGTGTGGTCCCGCAATGTCATCCAACAGCAGAACGTCAGATCTGGGAAGGCCAGACCGCTTTTTCCGAATGACCTCTTTCGATTTCGACAGAGTGGCACAGTACCGCGCAGCATTGATTGTTGCATCCTCCAGAAAGTCCAGCAGCGAAGCTCCTTTGGGGTCCCAGAAAACGGTTAGTAGCACTTTACCTGTAGACGGAGTGCTTTTGAACTTCTTCCGGACAGATGATGACGAATGTTTCCACTCCATGAATGCGGCCTTCGATTCGGGCGTGTAATGGTGGACCCACGTTTCATAGCCCGTCACAATCCGAAACAGAAGGCCATTGCCAGATTCATGGTAACGTACAAGCTGTTCCAGGCTGACCGCCGTGCGTTGTTCCATGTTTGTCCGGGTTAGTTGGCGGGGCACCCATCGTGCTGACACCTTCCTGTATCGAAGAATGTCGTGGATGATCTTGTGAGCTCGCTCATGTCCGATTCCAAGTTATACTCCATCGATGGTGATACGCCGGTTCGCTTTAATCGTGTCATCCACCTTCCTGACATTTGCATCTGTAGTGACCGTGCGCGTCCGTCCAGGTCTCGGTATGTCTTGCACTTGCTGACGTCCATCACTGAATTGCTGACACCGTCTCCGCACTATTTGCTCGACTTCACACCTGACCCGTACACCTCAATAAGGCGGTTATGAATTTCTGTACCTGATACTCCACGGGCCAATTTATAGCGGATAACAGCTCTCACTTCCGCCTTTGACCACGACTCCAAAACGCACCTTCTCTCCATAGCTCCGGGAAAAGACTTAGCGGCTGGCCTCCGCTTTGCGCAGGCACTGCGACAGCGCCAGCTGCTTGATCGCGGGCGACCTCTACCCAATGGTGTATTGGTGTCTTGCACGTGCGCGTTCACCTGCCGCGTCGTCTTTCGCCCGTATCATACAACTCTGCCCACAGTCGACAGGAGAAACTTATTTTCCAACTCCCCTCCGTCTAAAAATGTTCCCAAAATTGTGGCACGCAGAGACATTCGTGCTTTGTTATGCTGAGAGCGAATGACACAGTGGCAGTAGGAAAGACACAGAAAAGTAGTACACACTGGAAGGTGGTAGACAACGGTTGTCGTATAGAAAGAGCGAAGGCGGCAAGGATACTGTGAGAGAAAGAGAGGGACACCGTGCCAGTGGAATATAGATAACAGTGCCAGAACAGTGCTACGAAAAGAGTGAAGGTGACAGTGCCCGGGGGGGGGGGGGGGGGGAGGAGGAATAAAGAGAAGGAGGAGGTGGAAGTGGGTGACAACCAGTGATAATGAGAGACAGAGTCTATGACAATGACAAAAGGAGGAAGAGAGTGGCAACGAGAAGAGACAGCAGCAGCGGGGAGGAACGAACGAGACAGTAACAGTAAGAGAGAGCAAGGGGGAGACCGTGACAGTGAGAGGAGGCAATACCAGGAGGACAGAACGACGGAGACATTGGCGGTGGCACAGGAGACAAAATGATTATGACAATGAACTGAGTTGAATTAGTGAGTGAGAGTGGGCAGTTGGGAGTGGTTGGGTGTGTCGCGACTTAGAGCGACAGACTAGTGGATATGAGCGAGTTACAGCTAGGGGAGCTTGTGGGAGTTAGAGGTGAGATGCACGCTAAGAAGGAAGCCAAATATGATCGCGTGCCAAACTTTTTGGGAAGATACTTAAAGGTGTTGACGAAGTTAGGATGAGGCAGCTCGTTCCCCACTTTTCAGTCGGCGTCTTTTAAATAAACAGGAACATATTCGCGTTTTTTGTGCTCGGATAGGAGCATTTTTCCGCTGTCATCTATTGATGTAACTTAACAACGTTATGTGCCTTTGTACTTGCAGATAAACTCGTTTCGACGTCTCGAAGCGAAACTGGAGCAACTCACCTTCTGTAGGGGCGCCTTCATCCATCACGGCATCTCTCGATGGTACAGACTGTCGCGTTACCATAAGCCTCGTAGCATCTAAAACAAGTTGTTCACAAGTACGTACAGGGTTTAGGAGGACTACAACGCGAAAACTACGAGACGTACAGAAAAAGAAGACGCCAGTAGTACAGAGCATTGCACCAAATTTCAAATGGCGATATTTTGACGAACGGCACACCGAGAGATAGTACATGCCGACAAACTATCCGCTCCGTATTCTCCCAGTGAATTAATTCGCGCCTGCGGGTAGGCAACTCAATGAACAGAATTCAGAATCGGGCTGCTCGCGCGGTGTCTTTTTCACCTCCAACCGCACGAACCGATGTGTTCTTTTAGCTGTATAAATACGTGGCGCGTCACAAGTGCTGCCGATATTTTAGCAACTGTAGTGTGAGTTGAAAACTTGGAGAAAGGCTCAGTACAATGACATGTTACTTTTATCTAGGAGGTTTCGTAGTTCCCGTGCAATCGTCTTCAGAAGACCAGGAGATACTTATGAACAAGAGCGTATAAATCGTGTACATCTTCGCCGAGATGGCTGGAATAGACGACAGAGGGATAGAGAAACAATTAAAATCGCTCAAAAGAGGAAAGGCCGCTGGACCTGATGGGATACCAGTTCGATTTTACACAGAGTACGCGAAGGATCTTACCCCCTTCTTGCAGCGGTGTACCGTAGGTCTCTAGAAGATCCTAGCGTTCCAAAGTGTTGGAAAAGGGCACAGGCCATCCCCGTCGATCAGATGTGCAGAACAATAGACCTATATCTCTAACGTCGGTCACTTGTAGAATTTTGGAACACGTATTATGTTCGAGTATAATGACTTTTCTGGAGTCTAGAAATCTACTCTGCAGGAATCAGCATGGGTTTCGAAAAAGACGATCGTGTGAAACCCAGCTCGCGCTATTCGTCCACGAGACTCAGAGGGCCATAGACACGGGTTCCCAGGTAGATGCCGTGTTTCTTGACTTCCGCAAGACGTTCGATACAGTTCCCCACAGTCGTTTAATGAACAAAGTAAGAGCATATGGACCATCAGACCAACTGTGTGATTGGATTGAAGCGTTCCTCGATAAACAGAACGCAGCATGTCATTCTCAATGGAGAGAAGTCTTCCGAAGTAAGAGTGATTTAAGGTGTGCCAGAGGGGAGTGTCGTAGGACCGTTGCTATTCACAATATACATAAATGACCTTGTGGATGACATCGGAAGTTCACTGAGGCTTTTTGCGGATGATGCTGTGGTATATCGTGAGGTTGTAACATTGGAAATTTGTACTAAAATGCAGGAGGATCTGCAGCGAATTGACGCATGGTGCAGGGAATGGCAATTGAATCTCAATGTAGACAAGTGTAACGTGCTGCGAATACATAGAAAGATAGATCCCTTATCATTTAGCTACAACACGAGTATAGCAGGTCAGCAACTGGAAGCAGTTAATTCCATAAATTATCTGGGAGTACGCATTAGGAGTGATTTAAAATGGAATGATCATATAAAGTTGATCGTCGGTAAAGCAGATGCCAGACTGAGATTCATTGGAAGAATCCTAAGGAAATGCAATCCGAAAACAAAGTAGGTTACAGTACGCTTGTTCTCCCACTGCTTGAATACTGCTCAGCAGTGTGGGATCCGTACCAGATAGGGTTGATAGAAGAGATAGAGAAGATCAAACGGAGAGCAGCGCGCTTCGTTACAGGATCATTTAGTAATCGTGAAAGCGTTAGGGAGATGATAGATAAACTCCAGTGGAAGACTCTGCAAGAGAGACGCTCAGTAGCTTGGTACGGGCTTTTGTTGAAGTTTCGAGAACATTTCTTCACCGAAGAGTCAAGCAGTATATTGCTCCCTCCTACGTATATCTCACGAAGAGACCATGAGGATAAAATCAGAGAGATTAGAGCCCACACAGAAGCATACCGACAATCCTTCTTTCCACGAACAATACGAGACTGGAATAGAGGGGAGAACCGATAGAGGTACTCAAGGTACCCATCGCCGCACACCGTCAGGTGGCTTGCGGAGTATGGATGTAGATGTAGATGTAGATGTAGAAGAGATGGACTGACCTGTGTTATCTGCTGACGCGAAAGCAACTGAGACGGTTGGGAGCTGCTGGAATTCGCAGCGCGTGTTCTGTGGGATCCTCATTCACACACCAGATGGCCGCCGTTCCACAGTGGGACAGTCTCGAGAAGAAACTTCTCCGGCACTACACGGACATCGTCCAGGGGAGGACCCGAGCACTTTACAATGTACCCACCAGAGCGAAGAGTCCAGTTCCATTTCACAAATGTGATCACTGCATAACACGCCTGGCCTAGTGACATAGCGCATTATGTTGTTGAAAAATGCCACTGCTGTCGGGAAACATGTTCGACATGAAGGGGTGTATGTCGCCTGCAACCAGTGTACGATACTCCTTAGCCGTCATGGTGCCGTGAAAGAGCTTCACTGGACCCATCAATGCCCACGTGAATGTTCTCCATGACATAATCGTGCCACCGTCTGCTTGTCACTGTCCCACAGTACACGTGTCAAGGAGCTTTTCCCCTGGAAAACGATGGATTCGCGCCCTGCCATGTGCAAGATGAAGAAGGTATCGGGATTCACAAGACCATACAACGCTCTGCCATTGCACCAACGTCCAGTGACGATGGTTCAAAATGGCTCTGAGCACTATGGGACTTAACATCTGAGGTCATCAGTACCCTAGAACTTAGAACTACTTAAACCTAACTAACCTAAAGACATCACACACATGCACGCCCGAGGCAGGATTCGGACCTGCGACCGTAGCAGTCGCGCGTTTCCGGACTGAAGCGCCTAGAACCGCCTGGCCACCGCGGCCGGCCCTCATTCTACGCGCGGGCAGCACGCTCACTGATACTAGATGCGCCGCGCATGTGTCTCAGTAGCAGCCATCTCTCGCCAGGGGCTCTATTCTGTATCGTTCATCTCGATCGGTGTAGTTTGTTCGTTTCGGTAGTGACGTCATTTTCTGTTCTTTATCGAAATATCCTATTCAGTAAGCTTCTGAGAGTTGTTACCGAACGGTCCTTCCACCGATTTTACGACAATTGTACCGAGAGGTTTTGGATTTCGGTTGATTCCTGTGTCTCCCACTTCTCTAAGCACCACAGGCTCGGTGGTGGTGAGGGGGACACTGTGGCCAGGCCTCGGGTTTCGACGCCACCCTACTTTGCTCCCCGAGCCCCCACTGCTCCACTACACCCAAAAAAAAAGTGGTTAGCGCGCGGGATTGCTACATGTAAGGACACGGGTTCACGCATGGATGGATGAAATTTTCTTTTTTTCCTGTTCATATATGCAACACGTTCTGAGACATCGTTATTCGTTAAGATTTTTCTGCCATATTACTTACATGTAAGGGCGCACTTCCTCAGTAATGATTTCGTGATTTCTGTGTGTTTAAAATATGAAATATGAAATTGTTGGAGACGAAATTGCTGTGAGTGAAACAACCGACAGTGACCTTTATATTTTTTCTTGTCACAAATAATTCACCATTTTTTCCGAATATGTAGTGATTTCCGAGTATAGCGGCTAGACAGGAATCTATGAGCACAACTTAAATTACTGGGAATGTAACTAGCAGCAGTCATCTTCATGATCTTGCTTGTCACAAGTCTTTATCTGCGATCGAATCCTCAACAACAGTAGACAGAGATGAAAGGTCTCTGCCGTAATGTTTTTAGACTGTGGCACCACATACAAAATATTTTCAATCATGAGATGCATGTTACAAACTTCGACAAACTGCAGGAGCTCTCGAAAACGCGTTTTTTCAATTTTATTTTTAAGACGGAAATCGTTGACGTATCGTATAGGGAAATAGGCCACTTCATCATTTGGATTTCTAGGAGAGAGTTATCACTACATTCTGTTTATCTTCTTATTCTTTTAGCACAGGCTACAAATACTGGCAATAACTGTACAGTAATAAGTGCCTCTCCATATCCAGGGTTGCTGTTATTGTTTCAAATGAATTACCCATAAACGACAATCACAATAGCAATCGTTAGCAATCTTTCTGGGTCACTAAACTGTGAACCTACCAATCTCATTTTCGTTCGACATTTCCGCTGGTATTTTAGCAATACTCCGTACTGCGAAAACGCAAGTTTGGTAGTGCGAAGAATAGCGCGCCTGTGTCGTCTGCTAGCCGCCTTGTGTTGGTGGCGCTGTGCGCGCTGCAGTGCGCATGCGCCGATGTGCGGCCGCTTGCTTTTGATCGGCTTGCGCGACGCGAACCGACAACAGCGCTTCGGTTCTCTAGACCCGAACGGTATCGCTACCGAAATGCATGCTGAATAATGATGGGAGTCGAATTCGAGTACTAGACCGTTCGGTGGTCTTGAGTACCAAAACGATCGGCACAATGGCGGAAAGATACAGGATAGGGCCCCAGATAACGCATCGCCTGGACGGGTTTAGGTGGTCGTAATATCCTGGTCGATCCGTCTATACGGCAGGTGAAAATTGCCCTTGACCAATTGCAGAGCGACTGGCCTGGAAGACACCGCTTTTTCCACTCGGCATTCAGTGTGCGTGGCGAGGGCCGACGCTGTGAGCGGTTGGTTACCGCGGCCGGCAGCGCAGGTGCAGGCGGGTGGCGGCGTCACGGCCAAGCCCGCCATCACGCCGTGTTTGGCTGCGGACGCGCGCGTCGAGTCCCGGTGCCCGGCCGTGTCTGTGGCTGTGTGCGGGGCACGTAGCGGAGTGGCTGGCCCACTTGCTGCCCTCCCGCTGGAACTGGAACTCACTGCCTCCGAATGCCCCACATAGCGATGAAGCAAGAACTCACCTATCTGCTACACCACTGGCCATTAAAATTGATGCAGCATGAAGATGAGGCGCTACAGACGCGAAATTTAACCGACAGAAAGAAGATGCTGTGATATGCAAATGATTAGCTTTTCAGAGCAATCACGCGAGGTTGGCGCCGGTGGCGACACCTACTACGTACTGACATGAGGAACGATTCCAGCCGATTTCTCACACACAAACAGCAGTTGACCGGCGTTGCCTGGTGAAACGTTGTTGTGATGCCTCATGTAAGGAGGAACAATGCGTACCATCACGTTTCCGACTTTGATAAAGGTCGGATTGTAGCCTATCGCGATTGCGGTTTATCGTATCGCGACATTGCTGCTCGCGTTGGTCGAGATCCAATGACTGTTAGCTGAGTATGGAATCGGTGGGTTCAGGAGGGTAATACGGAACGCCGTGCTGGATCACTAGCAGTCGAGATGACAGGCATCTTATCCGCATGGCTGTAACGGACCGTGCAGCCACGTCTCGATCCCTGAGTCAACAGATGGGGACGTTTGCGAGACATCAACCATCTGCACGAACATTTCGACGACGTTTGCAGGAGAATGGACTATTAGCTCGGAGACCATGGCTGTGGTTACCCTTGACGCTGCATCACAGCGATGGTGTACTCTACGACGAACCTGGGTCTGCGAATGGCAAAACTTCATTTTTTCGGATGAATCCAGGTTCTGTTTACAGCGTCATGATGGTCGCATCCGTGTTTGGCGACATCGCGGTGAACGCACATTGGAAGCTTGCATTCGTCATCGCCATACTGGCGTATCACCCGGCGTGATGGTATGGGGTGCCATTGGTTACACGTCTCGGTCACCTCCTGCTCGCATTGACGGCACTTTGAACAGTGGACGTTACATTTCAGATGTGTTACGACCCGTGGCTCTACCCTTCATTCGATCCCTGCGAAACCCTACATTTCAGCAGCATAATGCACGACCGCATGTTGCAGGTCCTGTACGGGCCTTTCTGGATACAGAAAATGTTCGACTGCTGCCCTGGTCAGCATATTCTCCAGATCTCTCACCAATTGAAAACTTGGTGGCTGAGCAACTAGCTCGCCACAATACGCCAGTCACTACTCTTGATGAACTGTGGTATCGTGTTGAAGCTTTGGGCAGCTGTACCTGTACACGCCATCCAAGCTCTGTTGGACTCAATGCCCAGACGTATCAAGGCCGTTATTACGGCCAGAGGTAGTTGTTCTGCGTACTGATTTCTCCGGATCTATTCACCCAAATTGCGTGAAAATGTAATCACATGTCAGTTCTAGTATAATATATTTGTCCAATGACTACCCGTTTCTCATCTGTATTTCTTCTTGATGTAGCAGTTGTAATGGCCAGTAGTGTAAAAATCACAGTGATTGAGAAGTCATAGGTATCACAATAAAAACTTTAAAGAAACTGGCTGCGAGTTCAGTCACAAATATGAGTCTGAAGTAACATTTAACATTCAACGCCGTGTGTCATCTGTTGGCCGAATTTAGTATTTCTTCCTGTGAACCATGGCGGAATTTCGTACTTTTTCCTGTGAACCTTTTGTCTAGCTGCGATTTCAATGATCAGTCGGAAGTAGCAAAGCCGAAGATAACATTCAACGCCGTGTGCCATCTGACGGCATAAGTTCGTACTACGGTTTTTCTTAGTGACGCGCTATCAACAGAGTTTTCTGTTACAATTTGCAGCTGGAAGTCGCAAGTAGTAACTACAGACCGCAGTTAACATCAGATGCCGTACGCCAACTGTTGTCCAACGTCCGTACTTCTTTCTAAGAACCGTGTGTGTCGCGGTATGGATCTATTACATGCTTACTCCGTCTTCAGGCCACGAGTGGCCTACCGGGACCATGCGACCGCCGTGTCATCCTCAGTTGAGGATGCGGATAGGAGGGGCGTGGGGTCTGCACACCGCTCTCCCGGTCGTTATGATGGTATTCTTGACCGAAGCCGCTACTATTCGGTCGAGTAGCTCCTCAATTGGCATCGCGAAGGTGAGTGCACCCCGAAAAATGGCAACAGTGCATGGCGGCCCGGATGGTCACTCATCCAAGTGCCGACCACGCCCGACAGCGCTTGACTTTGGTGATATCACGGGAACAGGTATTACATGCTTACGGTCGAAGAAATGAACTGAGAAGCGGTTGAGAATTGTTGCAGCCGAGAAATGTGAAGGCCAAATAAACGTTGTGCTAACAGACAGATCTATAGCGTAGCCTGGAATTTTCGTGACATATTTAAACACACTCCTCATGATAAAACCTAATGGAAAGGGAAATAAAGTCTCGTGCTGCTTAACAGAGCCTAGGGGAACTATGCGGGAGATCCACAAAGACTCGGCAAGGTCCTAATGGAGGTGGTTTACCGCTGCCTTCCTCCGGCCGTAATGGGGATGAATGATGATGAAGAAGACGACACAGCAACAGCCAGTCATCTCTGGGCAGGTGAAAATCCCTGTCCCCGCTGGGAATCGAACCTGAGACCCTGTGCTCGAGAGACCACGAGCGGCGGACATAAAAGCTAATACTGCAGGGTAATTTCAGAAAACAGATGATGTGTGTTACACAAATTCATCGTACATAAATTTCTAAAAATGCAATCTTATGTCTACTGTGTAACTTTTACCAAACTGTATTCACAAGACGGATATTTTTTCCGACAGTACCACACGCAGTTAAACTTTTGTCAGTATTTTCAAATATTCCATTAATATTACTGTTATCACGTGCGATTAGACCCTGTTGATCACGCAAAGCTTCTTGATTCTTTTTCCTTTTTATCCACACAGCTCCCATTTTTTTCCGCACGGGCTCCCATCCTTTCCTCTGTCCATTTTGTTTCTCCTTCCTTCGGAGCTTCGTTCTCTGCCTTAACTTTCCATCTGTTAACTTTCTGCTTAAATACCTTTCTGTCCAAAATATGTAAATAATTTATATGAGCTTTTTGTAGGTCCTTTTTGACCTCGTGTATCCAGGCATCAAGCAAAGCTTCTTGATTCTTTTTCCTTTTTTTCCAGACTGCTCTAATTTTTCCTCTCTCCATTTTGTTCCTTCTATGTATTTAATAATTTTGTGCGTAGGTCTTGTTTTGGGAAGCCTAGAGAAGTGACCATAAAATTTTAATAGCCTTTTTCTAATGCCTGCTACTAGGTTGGCCAATTTCTCAGCTGTTTGATGAGATTGTAGTGGGCTGTGTGTGTGTGTGGGGGGGGGAGTGTGTTAGGTTTCACACTTTGCATAAACGATGTCCCTATGTTCATTCACAAACTTAGAAACTAACCAACTTCTGACGGCAACTTTTCCATTTATGCTGTCAGTCGTATTGTGAATTGTCGCTATATTGAATGACTGACAATATGGTTCAGATGCTTGTGAACGTAAAGACGTGGTTGGAATCCGTATGCTAAACATGAAATCTTATGTCCTGTGTGGTAATTCGTGTTATGATTCTCAACATCACACTATCAATATTTCCACACTTGTTCCATTTGTATAAAACTAAAGCCAAAGGAATAACATACGTAAAACATACTTAATACTGACTGTTTTGTTGAGATGAAATTTTATCTGAGGGCAGGCTTATCTTTCGTATATCATATAACGACTAAGGAAGAACGGTTGGAAATATTAATAATAGCAGTTCACGTGACTTTTGGGTTATTCAAACGTTACATTAGGACCCGACAAATAATCGCCTACACAGACGGGAACATATTTCTCGGTTGCACTGGCAGAGTTCACTTGTTACATGCGACTAATGACAGTGGAACGTCTACGGTGACAAATCGCAAAAGTCACAGAAATCGCAGGAGTAGCAAAATCGCAGAAGTCGCAGAAATAGCGGAGGGACACAAGTCGTAAATTCGTTAACTGCGACTCTTAACTGCTATAAATCGCAGTTAAGAATCGTGCTTACCGAAAAGTAGCATTCACAGAAATCACTGGTATCGGAAAATCGCAGTTTAGCCCATCCCTACCTCCACACCGACCGAGCTGAGGGTGGAGTCCATGTCCGCGCCCAGACATGTGGGGGCAGTGGGGGGAAGGACTGGCGGGGGCATCCCACACCCTGGTAGACCATCAAACAGTTCGCTAAATAAGGCGTATTACTCAGAGCGGTGACCGTTTACGCTTTTGTTTACCAAACAGAAACCAGTTTTTTACTATACTTCCGGGATGCCGGACCGTGGACATATCGATGTTTCGTCTCGCTTTCAGAGCGAAAGAGAATTTATGTTACAGATCATCTCATTGTACGCTGAGGTTCCACAATAAAATAAACTAACATGAAAGGAACATCTGGACGACAATAAAAGATAAAAGTCATTACGAGTTAGAGATGTTAGGATCTTCACATCCCAATGTAACAGAGAAAGACGTGAAGAGAGGAACTATCTACTCGTTTTACATAACCAGGAATGGAACAGAATAAGGAAATAGATGCTTTTCGATTATTTCACAGACGAACGAATTCTAACAAGTTATTAAAAGTTTCACTGTCAATTCGGAGAAATATAACGGAATCATTAGTTTTTATGCACAATATTCTCTTTAACCCCTCCCCCCCCCCCCCCTCGCATGAACCATGCATCTTGACGTTGGTGGGGAGGCTGCGTGCCTCAGCGATACAGACAGCCGTACTGTAGGTGCAACCACAACGGAGGGGAATCTTGAGAGGCCAGACAAACGTGTGGTTCCTAAAGAGGGGCAGCAGCCTTTTCAGTAGTTTCAGGGGCAACAGTCTGGATGATTGACTGATCTGCCCTTGTAACACAAAACGGCCTTCCTGTACTGATACTGCGAATGGCTGGAAGCAAGGGGAAACTACAGCCATAATTTTTCCCGAGAGCATGCAGCTTTACTGTATGATTAAATGATGATGGCGTCCTCTTGGGTAAAATATTCCAGAAGTAAAATTGTCCCCCATTCGGATCTCCGGGAGGGTATTATCAGGAGCAACAAGAATGGCGTTCTACGTATCGGGAGATGGAATGTCAGATTCCTTGATTTAAAAAGCCAAATGCATAGCATGAAGTTAGATATACTGGCAGTTAAAAAGGGAAATGCATAGGTTAAGGTTACATATAGTGGGAATTAGTGAAGTTCGGTGGCAGGAGGAGCAAGACTTCTCGTCAGGTGACTACAGGGTTACAAATACAAAATCAAATAGGGGTAATGCAGGAGCAGGTTTAATAATGAATAAAAAAAATAGGAGCGCGTGTAAGTTACTACTAACAGCATAGTGATCGCATTATTGTAGCCAAGTAGACACGAATCCCGTGCCTACCACACTAGTACAAGTTTATATGTCAACAAGCTCCGCAGACGACGAAGATATTGAAGAAACGTATAATGAGGTAAAATAAATTACTCAGGTAGTGGAGGGAAACGAAAATTTAGTAGTCATGGATGACTGCGATTCGATAGTAGGAAAAGCAAGAGAAGGAAACGTAGTAGGTGAATATGGAATGGGGGTAAGAAATGAAAGATGGAGGCGCCTGGTAAAATTCTGCACAGAGCATAACTTAATCATAGCTAACACTTTGTTCAAGAATAATGAAAGAAGGTTGTATACATGGAAGAGGCATGGAGAAACTGGAAGGTTTCAGGCAGATTATACAATGGTAAGAAAGACATTTAGGTTCAAATGGCTCTGAGCACTATGGGACTTAAATGCTGAGGTTATCAGTCTCCTAGAACTTGAAACAACGTAAACCTAACTAACTTAAGGACATCACACACATCCATGCCCGAGGCAGGATTCGAATCTGCGACCGTAGCGGCCGCGCGGTTCCAGACTGTAGCGCCTAGAACCGCTCGGCCACTCCGGCCGGCAGAGATTTAGGAAGCAGGTTCTAAACTGTAAGACATTTCCAGGGGCTGATGTGCACTCTGAACAAAATCTATTGGTTATGAAGTGTAGATTAAAACTGAAGAAACTGCAAAAAGGTGGGAATTTAAGGACTTGGGACCTGGATAAACTGACAGAACCAGAGGTTGTACAGAGTTTCAGGGAGAGCATTAGGCAACGATTGACAGGAATGAGGGAAAGAAATACAGTAGAAGAAGAGTAGGTAGCTTTGAGGAATGAAGCAGTGAAGGCATCAGAGGATCAAGTAGGTAAAAAGACAAGGGCTAGTAGAAATCATTGGTAACAGAAGATATACATTGAATTTAATTGATGAAAGGAGAAAATGCAAAAATGTAGTAAATGAAGCAGGCAAAAAGGAATACAAACGTCTCAAAAATGGCTAAGCAGGGATGGCTAGAGGACAAATGTAAGGATGTAGAGGCATAAATCACTAGGGGTAAGATAGATACTGCCTACAGGAAAATTAAAGAGAACCTTGGCGAAAAGAGAACCACATGTATGAATATCAAGCGCTCAGATGGAAACCTAGTTCTAAGGAAAGAAAAGTTTAAGGAGCATATAGAGGGTCTATAAAAGGGCAATGTACTTGAAGACAGTATTATGTAAATGGAAGAGGATGTTGATGAAGACGAAATGGGGGATATGATACTGCGTGAAGTGTATGACAGAGCACTGAAAGACCAAAGTCGAAACAAGGCCCTGGGAGTGGACAACATTCCATTAGAACTACTGACAGCCTTGGGAGAGGCAGCCCTGACAAAGCTCTGCCATCTGGTCAGGAAGATGTATGAGACAGGCGAAAAGACTTCAAGAAAAATATGGTAACTACAATCCCAAAGAAAGCAGATGTTGACAGATGTGAAAATTACCGAACTATCAGTTTAATAAGTCACGGCTGCAAAATACTAACGCGAATTCTTTACAGACGAATGGACAAACTGGTAGAAGCCGACCTCAGGAAAGATCATTTTGGATTCCGTGGAAATACTGGAACACGTGAGGCAATACTGACCCTACGACTTATCTTAGAAAATAGATAAGGAAAGCACAACCTACGTTTCTAGCATTTGTAGACTTAGAGAAAGCTTTTGACAATGTTGACTGGAATACTGTCTTTCAAATTCTGAAAGTGGCAGGAATAAAATACAGGGAGCGAAAGGCTAGTTACAATTTACCAGATGTCAGTTATAAGATTCGAGGGGCATGAAAGGGAAGCAGTGGTTGGGGAGGGAGTGAGACAGGGTTTCAGTCTATCCCCGATGTTGTTCAATCTGTATATTGAGCAAGCAGTAAAGGAAACAAAAGAAAAATTCTACTCCAAACTGATCTTCCCCGATTTCAGAACGATGTATACCGTATGTCAGTCACAGTTTGCACTAGCAACAAGGCAGCAGTATCTGTTTATTACGTTTACATTTGTGCAAGTTATTGAGATCATACGTACACAATAGGTTGAGAAAGGAAGTCTGGGATAAAAGCTTACAGATATGTAACGTTTATTTGTAAGTCAATGTGAATCGTTGCATATAATTGATTGGCCATTCATGCAGTAAAAGACGTATTAAAACTTTTAAAATAGAATACTGATCGAAAAGTCCAACAGTCCCCAATATCTGTATTTCTTGAAGTCGGTGAGAGACTCACACAACCGGTTTCGCAGATTTTAAGTTGCATCTTCTGGTGTACATCTGCACAGAAATTTTCATAAATTAACGCTTTGAAAATATCTCAGATAACTTCATTTCCCCATTACCAAAGTACTGAGTGAACAGATTTAAAGTAAGGGAGAAAATAGTTTACTCATCTGATTAAGAAATTAGGTGCGGGCCACATACGCCCCTCAAAGAACGGGTCCATTCGTATATAATGAATAAGATTTGTAATGTTTCATACCCCCCCCCCCTCCCCTCCAACGGTATCCTTACCTTGTCGTGGTGATGGGGCTTGCGTGGTCAAATGATCCTGAGAGCTAAGCCGGTAGGGCCTCCCAAGCTGGACAGGTCGAAGGTGATGATCCAGACTAAATGGGATACTGGTCCTCCAGGCTGGGAGTCGGACGTGGGACTAACAACCTCACCTCGTAAAACCAGTCGTGTTACGAAAGCTAAAGAGAAGCCTCGGATACAGAACAGGCACCCAGTACAACGAACTAAGCATAGGAAAGGACTACGATTTGGAACATGGAATGTACAGTCTCTGTACAAACCTGGGGCGGCAATGACTTTAGTTAGAGAATTGGAAAAGCAGAAAATGTTGTTGGTTGCTCTCCAGGAAGTTCGGTAAGAAGGTACAGGGACAATAGACGTAGAAAATCACACAATATTCTACGGGGAAGCAGTCAAGCACAGTTTTGGAACTGGTTTCTTTGTTAACAAAGACATTGTACCAATGTTAAAGAATCTTACGGCAGTGAACCCAAGAATCTCAGATCGAGCTTTATCAGTGAAACACCACCAACTTACCTTTGTGAAATTTCATGTACCAACAGAGGAAAGTGAAGATCAAGTAAAGGATATATTCTATGCAGAGATGGAAGATGTCATGGATTCCATCCCTAAAAACAGCTGTAGAATTCTCATCGGTGATCCCACTTCCAAGACTGGAAAGGAGACCAGCTTTACTCCCACAATAGGCCTTCACAAACTACGTGAAAATAGTAACGACAACGGAATAAGGCTAATTAGCTTTGCTACGTCCAAGGGCATGTTTATCAGTAGCACTAACTTCCCACATAGACAGGTGCACAAGGGAACATGGGTATCCCCAGGTGGAAAAACAGTCAACCAAATACACCACAATTAACGCAGAAGCCAGGAATTGGATTATGGGTTTAAGAAATTCCCGTGGGGCTGTGTGTGTTTCCGACCATTTCCTGGTTAAAAGTCAACTCAGAGTCACCCAAACCAAACCAAAGAAGTGAACTAAAGAAAGTGGCAAGTTTAGAAATAGAAAAAGTAGGACAGCATGAAACCAGAAATGAACTTCAAGTTGAGATCAGGAATCGTTCTACAGTACTGCCGGAAACTGAGGACTCAGATGTAAATCAGCAATGGGAAGAAATTAGAAATGTGGTTACAAAGGCTGCAGGAGCAGTAATTGGAAAAAGAGTGACGAGGAAGAATGAATGATTGAATGAGGTCTGTGAAGAGGCGGTCAACAGAAGAAAAGAAGCCCGTGACAAGTGGTTACAGTCGACAACTGATTAGAGCAGTAAGGCAGAATTTGACAGAGTCCGAAAAGAAACACAAGCGGTATTGCAGAGAGGAAAGAGGAAGTTCGTGAGTGGGGTTATTACAGAAGCAGAAGAAGATTTCTGCAGATAGGTCAACTATCTGAGAAAATCTTACATATAAACCCGCTGAGAAATTCATAAAGAAATGCCAAAGGAGAGATGCTGACAAATGAATATCAAATTGCAAAGAGATGGGAAGAATATTTCAGTGATTTGTTAAATTGTGAAGACCCAACGACACTCTTTAACTTCCCCCTACCACAGACAGCAGACCCTCAATACCTATCACCAACAGTAGAAGAGGCCAGGAAGCAGATAAAACGGCTTAAAAAGGACAGAAGTCCAGGAGAAGATGACATCCATGCTGAAATAATTCAGGAAGCGGGTGAATACATTGTCACGAGGTTCCACAAATTAACAGGGATCATTTGGAACACTGAAGACATTCCAGAAGACTGGAGGAATGCACTAATCTGTCCCATCCACAAGAAGAATGACCGAATGGCATGTGAAAACTACCGTTGTATCTCTCTGCTCAATATTTGTTATCAGATCTTCTCGAACTGTCTTCTAGATCTAATCCAACCGTTGTCAGACACCATTATTGGAGAATATCAAGGAGGATTTCGTCACGGGAGATCTACTATCGACCAAATCTATGTCCTACGCCGTATCGTAGAAAAAAGGTGGGAATTTGGCCAAGAACTACATATGCTGTTTGTTGACTTCAGAAAAACATATGATTGCATTCATCGGGAAAGTATGCTGAGATGTCTGGAAGAGTTCGGTTTTGCCAAGAAACCAGTAAGCCCCACGAAGGCCTATCTGGTGGACACTACAGCAAAGGGAAAAATTGGAAATAAGGTGACTGAAGCATTCAAAATAAAAACTGGGCTACAGCAGGGCGATGGACTATCACCTGTTCTTTTCAGTCTCGCATTAGAGAAGGCAATGCCAGAAATGTCATCTAATGAACTCAGAGGAGTCCAGACCGGGGATGTGAACATCAAGTACCTCAGATATGCCGATGGTATAGCGCTACTATCTGGATTGCAAGAAGAATTAGGGGAAATGGCTGGCATTCTGGAAACAACAGCGAGGAAAATTGGACTTTAAATCAATCGTGACAAGAGGGAATACATGGTTCTACACCGTAGACATAATGAAACTCAATAATCACTTCCGCCCTTACAGACAGCTGAAGGTTCTTACCGTCAAGTCAGGGAGTTGAAATATCTGGGCACAGTATTCAGAGATGAACCATCCAGTAAAATGGAAATACAGGCAAGACTACAGGCAGGTAATCGCTTTTTCCACAGCCTTAATGCTCTCCTCAAAACCAGAAGTTTGTCAAGACATTTCAAATTAAACATCACAAAACACTCCTACAGCCAGCAGTACTATATGAATGTGCCACGTGGAGTACAACCAAGCAAGATTTGAACAGACTGAAGCCGGCCGGTGTGGCCGAGCGGTTCTAGGCGCTACAGTCTGAAACCGCGCTGCTGCTACGGTCGCAGGTTCGAATCCTGCTTCGGGCATGGATGTGTGTGATGTCCTTAGGTTAGTTAGGTTTAAGTAGTTATAAGTTCTAGGGGACTGATGACCTCAGATGTTAAGTCCCATAGTGCTCAGCGCGATTTGAACCATTTGAACAGACTGATGGTATTTGAAAGGAAAGTCCTTCGGGCCAGTTTACGATAATTAGAGTGAAAAATGGAGGATTCGTCATAATACAGAGTTGTATGATATTTTCAAAGAGCTGAACATCGTGGATATAACGAAGAAACGCCGACTCCAGTGGGCAGGGCATGTTGCTCGAATGCAGGACAACCGGTGGCAGAAAACTGTACTCAACACCAGGCCAACCGGCAGAAGGGCCGTAGGATGACCTAGAACTCGATGGAGCGACTGCGTATCCAAAGACCTTCAGAGTGTAACTGCTGGAAGGATGGCAGAAGAGCTGAAGACAGGCTGGAGGCAATCTCTCAAAGCAGCGCGCGGTCCATTGGTCCTGTTCGTGTAAAGTAAGTAATTTTTCATACCAAAATATAGTTACTTACAATTCTATGTTATACTGAACAGGGAACTGTTACGGAATACCGCCGAGTAATAGCTGGCATGGTTAGGCAAAGTTCTCAGCCTTCTTCAATCGATAAAAATATCATCAATGATCAGTGTCCGGTCTATAAAACTGAATGAATGAAATTAGCAATCAGAAACTGATCACAGACTAAAAAACAGTGAAGTGGTGAATGGAAATACAAAAGAGGTGGGGATAGTCCCATGTCATGTGGAACAACTGAGTTGGCATCACGATGAGCTGTCTGTCACTTGACCGATTAAAGTATGATGCTGTGGCCCCACGTCAAGCAAGGGACGATGCCAGAACCCAATATTTTTCTGTATAACATTCACGCGGGTCTTATAATAATTTATGTTTTGATAGAAAGACGTGATATTCAACTCAACTGAATTGATGCCCCACCCCATGCTCTACTATCAACAAAGACAACACACATTTCGAGTTACATATTAGACACAAGTACACACCAGGAACATTTTGACAGTAACATATGCAGCCTTGCCGGAATTTAGCACTGTGCTCGAAGTATACAAGCGAGTGAACAGAGTATGTGTGCACTCGTAGGTAAAGTATTCAGAAAATCACGAAATTCACGACCGAACTACACTCCTGGAAATGGAAAAAAGAACACATTGACACCGGTGTGTCAGACCCACCATACTTGCTCCGGACACTGCGAGAGGGCTGTACAAGCAATGATCACACGCACGGCACAGCGGACACACCAGGAACCGCGGTGTTGGCCGTCGAATGGCGCTAGCTGCGCAGCATTTGTGCACCGCCGCCGTCAGTGTCAGCCAGTTTGCCGTGGCATACGGAGCTCCATCGCAGTCTTTAACACTGGTAGCATGCCGCGACAGCGTGGACGTGAACCGTATGTGCAGTTGACGGACTTTGAGCGAGGGCGTATAGTGGGCATGCGGGAGGCCGGGTGGACGTACCGCCGAATTGCTCAACACGTGGGGCGTGAGGTCTCCACAGTACATCGATGTTGTCGCCAGTGGTCGGCGGAAGGTGCACGTGCCCGTCGACCTGGGACCGGACCGCAGCGACGCACGGATGCACGCCAAGAACGTAGGATCCTACGCAGTGCCGTAGGGGACCGCACCGCCACTTCCCAGCAAATTAGGGACACTGTTGCTCCTGGGGTATCGGCGAGGACCATTCGCAACCGTCTCCATGAAGCTGGGCTACGGTCCCGCACACCGTTAGGCCGTCTTCCGCTCACGCCCCAACATCGTGCAGCCCGCCTCCAGTGGTGTCGCGACAGACGTGAATGGAGGGACGAATGGAGACGTGTCGTCTTCAGCGATGAGAGTCGCTTCTGCCTTGGTGCCAATGATGGTCGTATGCGTGTTTGGCGCCGTGCAGGTGAGCGCCACAATCAGGACTTCATACGACCGAGGCACACAGGGCCAACACCCGGCATCATGGTGTGGGGAGCGATCTCCTACACTGGCCGTACACCACTGGTGATCGTCGAGGGGACACTGAATAGTGCACGGTACATCCAAACCGTCATCGAACCCATCGTTCTACCATTCCTAGACCGGCAAGGGAACTTGCTGTTCCAACAGGACAATGCACGTCCGCATGTATCCCGTGCCACCCAACGTGCTCTAGAAGGTGTAAGTCAACTACCCTGGCCAGCAAGATCTCCGGATCTGTCCCCCATTGAGCATGTTTGGGACTGGATGAAGCGTCGTCTCACGCGGTCTGCACGTCCAGCACGAACGCTGGTCCAACTGAGGCGCCAGGTGGAAATGGCATGGCAAGCCGTTCCACAGGACTACATCCAGCATCTCTACGATCGTCTCCGTGGGAGAATAGCAGCCTGCATTGCTGCGAAAGGTGGATATACACTGTACTAGTGCCGACATTGTGCATGCTCTGTTGCCTGTGTCTATGTGCCTGTGGTTCTGTCAGTGTGATCATGTGATGTATCTGACCCCAGGAATGTGTCAATAAAGTTTCCCCTTCCTGGGACAATGAATTCACGGTGTTCTTATTTCAATTTCCAGGAGTGTACAATAAGCACTACTATGTACTGGTAGCAGTACACAAGGACTGTATCAACCAAACTGCTGAATAAAGTATTGGAGTGCAAAGCAAATGAAATCAAATTTTTTGCACGTCTTTGCCCGGAAGTATACACAAAATATTGCCTGTCCGGCGTTTCAAGAGTGTGGCGCTCAGGAAGCAAGTCCGACCTATCGAGGCCCAGTGCATCCACAGACGGGAGGGCTGGTGTGGGGCAGGGGCAGCAGTTGTGCCACCACACGTGTGCTTCCCTTACCACTGCGGCGAGCGTGGCAGGGCTCGTGGCGGCTACGGTACGCACAGGTAATGTGTTCTTGGACCGCCAATGTTGGCAGAGAACAATTCGTGGTCGGAAGTCGGCCGATTTCAACCAGCTTCAGGCGACCCAGAACTGGGTGTCCTCTGTAACGGCGTTGTGAACAAACTGCAAGTACCTCGCCTCTAGATGCCCTATCAAAACTCTTGCACATACCGTTAAGATAGGTTTGCGCACTGAGGGGAACATTACCTTCTCGCCGCGGGTGTAAACTACCCCTCCAGTTTTGATGAAAGGCAAAAGAGAAAGAGGGTCACTGCAGAAAAATGTATTCATACTATCGATTTACAAAGCTGCTGACAATTTATAACCTTAATCGATTTTTTAAATTTATATTGAACATAAACTGCACATAAATGCTGATCTTCTGATAATAATTTCGTATGGCTCAGTGCTAGGTTTTTCAATTGGACGCCGCTGCAACGACTTACATCTACCCCAGTTATCCAACCAGGGAAAGGGGACCCGCAGTTTAACGTGGAATCGGAACCACGTGTGCCCGATAGTGTGGCCGAGCGGTTCTAGGCGGTACAGTCTGGAACCGCGCGACCACTACGGTCGCAGGTTCGAATCCTGCCTCGGGCATGGATGTGTGTGATGTCCTTAACTTAGTTAGGTTTAAGTAGTTCTAAGTTCTAGGGGACTGATGACCTCAGATGTTAAGTCCCATAGTGCTCAGAGCCATCTCGGAACCATGTCTGGCTTCTGGCGACTCACCGTATCCTCGAGAGATGAAGATAGACCGAAAGAATCCGCCCGACCAGAAATCGATCTCGCGACCTCTCGGTTTCCGGGCAGCCGCTCTGCAGCTAGACAATGTGACCCCTCCCCCCACCACCACCACCACCAAGGTCCAATCGCTGTCATCCAGCAAGCCGGGCACGCAACACTTTTTGAACCATATTGTTTGAACGTTTGTTTATTTTGCACAGCGTATAAACGCCAGTTTTGGAAATTTGTAGCGTAACAATAAAACAGAATTTCGAAGTTTGTTGATAATTGTCTTCCAACGTTACCACCCATTGGTGAAGACTAAATTTCACTCTTTGCTTAGCAAAAAGCTGTGCTTGTCCTAAGTGTAAAATGGCGGAACTTTGAGGCTTATAACAGTCACAACAAAAATGATACGCCAACAATAATGATTAACTTCCCAACACAACCGATATCGTTGCTCCATTTCGAACGAAGGCGAGAGCAGTACAGGAGACGTTTCAGTGATTCGGAAGTATACCGGTACTGGTAAGGCCCAGAAGGTAAACAGCAAAGTACAGGGTGTATCAAAAAGCATCAGCCGATTTCGCACGTCTGTATTTCTGAAACTAATAAACATATACAATGAATTTTGTTTTTTGATGAACGGGAACCCCAAAAAGTTTTTTTTTTTTTTTTTTTTTTTTTTTTTTTTTTTTTTTTTTTTTTTTTTTTTTTTTTTTTTGATACCGTTTCATAGGTGTTCGGTATGCCCCCTTTGAGATGCATGGCACATGTCAATGTGACATTGAAACTGTTCCCACACTGCAGCGAGCATGTCTTGAGTTACGACTTCCACAGATCACTTCCTTCATTGTAGTTGGTAACGGAGGCACATAAGCAGTCTTTTATAAATCCCCGCAAGAAGTAAACACATACAGTCAGGCCCGGTGGCCTTGGAGGCCAGTAATGTAAGACTGAGTCATTTGGTCCAGTGCGACCGATCCATCGTTCAGTAATCCTTTGATTTAAAGCGCTTGTAGTGGCTGAATTTCGTATGGTTTCATGTGTAAACGTCGACGGAACACAACGCCAGACGGACATCGGGAGCGTGTTGAGCTGTCGAGCTGCGCGGCGAACGGATTTCTGCGGACTCCATGTGAAAATGTGGCGGATGCTTTTGAAATAATTACTGAATAGGGAAGCATTATCGTTCGATCGGTCGACAACAGCTCGCCTGAGGAATCCGAAATGACAGGACACAATCTTGCAAATACTGTGGATTCAGGTTTTGCGTCCTCACCGTTTTCTCAAATTAGTCAAGACGCATTTTCTGCTTTTCAAAATGCGAATATTGCCGGTTCAAATGCACTGCCGAATAGCAATGAGGAACATGTTTCGGACACCAGTGCATTGTTATTACAATTAATGCAACAAATGGGTCAAAAGCTTCAAAAGTTAGACACAATGGAACAAAATCAGAGACAAACACAGCAAAAGTTAGACACGATGGAACAAAATCAGAGACAAACACAGCAACAGCTTCAAAAGTTAGACTCAATGGAATAAACGCTTGAACAAACACGTGAAGGTTTAACTGCTGAGTTACTCAACATCGAATCGAAATGTCAAAAAGTCTGTAATGACGTAAAAAGACAAATTTGTGAGCATTTTCAACCTATTTTTTCGCGTCATGAAAATGCATTACAGAATCACGAAGCAGCCATAAAAGAACTGCAAAGTATCATTCATGAAAGGTATAGGTTATTGTTAGTCAGGGCCATTCTTATGTATGTCAGATTACGTTGCGCTAAAAATATTGTGTGTCAGTTTAAGCACAGTCATAAATTTTTCTAAGGGGGCGTTTCACGTTCGACGTCTGTGTCAGACACTCGGGGACGGCTCGGTGATTTGCCTTTACACAAACAACCTGTTTCTGGGAATTGTTCTTGCCATCGTGTAACGCTGTGTGCTGTAGGAGGATCCACACCATGCCTAGTACGATAGTCACGCTGAACAGTTATTACTGACCCGCACTGCGCAAAACGTAGAACACAAAACGCCTTCTGTTGTCCCGACACCATTTTTACTGGAACTGAAGTGGGCGCACACTGCTGCTGCCCAGCGAGAACCACGTAAAACTCTTTCCAACAGTACGTTGTTCACGCACATATCTCAAGTAACACAATAGTTACGATTTTTTAAGATCGGGTATTGTTTTTGATACTCACAGTAATTTGTGGCTGACAATTGCGCCAATACGGGATTCCTGGAACGGCCCTTGTTGTGTGGGGCAAACTCGGCGCGAACCGTGCCAGCAAACGATACTTCCCGAGAAGCAGCGGGAGTGTTGGACAATGTGTGTAACTCAGCTGTCGGAGTGACATGTGTCCCTCTCGTCTCGGATGTTTTATCGAACACGTACTCAGTTTTTCCCCGTGTCGTATGTTCTGAACGCACGCAGCGGCGCGTGCCCTGACCTCGTCAGAGGAGCTGGTATAACAGGTATGCAGACAGGTACACAGCCTGTCCCGTTCGTTCCGGTAGGTCGGCCGACCTCTGCCAGCTGCGTCTGCAGCCTCACTGTGCACGTGACACGACTCTCGGAGGACGGAAATCAGGACACGGAGCCGAGCTTACTGCGGTTTCGCAATGTCCACCGAATATCTGTTGTCCGAGCGTCAGTTCATTTATGCGAAAATGGTGTCTATTCCGACTTCATAGGTCTGAAGAACTGAGGCGGTTGGCACCTTCGTACATTTAAGTAGAAAGAGAGTCCGATTTCATTGTGGACCTTACTCAATTAGTACAGAAACAGACGGGGGATATATTCCTCAAGAAGATATCTTTAAAAATCGTTTCGGTGTCCAGAACTGCGTGTGAAACTGTTTATTACACGCGTCAATATCAAGCGTGTTGTGGAAGAAGTCTGCGGACTCACCGCTGGGGGCAGTCTGCTGTAATCCTGTGTTTTAAAGTCTCGTAGCGGCTAGAAAACTTCCAATCTGTGAAGAAATATTCTTACTGCTTCGCGGAGAATCTGCGTACGTGTTATCAGCCATCGATTGAGTATGAGAGTCTCGCCGCTGGAAGACAGAGTAGATACACCAGTTTTCAAATTAGCCTACCATACATAATATATGTTTGTAACACACAGGGGAAACTTGAAAGTGAATTAAATTTCTGGGAGAAGAAACAAATACATACGGGTTTATCGATGACATTCTAAGTCTGTCATAGACGGCAAACCGCTTGGAACAGTAATGATACGGAGTGGATACTGTCTTGAAAAGAGATTTTAATAGCAATATCAACAAAAGTGAAACATGAGTAACTGAATGTAAGACTCACGCGATGATGAGAGTGTTAGATTAAGAAATGCGACACTAAAAGTAATAGATGAATACTGGTATTTGGCAACCAAAGTCATTAACGACGGCGGGACAGAGAGAATGTAAATTGCAAACACATCGTTAGGCATCCAGGATTCGTCAGTATGGTAATGTACGCATAGTGGTCCATTGATAGTGGCCGGGCCACCATCATTTGCTGGAGGTCGTGGTTGACGTTTTACATGTTGCTGAACACTTCCTGTTTCCTTAAATAACGTAACTCTCCGGAGAACGGTCCGGACACTTGGATAATATCGTCCAGGGTAACGAGCAGCATACATAGCACACGGCCGTTGGGCATTTTGATCACAATAGCCATACATCAACACGATATCGACCATTTCCGCAATTGATAAACGGTCCATTTTAACACGGGTAATGTATCACGAAGCAAATACCGTCCGCACTGGCGGAATGTTACATGATACCGTGTACTTATACGTTGTGACTATTACAGCGCAACCTATCACAAAGCGAAAAAAGTGGTCCAACTAAAACATTCATATTTCTTTACGTACTACACGAATATGTAATTAAAATGGGGGTTCATATTTAAAAAAACGCAGTTGATATCCATGTGACCAATGGCAGCGCCATCTAGCGGGCCAACCATAGCGCCATCTGGTTCTCGCCTTCAAGCTAGACGAGTTTCGTTCTTTGTAGTTTTTTCGTTTACCGCTTATTTTGTGAGATATTTGGCCCGGTCACTATCAATGGACCACCATATATATATACAGGGTGTTACAAAAAGGTAAGGAAACATTCCTCACACACAAATAAAGAAAAGATGTTATGTGGACATGTGTCCGGAAACGCTTAATTTCCATGTTAGAGCTCATTTTAGTTTCATCAGTATGTACTGTACTTCCTCGATTCACCGCCATGATTTCATACGGGATACTTTACCTGTGCTGCTAGAACATGTGCCTTTACAAGTATGACACAGCATGTGGTTCATGCACGATGGAGCTCCTGCACATTTCAGTCGAAGTGTTCGTACACTTCTCAACAACAGATTCGGTGACCGATGGATTGGTAGAGGCGGACCAATTCCATGGACTCTACCCTCTCCTGACCTCTACCCTCTTGACTTTCATTTATGGTGGCATTTGAAAGCTCTTGTCTACGCCACCCCGGTACCAAATGTAGAGACTCTTTGTGCTCGTATTGTGGACGGCTGTGATACAATACGCCATTCTCCAAGGCTGCATCAGCGCATGAGGGATTCCATGCGACGGAGGGTGGATGCATGCATCCTCGCTAACGGAGGACATTTTGAACATTTCCTGTAACAAAGTGTTTGAAGTCACTCTGGTACGTTCTGTTGCTATGAGTTTCCATTCCATGATTAATGTGATTTGAAGAGAAGTAATAAAATGAGCGCTCTAACATGGAAAGTAAGCGTTTCCGGACACATGTCCACATAACATATGTTCTTTCTTTGTGTGTGAGGAACGATATATATATATATATATATATATATATATATATATATATATATATATATATATATATATATAGTGAGTGTGTGTTTGTGTGTCTGTCTGGTGGCGGGGGGAGGAGGCCAGACTTGTAGAGGGATACCAGTAGAGGGATGCAGTAAGCATACAAGGAAAGATGTAGGTTGCTAGTTGCTAGTTACTCGGAGATGAAGAGAATGCGCATGATAGAACACCATGCAGAGCTGCATCAGACCAGCCTTCAGACTGATGAGACTGACAGCAATAACCAAACAGTTCGATTTTGCTAATGAGGAAATGTATCAGCATTTATGTACGTGTTTCCATTTATTAAATAAAGAAAATGAGTGATTTCCAGGTCAGTCAAACACTTCATCTGTTTCTTCACTCCACACAAAGCCACTTGATGTAAGTCAGACAATATTTTGAAGATCAAGTGCCGGCCGGTGTGGCCGTGCGGTTCTAGGCGCGTCAGTCTGGAACCGTGAGACCGCTACGGTCGCAGGTTCGAATCCTGCCTTGGGCATGGATGTGTGTGATGTCCTTAGGTTAGTTAGGTTTAAGTAGTTCTAAGTTCTAGGGGACTGATGACCTCAGCTGTTAAGTCCCATAGTGCTCAGAGCCATTTGAACCATTTGAAGATCAAGTAGCAACCTGCACAGCGCAGTCGCGACTCTGCTGGGGCAGAACGTTCACACGAAGCGAAAGTCGACTGTGGGCGTCGAAATCCAGCAGCCAAGGCACAGTGGTGGTCAGCATCGACGTCCAAGTGTTTACATGTACGTCCAACTAGATGTGGCACTGGGTACTCGTTTCACCGAGGGGCGGGTATAGTAGCCCATGTAAATGCGTTGTTGGTATGTGGTAGCTAGGTTTCGGCTCTACATCTACTCTGTATGACAAAAATCTGAAGCTCCCAGGAGACGACAAATCAAGATGAAACTTTGACGTGGCATAGCCTCTCAGCCAGTGGTTTAGTGATTGTAATACCGAGTCTAATTTATGACGTACTTCACAGTATGAACCCACTTATCAGTATGACATTGCATCCTCTCTGGCCTGGATTACCCAAAAAGCCAAAAACCGGAATAACATTGCCTTGTGCGGAGCTCGTGTAGTACGCATTTCTGCCGCTAGGGGCGTACAGCGCAACTCAATGCCAGTTGTCATCCCGGCTTGTTCTGTTCCTCTATACAGTGATTGTTTTTGCTAGCACGGTTTTGTTCTTAGTTTAGTTTTTTTTACGATGGCAAGTTTAACTGAACAACGTGCGGCTGTGAAGTTTTGTTTTCTTCTCGGTAAAAATGCTGCTGAAACTGTTTTAATGTTGAAAACAGCTTACCAAGCTGACACTATGGGAAAAACTCGAGTGTACGAGTGATTTGTTCGATTTAAATATGGCGACATGGTGACTAATGACAAACTTCGTTCTGGACGTCCGCCAACTGCCCGAATCGACGAAAATATTTTAAAAAATTTGAGAGCCTGTGCTGACAGACCGTCGACAGATAACTGATCAACTGTCAGAGATTTTTAAGAAGATTGTACAACAGTGTTCGTCAAAAAAGACCCGATTTGTGGCAGACAGGAGACTGTTTCTCCCACCTCAACAACGCACCTGCACACACTGCCATCTCTGTTTAACAGTTGTTTTGCTAACAATGGCACGGTTCCGCCAACCTCCTCCCCCATCTTACTCGCCTGATCTGGCTCCTTGCGACTTGTTCTTATTTCCACGCATGAAAAGGAGGATGAAAAGACGCCGATTTGAGAACATTGAAGTAGTCTAGAAATGGCTGACACCTCCTCCCTCGTTTTGTTTCTTAAGATGACTACAATAAATGTTTCGAACAGTGGGAGCACTGCTGGGGCAAATGTATTAGTTGTAATGGAGAGTATTTTGAAGGGGATGAGGTTGTTTTGTAAACAATTTGAAAATATACAGCTTTTAAAAAATAATTCCGGTTTTTTTAGTACCTCTCGTATATGACGAGATGAAAATCTTAAAAGATGTTTATTATGCTTCTACACTTGAGCCTGAGCGGCGGGTTACCACCCGGAAACCAGTCACAATCAACGAAACAAATAAATAGCTATGGAACTTGTGTTTGCAAAACAATATTTCATAAGCTTATAATTAAATTTTCCCCGAGAAATTTAAGACTTCTTCATCTACGATAAGGATGAAATCTGAGGAAATGAATTAAAATATGTGCCACGGCCAGGACTCGAACCCGGCAATAGTGATAATTTAGAGGAAAAATAAACTGAAGATATGAACTGAAGTTGGTGTTGAAGAATCTGGCTCAAATGACTGAAATGGCTGTGAGCACTACGGGACTTAACTTCTGAGGTCATCAGTCCCCTAGAACTTAGAACTAGTTAAACCTAACTAACCTAAGGACATCACAAACATCCACGCCCGAGGCAGGATTCGAACCTGCGACCGTAGCGGTCATGCGGTTCCAGACTGCAGCGGCTAGAACCGCTCGGCCACACCGGCCGGCCGAAGGCACTGGACTTGTGTAGTATTTGCAGCAATGTTGCCCATAGTGCTACCTAGTAAGCAAGGAGACCTGAATTCGTGTCCCAGCCTTAACACAAAATTTAATTCATTTCTTCAGGTTTTATCCTTATCGTTAATTTTTCTCAAGTTACGGAACTGCAAATCAAGCTGATCTTCGAAAGTAAATCAGAAAATTATAAAAGTTTTTCTACCACTAAGATACCGAAAGTTCGCGGCAGATCAAAATTTTGTGCCGCACTGGAAGTTGAACCGAGCACCTCTGCCTTTCCCGTGTAATGCTCTTACATCCAGGCGCAGCTGACGGTCCGTCTGCACAACTCTACTTCCGCCAGTACCTCATCTCCTACCCTGAAAGCTTCAAGTATTTCTCTGATGTCCTGCTTTAATCCGACATGGTGTGGATCCGAAACGCTCGACCACCAATTTTAGGAGCTTTTCGCGGCCTTCAAATTTGGAGTAGATACTGAAAACACTCAAAATTTTTGTAGTGAGTTATTGACGTCAGTTGACGAACCGGGTACATGCCTGAAAGCGTTCTTCGTACCCGAATAATGTCCGCTCCTGGTAGCTGAGTGATTCGACAGGATAAACCATGACTTCTTGGCGTCAGTCATGAGCCGAATGGAGATTCCACCTGTTTTCATCTCCATCATTATGCGGCTAATACGAGGGGCTACATCGAAGGTGATTGTAAACGGTCGGGAAGCGGGCTCGGTTCATATTAATAGCTCCGTCCGACAAGGGTGCCCACTCTCCATGATGCTGTTTGCGATAGCGCTTGAGCCGCTGATGTGTGTTATGAGGCGCTCACTTACTGGGATAGCGCTTAATGAGAACTCTTTCGTTTGTCGCGCATAGGCGGACGACCTGATCCTTCTTGTCAGATCAGGTCATGAAGTGCATCAGGCTGTTGAATATCTAGACTCTTACGGGACGGCAGCAGGCAGTGTCATTAACATGACGAAATCGAAAATTATGCACATTGGACGGGGTCTGGAAGACATACCGGGACCGTTTCAGACGGTGGAATCGCTGAGGTGTCTGGGGATCACATTTACCCGTTCACTACGGCGGTCAGCGGCGGCGAGTTCTCGGCGGCTTCTGCAAAATGTTCGTCTGGCGATACGGAATAACTCACTGAGAGCCTTTGACATGATCCAGCGCGTGGCATACACTAACGTGCACATAGCGTCACGACTGCCCCATTTAGCGCAGATCCTACCAATACCGAAGGGTATTGCAGACCGCCTCATGGCTGCCTTTGGTTACTATGTTAGTACTGGGATGTTGTTTAAGATCACATATGACACGTTAACGCTACAATTCCGGAACGGTGGCCTCAACCTCACAAACGTGCGAAACAAAGCTCTGGCGCTTTACATGCGAGCAATGATACGAAATTGGCAACAACGAAAACACACCATAACGTCAGCTCTGATAGAAGTACTTGTTCCGCCTTCGTACGAACCCCCTATTGCGGTGGGCAATATTTCGCCTTCTCTTGCACACATTGCCTCATTTCTTGTTGATTACAGTTATGTTCGTCTGAAAGTACCTTCGACGAGAATACCCACGACTCGGGAGATCTATAAGTGCTTGATGGATCACCATGGCCGCAACATAATGGAATTCAAATACCCGTCGAGAACGTGGAACCACATTTGGTGTGCTGTGCATACTCCATTACTGTCAACAGCAGCGAGGTCGATGTGGTACATTCTTATAAACCGTAAACTTGTGACCAGGAGTCGATTACATACAATTCATATGGTCGATTCTCCTCTTTGCACAAACTGTGGCCTGTTAGCAACGGAAGAACATGGATTAGTGTGTGGCGCAGCGAGGGACGTCTGGATGCTGACGCGTCGAATATTGGCCTTCCTTCGGCGCACTAACTACACAGAAATCACATCGGATGTACTTTTTCTACCGGACAAGACCTTTTTTCCCAAACAAAAGACGTATGCGGTCAATTGGATCGCTGGACATGCGACGAAATATTTGTATTCGTACGATATTAAGTCCGTGATGGATTATTGGATGTATTTACAAGAACAACACGAGCTCATACGGAGTCATACGAAATACAGGACTTACTTTTCCAATTTTTTAGGAAGTGTTTTTCACAATCCACCCGACAGCTGGGGTGTCCCAGAACTGAGAAGACTCCTGCAGCAGAACGACTAGAGACAATACTGCGCGGTTCAGTTATATTGGCATACAGCACACTGAGAAGAAAACTGGCCCCTACATGGTCGACGCAGGAGAACTACATAAATATATGCCGCCCACAAAGGCAGAAATGGTCAAGATTATATGGCTGTCTGCCAGATTTATGATGCGACACCGCGTGCTGCAGGGATTGTGATGCAGATGATAACTTCATTTTCACTCCCGCCCGTGACTAGAATTGTCATTTACTTTATTCATGTTCCACAAAAAAAAAAAGGGCGGCCTTTACGTTGATTTTCTGGTTTACAAATTGTTTTTGCTGTCTCGATCCTTTTCTTATCCCTAAGATAGTACAATTGTACGAATAAAGATTGTTTGTTTACCATGCCTTCCTGCTCCCAAAAAAAAAGATAAAACTAAATCCGCCTGGAATACGAATTTTTATTTTTTTTATTTTCACTTTCATTTAACTTGTATGTAAATCTTATATAAAAAAAAAGCTGTAATTTTTTTTTTTACCACAGTCGGTCTAAAGTGATGAGACAAAAAAATGAAAAAAAAAAAAATGTGGCAAGCGTCGTGCGTTCTAAGCATATAGTCGCCTGTTCGCGTCCAACTGTATTTCTTTTTTTTTACCACAGTCGGTCTACAGTTAAAAAAAAAAAAAGAAAAAAAAAGTGGTCAGCGCGACGGCATATCATGCCTAACGGCCCGGGTTTGATTCCCGGCTGAATCGGAGATTTTTTCCGCTCAGGGACTGGGTGTTGTGTTGTCCTAATCATCATTTCATCCCCATCGACACACAAGTCGTCACAGTGGTGTCAACTCTTACGACTTACACCAGGCGAACGGTCTACACGACGGGAGGCCCTAGCCACACGGCCTTTACACGGCTTACCTTAGCGCACGACACGCGGCAACAGGGATATTACTGTCTCAGCAATGCTGTGCCACGTGTTTGTTGCTCATTTCTGTCGGCATTTTTATCAAAATAGCACTGGTTACTTTTCCTGTTTTCTGTAATAACGCAATATTTCAAATCAATGCAAATTTTTCAGGTAAAAAAGGAGCCATTATGAATATGTTAGAGGAAAAAAATGGCTCTGAGCACTATGGGACTCAACTGCTGAGGTCATTAGTCCCCTAGAACTTAGAACTAGTTAAACCTAACTAACCTAAGGACATCACAAACATTCATGCCCGAGGCAGGATTCGAACCTGCGACTGTAGCGGTCTTGCGGTTCCAGACTGCAGCGCCTTTAACCGCACGGCCGCTTCGGCCGGCTATATGTTAGAGGAAATAGAAATACATACATACACAAATACTTCCCCTGATAATATCCTTAATCAGCAGACTGAACTGCCTAACACACCTGTCCTGAAAAACTTCCAGGAAGTACTTTCTGTACTCAGATATAAATAATATTTGTACACCTATCTGCAGATCAAGTATCTAATAGTATGATATTGTTTGTACCTACAATCTTGTTGCTTTTGTGGTCTTCAGTGCGAAGACTGCATTGATGCAGCTCTCCATGCCACTCTATACTGTGCGAGTCTACAATAGTCAATACTTTTTATGGTGTTAAATACTAATAAATTTTAATGTATGATCATTATCTTTGTTCAGATAGCACGTAAGGACTTCTCACACTTCTTCCCACATTTGTATCTCTATCGTTATATAAAATAAGTCTGTAGTACTACAATTCGCAAAATTCCATATATTTGTCGTTTCTGTCTGCGTTTAATGTCCTAGATTTAATGTAAAATACTTTTTCAATCTAACATGACAGTCTTCCTTTCCCAAAAAATGCCATATCTTTGTGTGATTTCATTGCAGCATCTTTGACACTGGAGTACTTTATAAACTGTGTATTTCTTCTAGTTTGTTGTAAATCCAAACATGTGGTGCACATTTAAAATTCATTTTGTGACCGAACGAAAGTGGTTTACACTGCAGTGCGACTGTGAAAATTCAAACGTCCTTGAGAATATATTCCATTGCAAGAAAACAGCAAAAAGAAATGCGTCATTTCACATAAGTCGCATTCCAACACAAATCTGCAGTGCAGCAATTTTGGTTACACTTTTGTAATTGTGAGTTATTGTTTGTACTAGTGTAAGTCACAGTAAACCAATGTACAATTTGTTTTGATGAAAGCATGAAAAGAAAAACAATGGTCTGATGAACTGTGAAACCGGTAACGGTGCTTCTTGAGTAAGATAACCTAAACTCAATTAGTGGCTGGTTGTTGTAGACCATCAATAGTTCATTTCATCTACATTTATACTCCGCAAGCCACCCAACAGTGTGTGGCGGAGGGCACTGTACGTGCCACTGTCATCACCTCCCTTTCCTGTTCCAGTCGCGTATGGCTCGCGGGAAAGACGACTGCCGGAAAGCCTCCGTGCGCGTTAGAATCTCTCTAATTTTACATTCGTGATCTCCTCGGGAGATATAAGTAGGGGGAAACAATATATTCGATACCTCATCCAGAAATGCACCCTCTCGAAACCTGGCGAGCAAGCTACACCGCGATGTTTAGCGCCTCTCTTGCAGAGTCTGCCACTTGAGTTTGTTAAACATCTCCGTAACGCTATCATGCTTATCAAATAACCCTGTGACGAAACGCGCGGCTCTTCTTTGGATCTTCTCTATCTCCTCCGTGAACCCGATCTGGTACGGATCCCACACTGATGAGCAATACTCAAGTATAGGTCGAACGAGTGTTTTGTAAGCCACCTCCTTTGTTGTTGCACTACATTTTCTAAGGACTCTCCCAATGAATCTCAACCTGGTACCCGCCATACCAACAATTAATTTTATATGATAATTCCACTTCAAATCGTTCCGTACGCAACTCTCGGATATTTTACAGAAGTAACTGCTACCACTGTTTGTTCCACCATCATATAATCATACAATAAAGGATCCTTCTTTCTATGTATTCGCAATACGTTACATTTGTCTATGTTAAGGATCAGTTGCCACTCCCTGCACCAAGTGCCTATCCGCTGCAGATCTTCCTGCATTTCGCTGCAATTTTCTAATGCTGCAACTTCTCTGTATACTACAGCATCATCAGCGAAAAGCCGGATGGAACTTCCGACACTATCTACTAGGTCATTTAAATATATTGTGAAAACCAATGGTCTCATAACACTCCACTGTGGCATGCCAGAGGTTACTTTAACGTCTGTAGACGTCTCTCCATTGAGAACAACATGCTGTGATCTGTTTGCTAAAAACTCTTCAGTCCAGCCACACAGCTGGTCTGATATTCCGTAGGCTCTTACTTTGTTTGTCAGTTGAGAGTGCGGAAATGTATCGAACGCCATCCGGAAGTCAAGGAAAATGGCATCTACCTGGGAGCCTGTATCTAATGATGAGCAAATAAAGCGACAAAAGTGCAAGAAATTACTCCTTTTTTAAAAAAAAAGGTTTATCTAAAATCAAAAAATGTAAGCTCTGCTGCTACGGATAATTGATATTTCGGTCTTTTTACTCAGTTATTACTTATTAGTAAGAAATAAAATGCTTCTTACAATCTAAACCAAAGAAACATCGAAAAACACTGGTTATTCAGAAGTAAAATACCGATATCGGTTTTAACTCGTCGGTGTTTGCCATCCCTGTCTCGTGAGGCGCCTACCTGCGGAGGCGGCGGCGGCAGTGGCGCAGCAAGCGGCCAGCAGAGCCAGCGGCAGCGCCACCTGGAGGCAGCGGGGGCGGCAGGGAGGCGGCGCGGTGCCGGCGGAGGCCATGGCGGGACTGCAGACTGCAGACTGGGCCGGCAGCGGTTGCGGGGGGCCGCCTGCCCCCCTCCCGCCGTCCCCCCCCCCCCCCCCCGCCCACCAGAGCAACACGCCTAGCCGTCTGGATCGTGCCGGCAGACTTCCCGATCTCTGCGGGATTAACCAGCTTTCTGGCCGAGATCGAGTGCTCGTCACGGGTGCGCGCCACGTACCTGCGTGTACACCAGCAGCCAACCACGTCGCTAGTGGCACAGTGACGTCACTGGTCAATTGACTGGGCAGAGTGTGGAGTTCTAAAATCTCTCCCATGCTGCAGATTATGCGTGCGTAGATACAAGGCGCTTTGGTGGCCTCTGTTAACATCGGAAGTTGGCCTACTCTGGCCCAGCCATACTCCTGCCCTGAAAGGCCAAAGAAACTGGTACACCTACCCGTGAGCACGCAGAAGTGCCGCAAAACGACGTGGCATGGACTCGACTAGTGTCTGCAGTAGTGCCGGAGGGAACTGACATCATGAATCCTGCAGGGCTGTCCATAAATCCGCAAGAGTACGAGCGGGTGAGGGAGGTGAGGGAGTGCCCCAGGGAAGTGTGGTAGGTCCGCTGTTGTTTTCTATCTACATAAATGATCTTTTGGATAGGGTGGATAGTAATGTGCTGCTGTTTGCTGATGATGCTGTGGTGTACGGGAAGGTGTCGTCGTTGAGTGACTGTAGGAGGATACAAGATGACTTGGACAGGATTTGCGATTGGTGTAAATAATGGCAGCTAATTCTAAATATAGATAAATGTAAACTAATGCAGATCAATAGGAAAAAGAATCCTCTAATGTTTGAATACTCCATTAGTAGTGTAGCGCTTGACACAGTCACGTCGATTAAATATTTGGGCGTAACATTGCAGAGCGATATGAAGTGGGACAAGCATGTAATGGCAGTTGTGGGGAAGGCGGATAGTCGTCTTCGGTTCATTGGTAGAATTTTGGGGAGATGTGGTTCATCTGTAAAGGAGACCGTTTATAAAACACTAAACGACCTATTCTTGAGTACTGCTCGAGCGTTTGGAATCCCTATCAGGTCGGATTGACGGAGGACATAGAAGCAATTCAGAGGCGGGCTGCTAGATTTGTTACTGGTAGGTTTGATCATCACGCGAGTGTTACGGAAATACTTCAGGAACTCGGGTGGGAGTCTCTAGAGGAAAGGAGGCGTTCTTTTCGTGAATCGCTACTGAGGAAATTTAGAGAACCAGCATTTGAGGCTGACAGCAGTACAATTTAACTGCCGCCAACTTACATTTCGCGGAAAGACCACAAAGGTAAGAGAGATTAGGGCTCGTACAGAGGCATATAGGCAGTCATTTTTCCCTCATTCTGTTTGGGAGTGGAACAGGGAGAAGATGCTAGTTGTGGTACGACGTACCCTCCCCTCGCACCGTATGGTGGATTGCGGAGTATCCATGCAGATGTAGGGTGCATCCACAGATATACTCAATAGTGTTCATGTCTGGAGAGTTTGGTGGGTAGCGGAAGTGTTTAAACTCAGAACAGTGTTTCTGAAGCGACTCTTTAGCACTTCTGGACGTGTGGGATCTCGCATTCTCCTGCTGGAATTGGCCAAGTCCGTCGCAATGCTCAATGGACATGAATGGATGCAGATGATCAGACAGGATGCTTACGTACGTGTCACCCGTCAGAGTCGTTTCTAGACGTATCAGGGTCCCACTCAATCCAATCGGACACGCCCCACACCATTACAGAGCCTCCACCAGCTTGGACAGTCCCCTGCTCACATGCAGGGTCCACGGATTCATGAGTTTGTCTCCATACCTGCTGCCCGATGCAATTTGAATCGAGACTCGTCCGACCAGGCAACATGTTTCCAATCATCAACAGTCCAATGTCAGTGCTGAAGGGGCCAGCCGAAGCGTAAAGCTTTTGCGTTGTGCAGTTATCAAGGATACACGAGTGGGCCTTCGGCTCTGAAAGCCCATATCGATGATGTTTCGTTGAATGGTTTGTACACTGGCACTTGTTGATGGCCCAGGACTGAAATCTGCGGCAATTTGCGGAAGGGTTAGACTTCCATCGCGTTGAACGATTCTCTCCAGTCGTTGTTGGACCCTTTCCTGCATGATCTGTTTCCGGCCGCAGCGATGTTAGAGATTTGATGTTTTACCAGCTTCATGATATTCACGATACACTCGTGAAACGGTCGTACGGGAAAATCCTCACTTCATCACTACCTCGGAGGTGCTGTATCCCATCGCTCTTGCGCCGACTATAACGGCAACTTCAAACTCACTTAAACCTTGATAACCTGACAGTGTAGCAGCAGCAACCGATGTAACAACTGCGCCAGACGCTTGTTGTTTTATACAGGCGTTGGCGACCGCAACGCCGTATTCTGCCTGTTTACGTATCTCCGTATTTGAATACGCATACCTATACCAGTTTCTTTGGCACTTCAGTGTATAACAGAAAAAGTTGCACGAGGATCTTATATTTTTCCTACTAGTGTCTTGCATCTGCTTCTTTACACTATGAAGCTCATGGCAGAGTGCATGTACCAATACAGCAGTTATTAGGGCTTTTGAAACTTTGTTTTAGACTTTCTGCGGATAGTTTCCGCCTATCTTCAAGAGTCAGCCAGTTCAGTTCGCTCGATATGTCAGTGACATTCTCCCGTGGGTCAAACAAACGTGTGAGCATTCGTGCTACCCTTTTCTGTATACGTTCAATATCCCCTGCAAGTCACGTTTGGTATGGGTCTCACACACTTGGCAGTATTGTAGGATGGATCGCACTAGCGATTTGTAAGCAACCCTCTCCGTAGGCCGACTGCATTTCCCCAGTGTTCTAGAAAAAAAGGAAGTCTATAGCCTGATTTACTCGCCACTTCATCTCCCTCCTAAGTGTTACACTGAAGTATTTGTATGGGCTTACGGATTTCAAATGTGACTCATTAGTATTATATTCGTAGGATACCCCGTTTCTCTATTTTGTGAAGTGCACAATTTTACATTTCTGAACATTTCAGCTGTGCTTCCAATCATTTCACCACTCTGAAATCTTATCAACATCTCAATGAATATTTGTACACCCTCATTCAGACTGTACATCGTAGCACACAGAAGCGCCAAGAAACTGGTATATGCATGCGTATGCAAATACCTAAACATGGCGAGCACCACATCGTACATCACAACAACATGGAGTCGTTGCAGATATTAAGGAAATTACGCAGAATTGTTTGTGATTGAAACTCTGATCTTTTTGTTCCGTGTCATTCGTACTCTGCGTTTGGAGACAACTTGGTACCATCGAACGCCTCCACCACTGTGTCCCACATGTCCAACATGGTGATGTATAGATGTTCTGGGATGACATCACATGGGGCCACGGTACACGTCTCGTGGTTGTTGAGGGGCAGTCCGACTGCTCTACGGTACAGGACGAGATTTTGCAACCAACAGTTTGGTGACAGTTCCATCTTGATCTCATGAATACGTTTCTTGAGCATGCTGGGACTGGAGCGGCCAGCCTGTTGTCTGGACACGAACCCAAACGTACGTGTGTCGGATGGACTGAAGCGAGCTGTGTCTGGATGTCAGCGTCGACGACGACCACGTACTCTCCGCAGCCCACTCAGAATCTCGCCGTTGAAGAGAGGGACAATTCGGACCAGAGCAGACTCGATGATGTCATCGATGGTATGCCACGACGGACTCAAGCCTGCACCCCAGCAAGGGGACGTTCCACCGCGCGTTGCCCTCGCTCAAGGGTACTGCGAAAAACACCCCATGGGAAACAGGCGATTTTGTCGTTACACAGGCGATTTTGATTTAGTGATCTAGACACATAGCAAATGAATTTATATGCATATCTCGAAGCCAATTTCTGTTTTCTGTGCCACGAATTTCGAAATAAAGGGGTGATGCAAAATTTTTGCTGCATTGTGCATTTAGGCTAAGTGTTACGATATCTGGCCAAAGAAAACGTCTACACTGTTTAAAAATAAGAACGTAAATAGATAAGTGTTTTCATGAAAATTAGTTCAACAGTGAAAAATTAATAAGTATTTAATGGGAAAAATTATTTTCGATGTTATTTGGCACTTACGAGGGAAACTTCCCATCGCTTCCCCGTCAGATTTAATGGAAATGTGGCCCAGTGTACAGCCTGTCTCTCAAAAGTGGAACACAGATCAAGCATGAGAACAGGAAGGAGGTGTACTGAACTGTTGAAAAAGGAGCAAAATAGAAACAGTGAACGGCCCAAGCTCAAGATGTGCGACACGGAGCGAACTGGAAGAGCTACTGCGTGGTGCTTATGTGCTCACGGTTTTGGCCCAACAAAGCTGGCAATTCATTTTCAAATCTCCTGCCCGTCTTTTCTTTTCACAATATTATGAACCATCCGTCTTCTCATTGGCGTGTCTGTTCTCTTTCTGTAGTCATCACAACTATCATACTACATATCGGTTATAGAATATGAGTCAAATGGTTCAAATGGCTCTGAGGACTATGGGACTTAACTTCTGAGGTCAACAGTCCCCTAGAACTTAGAACTACTTAAACCTAACTAACCTAAGGACATCACACACATCCACGCCCGAGGCAGGATTCGAACCTGCGACCGTAGCGGTCGCGCAGTTCCAGGTTATAGCGCCCAGAACCGCTCGGCCACTTCAGCCGGCAATATGAGTCATGTGGCAAGAATATATTACTATCGCAACTACATATAATGAATAGTGAGAAGAGGTGAGATGCCGTATAGACGTTCCACAGAAATGTAAACAACAATTAAACTGCCGTGAACTACACTACTGGCCATTAAAATTGCTACACCACGAAGATGACGTCCTACAGACGCGAAATTTAGCTGACAGGAAGAAGATGCTGTGATATGCAAATGATTAGCTTTTCAGAGCATTGACACAAGACAGGTGCCGGTGGCGACGCCTACAACGTGCTGACATGAGGAAAGTTTACAACCGATTTCTCATACACAAACAGCAGTTGACCGGCGTTGCCTGGTGAAATGTTGTTCTGATGCCTCGTGTAAGCGGTAGAAATGCGTACCATCACGTTTCCGACTTTGATAAAGGTCGGATTGTAGCCTATTGCGATTGCGGTTTATCATATCGCGACATTGCCGCTCGCGTTGGTCGAGATCCAATGACTCTTAGCAGAATATGGAATCGGTGGGTTCAGGAGGGTAATACGGAAAGCGGTGCTGGATCCCAACGGCCTCGTATCACTAGCAGTCGAGATGACAGGCATCTTATCCGCATGGCTGTAACGGATCGTGCAGCCACGTCTCGATCCCTGAGTCAACAGATGGAGACGTTTGCAAGACAACAACTATCTGCAGGAACAGTTCCACGACGTTTGCAGCAGCATGGACTATGAATCAGCTCGGTGACCATGGCTGCGGTTACCCTTTACGCTGCATCACAGACAGAAGCGCCTGCGATGGTGTACTCAACAACGAACTTGGGTGCACGAATGGCAAAATGTCATTTTTTCGGATGAATCCAGGTTCTGTTTACAGCGTCATGATGCTCGCATCCGTGTTTGGCGACATCGCGGTGAACGCACATTGGAAGCGTGTATTCGCCATCACCATACTGGCGTATCACCCGGCGTGATGGTATGGGGTGCCATTGGTTACACGTCTCGGTCACCTCTTGTTCGTACTGACGGCACTTTGAACAGTGGACGTTACATTTCAGATGTGTTACGACCCGTGGCTCTACCCTTCATTCGATCCCTCCTAAACCTTACATTTCAGCAGGATAATGCACGACCGCATGTTGCAGGTCCTGTAAGGGCCTTTCTGGATACAGAAAATGTTCGACTGCTGCCCTGGCCCGCACTTTCTCCAGATCTCACACCAACTGAACACGTCTGGTCAGTGGTGGTCGAGCAACTGGCTCGTCACAATATGTCAGACACTACTCTTGATGAACTGTGGTATCGTGTTGAAGCTGCATGGGCAGCTGTGCCTGTACACGCCATCCAAGCTCTGTTTGACTCAATCCCCAGGCGTATCAAGACCGTTATTACGGCCAGAGATGGTTGTTCTGGGTACTGATTTCTCAGGATCTATGCACCTAAATTGCGTGAAAATGTAATCACATGTCAGTTCTAGTATAATATATTTTTCCAATGAATACGCGTTTATCATCTGCATTTCTTCTTGGTGTAGCAATTTTAATGGCCAGTAGTGTATGTTACAACATAGGAATTCAATGGTAAAAACTTCCGAAAGGGAACGCAAGAGTCATAAAATGCGGTACTTGTGTAGAACAAGTAGGAGCTTGGTACATCCGGAGGGTCATCGCCTTGTAATGACGGATTCACAGTGTGCAGTACCGGTGAAAACACACGAGAGCTCGGAACCAACTTTCATTATAGGTCACATCCTTATACCTCCCCCTAGAAAACGGAGTTTTACAATTTTGTGAAAAAATGGGCACAAGGAAGTTGTGAACACGGATCTCCCGCTTTGCAGTCCAACACGGCGGCTATAGCAGCACGGCGTCGCTGCTTTCCCAGTCCTCTCGATGTCGCACAGCTTCCTGTTTTTACGATCGACCTGTGTCCAGTTTTTGACGGGCTATTCACCGGGCCATCTCACCACTAAATCAGGGGAGGTGGAGGGGGGGGGGACGTTTCCCCTGTTAGCAAGAAAACAAGATACAAAAGAGAAAGTAAAAATTCGCTATTTACTGTATTGTAAATATAGTTTGATGTGTTTGCAAGTATTCATCTTCGCATTCAAATAAATCTGTGTTATGTTTTGAAATGTTTGGACGACACTTTTCCTGTTCTTTCAATTCTCAGAATTCACCACACGACCTTTGACAAGGACATTCTCTATGAATTTGGTTTTGGTCGTTAATAGACTACTATCATTCCTTGTTCCTACATTTTGTTGCTATATATACTGGGTGTTACAAAAAGGTACGGCCAAACTTTCAGGAAACATTCCTCACACACAAAGAAAGAACATATGTGGACATGTGTCCGGAAACGCTTACTTTCCATGTTAGAGCTCAGTTTATTACTTCTCTTCAAATCACATTACTCATGGAATGGAAACACATTGAAACAGGTCGAACCAGCGTGACTTCAAACACTTTGATACAGGTAATGTTCAAAATGTCCTCCGTTAGCGAGAATACATGCATCCACCCTCCGTCGCATGAAATCCCTGATGCGCTGATGCAGCCCTGGAGAATGGCGTATTGTATCACAGCCGTCCACAATACGAGCACGAAGAGTCCCTACATTTGGTACCGGGGTTGCGTAGACAAGAGCTTTCAAATACCCCCATAAATGAAAGTCAAGAGGGTTGAGGTCAGGAGAGGGTAGAGTCCATGGAATTGGTCCGCCTATACCAATCCATCGGTCACCGAATCTGTTGTTGAGAAGCGCACGAACACTTCGACTGAAATATGCAGGAGCTCCATCGTGCATGAACCACATGTTGTGTCGTACTTGTAAAGGCACTGTTCTAGCAGCACAGGTAGAGTATCCCGTATGAAATCATGATAACGTGCTCCATTGAGCGTTGGTGGAGGAACATGGGGCCCAATCAAGACATCACCAACAATGCCTGCCCAAACGTTCACAGAAAATCTGTGTTGATGACGTGATTGCACAATTGCGGGCGGATTGTCGTCAGCCCACACATGTTGATTGTGAAAATTTACAATTTGATCACGTTGGAATGAAGCCTCATCCGTAAAGAGAACATTTGCACTGAAATGAGGAATGACACATTGCTGGATGAACCATTCGCAGAAGTGTACCCGTGGAGGCCAATCAGCTGCTGATAGTGCCTGCACACGCTGTACATGGTACGGAAACAACTGGTTCTCCCGTAGCACTCTCCATACAGTGACGTGGTCAACGTTACCTTGTACAGCAGCAACTTCTCTGACGCTGACATTAGGGTTATCGTCAACTGCACGAAGAATTGCCTCGTCCATTGCAGGTGTCCTCGTCGTTCTAGGTCTTCCCCAGTCGCGAGTCATAGGCTGGAATGTTCCGTGCTCCCTAAGACGCCGATCAATTGCTCCGAACGTCTTCCTGTCGGTACACCTTCGGAGTGTGCGCTGCAGAGTGAAAATCTCATTCTGGAAACATCCCCCAGGCTGTGGCTAAGGCATGTCTCCGCTGTATCCTTTCTTTCAGGAGCGCTAGTTCTGCATGGTTCGCAGGAGAGCTTCTGTAAAGTTTGGAATGTAGGAGACGAGATACTGACAGAAGAAATTTGGTATTCTCGGCACACTCTTGGCACTTTGAATCTCGGAGTATTGAAATCCCTAACGATTTCCGAAATGGAAGCGTCCCATGGATCTAGCTCCAACTACTATTCCGCATTCAGAGTTTGTTAATTCCCATCGTGTTGCGATAATCACGTGGGAAATCTTTTCACATGAGTCACCTGAGTACAAATGACAACTCCACCAACGCACTGCCCTCGACTATACCTTGCGCACGCGATCCTACCGCCATCCTCACGTATGCATATTGCTACCACATCACTTTTGTCACCTCATTGCATGATGCGTATTCAGTTCGAAAGTGGTGTAGTACACCGGAAATGAGTTTGTGAACGCGCCGACGTCGGCAACCGAGAAAGCTGGGATTCGGTACGCTGTGAGGTCGCCATAGGGCTCACTGCGCGCCCCATCTGTACATTCCACAGACACTGAGTCCTGTTGCTTCCACTGACGTGTTCTGGCCGCTGTTTCCTGAACAGTATTTCAGATTCTGCCCCTCTCCCGCATACTGAGTCACCGCGACTCCCCTTTGGAGTGTGTCAGCAGGGCAGACCGGGATTACTTGGCACATAGATTCTGTTTCCTGCCATCTTGCAGCTAGAGCGCTGTCGTCGAGCTAGTGGCAAGTCTATGTGAAGCTGCTCCATCCGATGTAACTGCTTGGAAGCGTCACAGTGGAAGGACACCTGCTTTAACTTTTTCTGACTGGTGAATAGAGTGTTTAATACTGCATTTTCTTCTGTTCCGACGAACCTTTTGATCGAACTGAGGCACTATTGACTGCGGTTTTCGAAAGAATTATCTGTCGTAGATCCCCCGAACACAAAGCCGTGCACAGTAGTTCGAAAGAAGCACAGATCACACCCATACACAAGAAGGGTAGCAGTAGTGTTTCACTAAAGTACCGTCCAACATCCTTCATATCCATTTACATATATGAGCTCAAACATAATGAGTAATATTTCGAACAGCATGACCTCTTCCATGCCAATCGAAAACATCAATCATCTGAAAGCCAATTCGAACTTTTCTCACATGTGACGTTCTGAAAGCTACGGATCAAGGCAGTCCGCAGATGCAGCATTTCTCGGTTTCCGAAAAGCATTTGATTCAGTACCACACCTGCGCTTATTATCGAAATAAGATCGTATGGGGTATCAAGCGACATCTGTATCCGGATTGAGGATTTTCTGTACGGAAGACGCTGCAAGTTATCTTGGATGGAGAGTCATCGTCAGATGTGGACGTAACTTCGGATGTACCCTGGGGACGCCAATTTGATACCTTGCTATACGCTTTGTATATTAACGACCTTTCGGATAACATTAACAGTAACCTCAGACTTACCCCAGATGGTGTAGCTATCTATAGTGAAGACAGTCTCAAAGAAGCCCCAGGAATATTCAGTCAGATCATGATAAGATTTCAAAGTGGTGCTCGGATTAGCCACTTGCTTTAAATATTCAGAAATGTAAAAATATGGTGTATTTCACAAAATGAAAACACATAGTATCCTATGAGTACAGTATCAGCGAGTCACAGTTGGAATCGATAAATTCATATCAAAACGTGGGTATAAGACAGTGCACGGACATGACATGGAATGCATTCACATAGCCTCAGTCGTGGGTTAAGTAAGTAGCAAACTTCGGTTTATTAGTAGAACACTAGAGAAATACGACATCTGCGAAGGAGACTGCTTACAAATCACACATCGCAGAATATCGTTCAAGTGTGTGGGAGGACTAGCATCCGATGTTGAACCTAGACGGAGAAGGTCAGCACGAATGGTCACAGGTTTGTCTGACCCACGGAGAGCGTCAGAAAGGTGCTGAAAGAACCGAGCTGGCAGACTCTTGAACATAGACTGAAACTACCACCAGAATATCTACTAGCAAAGAACAAGATCAGCTTAATTATAGGACACACAGAGGCATTTAAAGAGTCATTCTTCCCACGTTCCATACCTGAATGGAATGGAAGAAAACCCTTGGGAAGTACCCTCTCCCATGCACTTGACAGTGGGTTGCAAAGTGTAGATCAAGATGTAGACTGTGGTTGCACGCATGTGTCTTAAACATTTGTCTCTGCTGTTTGGGCTTGCGTGGTAGCCGTTATTTATGCGAAAATACTCAGAAGGTATCCCTGAACAACATCTGAATGTTTGCCAGCAGCGTTTTGTGACACCTTGTGTACAGGGTGCAGCAGAACTCCACCAACAAACTTCGGGGGGTTGTAGAGGCCGTCCTGAGGAACAAACTGAGGATGGAAACCTGTGTCCAGCGTGTCCAGAAACGTCACCCGACGGCGCTGCACAGGCGTCGGCGCCTACCGCCAGGCCACCCGTTCGGCTGGAAACGTGACTTTCTGCGCTGACGGACCATAGGCGGAAAGTCTCGCAATGTTGACTGTTTTTCAATGATCGTGAATGATTGCCACGATAGCCAGTGGAAAAAATGGAGCTGGCTCTTGCAGAGACAGACCTCGCCCCCTGCGAATACAATGCTCTGTTGTGTTGATGGATGACGTTTCGGGACACTGATTTCCAACCACAGTTTATTGCAGATTTTAGACGGCTCCAGGAGAAAAGTAAACAGCGGATGGAAACCAGTGTCTGAAACCGATGTCGAACGATGTAACAGAACATCGCATTCGTAGGAGACAAAGCCACTCTACGTAGCAGCTAACTCCATTTGTCCACTGGCGATTGTTTCAATCGGTCGCGAGCATTGAATAACAAGCAACATTGCGAGACGTTCGCCCTATAGTCCGTCAGTGTACAAAGTCACGTTTGCTGCCAAAGGGGTGGCGTAGTAGCCGGCGCAGGCGCCTGTAAGTTCAACGCACTGCAGGGCCGTTGGACGACGTTTACGGACACAGATTGCTGTCCTGGACCTGTTCCCCAAAACACCCTCTACCCCCCCCCCCCCCCTCGAGGTTTGTCGGTGTCGTTTTGTAACATCCCGTACGCACCCTTCACAAACATTCAAAGACTGACTCACCTTGTACTCTAATCGAAACTCTAAATAAATGTGCAGAAAGAACCCAATTGCAGGTCTCCTTGGAAAAGACAGAATTCATGACCAATATAAGTGTTACCTTCCTTGAAGTTGAATTTGGCTATGTCAGTAATGTACCAAAATTTAGGTGCCTTGGAGAAATCATTCCAGAAAAAAAAAGGAGAACTAAGACTCGCACTCTCACATTGGAAACAGCATACAGGACTATGAATGAGCTTTATAATAAACAGACATTAGCAGAAATTCCGAGCTCTGTCACTACATTATAGTTATCACGCCAATAGCACTTTATACTTCAGGGACACTCATACTAGAAAAGGTATGCTTACTGTGCACACTGCAACTCAGAGAACTCCAAGTTATCACAAAGAAATTAGGACGTAGGAAAAACCATGGCGGCGAGCGAAGGATCAGGAACAATACAGAATTGTACCGACACAGTGAACTGCTGTCTGACGTGATACGGATGTGATGCTTCAACTTCTGTTGCCCTGTAAACAGAGCGCACTCCAGTACATTGGCCAAGAGGATGCTGAAACACTGTACGAAGTATGCGTGCACGAGACACGTTCGCAAAAACCGAGAATATCAGACAGATCTGGCAATACAGAGGACAGGTCGATATACAGGAGTAATGTTGAGAAGTGGGTGACATTACTGGAAAGAAGGAAAAACTCTCTGGAGAACAGAGGTAGCAGGTACAGGGGGTTGCTCAAAAATATGGAAACACGAAAAACACGACATATTACCGTGCCTAACACTGTGTAGGGAACCAGCTGGAATTCAAAACCACTCCCAAGTCACCTCGGAATAGAAAAATACAGGTCATGTATGGTTCTCAAGGGAATTAATCATAAAAATCTAATTTCTTTAGATACTAAGTACATTGAAGCGCCAAATTAACTGGTATAGACACGCGTATTAAAATACAGAGATACGTAAACAGCCAAGATACGGCGCTGCCATAGGCAACGCCTATATAAGACAACAAGTGTCTGACGAAGTTGTTAGATCGGTTACTGCTGCTACAATGGCAGGTTATCAAGATTTAAGTGAGTTTGAACGTGCTGTTATAGTCGGTGCACGAGCGATGGGACACAGCATCTCCGAGGTAGCGATGAAGTGGAGATTTTCCCGTACGACCATTTCGCGAGTGGACCGTGAATATCAGGAATCCGATAAAACATCAAATCTCCGACATCACTGTGGCCGGAAAAAGATCCTGCGAGAACGGGACCAGCGAAGAAAGAAAGAATCGTTCAACGTGACAGAAGTGCAACAGTTCCGCAGATTGCCGCAGATTTCTCTGCTGGGCCATCAACAAGTGACAGCGTGCGAACCATTCAAGGAAACATCAGCATCATGGGCTTTCGAAGCCGAAGGCCGGCTCGTGTACTCTTGATGACTGCTGCAGGACACAAAGCTTTACGCCTCGCCTGGGCCTGTCAACACCGACATTGGACTGTTGATGACTGGAAACCTGTTGCCTGGTCGGGAGAGTCTCGTTTCAAGTTGTATCGAGTGGATGGACGTGCACGGGTATTCAGACTACCTCATGAATCCATTGACCCTGCATGTCAGCAGGAGACTGTTCAAGCTGGTGGAGGCTCTGTAATAGTGTGAGCGTGTGAAGCTGGAGTTGTAAGGGACCCCTGATACATCTAGGTACGACTCTGTCAGGCGACACGGACGTAAGCATCCTGTCTGATCACTTGCATCCATTTATGTCCATTGTGCATTCCGACTGACATTGGCAATTCCAGCAGAACAATGCGACACCCCATGGGTCCAGAATTGCTACAGAGTGGCTCCAGAAACATTCTTCTCGGTTTAAACACTTCTGCTGGCACCAAACGCCACAGAAATGAACATTATTGAGAATATCTGGGATGACTTGCAACGTACTGTTCAGAAGATATCTCCATTCCTTCCTACTCTTACGGATTTATGGACAACCCTGCAGTATTCATGGTGTCAGTTCCCTCCAGCTAGTAAGGCGAACTGAAGATCAGAACGAGATACTAGATGATTTAAACAAGATACTTTAGTGGCGCCAAAAGGAGCAATTGACAGTGACAAGTGCAAACCCATGAGTTCTAACAAGATTCCATCGAATAAATAAGACAGTTTTAGAGGGTGTCGATTCAAGTGGGTGTATATTGGTTAGAGTTATAAGCATTTTCTACCGGAAGAACCAAATAGGAAGTTTTGTGGAGAGAACTAAACAAAGACTGCACTCTATTGGTAGAAGATTTACAAGATGTAACAAATACACTGAAGAAAATGCCTGAGTATATTTGTCCGGCATCTACTATGAGTACTTCTGCGCAGCAAAGGTTTTTCATCAGAAGGGATTGACGCAAGACATCGAAGAGACCGAAAGGAGGACGGTTCCTTTTGTCATCATGCGATAAGCGAGTTGGGGAGGCAATCATTAAACCAAAAACCCTTATCCATAGCTGCGAAATCTTCATCAAATTGCAAGCAATAACTTTCTCTTCTGAATGTCAATTTTTTTGTCTCCCACTTACACGTAGGGATGACCTCTGTGAATGGAACAGAAGAAATTTGGAAGTGGAGCGTTGCCAAGCACTTGAACGTCAGTTTGGGAGTAGCCATGTTGATGTAGACGAAAGTATAGATGCAGGTGTAGATGTATGTGATGCAGTTGCGTTCCATGTTTTCCCTGCCAAGTAACGAGAGCTGTGTGGACAGTAGCGACACCACTCTCTAGTCGTCATCAATGTTTATTGAGTATGGTAGCGAGGAAATTGGGACACAAGCCACGAAACCATCTTTGCAAGTGTTACAAGCCGAGTAAGTGGACGATGTACGAACTATTGGAGGATGGATTCGATGCCGAGGACAGCAATTATGGACTACGCACTAAATCAAAGGACAAGACGCAGAACGTATAAGTTTTCTGTCAACGAAATGCTTAAATGTCATATCAGACAGTAGTTTCCGCGATACAATCAGAAGGAGGCAGAATCTCTGCATTGTCGCTCAGGAATAACTTCAGGATTACTGAAGCAATTGCCAGATAATTTATTCTGTCGAGGGCTGTACACTTACAAAAGCTTCCGATGTAAATGAGTGAACATGTGAAAATGATAAAATATAGCTGGGAACTTGGCACGCAGGTGCTGCCGATGTATTCGATTTTTACGAAAAACTGGAACAGCGTCATCCAGTGGCTAATAGTTTAGGTAGCCGAGACGTCGTTTCGCCCATATCGCACTGTGAATACGTGACACCGTGTGGCGTGGCGTGTCCTGTCGAACGAAAGTGAGGCCTAATGTCCCCGCCGTGAAAGCGCCACACCGTCATTGTCACCGGACGCTTAGGCCGTGAAAGCGGTGACACATTTGTCACGAATGCCAGGGCGTACGACGGCGAACTCTCTCTCTCTCTCTCTCTCTCTCTCTCTCTCTCTCTCTCTGGCTGGATCCCGAAACTGCCTTACTCGGTGGTAATAGACCGGAACATGCGTGCAATTCCTCAGCGTCCATGAAAAGTAGTCCACAGAAAAGTCATAAACCGAAAAACCTCCGGGAGGCGAGGGTGAAATCGAGGAGCCAAACACGAACAGCGGACAAACTTCAGCCGCCAAATGGTTCGAGACAGAAGAAAACGACCGCAGCGTAAATATTTTGAGAAAATAAAGAGAAAACGAATTTTGCTGTCAGAGACACAATATTACGTATATGAAGAACAGCGGGTTCACTTTTATAAAGATGAGACGCAGCCCAGAATTCAGTTCCACCGTGAATCCGGTGTTTCGTTTCAAACACAAAGAGGGCAGGAGGAGGCTAAATTCGGCCACCAGCGTCCGGAGCGAACGGAATCTGTAGACTACTGAAAATCTTTTTCTAGACTGGTTGAAGAGTTGTCGCCCACGTGCAAACACTTTTTACGCCCTCTGTTCACCGAGTGCGCCTCCGTAGCTGAGTGGCCAGTACTGCTGGCTGCCGTGCGGACGAGACGGGATCGATTCTCGGTGCTGCCGGGGATTTTTCCTTCGTGAGAGGACTGGAATGTGGTACACTCAGGCTTGTGAGGCCAATAGAGGAGCTACTTGAGTGAGAAGTAGCGGCTCCAAAGCCACGAAAACCGGTAACAACCAGGAGAACTGTGTGCCGACCCCACACCGAATCCAGAGACCATTGGCGGAAGATGACATGGCGGTCGGTCGGTGCCACTGAACACTTCACAGCCTGTGGATGGAGTTTACATTGACGTTCATTGAGTGAACGATTCCTTTCGAATGATTCCACATTATTAATACACTTCTCGTCAAACTGTGTATGTATAGCGATGGCAGAGCTAAACTGATCAGCTAGAACATTAAGAGCACCTATCTAATAGCCGGTATATCCAACTCTTGCATGGGTAACAGCGGTACGATTCGTTGTGGCATGGAAGCATTAGGGCTTTGTAGGTCGCTGGAGGGAGTTCGCGCCACATCTGCACACCCAAGTCACCTAATTCCCGTAAATTCTGAGGAGGGGGCGATGAGCCCTGATGCCACTTTCATTCACATCCCACACATGTCCCATCGGGTTCAGATCTGGTAAGTTAAGGCCTAGCACATTAATTGTAACTCACCAATTTGTACCTCGAACATTCCATCACATGGCCTTGTTACATGGCGTATTACCGTTTTGTGCCTTGCACAAACTCCACTGGACCCATGGATGCCCACGTGAATGCTCCCCAGACCATTATGGAGCCGCCATCAGCTTGTCTCCATTCTGCAGTAAGGGTGCCAAGAAGCCGTTCCCCTGGAAGACGACGGATTCGCACCCTCCCACCGACATGATGAAGAAGGTATCGGGCTTCGTCAGACCTTGCAACTCTCTGCCACTGTGCTGACGTCAAGTGCCTATGGTCAAGTGCCCATTTCAGTCGTAGTTGCCAGTGTCATGGTGTTAACATTGGCACATGCACGGGTCGTCAGCTGTGGACGACATCGTTGAAGTTTTCGATGCACTGTTTGTTGAGACAAAAGTCTGATGTTAGTACCACCATAGTTCGCCCCCTGCCCTATTTCACCAGTCTGCCCAGCCTATGACATTCGACATCTGTAATGAGGGGTGACTGCCCAACCCCACGACATCTGGACGTGGTTTCACCTTACTTTCGCCACGTGTTGAAGGCACTCACCACAGCATTTCTTGAATACGAGAAAAGTTGTGCAGTCTATGCGCCGACACCATCTGCCCTTGATCAAACACAGATAGACCAAGAGCCTTCCGCATTCTACACATGGACAGCATGCTGACTGATACTACATGCACTGTGCATGTGTCTGACTAACAGTCATTCCTCACTGCGTGACGCGGCCATCGCCTTTACAGGATTATGTCAATAGTCGGTTCTGATCGCCCTTTTCTAATCGGAAGATATTCCTTGAAAACGCACATATACTGTGACAGCACAAGTCTTGAGCTACTAAATCGACAGCCAACGCGTAATAGAAATATTTTAGATCTGGTAGCCACGGACAGACCAGACCTCATCGACGGTGTCAGTCTTGAGACAGGCATTAGTGATCATGATGTTGTCATTACGACTATGGTTACGAAAGTTAAAAAGTCGGTCAAGAGGGCTAGGAGAGTACTCTTACTAGAAAGAGCAGATAATCAGTTGTTAGCATCCCACTTAGTAAATGAATCGACTTCATTTACTTCCCGTACGATGGACGTGGAAGAATTGTGGGCAAATTTTAAATAAATTGTAAATCACGCAATGGAGAAGTATGTGCCGAAAAAGTGGGTAACGGACGGAAAAGACCCACCGTGGCTTAACAGCGCAATTCGGAGAATGCTCAGGAAGCAAAGACAGTTGCACTCGCGGTACAAGAAAGATCGGGAGCATGAGGACAGCCAAAAGTTAGTAGAGATTCGTGCTGCTGTAAACAGAGCGATGCGCGAAGCATTCAACCACTACCACCGTCATACCTTAGCAAAAGATCTTGCTGAAAACCCAAGGAAATTCTGGTCTTAAGCAAAATCGGTAAGCGGGTAGAAGGCTTCCATCCAGTCACTCACTGACCAGTCTGGCCTGGCAACGAGAGACAGCAAAACGAAAGCTTAAATTTTAAAGTTAGCATTTGAGAAATCTTTCACGCAGGAGGATCGAACAAACATACCGCCGCTTGAGTCTCGTACATATTCCCGTATGGAGGACATAGTGATAGACATCCCTGGGGTCGTGAAGCAGCTGAATGGGTTGAAAATAAATAAATCACCAGGTCCTGACGGGATTCCAATTCGGTTTTACAGAGAGTACTCTACTGCATTCGCTCCTTACTTAGCTTGTATTTATCGCGAATCTCTTGCCCAACGTAAAGTCCCGAGCGACTGGAGAAAAGCACAGGTGACGCCTGTATATAAGAAGGGTAGAAGGACGGATCCTCAAAATTACAGACCAATATCCTTAACATCGGTTTGTTGCAGGGTTCTCGAACAGATTCTCAGTTCGAATATAATGCATTTCCTTGAGACAGAGAAGTTGCTGTCCATGCATCAGCACGGCTTTAGAAAGCATCGCTCCTGCGAAACGCAACTCGCCCTTTTTTCACATGATATCTTGCGAACCATGGATGAAGGGTATCAGACGAATGCCATATTCCTTCACTTCCGGAAAGCATTTGACTCGGTGCCCAACTGCAGACTCCTAACTAAAGTACGAGCATATGGGATTGGTTCCTAAGTATGTGAGTGGCTCGAAGACTTCTTAAGTAATAGAACCCAGTACGTGTCGTCGATGGTGAGTGTTCATCGGAAGTGAGGGTATCATCTGCAGTGCCCCAGGGAAGTGTGGTAGGTCCGCTGTTGTTTTCTATCTGCATAAATGATCTTTTGGATAGGATGGATAGCAATGTGCGGCTGTTTGCTGATGATACTGTCGTGTACGGGAAGGTGTCGTCGTTGAGTGACTGTAGGAGGATACGAGATGACTTGGACAGGATTTGTAAGTGGTGTAAAGAATGGCAGCTAACACTCCATATAGATAAATGTAAATTAATGCAGATGAATAGGAAAAAGAATCCCGTAATGTTTGAATACTCCATTAGCAGTGTAGCGCTTGACACAGTCACGTCGATTAAATATTTGGGCGTAACACTGCAGAGCGATATGAAGTGGGACAAGCATGTAATGGCAGTTGTGGGGAAGGCGGATAGTCATCTTCGGTTCATTGGTAGAATTTTGGGAAGATGTGGTTCATCTGTAAAGGAGACCGCTTACAAAACACTAATACGACCTATTCTTGAGTACTACTCGAGCGTTTGGGATCCCTATCAGGTCGGATTGAGGGAGGACATAGAAGCAATTCAGAGGCGGGCTGGTAGATTTGTTACTGGTAGGTCTGATCATCACACGAGTGTTACGGAAATGCTTCAGGAGCTCGGGTGGGAGTCTAGAGGAAAGGAGGCGTTCTTTTCGTCAATCGCTACTGACTAAATTTAGAGAACCAGCATTTGAGGCTGACTGCAGTACAATTTTACTGCCGCCAACTTACATTTCGCGGAAAGACCACAAAGATAAGAGAGATTAGGGCTCGTTCAGAGGCATATAGGTAGTCATTTTTCCCTCGTTCTGTTTGGGAGTGTAACAGGGAGAGAAGATGCTAGTTGTGGTACGAGGTACCCTCCGCCACGCACCATACGGTGGATTGCGGAGTATGTATGTAGATGTAGATGTAGATAATAGAAGGAAAGTAAAGAAGCTCATGTGTTTCAGTGTCAAGATCAGTGGAGATTATTCCTGAAATGAATAAAACAGTATATTCATAGCGAGCACCACCTGCCAGGTGAGCTGAGGGCGCTAATACACTGCTTCGTGGACTCGGATAGGCGCACTGGCCCCGCATCGAATCCGCCCGGCGAATTAACGACGAGGGCCAGTGTGCCGGTCAGCCTGGATGTGGTTTATAGGCAGTTTTCCACATCCCACTGGGTGAATGCTTCGCTGGTCCCCACGTCCCGCCTCACTTACACGACTCGCAGACATCTGAAAACGTTCGCACTATTTCATGGCTTACACTTGACACAGACAGCTGGGGTACACTAATTCCTTCTCGGTGGGGTACAGTGTGGCCACAGGAAGGGCATCCGGCCACCCTCTGCCACTAACATCGCCAAATCCACAGTAACAAGGCCGACCCCGTACAGAAATGGGACAAAGGCCCAAAGGAAATGATGATGATTCATAACGAGCACCACAGGAGACATTTTATCATTTAGGCAATATTTATCCAGCTCTCTTCTTCGCGACACAACCCATTTCGGCTTCTTAAGACATTACAGAGTGTTTACGTAAGATAGTGTGCAGTGATCATGAAAACAGCAGAACATTGACACGATGTGCTAGCGTTTGTGCTGAGCCACAAATACCATGCACCCAGTATCTGTGAGACAATCATGAAAATTATAATTTGAAAAGCAACATGAACGTTGGCAAATCGTGTCGACCCACTGTCATTTTTATGCGTTTGTCACGTTGTCTTATGTAAACACTCTGTAATGGCTCAGATAGTCGAAACTACTTGTGTCGTTGAGCAGAGGTCAAAATAAATAATAAACTACTCTTATTTGATTATGCATTATATCCTTGTGCTAACCTAACCAGAATCCTGTTCTCCCTGCCACCGCACTTGAATAATTCCCAATATATCCAACTTCAACCTACCCATTCTCTAATAAAAAGAAATTTTAATGAAATATGTGAGAGAAACAATTTGTCTCTCCTGGATTTTTATTTATTCTTAATTGTGTAGCCTCTTTGCATGAAGAGAAGTTTGAAATATCGAAACAATAATTGCTTGCTTCTGCTCCTATGCAGTGGATTGGTTCGGGAACATAAAGCTCTGGGTCGATTCCTTCACATCGAGAAATAACGAAAGAAGATTTTCTTTGCCTTTTATTTAATTTAGAGCACGTACATTATCGGATTTCTGGGCATGCACTCACATGCAATACTAAATGACATTGGGATCTTTCTCTGTAGTACTACTCAGATAATTAAGACTCTCATAGTGATGAATGGTTAAATATGGCAGAACAAGACAGAAAAGCGTGTGACCATTGAGCTGATGAAAGCAAACTGTTCTAGCTACCATTTTTTTGTGTCTGTAGAGAGGAAAAAAGTTGAGCCCCTGAAGAACAGAAACAATATCGTTAGTAGTTGAACAAAGAGAGGGCAACCTCACTCTGCGCTGTTGCCAAGTTTATTCAAGTTGGTGGGTCGAAGATGGCGGCCATAGATGTGGCAACGTCACACTGGCGTCGTGGTGGGAAGTTCAAATTTTGGTGGGAAAATAGGTCAACTGGGCTGCCTCCACGAACCTAACTCCACTTCCCATCTCCCTCCTTCCCTCCCCTTCCCCATCTGGAAATTGGTGGGAAAGGGACTCAGTCCGTGCAGGGCTGCTGGATAGGACAGACATGTCTATTTTGTATGCAATGTGACACGTTGTTTATTTAAACAGTTTCAGTTGTGATAGACAGTAGCTCCATCCAGTGTGTTCACCTTGAGGTCTGAAGCCAACTTACCCAGTACACAAAACCACCACCAGAGGGCGCTGTTGGCCCATCCTCCTCTCCTGTGATGTAATCCAAGAAGGCAGTCTGGGGAAAAGTCGTGGGAAAAATTCGCTCAGTCTGTGCTGAGATTCTCAACAGGATGGAAGCACTTTCTTACTGTGTACTATCTGTTCAGCGTATGAGATGTCTGTACTGGAGAAGGAGAAGTTTAGTGGGTATATTGGCTGTAATCATGCAGCTAAGTCGACAGCCCTCAGCACAATGTTTGGAAAGAAATGATATTTGGTGGCTGTGTGAAGAAGACAAAAACACTTTATCGATAATGAAGATGCAGCTGGATGGGACTAAGTAACACTTCGCAACTCATGCTGATAAATGTGTATGCTGTGATGGTAGATCATTCGATAAAAGTCCAGTCAGTCTTCCGAAGCGCAAGAGGCGAGACATTCACCCACTTGGCACGCGTGCTCCCTGCTCACTCCAGGCTCACGGCACCGCCATGTGGTAGCTCCAGGGACTTCCGTGCACTAAGTACTTCTCGTGAGATCCTGCCCACTTGTCTCTTATAGGATGCCTAAGAAGCTGTTTTCTTGGATAACTAGACAACACACAAGCAAATCATATTAAAGAAGTTTATTACAGTAATTGAACTGTCAATACTTAACTTTCGTTTCTACATGTGGAGTGCAGGTAACCGGCGACATGCAAATAACACAGGCCAACGAAAAAATTTTTTTAAAAACTTTTTTTCTTTGACAGTTCATCTTTATAGATTTTTATGAGCTGAATCCAAATCTAGCCTTAGTTTTTTTGTATTTTCTTTCTCTTTTTTCTTTGAAGCTTCTTGTGTAGCTTTTTCTACGATGAGTCGCCTGCTTAACTTCTCAGTGAAGTGACCAGTAGTACTCCCCCATCATGCTGGTGTTCCAGCGGCCTTGGTAGCGTTTTCCATCACTTTAATGTCCTGGTGAAAATGCTGTCCTTGCTCCTCACTAACATCTCCCATATTGTTCGCGAAGTAATCGACATGACTCTTCAAAAAGTGAACTTTCAGGCTCATTAAACATCCTAAAGTTTTAGACTTCTTTAACATTGTAGCTATAATAGAAACGTATTCTGGGTCTTTTTCGTGTCCTAAGAACTTTGTAACGACTTGCTTGAATGCTACCCATGTTTCTTCTCATTTAAGGTCATTGTGGATTCAAAGTTAATATGAAACATCAATTTTCTAATGTGAGGTCCGACAAAGATGCCTTCTTTTAGTTTAGCTTCTGAAAGGTGTGAAAACTTTTGGCAGAGATACTTAAAACATGTTCATCTTTAGGCAAAGCCTTTACAATCTGTTTCATTAGGCCTAACTTTATATGTAGACGTGGTAGGAGTACGTTTTTTGGATCTACAATGTTTTTGCGTAGAATGCTCTTCTCACCAGGTTTTGAAGACTCCGTCACAGGCCACTTCCTTCCGCACCAGTGTAGATCCCTGGCCCTACTGTCTCATTCACACAAGAAACATGGAATTCTCGTAAAGCCACCTTGCTGACCAAGGAGCATGCTTGTTACTTTTAGATTGACACATGTCGTCCAACCATGAGCAGAATTTTATTTAGCACTAGGTTTTCGTAGCTTTCTTTGATATGTGAAGAATGTCCAACAGGTATAGATGCATACATGTTACCATTGTGTAATAAAAGGGCCTTTAAACTAGTTTTGGATGAATCAATAACAAGCCCCCAGTCTTCCTTTTTGCACTCAATAGCAAACTCATTCATCAGAAGGGCAATGTCTGAGCAGTACACTAAATCACCTTCTTGTTGAAAAAACTTGGAAAATTGCTGCTCTCTCTTTCTATACATGTATATACTGGTTTCAACTGCCAATAAGTTCTTTTCTTTTAATCTAGAGCCAAGCAATTCGGAATTCTTCATCATCTGCTTCATCTAAATCAGATTTTACATCAGAAAATACTTCCGTTGGAATAGAATTTAAATCATCTGGTGGTTCAGGAACTGTCAAATCTACACCATGCCCTACTGGTTAGATGGCATACGGAAGGTTAGGGTAGCTTGTTATCTTCTTATTTTTCGAATTATGACCAGTAATATCAACACTGCAAAAGTAACAATCATTGGAATGATTTCTTGGCTCCCTCCATATCATAGGAACAGCAAATCTAAAGGCTTTTTTCTCCTTCTTGGACCATTTTCTCAGATCTTCAACTCGCACATAACATACCCTATGTGGCGCCCAAGGTAAAACCTTGATCACCAAGTTTAGATGCAAAGTATGGTAGATAAACCTTTTTCACAACGTCTGTAATGTTTCTTTGGTGCTTTTTAATCACAAATTCACCACAAATATAACAAAAACTGTCAGCAGAGTTTTTACAACCACGATTAGACATTGTAGTGAGCACGTGTACAGGAAACAGGAAAGTGAGGTTAGGCTGACAGTAAACAAAACACAACCTTTTAACACAAAAATAGTATCGACTTTTCTTAGCAGCAAATGCTTTTCAGCAATGCAAGCAACGTCATCTACATTCATTACACCTCCTTTTTAAATTATGTCAACTATATAAAAGCTGTTGAATTTATTAAGTTAAGCGATTTTTTAAACGATTTAACCGTAAAATATGAAGAAACGGTGGATGATACAGTTTTTTAAGTATCATACTTGGATTTCCCACCCTAAAAAACATAAGCATAAGATATTTTCAGCAAAAAAGTTTTTCCATCGTTGGCCTGTGTAATTAATGTCCTTTGATAGCTACGATTTCCAGTGCAAGCTAACCACACAAGTTCATAAGTCACTGCTATTGTTAGCAGCACTGAGGCTCTTCTAGTGCGGCCGCGGCTTGCGGCGCGTCGCTTTTATTCTCTTCGTGTAGAGGCCCCTGCTGTCGTGGTGACATGGACTCTAAACAAAGATCACAGCACACTTGTGAAACCTCCCTGAGACACTTTCCGCGCTTTTATGGGAAATACCACGTCCTTGCCTTGTCCCTGAGCACGAGCTTCTTCAGTACGTATTAAATCCAGTTGAATATGTTTCTAAATATACTTCCAGAAAGATCGCTGCACAGCAGTTTGTTTGAGTTTGTGATGCATACCGTAACCCTTGAATAGAGAGTCTAAAAAGCGTCAAAGCTTTTCATGCTTATAATTAAAGGAGATAATTGATTTTAAAATCAGTTATTAGTTTATTGCAATATATGAAGTGTGATGGAGGTGAATTATTGCGTCATTAAGCATCCGTAAAGGGCTATGATTCTTCTCTTTGCAAACTTGGTACACTTTGTGCAAGAAAGGAATTCTTCTCATGCGTTCCTAGCCAGGAAGCCCGGCGAACAGGTGGACACAGGTAGTGCGCCCACGGGCGAGCGGCGGTCGCGCGCCTGTGTCGGCACGGTTTACAGAGGGCAGGCCCCCAGAGGATTAGCGACAGGCGAAGACGCTGCATACATCATCACGCTGCCAAGGGAAACCGTGGACATTCGCACGTGTGCGCGAGGCAGCGGAAACTACAAACTTAGAGCGAAAAACAGTTTTGTGACGATTCTAGGTAACGCGGACAGAGCGGCGAGTTGAATAGCAAAAGACGACTTGGGTGTCTAACAATCTCAAGTGGCCCAGGGAATTTTGGCCGTTTCCCGCGAGCAGAACACCTGGGAACGTAGCGGCAATACTCAGAGGCAGAAGTCTTGGTTTATGAGTATACTTTGTCTCACACAGGATATCGCTCTCTTTTCCTCGCGGAATGCGATGGCAAGGAGGGAGGAAATTTTGAAACGGACCTCTCCATTGGCAAGAATCTCCGATTTGAAAAATATACAAGCTACGTAATTTGCGGAAAGTTGGAGACAAGACGCTGGAGGGAAGCGGCTCTCTCTCTCCAGGTGCAAGGAGCGCACTAGTATTTGGGGATTCCGAATTTTGCTTCTGAGGATGCAGGAGTTCACTCTTGACTCCTTCCGGTAAGTCGCAAGGATTCTCTTATCGCTTGTCATGAGACAATGCACTTTGCATTCGTCGCAAACAGCGTAGAGAGCAAAGTCTATTAGATCCAAGTAGGCGAGCTTCACTCACTGTGCGCGTTATGAAGAACTTAACTCGGGATCACATGTTGTTTTACTACATGTCCGATGACGGTAGTACTATCAGAACAGTTTTGAGCTTTGTTTAATGCAGTTTCACGCAGGTTTGCACTTGAAGATGGACGTATACCGTCGTCCAGTAATGATAACTTCCAGTAGCAGGTTTCGGTCACTATTTTCGGGGTAGGGCATGTTAGACGCTATCAACTACGACGCCGGCAGGGTCTTGATGCAGCCGTACGCAATCAGCCGGCTCCACCTCCACGTCGACCACGCTATGAACACGGTAATACAGAAAACGCCCGCTTTCCTAGCTGCGCATTCTTCTTTCGCTTTCTTCAATTTCTTTTCAATGTGTTAGATTCTCATAAAGACGCGAGGCACAGTATTCACCGTTTGCCCGCTAAGAGAGTGATATGTTCAGCTGTTTTTATTGTATTCTTTCCTCATTTATTACATCAGGTCAACCTGTGTTGAGTAGTTTATTTATATGTTAAATTAGAATGAAGTCATACAATGCTCATGTTAAAAAGCAAATACCAGGGCAGGCACCTTATATGATTCACTTGTTGTAAGCTCTGGGTGCCAATTCAATTCTATTTGTTCTTTTTTATTTGATACTTTCTACAGTACCGGGCCACCCAAATTTTTTATTTTTGCTTATCATTATTTGAATAATTTGTGAGTGATTGTTAAATGAATTTGATAAAATTTCAATAATTATTGCATGTGCAGTTTAATGCAGTTTCACTCAATAAATCACTTATATTTTGAACAGCACTCCGTGAATTTCATTTATAAAATTTAAATAAAATTCACACCTCTTTCTCCCTCCCACACGTGGTATCTTGCAACTCTACAAAAACAGTGGCACGATAGTGAAATCTCTCAGCCCTTCTCCACTACTCTGGAATGTTTGCGTGCTTAAACAAATTAAGTAAAGTGTTTAAATCCTCAAGAAATTTACAAATGGTGTTTTAAATACCTTGTTTCAAATATACTTGCACACAAAACACTGCACTGACTTGCAATTCCGTGGAATTGGAATACATTGCGGGAAATATACCCGAAAATACATCGCGTGGAAATATTGTTTATAAATTGAAACTAAAATAAATGAGAGCAAACACAGCGCGTCGAAACTCTGAAGACGATCCCACAGCACGTAAAACAAATGTTGTGAAGTACACCATCTCAGTACTTGGCTACACGTGGCGCGGTCGTAATTGGGAACCCGCAAAGCGGTAGCCCTTCTTCTGTGAACGGCAGCAGCTCGCCGCAAAGTGAAGCGGCGACCGGAAGCGGGCCCTTCCGGCCGAATACACGAGCTCGCGGACCCCGTGGCCGGCACAGCACCGCCAATCTGTCCTGCGTGCGGAGACCAGCATTCATCTGCAGGTGGGGTGGAATGCCGCACTCCTATTGGCTCCTGAAAATACGACTCAGGACTTCCATTATCCACCCTACCTGACTGGATGCCGTCAAATCACTGTGTCTATATAAACCGTAGCTCCTCCACTCCTGGTCTCATTCTGCCAGCGTCAGTTCGCCAGTGCGGTCGTTCTTTTAGTTGTGTATGCGTCTGTTTGCTGTTGAAAATGAAGCGTTCGGCGACATCGCACACCGTCAGCGTTAGCGGCAAATGACATAGACTTGTAGAAGAAGAAGAATTGTATGAACTGCCACATAAGTAAATAATTTGTTTTTGTAAATATGTGGGTATGGCGTTGAAATAGGGTAAAATATTGTGTGTTAAGGAATTCTGGTCGGTAATTCAGTTTCTTTTCCTTGTTCTACAGGATTTTACCCTGGAGTGCGAGGTTGGGTAGGCGAGAGGAGGAGGAGGAGGAGGAGGCTCGACCACAGTGAACTCTCCGTGTCGAGCTCCAGTCTTCCCCTGTGGAAAGCCTCCAACTACAATTGCCAAGTGAGTGTTAAAAAGAATTCATGGTAGTAGTAGCGTAATTTGTCTCTGTATCGTTCATTTATTTCTTATTACATACTTTTTGTTGTAGCTCACATGGTGAAAATGCAGGTTAAGCTAGAGGCAATATTGGAGTCTGAAAAAATGCACCAGCCACACACTGTGGAACAGCCTACGGCAGCAGATACACAGCGCCAACAGTCACGGAAGCATAGAAAGAAAACAAGTATCTATGTAGTAGTAGCTATGTAATTCAAATAAAAGATATCTTTTTTCGTCTTGTTACAGCAACAATTCGAGAGATGCTACAGCTCCTAGACAGGCAGCTGGAAGCTATTCGCCAACTGCAGCAGCAGTCTCTGGCGCGCACTGAGACAGCAGAGTGGTAATAAAAGATTTATAATTTTTTGTTTGTTTGTGTCTGTAGTATAGAACGTTTTTCTTCTTCCTACACACTTCTGCACATTAAAATTCCTACACCAAGAAGAAGTGCAGATGATAAACGGGTATTCATTGGAGAAATATATTATACTAGAACTGGTATGTGATTACATTTTCACGCAATTTGGGTGCATAGATCCTGAGAAATCAATACCCAGAACAACCACCTCTTGATACCCCTGGGCATTGAGTCAGAGTTTGGATGGCGTGTACAGGTACAGCTGCCCATGCAGCTTCAACACGATACCACAGTTCATCAAGAGTAGTGACTGGCGTATTGTGACGAGTCAGTTGCTCGGCCGTCATTGATCAGACGTTTTCAATTGGTCAGAGATCTGGAGAATGTGCTGGTCAGGCCAGCAGTCGAACATTTTCTGTATCCAGAAAGCCCCTTACAGGACCTCCAACATGCGGTCGTACATTATCCTGCTTAAATGTAGGGTTTCGCAGGGATCGAATGAGGGTTAGAGCCACCGGGTCGTAACACATCTGAAATGTAACGTCCACTGTTCAAAGTGCCGTCAGTACGAACAAGAGGTGACCGAGACGTGTAACCAATGGCAACCCATACCATCACGCCGGGTGTTACGCCAGTATGGCGATGGCGAATACACGCTTCCAATGTGCGTTCACCGCGATGTCGCCAAACACGGATGCGACCATCATGATGCTGTAAACAGAACCTGGATTCATCTGAAAAAAGAAATGGACGTTTTGCCATTCGTGCACCCAGGTTCGTCGTTGAGTACACCATCGCAGGCGCTCCTGTCTGTGATGCAGCGCCAATGGTAACCGCAGCCATGGTCTCCGAGCTCATAGTCCATGCTGCTGCAAGCGTCGTCCAACTGTTCGTGCAGATGGTTGCTGTCTTGCAAACGTCCCCATCTGTTGACTCAGGGATCGAGATGTGGCTGCACGATCGGTTACAGCGATGGGGATAAAATGCCTGTCATCTCGACTGCTAGTGATACGAGGCCGTTGGGATCCAGCACGGCGTTCCGTATTACCCTCCAGAAGCCACCGATTCCGTATTGTGGTAACAGTCATTGGATCTCGTCCAACTGGAGCAGCAATGTCGCGATACGATAAACGGCAATCGCGATAGGCTACAATCCGACCTTTATCAAAGTCGGAAACGTGATGGTACGCATTTCTCTTCCTTACACGAGGCATCACAACAACGCCGGTCAACTGCTGTTTGTGTATGAGAAATAGGTTGGACACTTTCCTCATGCCAGCACGTTGTAGGTGTCGCCAGCCTTGTGTGAATGCTCTGAAAAGCTAATCATTTGCATATCACAGCATCTTCTCCCTGTAGGTTAAATTTCGCGTCTGTAGCACGTCATCTTCGTGGTGTAGGAATTTTAATGGCCAGTAGTATAAGACGAGTTGGATCAGAGGGTGACGAGGATGAGATACCTGAATGGATCAGTGAAATGGCCGTAGAAGATGGGCTGCAAAGGGACAGGGTGACCTGGCTGTTTTAGAGGACGAGTTTACTGAAGGGGTGTTACAGATACATGAGAATGTCAAGCAGCAGCAAGCGGCGTCTAGAACGCTCTACTTAATTGTGTTCGTTATTGTTTCTGTCTTCTACAGTGCCTACATCTCGGCAACTGCAGCACACTGTGGTACGGGTACCGGTGAGTGCGCAGCCTGTAGCACGGAGGCGAGGTGCAGTGCGGCACGCTTTGCCAGCGCTAAAGGCGGCAGCCACGACCGCGGCCGCCACTGCCGCCCCAGCTACCACCAGCCCTCACTCTAGTGGCAGCAGCAGCATCGCCACAGCCAGGCAGTTCCCAGTGACGTCTCCCGGCAGCGCCGCCTCATCCTCTGCCTCAGCCTCTTCAGCACCACTGCCGGCAGCAAACGGCACGTGTGCCTCGGCACATACATCTGTACACATCGCCGACTCAGTCATCAACAGGGTGGACTCGTCACCCTGTAGTAGTTGTATCATTAGCAATAGAGATGACCCTGTGCCTAGCGGCAGTCTCCTCTCCCACCCATCAACATCTACATCTACCTGGTTACTCTGCAATTCACACTCAAGTGCCACGCAGACGGTTCATCGAACCATTTTCATACTACTTCTCTACCATTCCACTCTCGAATGGCGCGTGGGAAAAAGGAACACCTACATCTTTCCGTTCCAGCTCTGATTTTCCTTATTTTATTATGATGATCATTTCTCCCTACGTAGGTGGGTGTCAACAAAATATTTACGCATTCGGAAGAGAAAGTTCGTGATCGAAATTTCGTAAATAGATCTTGCCGCAAAGAAAACCGCCTTTGTTTCAGTGACTGCCACCCCAAACTCGCGTATCATATCAGTGACATTCTAACCCCTTGCTCGATAACACGAAACGAGCTGCCCTTCTTTCCACTTTTTCAATGTCCTCCGTCAATCCTACCTGGTAAGGATCCCATACCGCGCAGCAATATTCCAGCAGAGGACGGACAAGTGTAATGTAGCCTGTCTCTTTAGTGGGTTTGTCGCATCTTCTAAGTGTTCTGCCAACAAAGCGCAGTCTTTGTTTCGCCTTCCCCACAATATTATCTATGTCCTCTTTCCAATTTAAGTTGCTAGTAATTGTAATTCCTAGGTATTTAGTCGAATTGACAGCCCTTAGGTTTGTGCGATTTATCGTATACCCAAAGTTTATCGGATTTCATTTAGTATCCATGTGGATGACCTCGCACTTTTCTTTATTTAGTGCCAATTGCCACTTTTCGCACCCTACAGAAATTCTCTGTAGATCATTTTGTATTTGGAGTTGATCGTCTGATGACTTTACTAGACGGTAAATTAGAGCGTCATCTGCAAACAATCTAAGGGGACTGCTCAGATTATCACCTAGATCATTTACATATAAATCAGGAACAGCAGAGGGCCTATGACACTACCTTGTGGAACACCAGATATCACTTCTCCTCTACTCCATGATATACCGTCTATCACTACGAACTGTGACCTCTCTCAGAGGAAATCACGAATCCAGTCACACAACTGAGACGATACTCCTTATGCACGCTATTTGAGTAATAGGCCCTTGCGAGGAATGTTATCAAAAGCCTTCTGGAAATCTAGGAATATGGAACCGATCTGAGGTCCCTTGTCGACAGCACTCATTACTTCATGGGAATAAAGAGCTAGGTGTGTTGCACAAGGTCGGTATTTTCTGAATCCGTGTTGGTTATGTATCAATAAGTCATTTTCTTTAAGATGATTCATAATGTTCGATTACAGTATATGCTCCAAAATCCTACTGCAAATTGAGGTCAGTGATATGGGTCTGTAATTCAATGGGCTACTCCTATTTCCCTTCTTGAATATTGGTGTGACCTGTGCTACTTTCCAGTCTTTAGGAACTGACCTTTCGTCAAGTGAGCGGTTGTACATGATTGCTAAGAGAGGCGCTATTGTGTCTGCATACTCTGAGAGGAACCTGACTGGTATAGCACGTGGACCGGAAGACTTGCCTTTCTTAAGTGATTTGATTTGTTTCGGAACACGTAAGATATCTACTTTTATGTCAGTCATGCTAACAGCTGTTCTGGTTTCGAATTCCGGTTTTTTTTCCCCACTGGTGCACTTTACATATGACCAGAATCTCTTTGGGTTTTCTGCCACATTTTGAGACACTATTTCATTGTGGAAACTATGAAAAGCATCTCGAATTGACGTCCGCACTATGTTTCGAGCTTCCGTGAAACTTAGCCAGTCTTGGGGATTTTGTGTTCCTCTGAATTTGGCATGATTTTTTCGTTGCTTCTGCAACAGTGTTCTGACGTGTTTTGTGTACCATGGTGGGTCAGTCCCGTCTCTTATTAACTTCTGCGGTATGAATCTATCTATTGCTGTCGATACTGTATCTTTGAATTTAAGCCATATCTGGTTTACACTTACATAATTAACTTGGAAGGAACGGAGACACTCTCTTAGGAAGGCATCAAGGGAATTTTTATCTGCTGTTTTAAATATATTCTGCGTTTATTTTTAGTGGTTTTGGTTGATATGGTTTTGAGCCTCTCTACAATGACCTTGTGTTAACTAATCCCTGTGTCCGTCATGACGCTCTCTATTAGACCAGGATTATTTGTGGCTAATATGTCCTTCTAGTGAAGGACATCACGTCACCATACCGCAGCTGGAATACTCAGTGATTGCAGACCCCTTTGAGGAGCAAATCTCGTTCACAAGGGTCGAGAATCCGACAGGAGGACACCGCCACCCTGTCGTGTTTCTAAGGGTTGGGTTGGGTTAATTTGGGGAGGAGACCAAACTATGAGGTCATCGGTCTCATCAGACTAGGAAAGCAAGTTGGCCGTGCCCTTTGAAACGAACCATCCCAGCATTTGCATGAAGCGATTTAGGGAAATCACGGAAAACCTAAATCAGGACGTCCGGACGCGTTACTGAACCGTTGTCCTCCCAACTGGGATTCCTGGGTGCTAACCACTGCGCCGCCTCGTTCGCTGCTTCTAAGGACATGCCTTTCTGTCGTGGAAACGGAACTCCTCAGAGTAGTCAAGGATCCGTGGTATCCTGCCATTAAAGGCAGTGCAGTGCTCTGTGTCAAACTATCACAACCTCCCACCCCCCCCCCCCTCCCAAAAGTTGCCTCTATCATTGAAATAAGTCTTCATTATCTTGGGGGGGGGGCGGGGGCGTGATAACACGGAGCACGTCAATCGCCGACTGGTTTCGTGACTCCATCTTGAGTGCTATACTGGCTCAGTTTTCCGAGATGGAAGTGAGATGGCGAGCTAAAGCACTTGGTCGAATACTACACCTGGACATCCATACACATGTCTATCATCCAATAAATGGGGGGGTCCAGCTATATCAAGCTCCTTAACTATACAGCTAATAAGCAGGCCTGAATTAATATCGAAAATAGAAAGGAAGAGCCTTGTTCTGCATGGTCAATCATGGCTTGCGAGAGAAATTACGATTACAGAGATCATCCTGAGCGTCCTAGAACATACTATGTAGCTGATAATATTCGTGGGTGTTATAACTTTGATGGTGTCGAGTACCCCCATCAATGTCCAGGATATACCTAAATTTGAGGTGCAGAACACTGGAATATCGATTCACGTTTATGGCCTGGAGAAGAAAAGGAAGCCAGATGAGCAGGACAAGTATGCAGTTGTCAGCACCACCATTTCTCGAAATTTGCCGGTGAGAGTGAGATGCAAGTAAACATGCTACTCGTTTCTGGACGTGATGATTATCATTATGTTTGGAACAAAGACATGTCCCGAATCCTTTTCATCCAACTGAGTAAGCATGATGGCAAACGGCATATTTACTTAAGGTGCCTGAATAATTTTTCCTTAGACAAGCTATTAGCGGCACATCTAGTAGATTGCGCTTCCAAGGACCTGGTACATGTTGTGATGCCTATTGAGGAAGATAAATTCAAAAAGTCTAAAAACGCTCACCACCAGGAGCAACTCCCGTTTTTAGTGTACGCGCCTTTGAATGCTTCCTCGCACTTGTGACCGCACGACTTCATATACCCCCTGATAGAAAAACACGTATTGTATGTGGCAAAGTGCAAATTGTATCCTCCTATGATTCAAGTCTTAACTGCTACAAATTTTATGTCGGGGATAATCCTGCATATAAAAAAAACATTCTCGGTATTCTTGCCGCGTCAGTTCTGGATAAAACATCGAGATTTTGACGATTACCTCCATCGTCATCTTCAGCAGCTGACTCCCGTTTGTAGTCAGCTCCTGACGATGACGATGGAGGTAATCGTCGAAAGCTTGATGTTTTATCCAGAACTGACGCGGCAAGAACACCGAGAATGTTTTATATACAAGCGCCGTCGCGAAAAACTTCGTTCCCGATAATCCTGCAGTTTGACTGCTCACTGAGTTCGATAACCTTTCACGGGAGGTTGATATGCTTTACAGCGACAACGTTTCTATGACCAAATCGAAGGAGAATGAAGATTTGTGCAATGACGCGGTTGACTGTCATATTTGCGGGCTGCCAATGGACAGAAACTCGGAAACTCCTCGTAGGGACCAGTGTCATCTTATGGGGAAGTTGCCTGGCGGTGCAATTTGCAGTGTCACCTACCAAAGCACATACCCATCTTCTTCCACAATTTAAGTGGGGATGGCGCTCACTTTCTTGTTGTCACTTTCTTGTTGGCTAATGACGGCATGGAGAACGATCAGCTCAGTGTCCTATTCTCCGAACGAATGACGCCAAGGATTACGCTCCGCTTCCTTGACACGCTACATTTTATGCAGGCGCCACTCTAGAAACGCATTGAAACTCTACCTCAGAGGTAATGCATACGACTGGAGCTGCGTTTCCTGGTCGGACTAGGAAGGGGATTTTCCCTTAAAAGTATGTGTATAGTATGGCAAAACTCTACCAGGTTACCCGGTATAGCTGCATTCTCTAGTAACTTTACAGGCGATGTCATAATGCATGCAGAGTATGGGTATGCCGTGAATGTCTGGTGGGAATTCGACATTCGACATTTACACTTTAGGGGACTATGCATGGCTCTACATGGACATAGATGTCCACTTGCTTTCGGATGTTCCTGGGAAATTCCGGAGTCTGTGCATGACCACATATTCTCTGGATCCGGCCTTTTATTAAACGGTAACTGGATTGACTTGCGTCCCAATACTCAGGGAAACGAAGGTCTGTTATTGCAAGAAATATCTTCAGGAACAAGGAACAGAACGTGGTACCAACACGATGGGTGTCCGGCACATTTTTCGCTGATGGCTAGAAATGAGTTGCAGAGACAATTCCCAAATCGTTGGATTGGATGTGGAGGAGATGTGTCGCGGCCAGCTCGTTCGTCAGACTTGACGCCTCTGGATTTTTTCTTGTGGGGATTCGTAAAAGACATTGTTTATAAAGATGTTCCAACTACACCTGAAGATATGCAAGAGAGAATTGTCGAGCATGGGCTTCGATAAGTGCCGAAGTGATAAGGAATACCACTCAATCGGTGAAAAGATTGCAGCACTGGACAATTCGAACACCTTCTGTATATGGACGTTCATGCAACCTTTGTGACCTTCGTTGACCTTGGATTCGTCTCGATAGCCGCTATCAGAAAATAAGTACCAAACTATAGCATCCCATTTATAAAAACAAAGTTGACCTTCATATCTCTGAAGCGACCCCGCCTAGCAGCAAAACGACAACGTCATATTATGGCCCCCTTTGTCCCATTCAACTTTTGTCGCACAAACTTTTGAGTTCCTATCATACTTTCGGAGTTTTTCTAGGTGGCATTAGTGACTCACCCTGTGTAACATTCCACTATGGAACATTTGCACCACAATTTTCTGGGCATCTTAGACGAATGTGCTTTCTGTCAACATCATCGACTGTAGTTGGGAAGTTCTGCATTATTATTATTATTATTATTATTATTTTCGATTATTCCCATTTAAGAGAGCGTTTGAACTTGAATTCCTTTATGATGATTGTTTATGTTTCTTCTGAGCCCAAATTTTCTTCATGTGTTCACTGTGTTGTTTCTTTCGCTCCGCTGTCCATTTGCATCCTAGTCTCTTCTGTGTTGTGGTGTCAAAGGCCCGCATCTCGTGGTCGTGCGGTAGCGTTCTCGCTTCCCACGCCCGGGTTCCCGGGTTCGATTCCCGGCGGGGTCAGCGATTTTCTCTGCCTCGTGATGGCTGGGTGTTGTGTGATGTCCTTAGGTTTAAGTAGTTCTAAGTTCTAGGGGACTGATGACCATAGATGTTAAGTCCCATAGTGCTCAGAGCCATTTGACCCATTTTTTTTGGTGTCAAATTTATGTTTTTTGATGATGTTCCTGAATTCAGTCCTATTTTCTGCATCGTTTACTGTTATGTGTGCTTGTCTGAGGTCCTCTTCAACTTCTTTTATCCATTTTGTTTTTCCCCTGCCTGAGTTGATGACTTTAAGAATTCGCTTTGAAATTCTGTTTTCATTCATCCTGTGGATATGTCCGTAGAACTGCATTCTTCTTTTCCTTATTGTATCCGTAATCTTGTCTGTGTATTTATATAATTCTGATGTTGGTCTCTTCTTCCAGATTCCTTGCTCTTGTATTGGGCCAAAAATTTTCCTTAGAATTTTCCTTTCTTGTTTCTCTATTTCTTTGATTTTAGTTTGGCCACCTATTTGTGTTGTTTCAGATGCATACAGTGCCTCCGGAAGTACGACAGTGTTGTAGTGCCTCAATTTTGCGTTAATGGATATGGGCTTTTTGTTATAATAGTTCCACGTGAGTTTATATGCTTTCTGTAGTTTTTTTTATTCTTTCCTCATTGGCCTTTAGGTTGATCCCTGATGGCTGAATGATTTCTCCCAGGTACTTAAAGTGTGGTACTTGTACGATTTTCCCATGAGTTGTCACAATAGGCAATTTGTCTTGTGGCACTCTTTCTATGTACTGGGTTTTCTCATATGAGATTTGCAGGCCAGTTCTTTGTGCAATTTCGTATAACTTCTCTATGGCGTTAGTGGCTTCTTTTCTATTACTTGTGAGGATTGCAAGGTCATCCGCAAAAGCTAAACACTTCACATTGAATCTATTATCTTTTCTAATTCCAATTTGGATTCCTTTGACTTCTTTTTCCCATGTCCTGACGATTTTTTCAAGAATGATATTAGAGATTAATGGTGAAAGTCCGTCACCCTGTTGCACTCCAGTTTGGATTTCAAATGGTTCCGAGATATCCCCCACAAATTTAACCTTGGAGACTGTGTCAGTTAATGTTTCCCCAATGATTGCTCTTGTCTTTCTGTCAATGCTGAATTCTTCCAGCGTCTTGCAGAGCGCCACTCTGTCTATTGAGTCATAGGCCTTTTTAACATCTACAAAAGTAACCACTGTGTTTCGGGTGTTTCTCATCTGGAGAATCATTTTCAGATTCCAGATCGGCTCTATACATGATCGTCCCTTGCGAAAACCAGCCTGGTATTCTCCTATTTGTGGGTCAGCTTGTTCTTCTAATCTATTCATGAGAACTTTTGATAGGATTTTATATGTGACCGGTACGAGTGAGATAACCCTGTAATTATTTGGTTCAGTTTTGTCCCCTTTTTTGTGGAGTGGATGGATGAGTGCGCATTTCCATTCAGAAGGGATCTGTTCTGTCTCCCAAATGTTTAATATGATTTTGTGAATTTTTCCTGTTAATCTTTCATCATTTAGTTTCCATAGTTCTGCAATAATTCCATCTTCTCCTGGGGCTCTATTGTTTTTCAGTGTCTTGATAATTTCTACTATTTCGTTGATGGTTGGCGGTTTAGCGTCAGGATTTGCTGTAGACGTCTCGTAGTGAATATCCTCTGTACGTCTTTCGCAGTTGAGAAGTTTGTTGAAATAGTCTGCGAGGATTTGGCAGTTATTCTTCGTGTTAGTTTCTAGTGAACCATCCGGTTTCTTGAAGCAAAGATTGGGTGGCTGGTATCCTGCAATATGTTTTTTAAACGTCTTATAAAAATTCCTGGTGTTGTTCTTCTTAAAGTCTTGTTCTATCTCATCTAGTCGCCGTTTGTCATAATTTCTTTTTTCCCTCCGAATAGTTTTCGATGTTTGTTTTCGGATTACTAGAAATTGTTGCCATTTTTCTGATGCTTTGTGACTATTGAAGTTTTTCCAGGCATTGGTCCTTTCTTCTATTGCTTGGTCACATATTATATTCCACCACCTGTGTTTTCTCCTTCTCGGGGGTTGACCCAATTTTATCGTGGATTTGAGGACGTCCACAAGTTCTGTCCAGTTTGTGGTGTTTGTCTGACTAATTTCCTGTAAGATGTTTTCCTTGTTGAGTTTTATGTATTCGGGGTCTGGTCTCAGTACTTTGTTTAGTTTTGGCTTTTTTCTATTGGGTTGTAATCTGGTCTTTATCTGTAGAAGATGGTGGTCTGAGTCAAAAAATCCTCTTCTCGTTTTCACATTCAGAATTTCTGCTGTGTTACTCTTGGAGATGGCCACATGGTCTATCTGGAATTCACCCAACATTGTGTTGGGTGACTTCCAAGTATAAGTTTCTTGTTGGGTTTTTTGAATTGTGTTGACATAATTACGAGGCCCAAATTTTCGCAAAAGCTTATCAATCTTCCCCCATTCTTGTTAGTTCTCTTGTGAGCTGTATGGATTCCAGTGATTTTCCTGTATTTTTTCTCTTTACCTAATTGTGCGTTAAAGTCGCATAACAAGATTATTACATGGTGTTTGGCAATTTTGTTTGTCGTCTCTTCAAGGTCATTCCAGAAGTCATCCACTTTATGGCGGTTCTTCTTGTTATAGTTATTTGTGGGTGCGTGTGCGTTGATCAAGGTATATGCTTTGTTGGCCGATTTGACGGAGAGCGTTGATATACGTTCTGAGGCAGACTGGAAGTCAATGACAGAGTCGCTGATAGATTTGTGGACTGCAAATGCTGTGCCAAACTGTTTGAGTCCTTTCTCATTAGTTTTAACTGCTGGTTTCCCTTTGTAGATCCTGTAGTTGTCTGTATCAAAATGGTTTTCGTCCGTAAATCGTGTTTCCTGGATTGCAAGGATTTTGATCTGGAATTTTTGCAGCACGTCTGTAAGTTGTTTGATCTTGCCCAGTTTGAAAAGAGTATTAGTATTAACTGTACCGATGAAGTGTCTTTGTTTTGTGTGTATTAATTTGGACGTCGTCTGGTTCTCAACCTTAGGCGTAACATGATGCTCCTGGTCCCGCGGAATCCGATGACCAGGCAAAGCCAGCCTTGCGACTGGTGCCCGGGGTAGTGGATTCATTCCTTGTGTTATCATCATGTTTGGTTTTCATGTTGAAAACTAACTTGGTGGTGGTCCTTCCGAGGAAAGATCACGAGGAATACGACTTGATTGTTGAGATGAAGAAGGTTGCTGCAGCCGCACTATCTAGGCGAACAGACGCTGACATCTAACCGCTGAATACCAGGCAGACGTTAGTGGATTTCGGTTGATAGTTTTGGTCCACCCCGGGTATTTTATTTCCCCGGTACGCTCCATATATGGAGAGCATTCCCCTAACCGCCGCCTGGGGAGGTGCCCGATGGAAGGCTATCAACTCTGTTACGTTATACAAATCGTTTACGGTATGTAGAAAACCGCACTCGCATGTTGTGTGGCTAGTGGCAATCCCACAACATTTCAATAGTTAAATCCACAACATGCACAATGGTAGTGAATTCTGTTGTGAATGTCAGAGCGGTATCTCGAAAAACTCTTCTAGTTTCTATGAAACTGTAACAATTCTTGTTTCATGAGTTATCTATGGTCCTTAAAAATGGTGTTATTTCATTGGAAAAATCTGCAGTAGTTTGGATATCGGTTATTAGTCACATGACAAAATATTCTCGTCTTTGCGTATTGTCAGTTTCCAGAATGTTGTTTCGATATATCAAACCGTTTATGATATATGGGGAATGTTACACAAATTTCATTCTGGCTTTTTCGCTATCGCGCGAGTCCGGAACGAAGCGTTTTCATACAATCAATTGTCTCAAGATGGTAATAGATAGCGACATCTTCCAAAGTTTAAAGGATAATTTAGTATGTTAGCTACGTTTCATACGCAGAAACATGTGACGTAACTTCCAGCAAACGTGATTTCATAGCGAGCACTGTTTTTCAATATAAACTGTTAGAAATTCTTGCAGTAGGTTACTTAATTTTGAAAGATCACAATGAGTACGAAATGATAGGCGGTTCATCATGAAGCTAACGAGTAAAGCTGTGAGATGCGGGAGAATCAAATGTTTTTCACGGGTAGTTTGCTCAAAATGGTTTGAGGAAGACTGCAGCTCGGCCGGCTTGCGCGGCGCTAGCTGCCCCCGCTGCATGGCTTTCCGTTTAGGTCACGTGCTTGCTTACATAGATGAAAATTAAAATTCTTGCTAAAATATTTACCAGTCTGAACCAGTTTAGCAGCTATATCCCTCCATCCTTCAGCCCTCTTCAAAATGTTCTTATAATCGGCATCGCCTGTACCATACAAGAAGTTGTACTGCCTCACCTGTCCTTTGAAGAGAGAACGTGTTGACCTGATGCCACATCAGAACCGAGCGACTCAGCTCCTTGCGTCTTTTTCTAGCCAGATTTTTAATGTCCTGGTGGAGCGACGCGTAATACGTACGGCGGCTGTCTGGCTGCAGAATGCGATCCACGCTGGCCTGACTATTTCCTGAGGCAGTTTCTCTGGAGCTGACGTTCTGTTTTGTGAGCGGCAGCTGCCAAAAGGTCTACTTCGTCCGTTCAGTTTGTTGCAGGACTCCTCCTTATCCTATGGGTAGTAAGTACTTGCCTTCCAAAAACAATTTTTTGTGCATTCGCTGAACTGTCGTTCTTGTTGGACACCGTCTGTTTAGCACATCTACTTTATATTCGTTTCTGAAAGGCATAACTGTTTCACGCGAACCAGTACTCGACACGCGTAAGAGACATAGGCAGAATGGAAGCTACATCTTCTCTGTGTCCCTTTCATACTGGTATCGCGGCGGTGCACAACTATTTCCTTCGTACCTGACACGATGTGTTTCCTTACACGAGTATCGAATCCTTAGCTTCCACATTAGACAGCAGCCAGTTTCATGTCGAAAACAGATAAATTAATACGAAAACAGTAATCCGATTTTGCAGAGTAAAGTACCGTTGAATTTTTCTCTTTGAGAATTGCAACCTAGCAGCATAAATTCGTGTACTTCCATTAGAAAAAGCTAAATTGATACTGATATCTCTCTAATTAATGTGACTATGAGAAAATACTATTCGTTGTTTGGTGGGTGCTTTCTCACAGTTAATCTTGGGAATTATCCCGTAACTATGTGAGACGAGTAGCTTAGCTGAGCGCCCCGTACAGCAGACTACTGTCAGCTAAACTATAATTTTTAGTATTTAGTTCTCTATGAGTACAGTCTGTAATTTTCGTCGCATCAGTTGGATGCGTTTTCAAGTATCCTTAAAACACAAGCGATTGTTATACATTTTGATATGTATTCACACGCAAAGAATAGGTGCTTATTTCTATTTGGAAATAGAAAAGGTAACTGATGTAATGAGGGAAGCAAGACTGCAGTTTTATGGACACACAACACATACCGAATGGAGAGTAACAGACTAATCAACGAGATTGTCAATTTACTAAACACCTACAAATCCAAACCCACGTGACACACGAAACTGACAAAGACACGAAAAACACTGGAATTATAATGGACACAATAGATAAAAATATTTTTTACAGAAGCAACACGACGGACAGGATTTTAGGAGTGAAACAAGTCTGCTAATGGAAGGAAGCGGAACCAGGAACAAACGGAACGACTCGATGGAAGGAAGGAGGGAGTATCACAGCAACGAAAATTAAACACAAAGAGGCAAAACCAAAGTTGAGTTATGGTGCCCTACAAAAGTGTTATTTGAATTAATAAATAAACAGGTGCTTATTATGCTAGCGCAACTGGCCGAGCGGTTCTAGGCGCTACAGTCTGGAACCGCGCGACCGCTACGGCTGCAGGTTCGAATCCTGCCTCGGGCATGGATATGTGTGATGTCCTTAGGTTAGTTAGGTTTAAGTAGTTCTAAGTTCTAGGCGACTCATGACCTCAGAAGTTAAGTCCCATAGTGCTCAGAGCCATTTGTGCTAGCGCAAACGTCTGTGACGTTGTTATTTTCACCAAAACTTTTCCGTGTCGCCAAGTTGTGTTTAGGTACAGACGTTTCGGCCGTTGTCACGAGCCTTATCGAAGACAGTGCTGCCAAAGCAGATTTGCTAAACACAGCCATCACAACAGAAGACGAAGTAAATATTCCAGAATTCGAATCGAGAACAGCTGCCAACATGAGTAACGTAGAAGTAAATATCCTCGGAGTAGTGAAGCAACTCAAATCACGTAATAAAAGCAAGTCTTCTGGTCCAGACTGTATACCAATTAGGTTCCTTTCCGAGTATGCTGATGCATTAGCTCCATACTTAACAATCATATACAACCGTTCGCTCGACGAAAGATCCGTACCCAAAGACTGGAAAGTTCCACAGGTCACACCAATATTCAAGAAAGGTAGCAGGAGTAATCCACTAAATTACAGGCCCATATCGTTATCGTCGATATGCAGCAGGATTTTAGAACATATATTGTGTTCGAACGTTATGAATTATCTCGAAGGAAACGGTCTATTGACACACAGTCAACATGGGTTTAGAAAACATCGTTCCTGTGAAACACGACTAGCTCTTTATTCACATGAAGTTTGCTATTGACAAGGGATTTCAGATCGATTCCGTATTCCTGGATTTCCAGAAGGCTTTTGACACTGTACCACAAAGCGGCTCTTAGTAAAATTGCGTGCTTATGGAATATCGTCTCAGTTATGTGACTCGATTTGCAATTCCCTGTCAGAGAGGTCACAGTTCGTAATAATTGACGGAAAGTCATCGAATAAAATAGGAGTGATTTCAGGCGTTCCCAAAGGTAGTGTTTTAGGTCCTTTGCTGTTCCTTAGCTATATAAACGATTTGGGACACAATCTGAGCAGCCGTCTTCGGTTGTATGCAGATGACGCTGTCGTTTATCGACTAATAAAGTCATCAGAAGATCAAAATAAATTGCAAACCGATTTAGAAAAGATATCTGAATGGTGCGAAAAGTGGCAGTTGACCCTAAGGAACGAAAAGTGTGAGGTCATCCACATGAGCGCTAAAAGGAACTCGTTAAACTTCGGTTGCACGATAAATCAGTCTAATCTAAAAGCCGTAAATTCAACCAAATACCTAGGTATCACAATTACAAACAACTTAAATTGGAAAGAACACATAGAAAATGTTGTGGGGAAGGCTAACCAAAGGCTGCATACACTACGCTTGTCCGTCCTCTTTTAGAATACTGCTCTGCGGTGTGGGATCCTTGCCAGGTAGGACTGACGGAGTACATCGAAAAAGTTCAAAGAAAGGCAGCAGCACGTTTAGTATTATCGCGAAATATTGGAGAGAGTGTCATAGAAATGATACAGTATTTGGGCTGGAAATCATTAAAAGAAAGGCGTTTTTCTTTTAGACGAAATTCCAATCACCAACTTTCTCCTCCGAATGCGGAAATACACTCCTGGAAATTGAAATAAGAACACCGTGAATTCATTGTCCCAGGAAGGGGAAACTTTATTGACACATTCCTGGGGTCAGATACTTCACATGATCACACTGACAGAACCACAGGCACATAGACACAGGCAACAGAGCATGCACAATGTCGGCACTAGTACAGTATATATCCACCTTTCGCAGCAATGCAGGCTGCTATTCTCCCATGGAGACGATCGTAGAGATGCTAGATGTAGTCCTGTGGAACGGCTTGCCATGCCATTTCCACCTGGCGCCTCAGTTGGACCAGCGTTCGTGCTGGACGTGCAGACCGCGTGAGACGACGCTTCATCCAGTCCCAAACATGCTCAATGGGGGACAGATCCGGAGATCTTGCTGGCCAGGGTAGTTGACTTACACCTTCTAGAGCACGTTGGGTGGCACGGGATACATGCGGACGTGCATTGTCCTGTTGGAACAGCAAGTTCCCTTGCCGGTCTAGGAATGGTAGAACGATGGGTTCGATGACGGTTTGGATGTACCGTGCACTATTCAGTGTCCCCTCGACGATCACCAGTGGTGTGCGGCCAGTGTAGGAGATCGCTCCCCACACCATGATGCCGGGTGTTGGCCCTGTGTGCCTCGGTCGTATGCAGTCCTGATTGTGGCGCTCACCTGCACGGCGCCAAACACGCATACGACCATCATTGGCACCAAGGCAGAAGCGACTCTCATCGCTGAAGACGACACGTCTCCATTCGTCCCTCCATTCACGCCTGTCGCGACACCACTGGAGGTGGGCTGCACGATGTTGGGGCGTGAGCGGAAGACGGCCTAACGGTGTGCGGGACCGTAGCCCAGCTTCATGGAGACGGTTGCGAATGGTCCTCGCCGATACCCCAGGAGCAACAGTGTCCCTAATTTGCTGGGAAGTGGCGGTGCGGTCCCCTACGGCACTGTGTAGGATCCTACGGTCTTGGCGTGCATCCGTGCGTCGCTGCGGTCCGGTCCCAGGTCGACGGGCACGTGCACCTTCCGCCGACCACTGGCGACAACATCGATGTACTGTGGAGACCTCACGCCCCACATGTTGAGCAATTCGGCGGTACGTCCACCCGGCCTCCCGCATGCCCACTATACGCCCTCGCTCAAAGTCCGTCAGCTGCACATACGGTTCACGTCCACGCTGTCGCTGCATGCTACCAGTGTTAAAGACTGCGATGGAGCTCCGTATGCCACGGCAAACTGGCTGACACTGACGGCGGCGGTGCACAAATGCTGCGCAGCTAGCGCCATTCGACGGCCAACACCGCGTTTCCTGGTGTGTCCGCTGTGCCGTGAATGTGATCATTGCTTGTACAGCCCTCACGCAGTGTCCGGAGCAAGTATGGTGGGTCTGACACATCGGTGTCAATGTGTTCTTTTTTCCATTTCCAGGAGTGTATTTTGTTGACACCGACCTACACAGGGCGGAACGATCACCAAGATAAAATAAGGGAAATCAGAGCTCGTACAGAAGGATATAGGTGTTTATTCTTTCCGCGCGTTATACGAGATTGGGATAATAGAGAATTGTGAAGGTGGTTCGATGAACTTGAATGTGATTTACAGAGTATCCATGTAGATGTAGATGTAGATGCTGCGCCCGAAATACCGGCTTCGGTAAGCAGATAACGCCTCTGTCACCTGGCCACACGGCGAATATGAAGTGCCACTGTTTTCGTACCACCTTAACCAGCAGCTCGCTGATATCCACTCCACGGCGAAAATTGGAGATACTGAGAGTACACGGAAAGCATGATGGCCCACTCGGTCACGGAGCGCACAGGGAACCTGCCAGTACCTGCGGCACACCGGGAACGAGACACTGCCGCCGTGCACGCGTTAACCGACAGGGCACCAAGTGACGACGTACGCTCGAACGCGGAAGTTGAGAGGCTGTGATGTACTGTCAGAGTCAGTGGTGACGACAACAGAACGATACCTACCAACACGGCATCACAAAATGTAACCAAAACGAAGGAGGAGACGGAACACAAGCACATGGGCCTTCTACCGTAACGAGAGGCTGCCAGTGAAGGAGCGGCGAAACGCAACCGCCGCGAGGACCCTACAGTGGCATCAACGAGATCGGAGATGTGGTAGTCTCGAACGACGCAGAAAGCAAGCTGCAGCAGTCTGGAGTGTACAAAGTCAGCTGCGACGGCGACACGGTTTGCATTACGGGGTGCCCAATTAGCACGCGCCTAACGGCACGCGAAAGGTACACACGTCTCTGACGACGCGTGCGTCATCAGTGGCGGAACGTCACCGTGAGTACCGCGAAATTACAGACTTGCTGGAAGATCGCTGCAGCCGGCGCTAGCCAGCCGCGTACCTTACAGAGAAAGACAAGACAACAGACTGGAAGTGTGAAGCAGCCTGGCTACACAAATGCCGAGGACGGAGCCCGCTTCCAGTCGAGTCTTATAGGCAAGCGGCCTACGGACCGACAGCATTCAGAGAGCCGCCCCAGAAACCGTGGCAGCATAGGACGTGGCGCCCGAGGCAGCCAGCAGACGCGAGATGCTCCTGGCCTCAGCCGCCGGCAGCCATTGTGGGAGCAAACTGCTGCCACACCACTCGTCCCTGATACCAGTCAACAGCAACTGAAAGGAAAAGTGCCACCCATAAGACTACAGTGAACAGCCGAAACATTATGACCACCGCCCACGGCGACGTCGGGTGTCAACTGATGGTGTTGCGGACACGTGACGCGGCAACAAAAACATGTAAGCGGAGCAGACACGTTCGGGTAATCGCCCCAGCTAAGATATGGGCTGCAAATGGGGAAATCCATCGAGATAAGAGACTTTGATAAAGCGCTGATAGTTATTACACATAAGCTGTGAACGAGTACCTTGAAAATGGGGTAGCTGGCCGAATTTTCGCATTCTAGTCGTGAGCATGTAAGGAAAGACGTAGAAGGACAGTGGAACTACCACTAGGCGCTACGTGGTTGGACATGTACAACTCTTCACAGAACGTGGGGTTCGGAGGCTTGCCTCTGTCATTTCTGCACTCCACGAGAAGTGCATGGAGTTGTGGGAGGAAGAATGGCTGACGGTGACGGCCAACAAACTGCGGTTGGTGAAGTCAACAAGTCGGCCGTGGCGTTCCTCCTGCCGGTTGCTCAGGCGGGAAGAAGTGACCCTCACGCATCTTCGGATTGGGCACTGTCCCCTCACACATACCTTTCTATTACGGCGGGAGGATCCCCCGTTTTGTGATGCTTGTGGTGTGCACATCTCCGTCAGCCACATTTTAACATATTGCGTACTATACTGTGATGCGAGGGCAGAAGCACAAGTTGATGGGGATCTGCCCTGCGTTTTAGCTAATGATGAAACGCGTGTGTCTAGGGTTTTAAAGTTTTGTGATGTGTCTGGACTCTGGCCTAAACTTTTAGGCTGGAGGTCTTAGTGTATTGCACAGTGGCTGGCTCCTCCCTTTTTCCTTGCGGTCAGCCAGCCACTTGCATCTGATATGTTGTTTTAGCTCGCTCTACCACTTTATTCCTGTGTTGTCCATGTTTTACTGCTGGCGGCATGCTTCGTCCCACGCTTCGGTGTGGGTACGCCGATATTTTTCCCAGCTTGTTACCTGTGTTTTAAGTTCTCTTTTATCTTACTATTCTGAGTCTTTTCTTGACACCCGTCTCAATCTGTTACAGAGCGGGCGCTGAAGACCTCGCCGTCGTGCGCCAATACAACCCTCTCCATCCACATCCATCTGTCCTGTAAAGTAGGGTAGTGGTGATCTGTGGCATCTCTGCGGAAAGAGCCCAATGCTGGTGCGCGCACAAGTGCTTAGGAACACGCACTCCATGGTACATTGTTGAACATGGGGCTCAGCAGCAGGCCACCCCTACATGTCCACACGTTGACCTAAGGACATCGTCACTTACTATTGCAGTGGGCACGGGACCAAGGGGATTCGACCGTCGATTAATGCAAACGTGTCGGCTCTTCGCGTGAATCACTTTTTCTGCAATCGATCGCTGGTCGTCTCCATAAACACCGTCACCGAGATGAACGGCGGCTCGAAACGTGCCGCGCGCCACGGACGCAAGCTGGTGGCAGCAGTATTATGCTATGGGAGACACTCTCCTGTGCTTCCATGGGACCTGTAGCTGTACTCGAGGACACGCGACAGCTGCGAACCACCTCAATCCCTTCATCCTCGATGTCTTCCCCATCGGCAATGCCATCTTTCAGCAGTATAGTCGTCCGTGTCTCGGAGCCAGAACCGTGCTACGGTGGTCTGAGGAACATTGTAGTGAACTCTCGATCATGTCCCGGCGACGAAATTCGCCTGATGTGACTCGTAAGGAACCCGTCTGGGTCGATATCGGGCGCGACCACCGCGTACGAAAATCAGCGGCCCATTATTTCGGCGAATTACATGACCTGTGCGTAGACATCTAACGTCACATATCTCCACAAATCTACCAACAAATTGACAGATCGATGATACGCACAATTAGTGACGTATTTCGTTCCAAAAATGGACAAACAAGGTATTAAGCAGGTGGTCATACTGTTTTGGATCATCACTGTGTGTCAGTCTGTCGCTCAGCATTTCAGCCATACGATCCAACATGAAGTTCAGTGACGTCCTTGACAAACTGACTCGAAAATAATCACAAAATAACGCTGTATAACATCCGAGGCGGACATTCCCACGCCCCCAAATTCATATGCTAGCAGTAAAATCTACAGGGAAACAATTATTGAACTCGGGTTCGATTCCCAGCGGGGTCAGGGATTTTCTCTGCCTCGTGATGACTGGGTGTTGTGTGATGTCCTTAGGTTAGTTAGGTTTAAGTAGTTCTAAGTTCTAGGGGACCGATGACCATAGCTGTTAAGTCCCATAGTGCTCAGAGCCAGAGCCAATTATTGACTATATTAAAAAAACCTAAATTACTTACAAACTACGGCGTCCACACACTTCATTCAACATGTAAAAACGTCACTATACATACTGGGATTTAGGTTATGACATGCTCAATTTGTCTGCCATCATTGGCCATGATGTGGCGCAGACGAATAGTGAAATTCTGTATGACCCTCTGAAGTGTCGGAACGTTGATGCTGTCGATGATCGTCTGAATGATTGTTTCAAGCTCATAAATGGTTTTTGCGTTAATAGTGTACACCTATTCTTTAATACAGCACCACAAAAAGAAGTCGCTTGTGTTCAGATCGGGAGAACATGGCGGCCAATCGAGGCCCATCCCAGTGGTCTCTGGGCCAGAATGCGGTTCCCAAAGTGCTCCTCCAGGACATCAGACACTCTCTTGCTTCGATGGGGTCGAGCACCGCCTTGCAAGAACCACATCTTGGCGAAATCAGGGCCACTTTGGATAATGAGGATGAAATCATCTTCTAAAAGCTTCATGTACCATTTGGTAGTCACCGTGCCATCAAGGAGTATCGCACCGATTATTCCGTGACTGGACATTGAACACCACACACTCACCCGCTGAGTGTAAAGAGACTTCTATATCAGTCCGCTAAATGCGGCAATTTTTCTTGTTGAGGGACCTATCCCAACGAAAGTGGGCTTCGTCAGTAAATCAAACCATACAGCGCATACTAAATCCCATCATGCTCTGCGGCCAACCGTGCAGTTTGAACGTCCTACCGCAAACCGTTCAGAAGTTATGACGATTTTGTTTCATATTGTTCAGTAACTGTCACCCTGTATATTCACGCCTGCACACCGCATGCCACCCTTCGGCGTGTGTCGCACGGTGTTTGGTTAGTCGGTTTGTCGGATTGAAGGGACCAGACTACTAGGGCCATCGGTCCCTTTTCCCACGAACTTGAAACACCCACAAAGAATAAGAACAAACAATGGAGATGACAAGAGACGATACAGGACAAGAAAGACACAGACAAAGACCAGAAAAAAGGAATTAAAATCACACCGAGTGTAACAGTGGTTGGTCGACAATACAAACAAAAAAGGAAAAGCCAACCACCAAGAAACGCACTAAAAACCCGTCTAAAATCGTAGGCCAGACTCAACACAAAAAAAGGACAAAGACTTAGATCAAGCGATTAAAACCCCCTGCACGAATAAAACTCAAAACTAAATGTGCTATCGCAACGTCATCTGATAAAAGTGCAGGAAGCGTATCAGGCAGCGCAAACGTCTGCCTGAGCGGAATTAAAAGCGGGCAGTCCAACAAGATGTGGACCACCGTCAAAGCTGACCCATAGCGAAGTAAAGGTGGGTCCTCGTGGCGCAATAAATAGCTGTGCGTTATCGAGGTGTGGGCAATGCGCTGCTGGCAGAGGACAACAGAGTCCTTGCGAGAGACCTGCAAGGAGGAGCGCCATGCACCGGTAGCCTCCTTGATGGCCCAAAGTTTGTTGGGTGAAGGAAGGGTGCGCCATTCTTCACCCCAGGTGTGAAGTACCTTCTGCCGCAAAACTGACCTGAGGTCACTCTCCGAATGGCCAGTCTCCAAGGCTGGTGCAGCGACAGCCTGTTTGGCCAGCGTGTCAACACATTCATTTCCCAGGATGCCGACATGACCCGGGGTCCACACAAAGACCACAGAATGGCTGCAATGGGCAAGAGTATGGAGGGACTCCTGGATAGCCATCACCAGACGAGAGTGAGGGAAACACTTGGCGATAGCTCGTAAACCGCTCAGGGAGTCACTACAGATAACGAAGATCTCACCTGAGCAGGAGTGGATATACTCTACGAAGCGAGATGTGGCGACCAGCTCGGCAGTGAAAACACTGCAGCCAGCCATCAGTGAGTGTTGTTCATAATGATCCCCTACAGTAAGAGCATAACCGATACGACCAGCAACCATCGAACCGTCAGTATAGACAACATCAAAGCCTTGAAACACGGCATGGATTGAAAGAAAGCAGCGACGGAGGGCCTCAGGAGGGACTGAGTCCTTCGGGCCCTGTGTCAAATCCAGCTGAAGGCATGGGCGGGGCACACACCACAGGGTTATACACACAGTGGCCCAGAAAAGAGGTGGAAGAGGGAAAACCTCAATCTCGGAGAGAAGAGATCTGACACGAACCGAAATCGTACATCCTGACCGGGGCCGCCGATCTGGATTATGGACGACCGACTGAGGGAACAGGAGACGATAATTGGGATGCCCGGGCAAGCTACAAACGTGTGTAGCATAAGCGGCCAGTAATCGCTGGCGCCGGAACCGCAATGGAGGGACACCTGCCTCCACAAGTATGCCGTTGTCAAGGCATGTCCAGAAAGCTCCAGTGGCGAGTCGGATCCCACTGTGAAGGATGGGGTCCAGCACCTGCAATACGGAAGGGGCTGCTGAACCACAAGCCAGGCTCCCATTATCTAGACAGAACTGAATTAACGCCTGGTACAGCCGTAGAAGGGTAGACCGATCGGCACCCCAGCTGGCGTGATGCAAGCAATGGAGAGCGTTTAGGTGCCGCCAGCATGTCCGTTTAAGCTGCCGAATATGAGGGATGCAAGTCAACTGGGTATCAAAAACCAATCCCAAAAACCGATGCATCTCCACCACAGCAAGAGGTTCACTGTCAAGATGAAGCCGTGGCTCAGAGTGAACAGTGCGTTGCTGGCAGAAGTGGATAACGCAGGTCTTGGCAGCCGACAACTGGAAACCATGCGCTACAGTCCAAGACTGTGCCTTGCGGATAGTGCCCTGCAGTTGCTGTTCAGCATCTGCAATGACAGTGGGGCTAAACTATAGGCAGAAGGCGTCAGCATACAAGCAAGTTGAGACAGACGTTCCCATCACCACAGGGAGCCCATTAATTGCAATTAAAAAGAGGCAGACACATAAGACAGAGCTGGCCACACTGGCCGAGTGGTTCTAGGCGCTACAGTATGGAACCGCGCGACCGCTACGGTCGCAGGTTCGAATCCTGCCTCGGGCATGGATGTGTGGGACGTCTTTAGGTTAGTTAGGTTTAAGTAGTTCTAAGTTATAGGGGACTGATGACCTCGAAAGTTAAGTCCCATAGTGCTCAGAGCCATTTGAACCATTTGAACTTAAGACAGATCCTTGCAGTACCCCATTCTCCTGAACTCGGGAGGAGCTATGGGAGGCTGCAACTTGCACATGGAAGGAACGAAGCGACAGAAAATTTTGTATGAAAATTGGGAGCATACCACAAAGACCCCAACCAGGAAGCATAGTGAGGATGTGCTGTCACCATGTCATATCGTATGCCTTCCGCATGTCAAAAAAAGATGGTGACCAGATGCTGACTACGGGCAAAGGCCATACGGATGGCAGACTTCAGGCACACCAGATTATCGGCGGTAGAGTGGCCCTTACGGAACCCACCCTGAGATGGAGACAGAAGTCCCCAAGACTCAAATAGCCAACTCAACCTCCAGCTCACCATGCGTTCAAGAAACTTGCAAAGAACGTTGGTGAGGCTAATGGGGCGGTAGCTGCCCACCTCCAGTGGGTTCTTGCCAGGTTTCAACACGGGGATTACGATGCTTTACCGCCAATGAGACGGGTACTCACCCTCAACCCAGATACGGTTGAAGAGGTCTAGGAGGCGTCGCTGGCAGTCCACTGAGAGGTGTTCGAGCATCTGACAGTGGATGCGATCTGGCCCAGGAGCTGTATCAGGGCAAGCGGCTAGGGCACTTTGGAATTCCCACTCACTGAATGGAGCATTGTACGATTCAGGGTGGCACATGTGAAATGAAAGACTCTGACGTTCCAACTGCTCTTTCAGGGAGAGGAAGGCCAGTGGGTAATTCACAGAAGCGAAACTCCGAGCAAAATGCAATTGTGTCAGAGTCAGTACAGACTGCTCCATTCAGTGTAAGCGCAGGTATGCTGATGAAATCCAATAGCCATAGAGTCTTTTGATCTTGGCCCAAACCTGCGGTGGAGAGGTACAGAGGCCAATGGTGGAGACATACCTTTTTCAGCACTCCTGCTTACGTTGGCGAATGAGGTGGAGGGCTCACACACAGAGCCATTTAAAGGCGATGAGGTGTTCCAATGAGGGAGGCTGCTTGTGACGCTGGACAAACCTGCCTGCGATCTTTAATTACCTTGGCGATCTTGGGCGACCACCAAGGCACAGTCCTCTGCCGAGGGGACCCAGAAAAACAGGGAATGGCAGTAACGATGCCAGTGGTGACCAAGTGAACCACCACATCAATGGCGTCATTGGCAAGAGGCTCAATAGTGGCAATGGAGGTGAACAAGTCCCAGCCTTATTCATAGCCCATCTGCAGGGACACCCAGAAGAGTGACGCTGTGGCAGTGATAGAAAGGTTGGAAATTGGTCACTACCACACAAGTCATCATGCACACTCCCTTTGACAGATGGTAATAGACTAGGGCTGCAGATCGAAAGGTCGATGGCTGAGTACATGCCATGCGCCACACTGAAATGTGTGAAGGCACCAGTATTTAAAAGAGAAAGGTGGTGCTGTTACAATACTTGCTGAATGGTGCTGCCTCAGCCTGTTGCCACTGATCCACCGCACAGAGGGTTATGGGCGTTTAATTCGCCCAGTAACAAAAAAGGTGGCGGCAATTGGTCTATCAGCGCAGCCAGGACATGCTGCAGGACATCACTATCCAGTGGAAGATAGAGACTGCAGACAGTTACAGCCTGAGGCATCCACACCTGAACAGCGACAGCCTCTAAAGGTGTTCGTAGAGGGACAGACTCGCTGTAAAGATAGTGAAGGACATAGATGCAGATGCCACCAGATACCCCCTCGTAAGCTGCCCGGTTCTTATAATAACCACACTAGCCATGGAAGGCGGGGGTTCACATCGCTGGAAACCAAGATTCCTGAAGAGCAATGCAGAGGAAAGGTTGAAGGCTGAGAAGTAGTTGGAGCTCAGCAAGATGGTGGAAAAAACCGCTGCAGTTCCACTGGAGGATGACTTTGTCCATGGCCGAGGAACATGTGAAGGGACCAAGGAGGAAGGTTACGCCGCTGGGTCACCTGCTGCCACGAATTGAGTACCGATGGGAGTGACATCCATCATGTCTGAGGAACCGGCGAGATCTAGGTCTTCAGCAGACACCAGAATCTCCACCATGGGCTCAGACGCAGAGCTTGTAGGTAGCGGTGGAGTGGGGTGCCACCCCAATTTCCTTGGTCTTAGGGGTCTTGGATTTCGATTTCTCATGCTGTTCCTTTGGTTGTCCTTGCTGGGAGGGCTTCTTTGATTCATTCTCTGGGACTAACAAAGACCACAAATCCCTACAACCAGCTACCTGGGGCTTCTTCAGCTCCTGGCAGGTGACTGGTTTGCCGCTGGTAGGAACCTGGGAAGGGAGTGACCCAAGGGACCCCTTCCTAGCGAGAGAAGCCAAAGAAGACTTACGCTTCTCTGGCTTAGAAGTGGGGACTGGTGTCCCCGATGGCTGAGGGGGTGCTGCTCCCAAGGTAGGTGGTACAGGAGCAACAGAGAGGGAAGTACCCCTCAACATCAAGGGGGCAGGTGTCGTCCTTTGGCTCTGAGAGCTGACTGTATGTGGTGCAATGGATGGAGCTGTAACAGGAGTGATGGCTCTGAGAGCTGACTGTATGTGGTGCAACAGATGGAGCTGTAACAGGAGTGACAGTGGCAGCATAAGGTGACATCATGTTGCATGGGATGAAGCTGTTCAAATTTAAGTTTAGCCTCAGTGTAGGCCAGTCAGTCCATTATTTTCCATTCCTTCTATAGAATCTTCCAGTCCAGCAAGCAAGGGGGATGGTGCTGTCTGCAGTTCACACAGATGGGAGGTGGGACACATGGAGTATCAAGATGGGATGGACGACCACAATCGCGACTATGAGGCCCGGACCCCGGTGGATGCGCCAAATGAAATGGGCACCTCGTCGCTCTAAGTTGGTGTGCAGCTCGTCATCAGACTGTAAAAGCAGGTCCCTGTGGAAGACAATGCCCTGGACCATATTTAAGCGTTTATGGGGTGTGATAGTAACACAAACATCCCCCAGATTCTTACAAGCGAGTAATGCCTGTGACTGGGCAGAGGATGCTGTTTTTATCAAGACTGACCCAGACCGCATTTTTGACAAGCCCTCCCCAACTTTAAATGCTCTACAAAGAACTTGGGCTTCATGGACACAAAGAATTCCCCATCAGCTCTCATACAGACTAGATACCGAGGCGAATATGTCTCGCTGTCATTCATAGACTTTCGTTCCTCCCATGGTGTGGCCAGGGAGGGGAACAATTTAGGGTCATACATGTTTGCATTAAAGTGAGCCCCCGAACGCTTAGAGACTGCTGGTGGTTGGCCATCAGCAAGAGAAGATGTGCCACGCTTCATTGCGTGTCATCCACCCTGATGCGACCTATTCAAACCAAGGGCCCACCCCATGTGCGCCACCCAGACACAGCAAGGGACACCTGGCAGGAAGGCCATTGCTGGGATTCCTGATGCCCCAGGGAGATAGACATCTAATCCTTGGCATACGTGGGGAGTTAACACAGGGATCGGTCTACTGGTGCCTGCGCCATTGTCAGGGGGCTACAACCAACAGGGTATATGGTGGCCCCACCACAACAGACTGGCTACCGTGTTGGATATTAGGTGGCAAGTGGTCCATGGTCGTCGTCAGTGCAGAAAGCGACACTGCAGAGGGCATGGCGGAAATCGCATCCATGAATGTATCCTCGCCCAAGAGATGGCGAACGAGTTGTGTCGGACGACATGTATGATGGCCGGGGATCGCTTATGGGTTGCCTGCATGTGCTGACTCGTGATTGTCCTTGTTATTGCACAGTCGCTGCTGTTAGTATCGTCTAGTCCTTCGTGCAAGTGTTTGGGAAACTGTGTGTAGCTTTTGATGTCGACTGCTCAGTTATTTTAGTGCTGTCCCAGTGCTGATGTGTGGCAGTCGGTCGGTTGGCTTGGAGCAGCGAGGAAATCTCCATGGGTTGTAGTTTGGCCGGTCCCACTGGCAGTGTCGGAGTATCTGGGGCTGTGCCCATTGCTACGAGGTCTGTGGCTCACCGACCCTGGACATGAAAGTTGAGTTTGGATGTAATTTACCAGCAAGTCAAGACTGTTCACATTGTACCATTTGGTTCTTGTTGTTGGTTGTTCGGACATTTACGCGAGCACAACATGTGTGTTCGAGTTGGCAAAGATTTAGCCACCGTCTGGGGGAGTCTAACTGTATTTGGTTATTTGCAACTGAAATGCACCAGCGGCATTTTGTGCCTTGTGGGCGTTAACGTTCCGGTTACCTGTCCTGACTGTTGAAGTAAATTTGGGCAGTATCCTTTCCTCGCCGTGTTGTCGCTGTCAAGCGTGGTGTGTTATTCGACAGCTTAATGTATGCCTGGTTGTGGGCGTTCATGCATTTTACGTTTGCATTGAACTCCCGGTTGTGTGCTGGTCGAGTTGAGCGCAAGTTACCTTGTCAGTGGGTCCGTTGACTGTCTGTTGGTTGGGTTGTCGTCGGATCTAGAATGGTTGCGCCGACTGCCTGTGCTCCATTAGCTGCACTGCCTTTCTTATTTTCTGTTGTGTGTATTTGTTTGGCTCATAGCCGATGGTTTTGAATTAAAGATGAATTGTTTTGAGTGGTGTTTTAAGTCATGGGCCTTCAACCATTTTAAAATTAGAGTTCCTTGCTTGTTAAGTGTTAGATTGTTTGGGGCCTTCAGCCTAATTTAAGATAAGGCTTTGTTGTTTAAATTTATTTTACCTTGAGTTTTAAGTCATGGGACCTTCAGCCGTTTTTAAATTTAGGATCTTTATCTTCCGAGCATCAGACTGTTTGGGGCCTCCAGCCAAATTGAAGATAAGGCCTTCTGCCTTGTGTTTTTTAATTTAAATTTATCTTGAATCTTAAATCATTGGCCTTCAGCCGTCTTTAAATTAAGGTTGTTGCTTTTCAAGTGTTAGATTTTTGGGACTTCAGCCAAATTGTAGAACTTACTTAACGTGAGGCCTTCTGCCTTCTAAATATTCCTTTTGGCGTCTAAATTTTGAGTTAATGGTTATTATCCGTTTTTTTTAATCAAAATGGTTGTGCCCTTAAGGCATAAGATAGTGTGGCGTATTCAGCCGATAACTAAGTTGAAGAATTTCTACTGTAATGTTTGGCGAAATAAATAAAGTTATATGTGTTCGAGTGTAACTGACAGCTGCTCATTTTGGCCCCTTTCCACAGTTCGAGCTACCTGTCCTGTCCTGCGGGTTTACAGGGCGTTTCACACCTCCTTCACGCTCTTCTGTCGAGTGAACGATTGCGTGACGAAAAGTGTGAATGAATTACATTTCCTTACCAATTCCTCAATGAACCTCGATGAAACATCAACTAATGCTTCGTGTAATCAGTCCACTGAGGTCGCTCCCGATGACTGTTCGCAGCTAATTTACGTTAGTTACTGTCTGCCCCCTTAGCTGAGCAGGCAGTGCCTCTGACTGCCACGCAGCGGGCCTGGATTCGATTCCGAGGCGGGTGGGAAATTTTCTCCGCCTGGGGATTGACTGTTGCGTTGTCCTCATCATCATTTGATTGTCATCGACATGCTAGTCGCCCAGTGCTGCTTCAACTGAAAAGACTTGCAACTAAGTGGCCGAACTTGCCCAAGTGGGGACTCCCGGCCATTGACGCCATAAGATAATTTCGTTCTCTTTTCCTACGGTAGTTGCTGTTTCCAGTGGTTAGCCGCATACAGTGCAGTCGAATAGCAGTGGAGCTCTTCCCCCGTCTGTGTGCAGTACGTTACATACATTTACGCTGAGGATCACGTGCCCGCCCCTGTGTCAATCTTCGGCCCTCTGCACGTCTTTCTGTGTTTCGCTGCAGTCTCCTGGAGTCGCAGCCTCCCTACAGAGAACACCATCGTCCGATAATAGTCTCGTGCAGCGTCCGACATGATCCACTAGGACGCCAATGTACACTGTAATTATACTAGCGGCCCTGTAACACAATCGTGGGGCACTCCAGAAACTACCTTTACATTTGTCAACTTTGTTCCCTTGGGAACGACGTGCTCAGTTGCCTTTGCAGTGAAGTCTTGTATCCAGTACAAACCTGGGTCGTACTCGGTAAGCTCGTATTTTGCTCGCTAAACAACCGTGCGGAACTGTATGAAACGCCTCCCGGAAGTCAAGCCACAGGGCATCGACCTGTCGACCTGAGCGCCTTTGCCTACGGCGGCTCGGATCTCGCGGATGAACAAAGCAAGCTGAGCTTCGCAAGGTGTGTGTTTACGTAATTAGGGTTGATTTTTATAGAGGAAGTTTACATTCCCCAAAATACGTGAGCGTAAAACTTGTCCCATAATTCTGCAACAAACTGACACCAGCGACATAGGTCAATAACTGTAAGCATCTGTCCAACGGTCTCTCTTGAAAACGGGAATGACCAGTCGATGGGCAGCTTCCGCTGCTTTAGTAACCTACGATAAGGTACTGCTACAACAGGAGCAAGTTGTTTCGCATAACCCCTGTAGAACCCCATAGGTACCTCGTCCGGCCCTGTGGCCACCCGACTGTTGACTAGTTTTAGGTGATCTTCTGTTTCGCGATCGCTTACATCAATATCCGCATTTTCGGCATTCGTGTGATGACTGAAGTGCGTAAATCGAATGGTTCCTGGGACTCCATCCACGCCCAGATAGAAAGCTACTCAGTTTATCTACAACAGCCCTCACTGCACTGTTTCTCCACGGTAAACTCTCTCGATCCACGTACACCGACACCTCTGTGAGTCCAGTTTAAACTCACCCACGTGCTCTGCTACTCCTAAGTGCATCCACCGGCTTCAACTATCCATCCGTCACACCCGAGACTGGGACACCCTCGCACGCCACTGGCAGTTGCAGCAGTACACCCATAACCTCCCTCAGAGAAAGAACCGACGAAACTGGCGGCAGCCATGTACAAAACACAATATGTACGAACTCAATAAAGTATTGAAAAGCTTTTCATTGTCTCACTGGCATAAATCCCTAGCATTGTCCTCTTCTTCACTACAACCAGCCAGCGAACCTCAGTAAGGCTAACTTCGGTGCAGATCGTTAGGATCAATGAGGATGTCTTCGAGGTACCGACAACGAACTACCAACCTGACCACCCCATCCCTTGGTGCCAGCTCTCAGCGTCTACACGCAATGCCACAAGCTGTTGTATTTATGTCTTGTAAACTAATTGGCTTGTTTAATTGAGTCTCCCAGAATCACAACTCTGCGCCTGGTCATGGCTCCTACGATCACCTTCATGAAAGCTGCGTCTCCTTCCTTCAGTTCCTAGAAAAAGCTGTACAACACCATCCTATACACTAGTTTCTATTGCAAGCCATGGAAGTCCTCCAAAATACTCATATTCCCGAAACCTAACAAATCTCCCTCTGATACCTCCTCCTACCGACTCATTAGGTGTTTTGACATACAGTGATGTTGACGTGTGAAAGCTACACTGTATATTGCTACATTTATATGTCTTTTGGCCAGTAACTTACATGAATGCCTTGTTGTAATGCAAGACTTATTAATTGTCTATTATCAAATCATGCCTGTTCATAAGAAACTAGAACTCCTACTCAAGACGGTTCCACAACAGCTACAGTAATCATTAGGTTCGTCTCCAACAAAGTATCTGTAGCTACCCCTTCCCAGCAGCCATTGTAGACTCCGAAATATTATGCAGATTAGTAACTTCTCGACCTCATTCAACTCTCCTCTCTGCAACTGAATAAAAGCCATTAAATCAATTTTTTGTATCCCTTGACAAGAAAAAAACCTTTGGCCTAGTAAGGCAATCTGGTACCTTTTTCAAACTACAGCTTATGCACTTCCATTGAACTCCATCAGCCTTTTGGCTTGCTTTCTATATACCACTCCTCTTTTGTCGCCATTAAACATGCCTAATCGTGGATCTCCCATCCTTCCATCCACAGGAGTGTGCCACGGATTGACGATGTCCGTTGTGCTGTTTCCTCTGCACACACACCTGATATCCCTCAGCTCAGCTGCCTCGCCCGTCCACGTGTTTTGTGCCCGGGCTACTGCGACACATACTGCATAACCCGGTGTAATTCGCCTTCTACGTTGTTTTTTAACCTTTCTAATTCGCCTCCACCGTTGTTTTTTAATCTTTCTGATTATTACGCCATTTGGTGCAGTAATTTCGAAAATGGGTTTAATTATAAAGTCGCGTAATAAATCTCGCGGTGGAGGACCGTTGCGACAATAGAAATACACACAAGTGGAAACTGTGCCACAGAATACTACTAAAATGTAAGTAATATTTAACACCAGACTGGCTGCAACAACGAGAAAAGGGGCGTACATTCGTGAGTGGGCCGTCTAATAACAGCTGCATTTGGGGATGATGGAAAGAAATTTTAATTACTGTAAAAGTCACTCACATATGACTAATAAACGGGTGAGGTAATGTTCGCGCAAACAAAGTTGACACTCGGCGTGGTGGCTGATAGGAGTGAGAGTAAATGGGAAAATGCCTTTACGGTCGATCCCATCAGCCACCGCGCCGAGTGTCAACTTTGTTTGCGCGTGTAGTAGACGCCACTATTTTATTACATTTACCTTTCCCTGTGGCCTGATTGCAAAGAATATTGGCTATAGTGGAAATAAGAATCAGATAAAAATTATAACAAAAGCAATCGGACTTCGTTACAAAAAGAGGAAAGATGGAGATCGCACGTATTAGTGTCGCAACAAATGACCAAATTTTATAAAATGAAAATGGCGGCCACAGGAAGAAAATGGCGTATTCACCTACCTCCATTTTTTTACTGCACCGTCGCGAAGATCGCCGCTGCTATCTGTATCCATCTCGTATAGATACACTACTGGCCATTACAATTGCTACACCACGAAGATGACGTACTACAGACGCGAAATTTAACTGACAGGAAGAAGATTCTGGATTATGTAAATGATTAGCTTTTCAGAGCATTCACTCAAGGTTGGCGCCGGTGGCGACACCTACAACGTGCTGACATGAGGACAGTTTCCAACCGATTTCTCATACACAAACAGCAGTTGACCGGCATTGCTTGGTGAAACGTTGTTGTGATGCCTCGTGTAAGGAGGAGAAATGCATACCATCACGTTTCCGACTTTGATAAAGGGCGGATTGTAGCCTATCGCGATTGCGGTTTATCGTATCGCGACATTGCTGCTCGCGTTGATCGAGATCCAATGCCTGTTAGCAGAATATGGAATCGGTGGGTTCAGGAGGGTAATACGGAACCCCGTGCGGGATCCCAACGGCTTCGTATCACTAGCCGTCGAGATGACAGGCATCTTATCCGCATGGCTGTAACGGATCGTGCAGCCACGTCTCGATCCCCGGGTCAACAGATGGGGACGTTTGCGAGACAACAACCATCTGCACGAACAGTTCGACAACGTTTGCAGCAGCATGGACTATCAGCTCGGAGACCATGGCTGCGGTTACCATTGGCGCTGCATCACAGACAGGAGCGCCTGCGATGGTGTACTCAACGACGAACCTGGGTGCACGAATGGCAAAACGTCCATTTTTTTTTCAGATGAATCCAGGTTCTGTTTACAGCATCATGATGGTCGCATCCGTGTTTGGTGACATCGCGGTGAACGCACATTGGAAGCGTGTATTCGTCATCGCCATACTGGCGTATCACCCGGCGTGATGGTATGGGATGCCATTGGTTACACGTCTCGGTCACCTCTTGTTCACATTGAAGGCACTTTGAACAGTGGACGTTACATTTCAGATGTGTTATGACCCGTGGCTCTACCCTTCATTCGATCCCTGCGAAACCCTACATTTCAGCAGGATAATACTTGACTGCAAGTTGCAGGTCCTGTGCGGGCCTTTCTGGATACAGAAAATGTTCGACTGCTGCCCTGGCCAGCACTTTCTCCAGATCTCGCACCAACTGAAAACGTCTGGTCAGTGGTGGCCGAGCAACTACTGCCTCGTCACAATACGACAGTCACTACTCTTGATGAACTGCGGTATCGTGTTGAAGGTGCATGGGCAGCTGTACCTGTACACGGCATCCAAGCTGTGTTTGACTCAATGCCCAGGCGTATCAAGGCCGTTATTACGGCCAGAGGTGGTTGTTCTGAGTACTGATTTCTCAGGATCTATGCACCCAAATTGCGTGAAAATGTTACCACATGTCAGTTCTAGTATAATATATTTGTCCAATGAATACCCGTTTATCATCTGCATTTCTTCTTGGTGTAGCAATTTTAATGATCAGTAGTGTAATAACATCAATGGTCCAGGAGAATGTGTTATTAGGCTTTCATAAATAATGATAAACATGGAGATTTCGTTTTGACTTAAACTGGTGATTATTCAAATAAACTTTCATAAATATACACTCCTGGAAATTGAAATAAGAACACCGTGAATTCATTGTCCCAGGAAGGGGAAACTTTATTGACACATTCCTGGGGTCAGATACATCACATGATCACACTGACAGAACCACAGGCACATAGACACAGGCAACAGAGCATGCACAATGTCGGCACTAGTACAGTGTACATCCACCTTTCGCAGCAATGCAGGCTGCTATTCTCCCATGGAGACGATCGTAGAGATGCTGGATGTAGTCCTGCGGAACGGCTTGCCATGCCATTTCCACCTGGCGCCTCAGTTGGACCAGCGTTCGTGCTGGACGTGCAGACCGCGTGAGACGACGCTTCATCCAGTCCCAAACATGCTCAATGGGGGACAGATCCGGAGATCTTGCTGGCCAGGGTAGTTGACGTACACCTTCTAGAGCACGTTGGGTGGCACGAGATACATGCGGACGTGCATTGTCCTGTTGGAACAGCAAGTTCCCTTGCCGGTCTAGGAATGGTAGAACGATGGGTTCGATGACGGTTTGGATGTACCGTGCACTATTCAGTGTCCCCTCGACGATCACCAGTGGTGTACGGCCAGTGTAGGAGATCGCTCCCCACACCATGATGCCGGGTGTTGGCCCTGTGTGCCTCGGTCGTATGCAGTCCTGATTGTGGCGCTCAACTGCACGGCGCCAAACACGCATACGACCATCATTGGCACCAAGGCAGAAGCGACTCTCATCGCTGAAGACGACACGTCTCCATTCGTCCCTCCATTCACGCCTGTCGCGACACCACTGGAGGCGGGCTGCACGATGTTGGGGCGTGAGCGGAAGACGGCCTAACGGTGTGCGGGACCGTAGCCCAGCTTCATGGAGACGGTTGCGAATGGTCCTCGCCGATACCCCAGGAGCAACAGTGTCCCTAATTTGCTGGGAAGTGGCGGTGCGGTCCCCTACGGCACTGCGTAGGATCCTACGGTCTTGGCGTGCATCCGTGCGTCGCTGCGGTCCGGTCCCAGGTCGACGGGCACGTGCACCTTCCGCCGACCACTGGCGACAACATCGATGTACTGTGGAGACCTCACGCCCCACGTGTTGAGCAATTCGGCGGTACGTCCACCCGGCCTCCCGCATGCCCACTATACGCCCTCGCTCAAAGTCCGTCAACTGCACATACGGTTCACGTCCACGCTGTCGCGGCATGCTACCAGTGTTAAAGACTGCGATGGAGCTCCGTATGCCACGGCAAACTGGCTGACACTGACGGCGGCGGTGCACAAATGCTGCGCAGCTAGCGCCATTCGACGGCCAACACCGCGGTACCTGGTGTGTCCGCTGTGCCGTGCGTGTGATCATTGCTTGTACAGCCCTCTCGCAGTGTCCGGAGCAAGTATGGTGGGTCTGACATACCGGTGTCAATGTGTTCTTTTTTCCATTTTCAGGAGTGTAGTACCACGTTTCACATAAAAGTGTACTCTTTATGACGAACAAGAACAGAGCGGAAGACTACTACTAAAGCTAATAATTGAATAGCGTAATTATGTCACTGTCTCTCAGAGTCTGTCAAGGCTCTTACTTTTCTTTGATTGGCCAATCGATATCTGGAAAATATTTTACATTGTGGTTTATCAATAAATACTGAAAAAGTACCTCCACACCCTGTAGCACACCGTATACCGCTTTGTACTATTCCTATGGATACCTGGTATCCTTCATTCGCACATACTTTAATTTTTGAGCAGTCTTATTTTTGCAGTGAATCAAGTCGTTTCTGTTTCTCTACCTTGGGAATAGTTCTTACTATGTGCTAGTTCAAAGCATTAATACGAGCTGCCCTAAAGTGCTCAACATCTCTCAACTTCTTGGGATGTAGAGAGGTCCAACTGAAGAACGCTTTGCCTTGGTTGAAGAAATTGGACAAAGTTGCTATTGACATCGATAGCATTAATCACATCAAAAATCGCAAGTTCCTTAGCAAACAGAAGAATTTAAATGTGCATATGTCCACTGCAGCACCATTTTGTGACTGTCTTATGGTGCTTAAAAACTATGATTAATTGGACTGAAAAATTAGGGAAGGAACCATTTGTCACCTTACAGGAGAAAATGTATGTGGTGCATTTATGTGGTAAGTTATACAAATTTATCTCCACGAGATACGACGTCAAGGCAGAAATACTACTTTTTCTACATGGGAATCACAGTGTGACAGCAAGGGGAGTGCTGGATACAATTGGGAAGGAAGCATCTACAACCCTTGAGCCATATCATGTAAAGTGGAATTGGCAGATGTTAAGATGGGAATTCCGATGGAACTACTGCTTAGTATACAATGACAGCCCAGAGTTCTTTGATGTACAGAGTACGACAGCGTCTGTGCCTTCTTCCTTTTCAATCCAAATACTTTTCCCTTGGACTTACATTTCTACGATTTCCTAGAACTTCTGTTACATATTGTTAATTACCAGTCTTTCTCTTTAATCTATAACTATTTTTCTTATAATTTCTAACATCTGTTAATATCTTGTCCGAAATCGTACCCTCTTGTCAGCCAAATGTGATAGGAAGATGCACGATATTAGTAAAATGTTGGAGAGAACTGCGAGAAGCTGTACCAGAAAATATGTCTCTTACATCTTTGATCTGATGACAAGACATATACTGTGACGGTTCTGGGTATTATTTATAAAGATTCCAAAAGACTGTTTCTATTACACTTCAACATACACATGGAGCTACTACTGAACTAACTTACAAGTTAGAGTGCACTCACAGATGAATGACGCATGCAGTCATACAATGGAAACTACATAACCCTTTTATGAAACTGCATGCCAAACAAAAGTAATACACAAATTTATAGGTGGGAAAATGGGGGTTGCCATGTTTTCAACTACCCACATTCAACTACTTTACAGTTACTCAACCATTGTAGTGTCACCATCCTTATTAACTTTATCTTACAACACAAAACGTTTGTAACCTTCTGCTAACAGTATTAACATAGTCAATTGCGCGGTGCCAACTGCATGGCAATTGCGCCATACATCCCCATTTTACAGCAAATTTGTAGCTAATTGCACCCATATATCGTCACGTTACAGCATATTGTAGCAAGGTCGTATGAAAATACAGCCACTGCATTCCGACCAGGCCACAATTTTGTGGCTGTACTATCTGGACATCACATTCTCAGGCATCCTAAATCTCACAAATGATGCCATACATCGCCATGTTAGACTAAAATTGTAACAAATTACCCCATGTTACAGAAAAACTGTAACGAATGGCCTCATGTTGAAACCAAATTGTAATAAAATGCCCCATGAATCATCAGGTTTTATCAAAGTTGTAACAAATTGCCTCATCTTACATCAAAATTGTAACAAAATGCCCCATGTTACAGTAAAACAGTAACAAATTGTCCTCTGTTAAAGAAAAATTGTAACAAAATTCGGTATGTAACAGCAGAAAATAGTAACAAATTCCTCCTAGTTACGTCAAAATTGTAATAGCTTACCCGGTTCATTGTCATGTTACAGCAGAATTGTAAGATCATGCTCCACAGCTTCTGTATGCTTTCTGTAGTTCCTTTCCAACTGTTTTCGTTGACACCATTCTCTAGAAGCATATTAAGCCTAGTCGTCACCCTCATTGTAATGACAGGTTGCATTTAAATGTGATTACTGTATTACGATTAGCATATTCCTATATTATTTTTGGAGCCCGTGAAAATGCAAGGTGCCGCTGGCCTACGGATAAATGGCAATGTGCCTGTGGTCTGTATCGGTGGAACCCCCTTGATACACAGATTGTAACTCAAATGTGTGATGTGACAAACTGTGTGCAATGGAAACGATTGAGAAATTAATGGCCTTGACAAACATGTTGTAGGCATGGTTCTTGTCAATATAAACAAAAATAAGTGGACCTATGGGGTTCCTCTAACTGCAGAGGCAAAAGATAGGTCCGCTCTGATCAATGTTTATTGTCATAAAATTCAAAAGGAAAGTCAAACATTATTTATAAATGAAATAGTATCTTCTACAACACAACAGATATAAGAGAAAATTGAACTTCAGAATATCTACAGTACACTCAATTAACATAAAAACAGCAATAAGTGGCGATGTCTGAGGGAAAGAGAATGAGAATGTATTTGGTACGAAAGTCACGTTGCTTCAAAATAAATTGAAAACATGGCTCCAAACAAGACATGATTACATCGATCATTGTGGGGTGAAAGAAAACACATGCAGGCTCCCTGATACCTTAATCATGAGCAACCAAAGAAGCACCATATAATCTGTGACAGGATCCCTGCAAGTCTGAAGCCAAACGTACCTCTTGACCTGCGATCACACTGTCGTGTGAACTCACCATGATACTGCAGCATGAGAAGGTGGACTGCACCATATATAGGTGCAGTGGCCGAAGTTCATGTCATAGCTGGAGACAAAGTACCTCAGTGGAAGATCCCTCAGGAGATCAGCTGAAGAACCAGCAACGAAGTCTACCGAAGAAGTCAGGAGGAAGAGAGACAAAGAAAGCCTGCTCCTTTGAGTTCTACGTGGAGAACCTGCCAAAAACTGGTCATCTACCAATCTGCCAGCTTGTAAGACGAGCTGACAATGGGTTGCTGCATAACAAACCTTGCCCTCTTACCTCCAAAAACTTTATCCACTAGCCAATCTCTAAATGCTGCAATGTAAAAAAAGAAAATTAGCAGTTTGGTACTAGGTTCCCACTCTCGAAACAGTTTTCATCTCAGACCAATGAAATCTAACCATGATTCGTTTTCTTGGAAAAATGTGTGCTAGCTTCAATCTGTTTACTTTTTTAAACACGAAGCAATTATAGTGTATATCGCCCTGTACAAGAGCAGGCGTTCAACCAGCTACGTGCCCTAGTGTCAGAAACATGCACCAGGCAAACACTCCACAAGTGCCACACTCCCACGGACTTGGCCATATTATCTAGTGCATCGTTCACCCGTCTGTTCTTTTATGACTAGCGTCCAGCTTGTGCCCAGCAAGTGCTGCAGGGGACAGTTTGATTGAATAGGACTGAGCGTAAAGAAATCCACAAATACTGCCTCACCATAGTGGCGCCCTGGACACAAAGCTTTGCGGACCTGTGACTGACCAGTGCCCCTGGCTCCAGCGGACGGGCCCCACTGCCATGGAAAGGCTCGAGAAAGCTGGCCCACAGAGGGGTCGCCATCTGGTGAAAGGGACACATGATGGTGTATAAGCTCGCCTAGGCACTGATTAATTTGGTACTGGGTTTTCATGTTGTACTGGGTTGATAAATTATCAAAGTGAGATTATTAGTTTCAGTTTAGTTTTTGTTTTAGTTGTCATGTTCCATAGATCATTTCCTCGATTATTTTATCGATATGATGTGGAACAAGTCCGATTACAAGATACATATACACACATGAATAGTGCTAATATTAATATTACTGAAAGTTTTAGTCCTACACATGCAACTACATTTAGAGGTACATTTTATTATTATTCAGTTATTTTTTTACCATTTCTGAAACAGAAACTCGTCCATGGAGTAGAAGCAGTTGTCCAAAAGAAATGATTTTAAGCTAGATTTAAAACTTGATCTGCTACCTGCCAGACAATGTTGTTGGGCAAATGATGAAAGATTTTAGATTTTTTTGCTGAATAATGTACTCCTATTTGAGCAACTGACAGCTGCAATAACGGATAGGACAGGTCCTTTTTCCCTCTAGTGTTGTACGTATGAACATCACTGTTCTTCGCAAATTGACATGGATTACTTGTAACGAATTTCATTAGCGAATATATGTACTCTGATGGAGTAGTTAAAATACCTAACTCCTTCAAAAGGTGCCTACATGACGTCATTGGGTGAACACCACTAATTATTCTCACTGCTCTTTTTTGTGCAATCAATACTTTATGTGTAAGTGGTGAGTTACCCCAGAAAACTATTCCATAAGAGATTATTGAGTGGAAATATGCAAAGTACGTTAGGAGGCTGATCTGTTTATTACCAAGACTAGCGATTATACGAAGAGCGAAGAAAGCTGAACTTAGTTGTTTGAGAAGCTCAGTAATATGCTTCTTCCAGTTCAAGTTGTCATCAATGTGAACACCAAAAAATTTGGAGAAATATACCCTGTTAACTGGGCCCTGTTCATGTGCTCAGCAATTGTCAGTATGACTCTGTTCGGTGTACAGAACTGGATATAGTGAGTTTTTTCAAAATTAAGGGAGAGTCCATTTTCTGAGGACCATTTAATAATTCTTTGAGACGCATCCTTAACAACATCTTCAGCTACTTTTTCTGGAATGAGGTTTATTATAACACTTATGCCATCTGCAAAATGTACTAGTTCCACTTGCTGAACGTTAATTTGGAGGTCATTCACATGAATAAGGAACAGCAGAGGACCTAAAAGTAAACCCTGTGGGACTCCCTTTGTGATATCTCCCCATTCACTAGAAGTTACCACCCTCCCAACATTATTTGTGCTATTCAGCACAACTGTTTGCTTTCTGTTCATTAAGTACGATTCGAACCAGCTGCGTATATAGCCTTCAATTCCATAGAACCTGAGTTTTTCCAAGAGTGTGACATGATGTACATATTCAAATGCCTTGGAGAGACCACAAAAAATACCAGCTGGTGATAATTTGTTATTTAGGAGTTTTGGATGGGTAAACGTGTAGATAGCATTCTCAGTCGAGTAACCCTTTCGGAATCTGAACTGTGACATGCTGAGTAAATTATTTTCACTTAAATGTGAGACTACTCTTGAATACATAACTTTTTCGAATATTTTAGAAAGTGAAGTCAGCAATGATACTGGTCTATAATTATTTAAATCACTCTTGTCCCCTTTCTTATGAAGAGGTTTGACAATTGCATATTTCAATCTGTCTGGAAAAATTCCCTGTGCCAGTGAAGCATTACATATATCGCTAAGGACTCCACTTATTAAATTAGAACAACACTTCAAAATTCTGTTAGAGACTTCATCAACACCACATGAGCTCTTGTTTTTCAGTATATTTATAATTCCCTTAATTTCAGTGGGGGATGTTGGTGCTATTTCTAAAGGCCTAAAGTCTTGGGGAATGACATTTTTAACATATTTTTTTGCTTCTTCAACTGAACCCTTTAACTCGATTTTTGCTGCTACATTCACTCACAACATCATCATTTAGCTTTATTGCTATGGTATGTTGTGCACAGTCAGGCTGCCCCATCTCCCGTTTGACAATATTCCATATAGTTTTAATCTTACTTTCCGCATTATTAATTTCTGTCAGAACACATAAGCTACTCGACTTCTTAATGAATTTTCTTAAAATATTACAGTATCTTTTGTAGTAAGCAAATAACGTCGGATCTTGACTTATTCTGGTCTGTCCATATATTTCCCTCTTCCTCTTACACGATATCTTAATTCCCTTAGTAATCCATGGCTTACTTGACTTTGTAATGGCATTTTTGGATAACGTTTGAGGAAAGCAACTCTCAAATATTGAGACAAATTTACGGTGGAATAAACTGAACTTGGCATCAGCATCATTTTCTGTGTATACTTCATCCCATTCTACCTCTTCTAGGTTGATCTTAAAGCTCTGTATCCTGTTTGCATTAATAAGCCTCCCTGCCTTGTATGAATCTGCCTGAATCCTGTAAGGTGCTATATGTGTTATTTCCATTAACTGTGAATCATGGTCAGATAGCCCACTAACAACTGGGTACACATTAATTTTCATGAATAGCTGAAAGTTACCTTGAGGGCATCTGTAGACTGTTACAATTACTGTAGAAGTCTATTGCAGTAGCAACTCAAAAGCACATGCTTCAACGATCTGATCTACACAAAAACTATTTGTTTCAATATTTTTGACTTTGTGTCCAGTTTTTATGTAAGTAGCAACTCCTCCTTTTACCATGTTGACTCTATATGAATAAGATGTTCAAATGGTTCAAATGTATCTGAGCACTATGCGACTTAACTTCTGAGGTCATCAGTCGCCTAGAACTTAGAACTAATTAAACCTAACTAACTTAAGGACATCACACACATCCATGCCCGATGCAGGATTCGAACCTGCGACCGTAGCGGTCGCTCGCATCCAGACTGCAGCGCCTAGAACCGCACAGACACTCTGGCCGGCCATGAATAAGATGCTAATCTGTAATCTCTTAAATTTAACTTCTCCATCCTTGCAGTTACATGGTGTTCAGAGAGACATAAAACATCTATACCTTCAGGATTTACTCCATTTTCTTGACATACAAGAAGCTCATCTTCTTATTTTTCAGTCCTCTAATGTTCTGATGAAACACAAATTTTAATTCTTTGGATATTGCTACAGACATTATAGCACTGTCTTGTTTTAATCTCTTTCAATACTCTCTGTCTGTAACCTGATTGTAACGTAAAAAATGTGTCCCTCTCACTCCAGTAATCACAGGTATTTTGTCATGTGTGCATGTGGCCCCCCTTACATTTTCTGCAAGAAGATCAACTAATCTATCCTTCCCCCTCCTATTCAGGTGCAGGCCATGACTAATGTAACCCCGCCTCCCAACTGCATCAACAGGCACAGAACAGATACGAGATTTAGTTTCTGCCAATGGTAACCCTTCCCCCCCCCCCCCCCAGCTCTCTGTCAACACGGCTGACAGCCGTATTAACCCAGGGCTGGTCATGGCGCTGCAAAACATCCACAAACCCCATACGAGTGTGAGCTGTTGCTGCTCCTATTACATCCAGGTCACACTTAATACTTTTGTCCGAATTGCTAGCCAGGCTGTTGCCTGCTCCTCCTACTATAAGAACATGGTCCTCGCCATCAGAATCTTTGCACAAGGCCCCTGGGTTTTCTGTAACCTAGATAAGCTTAGCACTAGGTTTCACAATGCTTGTGACCTGGTACTCGACTCCTAGCATATCCTGTAGCAACTGGCCTACACCTTTCCCGTGACTGTTACCTTAGCATTAGGTTTCACAATGCTTGTGACCTGGTACAAGACTCCTAGCATATCCTGTAGCAACTGGCCTCCACCTCTCCCGTGACTGCTTCCTAACAGCAGGACTCTTTTCTTTCTGCTTGACTTTACTCCCGACCTAGCATTACAATTGTCACTACGAGTCTGCTGCACCCTGCTTTGCTCAAAAACTCTTTGAGGCTCTTCTGCTTCAGGTAACAAATCAAACTGATTGCTCACTGGAATGTGAAAAGTGATTTCTGAGGTTTTCTCCTTCTGACTACGACCTGTTACCTGTTCCCAGCTCCCATTGTCTCTTTCCCCCTTCAACTTGTCTAATTCAAAGTACACCATTTCTAATTCAGCCTGAAGGGCACAAATCTTTTTTCCCTGTTTCACGATTTCCGTGTCACGGCTACGTAATCTACAACTCCATTGGCGAGCCTCATCTGGCACTATAACAGCTTCCCCACTACAATCTCCCCAGTGAAACACCAACCCACAATCCTGACATTTCACTCCCGTGCTCACTAATCTACGACAACATCCACATTTGTCACACATGACGGCAGATTAAACAATGCAAATTACACTACAAACAAACAACACAAATACAAACAATACAAATTACACTACAAACAATTCCCCTACACCAATTAATAATTAGCAGAAAGTAACTTAGGTTGCGGCGACATGAGCAGAGAACTTCTGGACGTCATGCGAATGTAGCAGCAGGCGAATGTAAACAGCGTGAAGTTAATTGCTGGTGTAGGTTATAGTGGAGGAAATCACGAATCGAGTAAGAAACTGAAGAGGCTCGATATTTTCTAACGACAAATTTGGACAGGCGCTATCACTGAATTATGTATAAATACTCTAATGGTTACAGAAACACCTCTTAACGACTTTACTGCACAATATGGAAAATTAACTGTGCAGAAGTACAGAAACACAGAAAACACGAACCGAATACAAACTATACACTTACGATACTCCTCACAATAAAGGTACACAGACACTACCCGCAAATTATTGAATAATCACATAACTTACTGCTGTCAATGTCGAAAACAAACCCACGGCAAAGGTTTGCACTTTAGAACAGTTATCTTTTCTCGAAAACTACACAAGTAAAAGCGAAACCTTCAATATATAGATCACAAAAGATACTAATTTACTTATTTAAGCTACCATATTGGCTTAATAAATTGTTTTCAACGATAAAACACGTATTAAATCTTGCACCACATAATCAAAGACAGAAACCAATGTAATTATTGCATGATTAAAGAGGAAATAATAGTAACAAAAATGAAACAACGGAATGGTTGCAGTATGACACATTTCAAAGGTTCGTAATGATCATGTACGCAACCATATCACTAGACAAACAATCACTGTAAGCCTCACTTAGATCAGCGATGGTAGTCTCTTATTTGCCCTTGTTCAAAGTCTGCTAGGTCTGATCTTACGGTTTATTAACAGTGTCATGAGGGTAGGAGGCACATTGACAGCTATGGACAGCTGCGAAATCAGGTCTGTGCATAACATGTAGTCAGAAATTGCGCTCAAGGGGTGTTATTCGTATCACTTCTTACTTTATCCAACCTATATTCTTATATGTTGAACTTTCAGCTTCCTAGTTGTTACGATTTTGAGTCTCTGACAGAAATGACGAAACATCATTAGTGCTATGTCCACAATTGGCCGACATTTATTGAGAAAGATCAGGATGAACGAGTGTGCGCTTCCTGTCCCTCGTGTTAGTACAATATCTGCAACATCCTTTTACGTTCAGACATTGGACGTTGCCGCCCGCAGAAGTCTATTCCTGTTGGTGAGCTCGCTTTCATAGTGTCAACCTCTGAGATGTGTATTGATAAAAGCCAGTTTTGAGAGTTATCTGTAAAGGTATTCAATACCAATGCAGTTACCAATGAAAAACAATAAAATTCCTATGTATGTGCACTATACTGTGTACAACGTTTTTGTTTTGAGCGAAGTCGTTCCTCCATTTAGATGTTCACACCCCTTTACCCAACACGGTTTTACAAGAGCGAGGTCGTCATTCCTCCATGGAATTCCATTTCAGTTCCCAGAGCATTTCTGTTACACTTCTATATGGAGGCTGTATTGATCTGTTAAAGACTCTAGCACGATGTCTGTGACTTTGATTTCTGTTTTCATATATTCTTCATAACGACCGCAAGCACCTGAAAAATACTTCAGAATTGGCGGCACTAGCGCATTATATGTGATTTCCTTTAAAGATGAATTGAATTTTCCAGGAACAATTCCATTCACCTTGTCTAATACTGATTCTCTGTGGTCGTTCCATTTAACAGTATCGCTCCTGAATACTTGTACAATGTTCACAGGTAATCTTGTGATTAGACACTGTGGAAGTCTTTCTTCATATTACTATACACTTAAAGTTAGTATTCTTCATTACACCAAAAGGAAATTTTGTTCTCAGTTTTGCGCAGTTCTTTATGACTGTCCAAGGACTATACTTTCCTCTACGCAACAGTATCGTCGCCCAATAGTCTTGTAGTGTTGCTGATCCTGTCTGTCAGATAAGTAATGTATACCGAGATTTGTGACATTCGTCGTCCAGTATAACACACTGTTTTCCATTAGTTTTACAATACTGCAAACTCAATCTCTATGCTGCACACAAAAGTACTCAAAAAGTAAGATGACTTTTCAAATTGTGCGGGCAACGTACATTCGATTATTGACTTTTTTTGTTTTGTTGGTACACATGTCCCGAACACAGTTTAAAGTGTACAGCATACTTCGTTTGTTTTTGACAGATAGAAAGATTAGACGTGTGTTAGTGTCCCACGCCGATTTTCAGTTATTATACAAAATGGAGGAAAGAATTTGCATCAAATTTTGTGTGAAAAATGGAATCAAGTGCTCTAAAACACTTGAAAAGTTGACAGTGGCAAACGGGGAGTCTGCTCTAAGTAAAATATAAGTTTACAAATGGTACCAACTCTTCCAAGGTGGCCGAGAAGATGCCAGTGACGAACCTCGCTCTGGACGCCCCAGCACATCAATAACAGATGATGGAAATGAGCGTTTGACGTCATTGGCCAGGAGGCCCCTTACGGGGCAGCTCCAGCCGCCTTGGTGCAGGTCGTATTACATTCGACGCCACACTGGGCGACCTGCGCGCCGGATGGGGATGAAATGATGAAGACAACACAACACCCAGTCCCTGAGCGCAGAAAATGTCGGGCCCAGTCGGGAATCGAATCCGGGCTCGTAGGACGGCAATCCGTCACACCAACCACACAGCTATCAGGGCGGACAATAACAAATGATGAAGTCAGCTGCGAAGGAAATTGTTTTGGAAAACCGTCGAATGACCATAAGAGATGTTGCTGAGGATGTTGGCATATCGGTCGGCTCGTATCATGCAACGTTTTCTGATGTTTTGGGCATGAGACGTGTGTCAGCAAAGTTTGTTCCAAAACTTCTCAATTTTGATCAGAAGAACCGCCATGAGCATCGCTCAGGAGCTCTTGAATGACGACAATGACGATCCTGATTCGCTCAAAAGGGTCATAATTGATGACGAAACATGGGTTTACAATTAAGGGGTCAAAACCAAAACCCAATCGTCCCAGTGGAAGCATCCTGGAGAGCCAAGACCGAAAAAAAGCACGCCAAGTTCGGTCAAAGTTTTGCTCACTGTTTTTTTTTTCGATTACCACGGCGTAGTGCATCATGAATTTTTGCCTCAAGGTCGTACGGTCAATAAGGCGTATTACCCTGACGTTATGCGCCGTTTGCGGGAAGAAATATGCAAAAAACGTCAGGAATTGTGGAAAAACAATTCATGGCTTTTGCATCACGACAATGCACCTGCTCATTCATCGTTGCTTGTGAGAGATTTTTTGGCCAAAAACAAGACGACAATCGTACTTCAGCCACCATATTCATCGGATTTGGCCCACTGCGACTTTTTCTGTTTCCAAAACTGAAGAGACCTAAGAAAGGACGAAGATTTTGAACGATTGAGGAAATAAAAACTGCGTTGCTGGAAGTATTCCAGACTGTACCAAAAAGTGCTTAGGTGAAGTGCTTCGAGGATTGGAAGAAGCGTTGGCATAGGTGTATTGTATCTGAGGGGGATTACTTTGTAGGGGATAACATGAATATTGATGAATAAATAAATATATTTTCATAAAAATACGAAGTCACCTTACTTTTTGAACACACCTCGTATAACAGAAATTTGGATGTAACAGAGCACACCATTGTATTTTTTCAGCATTATGTAAGGTTTACCTACTGAAGATTCCATTCTGCTGACATGTATGACAACCGCTTTCGTGTCTATAACGGTAGCATACAAGAACACTTAGCTTGTTATGATTGGCGCAAGCTCCCAGGGAAAGATGATGTCTCCACCAACCGTTTTCGCCCACATGAAACCTGTGACACTTGTCACCTTTAGTCCAATATGCAGCAAAGTAGGACTTTCAGCAATGAAAAGGGTTACTCTGTCACATCTAGAACTATTTGCAACATTTGTAGGTATAAAGCTTTCACGCTACTCCTGCCATGCTACAAACTGTTATCTTAGAAATGCTATTATGTGGATCGATTTAGGGACTGCTTTAGGTTTCCGAACTGCTGGAAACCCTATTTACCACAAAATTCGCTGGTTTTGGTTCAAAATTGAAAAATCGGATTACAGTCCGCCTTGAGATTAGAGTCCGCCAAGCAAGTCGTAGTTGAGGGGATGTGTACTACACCATTTCACACCACCATTCATCAGAAACGATACAGAAAATTTGTAGAAACGTGAAAGTTTGTGCTAGAAACGACTTTGTACCACTACTCTTCTGCAGCTCAGAATATAGTGTGAACCCGGTAACGACGTTTCTTTCTTTCCCGCTCTTGTTTCCTCCTCAGCAAAAACTAAATAACCCCCAAGAGCTTCCACAGCAGCGACGTCTATTTGTTCCACTGGTGACCAAACACGGCTCTTACGCTGTACGAGGCTGTATGCACGTGGCGCGGCACAGCAAGAGCGCAGTCGCAGCACGATGCCCTACGTGGTAGCCGCCCACAATGACGCCTCAGGTATCAGCAGAATAAATTTCATAATTTACTTAACAACATTCTCGCTGGAACTTTTACGAAGGTTTAGCAAAATGCAAATTAATTAGCGACGACAGTTGTACAGGTGAAATAATTTCATACCTATTACAGTATTTAATTTTCTTTCTGAAAATATTTCTTTTTCCATGATTAAATGTGTGTTTCATGTATCTATAAACTTTGAGAATGTTCAAACGTTTTCTTCAGTCCAAATACAGGATGACAATTATTCAACTAAATGCGATAATGGTCATAACTTCTGAACGGTTTGCGTTAGGACGTACAAACTGCACGGTTGTCCGTGGGGCTGTATGCTTTGGTTTAGCCCACTTTCATTTGGATGGGTTCGTCAATAAGCAAAATAAGCCGTGGTGGACTGGCGCCAGCACCAGGTACGCTCCTTGTATCGTTGCGATCGATTTTGGAGGTTACATATGATCTTTGGATATCGTGTGGCTTTCTTCTGGGTTAGCGGGCTTCATGAGTCGGCCATCAGCTTTCGAAAGCGTGGTGTGCGTACTGTAAGACCTTCGGAACACATACCATCAGATTATTTGACTTGTCGCTCTAACGAAGTAGGCGAGTGTCAGCAATATGTTTCGTGGTCTTATGGTGGCGTGTTTATCTTCTGCCGTTAGGTCAGACGATAGAAATGCCACTTGCACGCTTAGAGTAGCAGATTAACGGTGACCAACTTTAAACAGAACTTGATTAATTTTCACACATATTAATTAAAATAATAACAAGCATGGAATTACTTAACTTGATTCTGGATGCTATCTACAATTGACAATCTGAAGTTCCTTTGGTCTTGGTACATTAATCTTATTCTCACATATCTCTGATACTTGACAAAGTGTCTATACATGGCTATGTACCGGAATATGGCAATCTTATTAGGCGCAGACTGAAACTTGACTGCAGACTGATGTAGACAGACTAATCGGAGGTCTGTACACTCATTATAATACCTCGCGCGTTCAGGTATCACTGCGAGGGTGTGATCCGCGAGGAGAAAAGGTTCTACGTTAGCAGCAATCTCACTGGCTGCGTTACATATTATTACGCGGATCGGCGGAAGCAGAATTTGGTCCGTCTTTATGGCAGCGCCATCTCGTAGAGCGGAGACGGACGACTGCTGCGCCTGCGCTGTTGTGCTTAGCGGGGCGCGCTCTAGTGGGAAAGTTGTGTACGCGCTGACTACGCGGAACTATGTACACAACAGAAAGAAAAATATTGAGAGACTTGAGACGTCTCCGGAGAAAGGAGTGTCGACTGCGACCAGGTGTGCCCTATCAGTCTGAGTTGTATTGGTCGGGAAGTCTGTGTTTTGAGGCAGCTCGGAGATCCAAGTTTCGTGATTTCTATCAAGGGAAAGGTCCCTGAAGTAAAGTGTTGAAGCTGCATGAGCCGCTGAGTTGTGCTGTGTGCTAACATCAAGTAAGTTGGCCGTTAGTCTATGTGGCTAAGCGACTTGTTGAGAGGCGTCTCACTCGCTAGATGTTTGTGGAACATACACAGCAGTTAATCGAAAAGCTCCATGTGAGCTGGTTAAATGTTGGCTTCGCAGTGAAGTCTTAGTTATAACTGTACTGGTTGTTCTCTTATTGATCATTAAGGGTACTAAGTGATTGAAAAGTGCACCTGAGTGATATTACTATTATTAGTGAACTGTCCTTAAATGGTTTCAATTTAAATGTCAGTGATTGCTGTGTACGGAACATTTTGTAGACTGACGCACGTATGTCTGGTGCAAGAATTCTGCCCTGTATTTTGTGTGTGTTTCAGAGAGTTGTAATTGCCGGCCGAAGTGGCCGAGCGGTTCTAGGCGCTTCAGTCTGGATCCGCGCGACCGGTACGGTCGCAGGTTCGAATCCTGCCTCGGGCATGGATGTGTGTGATGTCCTTAGGTTAGTTAGGTTTAAGTAGTTCTAAGTTCTAGGGGAATGATGACCTCAGATGTTAAGTCCCATAGTGCTCAGAGCCATTTGAACCATTTTGAACCTAGTTAGTGTAGGTCCCGTAGTGCTTAGAACCATTTTTAAGAGTTGCAATTGTCCTCTGTTTGTCAAAAGCTGCTGTAAGTGCCAACACCTTGGCGGGGATTGAGGTGTAACCCGCAGTGTAGGTCCTGCTGTGTTTACGTAACCCTGCCACGGCTGGATTGCTTTGGGCGAAGACCCCATACCAAAGTTTAGTATATCTTTCCCTGTCCACCAAGGCAGGTAAAACGCGTTTTGTAATTTCACTGTGATTTTCTGATGTTTAAGCAAATGGTTTTTTTGGGTTACATAAAGATAGACCAGCAACTAATTAAACGTTAGCAAATAGAGCAGATGTAAAGTAATTAAATTCTCTCTATCGATTGTCATGTAATTCTGGGCTAACTGCAGTGATCTGTCTCTGTAATAATTGACAGTCCGCAGTGCTTGTTGATTCGATTTCACATCTCTAAGTTACAGTGTCTAGTCACGTAAAGTGTAATCTGGGTTTGTTTCATGGCAATCTTTCTTGCTTCTGTTACATATCCACGTTCTACTGAATTGTGGTTAACCACGTGAGCTGGTCGTAGGTTGGGTTCCAAAACTGAACAGCATAGAGACAGAAGTACTGACATTTTCCGCAGGACCTGACCATTATTTTGCAGGACAATGCTCAAGCACATACAGTGCAAGCTGTTGCTGATTTGTTTGACTGATGGGACTTATAAGTGCTATACCGCCTACTGCACTCCTTTGACTTAAGCCCTGGTAATTCAACTCGATTTCTAAACTGAAGGGAACACTTCACGGCATTCGCTTCAGAACTGATACAAATTCGTCGGGCAACAGACCGCGCCGCTCGAACTGCCAACACAACTGGTCCTGCTAAGAGTATCCTACGACTTCCACCTCACTGGCAACGGGTTATACACAATGCTGGTGACTACTTGAAACATGTACATATTTTGTACGAGCTGTAAATAAATAGTTGCCACTATTAAAGTCCCAACCATTGTATATGAAACACTGTTGTGGATCAGATCATGCTGAATAATCAAGAAATGAGCTATATCTAGAGTACAATGACATAAAGAGAATTGTTCGTTTTTACCATCTTGCGGCATAATGAGTAATCCATTAAATTTCGGACATGCAACCGCGCAAATATTATTTGTACCACTGATATTTCGACGGCGTACCGTCCGGCCATCCTCAGTGTGAGTCGCAAATCTTGTAATATTTGCGCGGCTACAAGCCCGAAATTTAATATATAAATAGAACGGTTCACACCAAATATGCGCTAGATACAAAATACGTCGATTGTAGAAATGGGAAAAGTCTGAAACTAATCAGCCAATAAATTAGTAGTAGCTCTACTGCAACCATTTAAAAATAGCTTTTCTTCAAAAAAAAAAAAAATAATAATAATAATGTAACAAGGAAAACAACTTTTTTTCGTAACGACGGGCAGTAATTTTTCAAAACTTTTACTAACTTTCAAAATTGTCACTAACTGAAAATAAAGTAAAAAGGTGGTGAGATGACCTTGTTTTCGTCACGTGCACTGTGTGATGTAATTCTTATTCATCGTCCTTTTTCTTTTGAGTATAAGACATCATGCTGTACGGTTACTTTAAATACGTATTTCTCCTTTCTTTTCTTCCACATTTCTGTCTTCATTTCTCGATATTCCTCTCATCTTTCTTCTATTCGAGTAGCTACCTTCTTCCTCTTGGGTTTTTCGTGGAAAACTTTACAATCTCGCGGGTCGAAGTGGCCGAGCGGTTCTAGGCGCTTCAGTGTGGAACCGCGCGACCGCTGTGGATGGATGTGTGTGATGTCCTTAGGTTAGTTAGGTTTAAGTAGTTCTACGTTCTAGGGGACTGATGATCTCAGATGTTAAGTCCCGTAGTGCTCAGATCCAACCTTTACAATCTCGTCATTTGCAGCCGTTCCTCAGCATCTCGTGGAGTAATTCCGTTCGTCCATGATACGCCCGCTAAACCCGCTGGGTAGAACAGGTGATTAGGATTTTGGAAAGTGAAAAATAAGGTATCGGTCAGGTTCACTCAAAATTGTAATTTATTGTAATTATTAACACCTTTAAACCAAGACGGCACATAGCCGAACCTTTAGAACTACGAGTTTCAAAAAGGCAATTATTTCACGGCTGAAGGCCTCCAGACAAAAAATCTTAAAGCAACAGGATAAATCTCAAGTGGTAAAAAAAAAACATGCAGTTGAAATTGCAAATAATATAATTAACATATACATATACGCAGCGAGGCTGAGAGCCTCAAGGAAAGGGTGAATAGACAAACAAGATGCAATACAAACAGCCGAAGGTTCACAATAAAATTTTCAAGATTTAAAATAAATTACCATAACCTTTCAAAGGCAGAAGGCTGCAATGGTTTTTTTTTTTAAATTTAGAATAAGGATTTAAGTGGCTGAAGGCGCACAATTGATTTTCTAAAATTCAAAAACACATAAAATCCAGTAAAAACAAGAATTTCTTTAAATCATTGTCTATGATAGATTATAAACAGACAAACACCGGTGAGAAGGACAATAAAGAAAGCGACACTCAGTAGCCCCCAGGAAGGTCTGTCAGCCCTCGTTCACTTAGGTGAGACAGGAGGTAGTGAGCCAAACTACACTTGATCCCTCGGAACCCAACCAGGGGACAGCCACGGACCGACCGACAAAAGGACTTGCTTGCCACCAACCGGTACATGAGAACTCAAACGCCAGATGTTACAAAGGTGATTATCCACAATGAAATGTGTATTAGCTGTCAAAACTACACGCCATGTTGGACAGCGACAACAGGTGAGGAAAGGACGCTGCCTGAAATTAGGTTAGTGGCCAGGGCGGGTAACCGGAACACTAACGGCCACAAGGCAGAAAATTCCTCTGGTGCACTTGAATTGTCGTCAACCAGTATAGTTAGTTGCACTGCATGGCGGCTACATTTCAGCAATAGAAACACTCAGTGTTGCTCGCAGGAAAATCTCCCCAACAGTGAACCACCGAAAGGAACCACACAACATGAATGGACGTGGCTTGGGTAGTTGAAACCACTACTCACCTTTGACGTTCTGGGTCGGTGAACCACGAAGCTCGTAGTGATCGGACAGCTCCACCCATGCTCCGACTCTGCACAGGGACCGCCAGCGGACCCAGCCGACCTGCACCGCGTGGAGATAACTTCCCTGGTCCCCAGCAACCGACCGTCTCCATCAGAATGCCGACAACATCTAAAATAGTCATAAGTGGAAATAACGCCAACCACACACACAACCTGACAAACACTTACACGAAGACCTGAACGATACCCCACAGTAACTAAGCACGCACGAAGACAAATCGGGAGTCGATGCGCACACACACAGCCGACTCAAGAACGATCGGCGAACCAAAACACGTCGTCCGGTAGGGCGACCGACCGGCGATCCACCAAGACCGCGGCCCGGCTCAAGTGGTGCGTGGCGGCAATGGTCGGGCGAGCCATGTCGACGCAGACCTCACTGCTGCTCCAACCCGACTGCACTAGTGCCGCATTGCAACTCCCCAACTGGCAAGTCCAGACGCGTCCCATCTGACTGGCACACCCGAACTCGCTTACGACAGACAGCGGCCGGGAAGTAATAGTAGTCGAGCAAAGATACTACGAGAGGGGATATATCGATACGCGCTGCTAACGCCACTGATGGTCAGGCAAAGCAGCAACTCAGTGACAGAAGTAATTTAAATTAACGTAATGACGTGAAAGTACGTTAAAAACAGGGTGTGAAATACATGACGGCGGGAACAAGAGCCACACACGGCTCAGTCCATTTCCTTTCAAGTCGTTTGCATCGTGTTTCATCAATTTTCAATTTACCGAAGTAACTATATAGTCTTTTTGTGTGGGTGTTGGGACTTATCCACTACATGTGGCCGTAAAAAGCTATCTTTTCCTAAACGTGTATTTAATTTTTTCAGTATGTGTGCTAAGTTCACTATTATGACATCTTGTGTATTGAGTTTGTTCTTTAGCTAGTCCAGAAATTTCCCTTGCTATTGTTATTTCTGTGATTTTAAAAGGTTCCGTCATCGCCTATTTTTATAGAGTTAAACATTCTGTTAGATGAAATGCTTCTGAGCGAATTACTGTAGAGTAGTGTTCTAATTGTGTTGGGGGATACTGATTTCTTATTATATACGTTGTTAGTGAGGTAGAATGCCGTTTTCATCTCAGTAAGTGTTGTTTAATATATTCTTTTTCCTCCAAGTTACTTCTCACAGATACTTGAATTTGTTATTTCTGTCATTTCTTCAATATTTACTTTTAATTATCTTAGAAGCTGCCTTAATGTTTATCATCAATTTGTTTTACTCCAACAAAATTTGAAGCTGCTTTTCTCAGCTTGTTCTTTGAGCAATTCCATTTGTCCACTGGCTGTTTCCATGGAGTCTGAAAGAATAGCTAGGTCGACCGCAAACGCTGGACAGTGTATTCGTAACTTCTCCCTTCTGTAGCCTATTGTACCTCCTCTCATTGATTTGGCTTTCTCCTAGTGCCATCACCCATTCCGCCATGAATTTCATCTCGATCACAGAGAGTACCAGGGAGAGACCATCTCCCTGTCCGACTCCAGTTTTGATACCAAAATATTTACAAATTTCACCTCCAAATGTGGCTTTAGAATTGGTGTTCGTTGGTGTTTGATTAATTTGGTCGAGGAATTCAAACAGTGACTGCCTATCGCCTGAGTGATAGGCTCTCGTGAAGCTGACAAATGTGATTACATTTTTAGATCTTCTCTTCAGATACATTGTTATTGACTTTCGGTTGACTCTGCTCTAAACATGATCTATTCTTACTAAAACCATACTGGTATACATCAGCTGGAGGGTCGATTTGTTGTTCCGCCCTAGCTAATAATGTTTTTGATAAGACATCTCATGTAACAGCTAGGAAAGAGATGCCTCTGAAGTTGTTCACATCGCTTGGGTGAATCAAAGATGTCTTCCAGTCTTTAGGAATCTCTTCTGCTAAGCAAATATTTATGTTAACTGGAGCAGAAACTTGTCATTTGAATATTTCCGAAGTTGTGCAACTACGGATTCCTCCCCGGGCACTTTATTGTTTTTGAGGGACTTGATGATCCTCAGTGTCACCTTCCTTTGGGGGATGTAAGTCGAGATACTGAATATGTTTTTGTCTGAAGTTAATACTTGATTTCAGACATCTAAACTTTAGTGTGCCATACACCCCTAAAGCCATCTCAGGGTGTACCAGTATCTCATCCGGACGTTTAGCAGTAACGCGATGTGTACGGTCTTAGAGAAACAAACTTTGGGTTTTCACAATGTTTACACAATGTGAATTATTGAAGAAATATAGTACGTGAGCATCCACAGCAAGTACAGCAGAAGTCCCTGCAAACAGTGATTAACACGAGAAAAGTGATTAATACACGTCGAGAGTACAGCGTACAGGATATGAAAGCTGACACAAACAGCATAATACTTCAGTGCCTAAGCTAAAGCATTCCGCAAGGCAAGCTGGCATACTGGACATGCACGCAAGGGGGGACAGTGATTCAAGTGCCCTCCCCTCGCCACCCCTCCCGCTCCCTACCACCCATCGTTCAGATTTATTATGCCGTGCTGCAGTTATCAGAGTCGAGGGGTATGAAAGGGAAGCAGTGGTTGGGAAGGGAGTGAGAGAGGGTTGTAGCCTCTCCCCGATGTTATTCAATCTGTATATTCAGCAAGTAGTGAAGGAAACAAAAGAAAAATTCGGAGTAGGTATTAAAATCCATGGAGAAGAAATAAAAACTTTGAGGTTCGCTGATGACATTGTAATTCTGTCAGAGACAGCAAAGGACTTGGAAGAGCAGTTGAACGGAATGGACCGTGTCTTGAAAGGAGGATATAAGATGAACATCAACAAAAGCAAAACGAGGATAATGGAATGTAGTCAAATTAAATCGGGTGATGCTGAGGGGATTAGATTAGGAAATGAGACACTTAAAGTAGTAAAGGAGTTTTAATATTTGGGGAGCAAAATAACTGATGATGGTCGAAGTGGAGAGGATATAAAATTTAGACTGGCAATGGCAAGGAAAGCGTTTCTGAAGAAGAGAAATTTGTCAACATCGAGTATAGATTTAAGTGCCAGGAAGTCGTTTCTGAAAGTATTTGTATGGAGTGTAGCCATGTATGGAAGTGAAACATGGACGTAAATAGTTTGGACAAGAAGAGAATAGAAGCTTTCGAAATATGGTGCTACAGAAGAATGCTGAAGATTAGATGGGCAGATCACGTAACTAATGAGGAAGTATTGAGTAGAATAGGGGAAAAGAGGAGTTTGTGGCAAAACTTGACAAGAAGAAGGGACCGGTTGGTAGGGCATATTCTGAGGCATCAAGGGATCACAAATTTAGCATTGGAGGAGGGCAGCGTGGAGGGTAAAAATCGTAGAGGGAGACCAAGAGATGAATACAGTAAGCAGATTCAGGAGGATGTAGGTTGCATTAAGTACAGGGAGATGAAGAAGTTTGCACAGGATAGAGTAGCATGGAGAGCTGCATCAAACCAGTCTCAGGACTGAAGACCACAACAACAACAACAACAACAACAACATCATGCCGTGCTGCACGGCAGCGAGTGGTACATCGTTCACAGTCCGCCACGATCCACATCTAGATCTCTACTATCCACAAGCCATCCTACGGTGTGTGGCAGAGGCCATGTTGCGTGGCAGTAAAACTGAAACCAGTCGTGTGAGCTTCGCGGAACGAATGTCTGCTAAGCCTCCGTTGGACTTGAATCTGTCTGATTTTATGTCCATGGTCTTTTTGCCAGACATACGTAGGAGGAAGCAATAAACTGGCTGTGTCTTCTGGGAATTCCGAGAGTAGTGATGCGCCTGCCACAGGAGTCGGGTGAGCATGTCCGTGATGCTTCCGCGCTCGCTGAATGACCTTGTAAAGAAACGCGCTGCTTGTCTTTGAATCTCCTCTATTTCCTCTATCAGTCCTATTTGGTACGGATTCCAGACTAAAGAGCAATATTCGAGTATCAGATTCAGGACGGAAGACGCTCGAATACCCTGTCGGCCATATGGAGGACGATATTCCACGTTTTTAGTACATCGCTGCAGGAAAAAGCTCAATTATTGGTTCCAAATAGACAAGTCTCCAGGTGGAACATTTGCCGTATAGGAGAGAAGAAGTAGTTGCAGGGATAACTTATGGAATTAGATGCTTTGCATCCTTTAGTAACAGTTCTGTCTTGAGAAGACAGTAAAATAATTCACAATCATACTTGTAAAACTCATCTTTTGTTAATTTCCTTGTGGGTTTCTAAACATTTATCTGCCACAACTATCCAGCATTTAATGAAGGTTATCGCTGAATTCAAAACCAGTTCCCGAAACATTCCATCTTGGATGTACCATCATTTCTAAAGTCTTGAATATCGTTGCCATAAACGCAAGATCTCCATTTCCTAAATCTGCTGAAAATTCAGATAAGAGTCTGACAAAATATAGCTAACTCTTGTAGAGTCTTTATTAGAACGAGTTTCCGCTTTTGTTGCACCAAGCCTTTTTGAAACTTTTTCACATATGTTTTGTAGCTCACACGTAGACTGCTAACAATTCTCTGTCAAACGGATATAGCTGCTAAGCCTAAATCGGATGTGTGCATCTGTAAAATTTATGAACCAGTTAATAGGAAACGAAACCTGATGACAAAGTGGTGGGGAACCCCTTAAAAGACAGCTCCGCCTCTGTCCGACCGTAACGGCCAGTTTCTGGTGCCGATGGTATCGATACAGGCTGGTCGCTATGATCCATACAAAACATATTGGCTGCTGAATCAGTAAAATGAAAAAAAGAAGGCCACAAGTTACTGCAAATGGTGATAATAACATTAGATTACTTACAGGGTGTCAAATCAAACCCTTTTCTGCCGCCTAGTTTCCAAACTTATTTTATTTGCGTACCAGTTTCGGCGATTTAGTACGGCATCTTCAGGCCTCTGACCGACGTGTAGGAAGATTCTACCTCTGTTATGGTCAAAACAGGGGCGAGCAATATTAGTATTACTAGATTTCTGCTTGCTATAGCTATCGCGTCGATCAAGGGGCCTGAAGATGACGTAGTAAATCGCCGAAACTGGTAGGCAAATAAAATAAGTTTGGAAACTAGAGGGCTGAAAGGTGTATCGAATAGCGGAGTCCCGTAACTATCTCTGAAAATATGGACGTACAGAGACTTAGACTACTTACGTCACTGGCTGTAAGCATTCTTTATGGATAATAGAAGAACCAACCGTAGATTGCAAGCTGTGTATGGTTCTAATATTCAATTGGGGAAATGTAGTCGGAGCAAAATTCTAGGCAATGAAGACAGACGTAGCATATCTATCGTTGAACAGGCATTCCATCTAAAGCCTGTTTGATGAGCAGTGTTTGGAATGTTGCTGTTACTGAGACAATAGTCTTCAGTATATGACGACCTCTGTTGCCTTACGGCCAGCGCTGCTGTGTTACTGGCACCTTAACATCGGTCTTCCATCACCAGTACTCTATAAGGTGGCCAAGCAAGTAGTGAAGCTCTGAAAGTAAGACATTTTGGAGAATTGTCGGCTATCATTTAAGAGCGTCAGCAGAGTCATGCTGTTGCATACATTCATTCTAACAACTGCTTGATTTAACGCGAAAAACTTGCAGAAATCTAGAATTTCCTTGTTTAAGTGCAGTGTCATACAACTGTGTACACTGCAACTTTTCGTAGGGGATGTATGCCGAATAAACACCTAGTTGGTGTGCCGGCCGGTGTGGCCGAGCGGTTCTAGGCGCTTCAGTCTGGAACAGCGCGACCGCTACGGTCTCAGGTTCGAATGTTGCCTCGGGCATGGATGTGTGTGATATCCTTAGGTTAGTTAGGTTTAATTAGTTCTGAGTTCTAGGGGACTGGTGACCTCAGATGTTAAGTCCCATAGTGCTCAGAGCCATTTGAACCATTTTGAACCTAGTTAGTGTAGGTAAGATACATATCCGTATCGTTTACCTTGAGGAATGACATTCGATCTCAGTAACAGAATTTAGCTGACAGAATAGACTCAGGTGAACGAGTGAGTGAAACAAAAAGTGTTTGGGAGTAACAGAGAGTGCATTCTGAAATGCTCGTTATATGCCATGTGTGTAAAAGTTGTTGTGGTGGAATGTAGATTCTTGTAAAGGTATCGATACAAGCAGTGGTTCCAGCGCTCGAGTTTTCGCGAGTTGCACGGTCCAGTCACATTAACCTGACGAACTTAAAATCCTGAATAGCCTCTTTCTGCAGAGCAGACCGCTGCGAGAGGTGCAGGAGGAGTGTCAGTGTGGTTCTGGAATGTGGAGCCATCGCGACTCGAGTGCTGTGAACAGCTGCGCCAGGTTCCACAGGTGAGCGTCCACGGCGTGCACAACCCGACAGAGGTGGTCCCACAGACGCGTGATTTTGTTTAAAGTCGGTGGGATTTTGTGGCCAATGACGTACAGTCAACACTCATTATAGTGCTCTTCGAACCATGTTGTTGTCCTCCGCCGAACTAATACACTCCCCGAATATTTCTCTCGCAAGAAAAGGTTCGCTCGTGCGTCTGCACGTACAGTCGTGCTCAAAAGTATCCGAACGACCTGAATTGCATTTCGCCTGATTCGAATGCAACCCGCATAACGCAGATGTCTAGCAGGTCCTCTAATCGCTCCTCGCAATAGTCGTTGGACAATTGAAAATCGTTCCAACAAGCCACCACTAGAAAATACTGCTCTGCATGGCAATAACTCAAGATGTAAAGTAATACCACGATACTACAAATATCAGGGAACACCTTATCACAGATAAGACTGTCCTTAAGGCTTGTAAGTTCACATTTATTACAATAAACGATATACCTGAAATGTTACCACTCTCCTTATTACGTCAGATACGTAATGTACGTAGTAAGTTCGTCGTATTTATGATTTACTCTTCAAAGTAACATACCGTACTTATTATTTAACTCAAAATGACATTAAAAATTTAAGTTATTCACGAGCGGCTAATTGGGAATATGTTTGAACTTCAAATGACACGACGAACCATCTCGTTCTGCATGTGGATTCAAATCCAGGTCATGCAGACTAAGCAAAGATTTCGTAACTGACGGAAACTAACAGTCATTCCTGACTATCAACTGTGACACATCGGATTTTCTCGCCAGTGGCTAGATGTTTTAACTGAAATGACGTGATCAAACATTAATTTTTTCCTTCCCAGGACTCCAACCCGGCAACTATCGCTGTTATATTCCAGAGAAAACGAACGTTAAATACGGGTTTGTTACACCATGTGAGCATGTTTGAACTAGAAATAATATGACGTAGAGATCAGTGCTGACTGGTAATCGAAGCCCACACATATCGTTGTTGACCACACACAAAGAGACGTCAGGTATCGAATTTTTCTCCACCAGCAGGTCGGAATAACATCCTTGAACTTACAGTGATCTCGCAAAAAGTTCTGTGTCTCACTGGGAGTCAGAAACGTCAGATATCGTTAGTGTTGACAACGAATGAAAATACGTTAAAAATCAAAATTATTATCCACCAGCAGATAGGTGTTCTCATTTTAGAGCTTGATAATACATAATGAAAACTTTAGTGCTGGTCCAGGATTCGAACCCATTCACGCGCAATATGTGGAGATGCTGAAGAATCTGCAGTTTTGAACAAACAACATATTGTAGTCGAGCTGTATTGTCACGAAGAGGTCAATTTCTGCGTTAAGGGCGGTCTGAGATGCATTCCTAGTTCAGAACCAATTTTATCGACGTACAGAAGCTCAAATAAAAGATGTTCAACATAACGTCTACTCGATAGAGAAGGAATATCAGGTTTAATGTGAATTTCAGACAACAATGCCATTATACCTTCTTCACTTGGCGTAGCCAGAACAGAATAGAATCTGTCTCCCCCTATCAAAAATCACCGACAGAAGTTGGAATCAAACCCAGACCATAAGTATATGAACGTATCATCAATCCAACAGACCACCATATCCTCTTCTTGGTGAATTATTTTTCTATCGTAACGCCGTTGCGCCACACTGGATTAGCCCTTTCACTGCTCCAGACGTAAATATACGCTAGTCGTTTCAGTGCTCCAGACGTAAATATACTATTTGCTATAAAAAATACTTACAGCGGTTCCCTGCTACAGTCGTATAACGCCGACAATTGGGCCAGCGAGTCGGAGGTAATTGTTGCGCAAGTATGCAGTTTAATTGTTGGAATACGAGGAAATACCTGAATGACTATTGAATGCTAAATTCTCTTTCTGCTGAGTTCATTCGTATCGCTATATTACCTAGATTGTGTGCGGCCGTTTCTGCGTTACCGAATAAAATGACGCGACGTTACCGCCCGTTTACAGACGATGAGCAGCTGAGTATTCTAAACCAAAGTGACGACGAGGACATCATCACGCCCAATCCGGCTGATTTTGGATGGACAGATAATGAAGACGACGAGTTGGCAGATAAATCTGTCACCACAAATATAAAAAATATTTGTGAACCAACGAACGTTGAACCAGTAAATGCAGATCCAGATTTTGATGTTATCGTCGATTCTTTCTCCGATTGCGAAGAAGAGCCTGAGCGCATGCCTGAAAAATCTCCTGAGAGACACAAAACAGTTGATTTTAGATGGGAAGACTCTGATTTGGACCCTAAAGTGTATAATTTCGATAACAGTGGTTCCGATTGCAAAATCGTCAATTTAGATGATTTATGTACTGTATACAACTGTTCCAAGTTCTTTTTAGCCAAGAAATTGTGAGCTACCTAGCTGAGCAATGTAATTTATATTAGAACACCTTTGCAATGATGCCAGTGAAAAATCAAGACTGCAACGTTGGAAAAACACAAACAGTGACGAAGTTTACTGTTTCCTTGCTGTTAATGTTCTTATGGCTCAAGTGAGAAAAAATGAAATAAACAGTTATTGGACCAAAGATCAGTTACTGTCTACTCCGATGTTTGCGCAAATCACGCCGAGAGATAGATATCTTCCGTTACATAGAATGTTACATTTTGCTGATAACAGTAAGGACCATGGAGATGACAAAATCTGGAAATAACGTCGAATTGTGGATCACCTAAGAAAAGTATTTCCAGGTGGTTTCTATCCTTTGAAGAATTTGTGCATTGACGAAAGTTTAGTTCTCTTCAAAGGTCGTGTCTTCTTCAAGCAGTACATTCCTTCCAAACGCCACAGATTTGGTGTAAAATTTTTTGTGTTATGTGATTGTGAAACTGGTTATATTCTTGACTTTATTATTTATGTGGGTGCAGCAACAGACGTAAAAAAAGGAACTGACTTTGGTATAAATGTTGGAATGCCTGGAAGCATTGTTCTGACTCTACTTGAACATTACCTTGGTAAAGGTCACACATTATATGTTGACAATTGGTACACTAGCCCAACGTTATTTTCTTATTTGCATGACAGAGTGACTAATGCCTGTGGAACTGTGAGAACAAACCGCAAAGGCATGCCTGCTTTATCAAAAAGAACTTAGAAAAGGCGAGATCGAGTTTATGTCAACAGATAAACTTCTTGCTCTGAAGTGGCAGGACAAGCGGGAAGTGAGGATGCTTTCAACTCTTCATACAAGCGAAATTACAGCGACTGACAAAATTGACAGAACCACGAATGAACCAAAAACAAAACCAGGTTGCATCGTAAGCTACACTGAAAATACGGGGGCCGTAGACAGGAGCGACATGATGCTAAGTTCAGTAAAATGTGTGCGAGAAACTGTGAAATGGTATAAAAAAGTATTTTTTCATTTGGTGGATCTGTCTCTGCTCAATGCGCATGCATTATATAAAACTCAAACGGGACGAAATATTTCAGTATCTGATTTTCAACAGAAACTTATCAAGGAGATCCTAGAGATTCACCATCAACCGCAAACAGAGGGACGTCGTGGAAGGAGATCGGCTGATGGTGACAATCCATTACGCCTAACCGAGCGCCGCTCTATCTCGCGAATCCCAGGAACTTCAAAGAAGAAGGTCGCGCCAGGGAAGGTGCATCGTATGTGCAAAACATGATAAACGAAGTGACACAAGATACATTTGTGTAAAATGTAATGTGCCTTTATGTTTGAATTTTTGTTTCGAGAGATATCACACTTTTTAGTATTACTAATGTAATATGTTTTGTATTTTATTCTCCTAATAAAGTACCTTCTTTGAACAAAATAAGACTTTCTGAACAAAAATTTAAAAAAAAGGAAACGATTTACGCCGATAATACTGGATTTTGCGTCTCATTTTTACCTCAATAATAACGGTAGACTGCTACAGTCATATATATACGCACCGGGTGAAAATAACGCGCACAGGGCGGGAGCCGCTGAGAGTAAATGCGCAGTGAAAGGGTTAGAATTCTGACACACAGGCGCCCTGTAGTTGTTTGCAGCATGTTCAGTACATTCATTTACTTGGTTGACCGAATCGCCATGAACTAGCTGCCTCGGCTACCCAGTGCATACATTCGACACTATCTTGTAATCGCCTAAATAAAACCACGTAACTGCCACCTACACAGAACTGACAACACTGTAGGATGCAGAAATTTAAATGGGGAGTGTCCCTTTCCACTTGAGCTACTCTGTTACGCTATCTGTTTGTTGAGATCGTCGTGCAGTGCAATAGAAAAGGTGTAGCTGTCTGTCTCTCAGAAGTCTAGATCTGTTCATATGCATTATCTGACAGCACTGTGGAATGTAGAAGTTCTGGAGGAATTGTCTGGAGCTGCTGTAGCTATGTGTCAGCTGGTAGCGTCATGGTAAGTGTCGCGAGTTCGAACACATTCACAGCTGCCTTTTTTTTAAACGCAATTCTGCTGTCTGCTGATGTTATCAATCTAATGGAACTTTGAACATAATTCCCTTGACTTATAAACCCCAAATAGCCGCATGTGGTTAAAGGGCTAACTTCTGCGACATTTTATTCTTTTCAGGTTTAATAGACGGCCAGGCAACAGATACATCTCGAAACTTTTGTATTATGTATGGTGAGAGCGTATCGTGCCAAAATACGTCAGAAAAGTGCTTCCTACATTACTTGTCATCTGGTAGTGGTATTTTATTCTTCTTCAAACCTTGTTTGACAACTTTAACTCAGAGCAAGTTTTCTACATGCACGTAATCAATAAACTGCATGTGCATTGTCAGACTGTTATAGATAACATCAGAGAAATCGCATATATCGTTGATGATTAATTTGTCACTCATCTTTACTATTGTTTTAACAACACTAAAGGAACCTTACGAAAACTGCACACTGTGGGATTTCATAAACAAAGTTATGTAACCCTGGAAACCCAAAATTTGCTTGTCAGCAGCGGAAAGAGGCGTTACCTGTTGTGCAACATTGTAAGTTTTTCACCATTGCACTTGTGCAACATTGTAAGTTTTTCACCATTGCACTATCAGCCGAAAGTAGCTTCTTACGATTTCCTTATCAATTTTTGATCTTTAGACCTTTCACAGAAGGGGTAAAAACTTCACAGTCAGTGTGACTGGAACCAGGAACCATAACGGAAAATTTTTCACATATCAGTACATTACCACAGAGCTAGCAAAGACGTATGTGTCTCAACCAGTACTGTCTAGAACTTTTAAACCACTATTTAAAAGACGAGATTAGTTGCGATTACAGTGTGCAACGACTTTAGTGGACTGAAAACCGTAAATTTACAATCTTTTGTTACACCTCAAGTAGTAATAACTCAGATTATTCAATGGATATGACAGGAAAAATCAAGTGAATTTGAGGCTTAATTCCATGCACACCAGGAAGTAACTCGTCGATCACAGAGTTGCCAAACATACCTTGCATTGTTGCCAAGTCTCAGTTACAGTACCAGCAGGATGAGGACGAACAGATGTGTTCCTACAGCGGGCTGGGGAGTGACCACAGCTGGCGTCTCAAAGATGCGGCTGCCATGGACTGGAATACGTAATGCGTCTCATTTGCATTTCTGTAACTAGTTTTAGGGACTGGAGTAGAGTTACTAACAACACTCATAACTGACTGCAAACTAAGCATCATAAATCAGTAACTCTCAGAGATATTTTTATATTTCTTTCGTAAGTGAACTCAAAACTAGGAGATTCATTCATTGTCGTTTTCGAGCCTGGCCGATAGTCGAGCTCAACAAACAAATAAAAATAAAAAAAGAATATGTGTGTGTGACAAGAGAGAGAGAGAGAGAGAGAGAGAGAGAGAGAGAGAGAGAGAGAGAGAGACAGAGAGACAGAGAGAGACATAAATATAAAAAAGAATGAGAGAGAGAGAGTAAAAAATAGTTGTAAAGAAATTGAATCATGGTATGAAAAGAAACCTTTCATTAAAATGACACGTTCTACATCATTACGAAATGTCGTATTCATGATCTGTGGAACAAGTATTAATCTAATCAGAATTAATCTAATTTAATCATATCATATTGCTGACTATCCATGAAGAGTCAGGAATTACTGAAATTTTCGTCAATATCAGTAACCAAATCTCAGCTTGAATATAAAGGACGACAGTTTTTGTAATAAAACGGGACTCGTATCAAGACTCTTTCGTCCCTGTTAACTAACCACGAAAGATGTCTGATATACTTCCATTCAGAAGTAACAAAGAATGCGTGCTTTTTAAGATGTAGCGCATGATGAGAAGTTCTGTGATGGAGACACGAACACAACTCATAATCGGATTGTTAATTAAGTGAAATGAAATGTTACACATCGGTTTTTCTTACCAGCTGCTAGGTGTTTCAATCTAAAATAAGGATACAATTTTTTGTGCCTGAGCGACGGTCGAACCGCACACCTACCGTCCTTCTTTATCATCCACGAATACAGCTTAAGTATCAATTGCTTAGTCACCAGCAGTAAGATGTGGGCGCGTTTGACAAGAAATAACGACGCCTATTGCGATTATTGACAACACATGAACAGACATTAAAAATGCACTTTAGTTTTCACTAGCAGGCTGGCGTGCACGTGAAAATGAAATTATGAATGTTTTTGTACTGGATCAGGATTCGAACCCACATATGTACCTTTGGAGGAGACCTAGAAGACTGCAGTCTTGGGAAAAGGAACGAAATTATTGATCTATACTGTACCGAGAGATTCAGTTCCTCAAAAGAAATCACAGTCCAGCACCAAATTTTCAACGTCTCTACTTCAATCAAGTACAAATAAAATAAGACCACTGTTCCTTTAAGTGGCTATCGGTTCATCAAATAAAATAAAATTTTCTAGTGTAAGCAAGTTTACTTTCGACAGTATTTCTGTTTACCATGACTTCCGCCTATACCATCTCCCAACATAAACCGGCTCTGCCCAGTTGGTAATGAAGCAACATGTTGTTTAAAGCGGATTCTGGATTATAACGTCTTTTTCTTGAGGTTACCAAAGGTAAAGTAAATCTGTTTGTGCGTCTCAAAAGTAAAAGCCTGAACCCACGCGCTGCACCTGTGATAGTTTGAACCACCAGACCATTGTGGCCACATTTCCCAGCCCCAGGAGTGTGCTGTAACGGATGATGTGCTTAGCTTACAAAATTAGTCATTGCGGAAAAAATGCGACTCTATTAAATGGTTAAGTAGAAGCAAGATTTTGACGCGGAGATTATGCTATTCTCATGTCAGCAGGATGTAAAGACTCTTCTAGGCATCATAGCCTCGATGTGAACCCATTTTGAAATTTTCACTAATTCAGGAAATGTCTTAGTTCGAGAAAATCCAGTGTGACGTGTGAAATTACCAGATAATTCGATTATTATCGTCATTATTAGTATCATTTTCTTCGTACCGCAGCTGAAACACATTTGCTTGAAGATCATTTAATGCATTTTGGTGATTATAGAAGCAGTTGCCCAAGAACAGGTTCTTTCCTGTCTACGGAATACTTTTCATGTTAATATCAAACATCAGCAACTACTCGTAGATTACATCAAAACTAAAGTAATTGATGAAGACGTTACTTGATAGCAAAATACGCTGCCTTTCTTCATTTACTTGCGCCTAGAAATGGCTGTCGAATACTGCCAAACCAAAAGCCAAGGGATCTTACTGCCTTCCGATATATGTCGCTGTCAGTTCTGCCTTATGATTTGGTCGACGTGACCTTTTTCAAGTTGTGTATGACAGAATGTTTTAGAAAATCAATTGTTTTCCTTTGCAATAAACAGAAAGATTTTCATTCTAAGTTATTCAAGTTCAAACTTTTCGCAATATTAGTTCAAATGTAATATTCGCTTCTATAATGTAGCAAAGTATTTTAAGTTTCAAAACCCGCATCCGACGCATTGATCTTACACTTAGTCGCTGACCATAAATTCTAGCTCAGAGTGACACCAGTTTAAGTAACCTAATGTAGCGAAGACTGTTTGCCAGTGCTCTTTCTCACCGGAAAATAGGCAGTTCACTCATTGGGCTCCATAAGTACACTGTAACAGTAATTTCTGTGTGTATGCAATGCACACGGATTGTAGAATTTAGTGGTGCCCTCTCCTCCACTTCTGTATACAGTATGCCCGACCTAAACGAGCCCTTTATCATTAAGGCCCTGGGCAATGCAACATCATACTGACAACAGTAATGTGCTTATACTCACAACCGCCTTGTTCGTTTTACATGATTTTGTAATCATTTAAATAAAACAACATGACCTTCCAGTGGGAGACGTTTCGTCCCCCTTTCCCTTCTGTGAAATTTCTCAGTAAGCTTTTTGCCTTCCAACCAGCAAAATGCGGCAGATTACGGCCGGTAAACACAAACCACGATTTAGTGCCGTTAAGACGATTTCTTTAAACATTGTCGTAGCTGAAGGAATTTAGTTTCTTCTTAAATCGCCTTATGCAGCAACGTTCACAGATATATCAAATAGGAAAAGCTCTTTGTCCAGGTACAAAGGTTGTAAAACAAACTTCCCACAGTTTGTGTCAGGTTGATCGTTTCGTCTGATAGCACTGCATTAGTATTTTGTCTAAGAGGTATCACAAGTAGTATTCCTGCAGCTGTAGGAATCATTGGTTGAAAAAGAGTTTAACGCCAATGCCTACAGTACTGCTAAATATTCAAAATGATTAGTAACCTAAGTATGAGTTCATCCACAAACTGAGGCGTATTTATAATATTGAAGCTAGACTGTGTATCCTTGTCTTCCTTGAGTGGGCATTGCAAGGCGTTTACACACACGTATACAATACTATCAATACTTCGAACGCTATAATTAACGTTGATCTCATAAACTAATTTTCTTTTTTAAATTCTTCTGGGTTTTCAGCGTGCAATATGTGTTATAGATACAGTCTTAGACTAAAAAATTGACCGCCGAGTCGTTCACGTAAGGTGGACAATACAGTCATGCTACCGTCAGAATTGTATGTCCGGCAATATGCTCCGTCTGGCAACATTGTAGGCTGAGGCACTTTCCGGAGGAAATCTTGACTGCAGTATGAGTACCTCACCCTTCAAATGGTTCAAATGGCTCTGAGCACTATGGGACTTAACATCGGTGGTCATCAGTCCCCTAGAACTTAGAACTACTTAAACCTAACTAACCTAAGGACATCACACACATCCATGCCCGAGGCAGGATTCGAACCTGCGACCGTAGCGGTCACGCGGTTCCAGACTGAAGCGCCCAGAACCGCACGGCCACACCGGCCGGCACCTCACCCTTAACTACGACCATAGTCTTGAGGTAAAACGCGGGACTAGCTAATACGACGTCTGGCAACTGAAAGCACACGTCGACAAAATTTTTATCGCCCCTTTCCTCTCGGTACTGAAGTTATGAGTGTAATTCAAGTGAATCTACAGTATATTTCGCTTTCTGTCACATTGGTAATGACAGTTTGGTTCAACAATATTTTAGCGAGAGATTTGTTGGCCAACCATCTGCCTCTAAACACCGCATGCGTCTGAGTTCTCTGGGACACGTGTGCTGCCTACCGGTGGGGGCTGAGACACCGCCCTGCCTCACCTTCTGCCGACAACGTCTGCTCCACTCCTCACCCTCGACGGTGTAAAATTCTTTAATGTTGTTGAGTGGTGATCCATAAAATTATTTGATGAGTATTTTATTACACTAGTATGCAGTACATCAATGTGGCACAGAATTAATTTCACTGTTTCTGATCCAGTGCACTATAATTAAAGTGTCACATCCTGTTCTTTTTCCTCTCACAGGAGATTCTTCAAATAATTTATTTTTGTCGTGGATTCATATGTGTTAGTACGGAGATATCAGATGCGAATTTCGCGACCTCCGCAATTGGGTGGAAAATTGTAGGGTTCCCTTAATACCTCAGGCATGCACTAGAAACATGAAACGGCAACTAGTGTAGCAGAGTATATTTGGCGTGCACATAAACGTTTCTTAGGTTAGAGGAACCGCCTTGGGATAAGAGGCGAATTTGCTGCCAAAATCTAACAGCCACAATGTTCTTAGAGAATGCTCGTCTTCGCAGACTGGATGTAGAAAAGTTTCTTATTTTAAACTGCACGAGCATCCAAGGAAAGTTCCCAGAACTAGTATCGATTATTGAAGGCTATAATGCCAAATTGGTATTAGGAACAGAATCTTGACCCAAACCGGAAGTGAATAGCAGAGAAATCGTAAGTTTCGATGGGAATATTAATCGTGAGGATACATTAGTCACCAGTGGTGGCGGCGTATTTATTGCAGTAAAGAACTCTGTAATACATAGCTAGGTTATCACGGATTCCGAATATGTATTAATCTGGGTGACCTCAGGCATCAGAGATCGCTCAAAAATGATAATCGGGTGCTTTTATAGACCGCCTGTGTCAGGACTTGTAGTGGTTCAGCGCCTCACAGAAAACTTGCAGGTCATCGTTAATAATATCCTTGATCATGCTGTTGTAATGCAGGGTGACTTCAATTTGCCAGGCATTGGTTGGGAAGGTCGTACAATCACAACTGGTGCCACACACAGGGATTCATGTGATATTATTTTGAATGTGTTTTCCGAATATTGCTTCGAGCAGACAGAGAAACAACTCGTTAAGGTGACGTCTTATACCTCCTAGCAGCAGAACTAAACTTGTCGAATCAGTTACGCAGAGGAAGGTTTCAGTTATAGTAAGGAACAACGGCTACGGGTTTACAAAGAATGATAAGAATGGTAGGAATATGTTTTTGCTTAACAAGAATGACCGATACAAAATGCAGAGTGTCTCGGTGATTAAACATCAAATACTCAGTAATGAGGACGGATATGTGGAGCAGAAACTGAAAAAAGTTCAAAAATATCCTTAAGTACTCTTTAGAAAAGTATTTTCCGAGCAAAGTCTGAAGGCTTTGTAAAAGATCCAATATAGTTTACGTTATTTTTACTTCTTTTGACTCATCAGTCTTCTGACTGGTTTGATGTGGCCCGCCACAATGTTATTTTCAACTACAGGCCACGTCCCATGGATACACGTTATGTGTTTCTAATGCAGTGGTTTCCATTGAATTTTGAATCATCACGCCATTGTCATGGCTGATTCTTTCACCTTTTACGGGGTGTTTCCGACACTAAGGTTGAGAGAGTGCACTAAACCTCTGTCCACTCCTCGGCTTACTTTGATAAGGCCGTTTGCATAATGATGGTTACTTCTTATCCCGCAGGTCTTCGGTTGCCTTAGGTGATGATTTTTATTCAAAATTTAAACAATGACGGGGTTAGAACCTGGGACCGAAGACGTTTTTATTACTAATCGCTAACGCTCCCCCTTTTTATTGGGCGTTTGGAAAACTGTAGTTCCTATGGGTCTTTTTTGCCATTTTTTCCAAGAACGGCTTGTATTCCGTCAATGTCAATTTGATCTTCGAACAGCCCTTGGCAGCTGCACGAAAAAAATAGGGCTAGCAGAAGGTAAATTCTGACAATCGGCCTCTGGGTTCAGCGCTAGCTACGGCTACAGAGCTCATTCACTTGCTAGCTGTGCGCCAAGTAATGTGGATTTTAGGAGAGTACCGTGAGAACACAGTAAAAGGATTGTGAAAAATTTCGAGTCGAGCGAAGATTTCTGATAGTACAAGTGAAAGTACTGATGTGCCTGGAACATCGCTAGAAGGAAGCCAGGAGATGATAGTGCCCACAAACATGTGTCGAAGCAACGACTGAAAACGAAGCTGGATTATACATGTTTCAGTCGAAAATGACATTATCACTTCAGAAAGTACAGCGGTAATAACTGAAGAATGCATTCAGACTGTAAGTGAAGTACACTAGAAAGCAGCGGAATTTTGTCAGCGTATATGTTTGTGTGCGATGAGGAGCTGACTTGCTCCGAAGAAGTCGACGATCGAGGGAAATGTGAAGAAGAGGACGGTGACTCTCTGTGTAGCGTATAAATTGAAAGTGAAAACAAAAATAAAAATAAGCTTCCGTCCAGGGACTCGACCACACGACCCTGGAATTACCGTTCTGTACACCTTCCGCTGTACCAAATGCTGCCTGGAAACAATGCTATTATAAACGGTTCATTTCTCGCAGGTTTCGTACCTCAGTCGGCAAGAACTGAAACCTTATACGACCACTTTGATCTCCGTCTTTCCGTCTGTCTGGCTATCTGACTGTTAGAAACCGTTTATCTGAGGAACATGTAGGCGTGTCACGTTGAAACTTTTATGCCTTTTGCCACCGTCTAAATTTTACGGCCTCTTGGTGGTGCAAAAAATTCAAGTTTCTAGATGAATGCAGTCGAAAGGTGCAGCCATTTACATGATAACACTTATTGCGCTATGTGAAATAAAGTTATTCTACAGACCTTCAACACTAGAAAACCCCATTTATCCATTCTCCCTGTTAAGTCCATCCCGTAAGACTTCAATGGAATTTAAAGCAGGAGACTAACTTGCCCAAATCATATTCTTCTGTTCCCCACATTCTTCTTTTCTATACTCTTTCTCTAACTTTTTATTAATTCTCATTAGACCATTGACTTTATCAACCATAAAACATCCCCACACCATGGCCGACCATCCGACATTCCCCCAAACATTACTCCTCATACGTTCTCCAAGAAGTCGACGATGGCTTCTAAAATACTTCATATTTAGATTCGTCCGTGAAAACCACTGCTTTCGCTGTGCCCGTTGTAATAGTTCCACCTTGTTTTGTTCACATAATAACCGTTTTATGGCCGCTATACACCTCTTTAAAACTTGTTCACGGAGAAGGCGTTGCACTGTTGGGACAGCGATTGGAGTTGCTCTCATAGTATTTACTTTCTCGAGAATTTAAGGTGCAGTACGCGTCCTCTGGCGATTTGTCTGTGCAAATATGAATTGATCTTCCCTGGATGATGTTACTCGGTGTCTTCCAGACTCACTTACATTGACACTAGTTTACTTGAACCGCTACAACATATATATCACTGTAGATGGGGTTATGCCAACTTTTGTTGCCGTCGTCTTTCTAGAGTATCGGTCCTGATGCAGGGCTAAAATTACAGCAAGGTTTTCAATTCCAGTCTTCTGATTCTGTCTCATTAGGAGATAATACGTTATGAACCTCACTAGGTACACAAGCACACTGCCAGATTCACCCGCTGTACTGTACACTGACGCGAACTGAAGGAGTGAGGCCTATTAGAACGGAACCAGCTTAGGTTAAGGTGCGTCAGTGTTGCAGCGGATGCGCATCAGCGCCCCTCTAGGTGAACAACCAGTCAAATACACAGGACAGGCGCTTCCAGCTTTACATGATTGTAATTGTTTTATTATCGGAATTGGGGATGTGATAAAATATTTAGAATGAATTCTCTGTTTTAATTAAAAATCCATAGTTGTGATAGTTAATAGAAAACTTTCGTCCGGTAGTGTATATAATGACGGCTCCAAAACCACAGCTAATAACGGGGGTTGTTGCGTGTTCCTGTGGCCAAGCACATGTTGCAAAGAATCTGATTGCACTTCCCAGGGAGACTTTCCATAGAAGCGCCAACGAACTATGCGTGATGCTTTAAATTAGTTGCGGAAACTCACAATATAAACATTGCGCTTTTACTGTACTGTAGAAGGTTGTTCCAAGACATTCAGACGTGAGCTCTTATCAGGAAACTAATCTAATGGTAGCGGACACTAAGAATGCCACAAAAAAGGTCTGTACTCTCGCGTAGAAGTTAACGTTTATGTGAATCAAGGGACACGCTAACATTATATTTAATAAAGTAGCGGATGAGTGAGTGGGGATCGCTAATAAAAATGGCTCTTTAAAATATGCCATCTCACCGAAAGATTACATTATACAGAAAAGGAAGACTAGAGTGGGCACTCGAATATCAATCATCAAGGAACAGTAAATGGAAATATTATCACAAACATAGCCAAACACGCCCTTTAAGCCCTAGTTCCTGGTTCCACACAGTCAAGGCAAATAAAGTTTTTATGTTCCATAATTGACATTACATTTAGTCACGAGTGATTCCACAGCCATCTACATCGAATACACGTTCGACATGATCTTCATCGTGAATGTGCTCTGATCTTTATTCATCTCTGTAATATGTATATCTCTGATTGGAGACAAAAATAAACCTGTAAACATTACACGTCAGTTAATGCGCGGTGCATAATATGATGCCGACACCCGGGAACCTGTGACTAGGATGGTATGGCAGTGGAGTGGGAGTCCAGCTGCCAGACGAAAATCGACGTCCACTTGCTTCACGCCCTCGAGTCGAGGTAAGAACGGAGACAGCATATAGCAGAATACTCAGTAGTCGCATAGCCTCGGCACAGCAGTTGAGTTGTACGCTTTACTATTCTAGCAAACGTATATTAAGTAAACTCTGCAAGTATTGTGAGGTTGATTCACAGGCTGGATAGCAACAGTTTAAACAAAGTCGTGTAATGATAAAATATTTAACCGCAGGCAACGCTTTCTATTGTTTGTTTATATTGCTATAATCTTTGAATTTTCCAGCGTAACACCAATTCGCGATAGCGCAATCTATGGACAGTTTCTTGTACTATACTCTCTGATTCTTCGCATGTGACATCAAATCAAGGTATGATGTGGAGACGGATACAGAAATACGTTTGTGCAATTTCAATACGAAACGAATCATTGAAAGAAAGCTAGTAACGCTGTTCGTACGGCAACTGATGGGGGAGGTAAAAACAAAGATACGGATTATGAGTACTTTCAAATGCGACTGAAAGAGGTGTTAGACCGTTCCAGAGCCCGAGATGACAACTCAGGATCTGCTTTCTAACACGTTGGCGTAAAGAACTGCAAAGAATATGTCGACATTGCTAACAGGGCAGTTTTGAAAGGAACATGAACGATAGCAGATATTGCATCCTAAGCGGTTGCAAACGCGACACTTACTCCATCTTCAGCCGCGGCATCATCAGCTGTAGCTGTAACACACACCGTTAAACTCCCAGCCATCAGCTTAGAGCTACTTTCAGGAGAAATATTTATTTATTTCTCAACCTGAACAGCTTAGAGCCATCGGGCTCTGTCATGCATCTGACCAAAGTTTCACATATGAAGTACATATTTACGTTATATTTACCAAAGAAATAGAAGTCTTAATATGATAAATAGTATCAAAATGGTTATAGTATCAATACAAATAATGTGAGTAATACTATGTGCTGAGAGGTTAATACTGGCAGTACTTCTACTACCGCTGCCGCCGCCACTAATAACGTTAATAACAATAAAAAATGGTAATCAAGACAGCGATGACAATGCTGATAGTGGCAGATGTAAAAAGAATGTGTAGGTGTGCAAAATAGATGTTCTGGGGAAAGTAAATTTAAGTATGTTTGGCGCTAACGAGTACGTTCAGGAACAGTCGTATCCATTATTTATGCTTCAGGAGATATGTCACTAGCTCTATTCTGAAGTTGTAAATGTTATTCAGTTATCTAATATAGTGCAGGAGGTTATGCCAGAGTCGAGTTCCTGCTTCTGAGAAGGACTTCGTGAAAGTGGCTCAACCATGGAGTGGTGTAGAAACGATTTTTCTCTCATAGGAGTGGGTATTTCTGCAATGTTGTTGAGACGAGAACGTTAAGGTCCAGGAGAGATATGGAGGACAGTGTCGTTGGTAAGACAGTAGAGAATCCGAAGGATACGGAAAAAATCTGCACTAGTCTGCACGCAGTCAGGATGGGTATGTATATAATGGTGAAACATGATCCAGGAGTCGAACACCACAGATGCGACGAACACAGGCTTCCATGACCAGTTACAGGTACCTTGAGCTTTCCTGAGAAAGATCTTGCAGGGTACATTCAGTGTAATCAATAACTGGAAGTATATGTGGTCGTAGTAATTTCTTTTTCTGATCAAGAGGGAAGAGGTTTTTATGGTATATTTTTGTAGGACATGCAGAGATGCTGATGCCGTCTTGTACAGAGCAGTTACGTGCTCATTCCAATCTACATTTTCATCTGTTATTTCTTCTAGAGCATATGCTGAGATAGATAATTTCCAACTAGGATTGAAGGTTGTAGGAATTCCTGATAATTCGGGCTAATGAAGCTAGAATGACGGGTCAGTACTGCTGAGATTTAGGGCGGGTTACCCTTTAACCCGACAGACTGTCTCCATTTTGGTATCGCGCAAAGGTCGGTATTTACATTCTCGATGGCTGTCTTCAGGCCTATTGGTTTTGTACTTAGATACAGCTTGGTCACGTGGTATTTTCAGCAGGACAAAACTGATGACATATCATTGGCATTCAATGAACAGATTATAGACACTAACAAAGAACCGTAGGACCTGTCTAAAACTGCCTGCCTCCTTTGAGTCTTCATGGTACCCAACATGACACATTGCTGGCGATGCGACATGTATGAGCGATACCATTACACTGCACTCGGCCAGAAATTTAGTCTGCTAAGTTCGGAAACTAAATGTCGGCAGTGTCAAATGATTTGCTAAAGTCCGAGCAGCACATGATAGTTGCCTCTTGTGTATCCATGACAAGCTTCAGGTCATACTGTATGTTAACTTTATTAAGGCAGATATTGTGCTTCGATGTTTACGGAAGCATTATTGTTATTCCTCTAGTAGGTTGTCTGTAGTTAGGTAATTTGTTAGCTAGCCTCATAATGTTTATTCTAAGACCTTCGCCGCCGCAAGAAGAATGTAAATAGGTCCGTAATCAGAGGGTACTGTTGCAGCGCCAATTTTAGGTAGTTCCTTAAATAGTCCATGTTTTCAGGCCTCAGTGAAGGCACTTATGGTTAAAGAGTGGTGTTAGATACCTGTACCTTCACCTACACCCATACTTCGCAAACCACCGTAATCTCCATGGCGGAAGGTATCTTGTCCATTACCTGTCATGTCCCCTCCTATTCCTGTCGCAAATAGAGCGAGAGGAAAACGACTACCTAAAAGCCCCCATACGAACTCTAATTTCTCGCATCTTATCTTCATGGTGCTTACACGAAAAGTGCGTTGGCGGTAGTGGAATCGTTCTGCAGTCAGCCTCAAATGCCGGTTCTCTAAACTTGAGCAGTAGTATCTTGAGGAAAGAGCATCGTATCCCCTCCAGGGATTAACATTTGAGTTCACGGAGCATCCGTGTAATACTCATGTACCGACTGAAACTGTCGGTAACAATGCTAGCAGTCCGCCTCTCAATTGCTTCGATGCCTTAATTTAATTTGTCCTCTGCGGGGATCCCAAAAATTCGAACAGTACTCGAGAATGCGTCGCACTGGCGTTCTAAACGCCGTCTCTTTCGTGGATGAGTTACTCTTTCCCATACTTCTCCCAATAAATCGAAGTCGAGCATCAACCTTACCTATTACCAAAATGATGTTTTCGTTACATTTCATACCGCTTTGCAACGTTATGCCTGGATATTCAATCGAAGTTGCACCCTACTAAGGCTGTATTTGAAGGTTACAAGACTGTCTTTCCTATTCGTCCGCATTTACTTACGCTTTTCTACGTTTAGAGCAAGCTGTCAATAGAAATTTTATCTAAATCATCTTGTATGTTCCCATAGTCATTCAGCTAGGATACCTACCCGATCAACTCAGTGTCATCAGCAAACAACCGTAAGTTCCTGCTCACCCTGTTCGTTGGACAATTTATGTACATGGAGAATAAAAACGTTCCTATCACGGTTCCCAGGCACACTCCTGAAGATGCCCTGAACACGCGCCGTCGAAAATTCTGTGCTGGGTTCTACTACTTAAAAAGCTTTCAAGCCACTTGCATATCTCGAAACCTAACACATATGCTCGAACCTTTAACAGTCTGCAATTGGGCACCAAGTCAAATGCTTTCCGGAAATCTAGAAATATGGAATCTCCCAGACAAAATCATGGTTTGTAGAATATCACGTGAGACAAGGGGATGCTATAGCTGTTATAGTGGCAGCAGTGAGTCAATAGCAAGCTTCATCACTTGGACTGTGGTGCCATTGTGTCCAGTAGATGCTGATCTGATACGCATGACAGCTCTCCTGACAGTATTACGAGTAACATGGTTCAGATAGAATTTTTCCTGGTACAGTCGTTTACCACTATTAAGGAATCAATGAGTTTCTGTTTCGTTGCCGTTCAATTGTGGTTGTCGTCAATGTGAAGTATCGGTGGAGTTCTCGAGCTGCGACAATGAAATCAGCTGCCGCTTTAACTTTCCATATACCAAGAGAACGCAAGTTTTTCCTTAGGGGCATTCCTGAGTTTTTCCTTTCTCACGGCTTCACTGATTATTACTCTTCTGCTTGTAGGCAAGAGGATTTTCCGGCTTAGGGCATAGATTGTATCATCAATGTCCCGAATCTCTCAGACTCATGAGCTGTTTTATTTCTTCAGTTAGACAACGTGTAGATTTCCTTCTTACTTTTATGGTCCGTAGAGGAGCACATTTTTCTCACAAACGTAAGTTTTTCAGTAAATCGAGAGGTTTTTCGTTTCCATGGAAGGAACGGAAATGTCACTCAAACTATTTCTTGCGCCTTACTTGCAAATTCAGATAAATTACTGCATCTGAATCCTCGGTATGTAGTCAGTTGTGTTTTCTTTCTGGGACATTGTACTGTATATTTCATGAAAATTAAGTCACAGGCAGGAATGCCAGGTGCAAGTAGTTGAGAGGTGAAAAACACTGAGTTTGGGATTTAATTGTAAATATATGTACGAGAGGCTTACTAGAGCTTATATGAAGGGTAAGAGAAACCTGAAGCAGTGACACGTTTGAAGAAGAAAGCACCTGCCAAAATTTCGCACTGCATGGAACTATTGTGCAGACAATTTAAATGTCACCAGCTATGAACATGTGTTCGTGTATTGTTTCGAGACCTGAAAGAGCAATTTCGAAGCAGGCAACTACACGTACTTTAGGAAGTTTGTAAAAAACACATTTCAGGCACTTTCTGTCAAGGATTATGAACACATATTCTACTTATTTATCTTCATTTTTGTTCGATGTGTGTAACATAGTAGGTTAGAACCATAGAGTATGTATACCCCTATTCCTCCCTCTCGTCTGTTATATGTATCGTGTCTAAGAAACACGTAGTCGTCAGATTTACCGAACTTGTCGGAATTCTTTGTTTGAGCCAGATCTCTGACAGAAATATAGTACGGATACCTATGTCTTCCAATCCATGACGGAACTCCTCGAGATAAGCTGCCAGAAACTGGATATTTGTGCGTGCAATATGGAGCTTAGTGTATTCAGGTGCAGCACCTGTGAGGATACTGCTAATGGGGGAAAAAAATGGTTCAAATGGCTCTGAGCACTACGCGACTTAACTTATGATGTCATCAGTCGCCTAGAACTTAGAACAAATTAAACCTAACTAACCTAAGGACATCACACACATCCATGCCCGAGGCAACATTCGAACCTGAGACCGTAGCGGTCGCGCGGTTTCAGACTGTAGCGCCTAGAACCGCACGGCCACTCCAGCCGGCGCTAATGGACACTTGCGACACTGAGTAAGCAATGAGCAGACTATAACAGAATACGCGAAGGTGGGGCAGTGCAGGTTCTAGGAAGTGAAAGCGCTGGGTACCTTTAGGAACGAAGGTCTTATGGCCAACGCCACAGGGATTAGCAGCAATCGTTAAACAGCCGAGAGGCGTCAAGAAAATAAAATCCCCACACAGAGCTAGAATAATCTGTTAACAACAGTATTGAAATCAAGATAAATGGAATAAAAGTAGAATGTACAATAATATTATTGGCTCTAACGGTGAGAAACAACAGTAATATGTACAAAATTGTTAAGGCTTTCGTGGCCACTTGTTGACAAACTGCCTATTGGCTTCTGTCTCGGGTTCTTCGGCCGACGTTCATCTAATGATTTCTCTGACGTTTCGCCAGCACGAGCACCTGGCATTGTCAAAGCTTCACCCTCCATTGCCGGTGGTGAACTGGAGCCGAGCTCGCGGCCGCAGACTATATGTACCTGGCGCGCTATTTCTATCAAGTAAGTAGCAGAATGCATCGAGACGACTGGGACAAGATCGACAGCATCACTCACAGGAGCATGCAGAAGGAACTCGAGCGCTGCACCGAGCGGCAGAAGAAAAAGTTTGGAAGATGCCGGAAGCAGACCGACAAGGCGATTCCCGACATGTCACACACAGTGGTGAACCTCACTGAACGACAATTGACCGAAGAGAAAGTGTCTGTTCTTCAAAAAGGAGGGAATTTCGCTATCGTCTCGAGAACTATACCTATGGAGGACATCATTGCCAACACCGAAGCAGCCATTCGGACCCTTCCTTGTGACAGGGCAGAGGAAATACGCACGGAAACAGCCAGGATACTGCGCCGAGCAAAACCACCAGCTTGCAACCTGAAGAAAGAAGAGGTACAAGCCATTAAGAATCTCAAAGCCGACAAGAGTATATTGGTACTGCCTGCCGATAAGGGGAATGCGACCGTCTAATGAAGACCGAAGTTTATGAGCAAAAGATCCGAGACCTATTAGATCCGACGACGTACCGAAAACTAAGCGCAGATCCGACGCAGCGTATCACTCGGAATACGAATCGATTAATCAAGGCGTCTTCTCTGCCGGCGGACATACAGAGAAACCTGCGCAACGCAGAAGCCCCACCACCTCGGCTGTATGGATTACCCAAGATCCATAAGAACAACGTTCCACTGAGACCGATCGTTAGACCAACGTATAAACTGGCAAAACACTTGGCCTCTCTGCTCCAGCCACATGTGGGGAAGACCGACACATACGTTAAAGACTCAGGACATTTCAATGAGAAGCTGAAGAAACTGAAACTTGCACCAAACGACATACTGGTCAGCGTTGATGTTGTTTCGTTATTTACGAAAGTGCCACTCAGTGACCCTCTGGAGCACATCGGTTCCATGTTCCCGCAAGACATCGAAAGCTCTTCCATGCATGTCTCACCACGAGCTATTTCACGTGGAATGGCAATTTCTAGGAACAGCTGGAAGGCGTCGCCATGGGTAGTCCTCTCAGTCCAGTGGTGGCCAACTTCTTCATGGAACAATTCGAAGCACAGGCACTGGACTCGACGACTTGCAAACCTAAGGTGTGGTACAGGTACGTCGATGATACTTTCGTGGTGTGGGGCCATGGTGAAGAACAGCTCGGTGACTTCCTAAGACACTTGAACAGCCTCCATGCCAACAGAACATTTAGCATGGAAGTAGAAAAAGACGAGAAACTGCCATTTCTAGGTGTGCTGGTCACAAGGGACGGCGAAAACCTGGGACACAGCGTGTATCGAAAACCGACACACACGGACCGATACCTGCACAAACTGTCAAACCACCACCCGAGCCAGAAAAGAGGCATTATTAGTACGCTCGTAACGAGAGCAGGACGAATATGTAAGCCGCAACACCTCACACGAGAAATGACCTGGAAACTGTTCTGAGGAGCAATGGGTACTCCACAAATTACATTAGAAGTGTAACAGAGCCAAACACTCGGCGAAGTAAGGAACCAGAAAAAGAAATGTCGGGTACGGCCTCTCTGCCATACATTCCCAGAGTGACGGACAGAATCGGCCGTATATTGCGCAAACATGGCGTAAAGACGATTTTCAAACCGACAAGGAAGATCAAAGAGTGTCTTAGATCGGCGAAGGAGAAAAGAGACCCACTTGCAATGTCGGGAACATACCGTATACCATGCACATGCGGAAAAGTTTATGTCGGAATGACTGGACGATCAATTAACACCAGGATCAAAGAGCATAAGCGACACTGCAGGTTGGGGCAGGTGGAGAAATCGGCCGTGGCAGAGCACGCACTGAATGAGACCGACCACGTAATAAAATTCGCCGACACGGAAGTTCTGGCTGTAGAGAAGCACTATCACACGCGCTTGTTTAGAGAAGCTGTAGAAATACAAAAACATGCGAACAATTTCAACAAGAAAGAGGAAAGCCTTAAGGTAAACGGATCCTGGCTTCCCGTACTGCAGCGAATGACCGTCGCAGGTAGCAAGAGGAGAACCGCACCGGAAATGACCGCGGAGAAGCCCTCGACGTTGGCGCGCCAGGTACATATAGTCTGCGGCCGCGAGCTAGGCTCCAGTTCACCACCGGCAATGGAGGGTGAAGCTTTGACAGTGCCAGCCACTCGTGCTGGCGAAACATCAGAAAAATCATTAGAAGAACGTCGGCCGAGACAGAAGCCAATAGGCAGTTTGTCAACAATAATATAATAAAAAACTGATCAATGAAAATGGGGTAAGACTAACAAGTGAACGTCCCCAAGTGTAAATAAACGATATTGATGAAATCTGGGAGTATAGCTTTGTTCCTACCTAGTTTCACTATTAAGAAGTAGAACGCAGCCCATAATGTAATCTAGCTTTAGAGGGAATATCTTCTAAATTATGATATGATGTTTTTAGTATAAAAGTTGACTTGTAATTAACGTTCTTGAAAATTATTTACAGCTATTGTAATAATCTGAAATTCTGCCAACTACTGCACCACAATTAATAATTTTGAAAAAGTATAACTTTTGTTACAACATAATTTCGAGAAACTTTAAAACCACGTAGATCCACGCGTAATGAAGCTGTGCGGCCAGGGGGTTAAAAGTCGCGTTTGGTGGCGTAATTGTATGACCACTGTCTTTCGTCGTACTGTGCACTACAAAAATTTCCACCTACCTCAGTACGGCTTCTGGTCACCAGCCCGATTTTCTGCATAAGTTGATACTGTTCAGACGATGTTAACAGCAGCGTTGAAGAAAAACTACGTCAATACTTACATTTGCAAAGTCCGCCTAAACTCTGGTAGCAAGCTATCCTGTAATATAACGATTTTCGGTTGGAGGGCGATTGTTTCGTTCTTTTAGAAAAAGTGTCAAAATTCGGCAACACGTTCTTTATTTCTTTAGGTTCAAAATTAAATAATTAGCCATCAGCCCATATTTATTTAAACGACTAATATAAATTTCCTCAGCTCACAGTTCATACAACCCAGTACACACGCAAAACAGCCAGAAATGTACTTAAGTCCTACCCGAATTATTACGTGATCTACAGTCGATGCTTTGCTACAATATATGAGTTTCACATTCGGTCTTTTTTTCAGTGGATTTGCAATAAAAAAAAACTGCTCGCCAACTATTCCATAGATAAATATGAAACATGCCACGCGGAATTCTACAGAGGCCGAAAGTTCACACGCGTTTATCTTGCCAACTAAACACTTCACAAAGCTCAAATTTCCACAATCTGTCTGTAAATAAAACTGCTTTCACGGCAACACCATCCGGACGCGAAATACCAGTAACTTCTTCATTTTACTCATAACATAGACGGACGCGTCCTACGTGGCCTGTACGTCCAATAGCTAGCCAACGGCTGACTCCCTGCCGTTCCTTCCAGGGCCTAAAACTGATTGATAGAGCGCGGGAAATGCTTAACTCTGATTGGTTGTTCAGAATGACCAGCCAATCAAAACAATCCTTTCAGTTCTTTCTCGCGCCAAAACTGTCCAATGCCAATCAATATTCACATATGCATTTACGTCACTTCATCATGCAAATCTTAATAAAATGTTGAACAAAACCAACGAAAAGAAAACTAATCTTGAAGTGACTTTAGCCAGTTGCAGAGTAATGATTTTCTATTCTGGCTGCCTTCTTACAAAAGCAGGTACTCTTGGACATACGTCATCAGCAAGGTAGGGAAATTACAAGTTTCATTGCAACTGCTTGCTTCACACTTTCCTATGACATAGTCACGTAAAGTTTAGCATCAGATAATATTGAATCTTTACGTATGTCCCACATATACACTCTTACTCACTCTCATTTATTCATACAACAAAACAAATTGTTACTAAATAAATATTAACCCTTTCTGAATACAATGTTACTAAAATAAAAAACAGTGGACGTTTTTAATTATAAAAAATCTAAATAAATTTTTCTGCCGTTTAGTGAACTTCAATAACATTCCAAATGATACTAAGAGACAAACAGCTGTGAATCCTAACTGACTTTAATCCTGTAAGTGTCAGTTTTTGTTGTTTTAGGTAATTGTCTCTGAATCTGAAAGTATCTCAGCTAGATAGATGAGATTTTAACACAACCTTTCTGTCAATAACAAAGGCCTGTATATTGACTCTTAACAAAACTGAATAATATTTAATACTGTTTATTTAGATTCTTAGGGACGTGAATAATCTGTTGCTCGAACTAACACAGGTTGCGCTTCCCACGGCTAGGCTAGCGACAGGTGCGAGTGAGTCACGCTAAGACACCAGCGGCCTTATATCGCCACCGCCATATCAAAGTAGGTTACTGCAATAAAATGCTATTGCGTATTGACTCGCGACGTTACAGGTGATTTCTAAAATCCCATTTTTGGAAGATAAGCTGTCACTATGTGCTGCCAGAGTATTTAAATATTATGTTTTAAATTGTTATTTTACATTTCACATTTATGTCCTTCTTTCCTTTAATTTTACCGTTTCACATACATGTATTTGGTAACTGATAACAATCAGTAACTGATTATTATGATGTAAAATCATTACATTAGTGATAATCTGTGAACAAATACTTAAAGCATAGCATTTTTTTACATCTGAAACATAAAATGAACGAAATTTCTTCACAAAACGTACACGACAAACACAATATAAAACGAAGTTCAGCAGGATTTTAAGCTATGAAGGTCATCCTCTAAATATCCCGATAAGCCTTACGAGCCAAAGGGAAAAACGTGAACAATTATAGCCGCACGATGGCACCCAAAATTCTGCGTGCGTTACCTGCAGGTATTGATCAACACTGGTTTATGTATGCTGCAAGACTATAGAACGCTGAAAGGCACGTCAGGAAGCTAATGGAATTTTACTCTTGTTAAGTGATAGGAAGATTAACTAATGTAGCGAGAAAACTAAAGTACCCCGTTCTAGACGCAGGTAAACGTTGCATATCGTTACCAATGAAAATTTTCTAAAAACGTTCAGTTTTGTGAGATGTGTCATTCCCAAATATTTCTTTACATTTGGAACCAGCAGGGCGAAACGATCAGTACGCAGGATACTATAAATTATGTATCCTACCTTCCTCATCAGGCTGTGAGGAAAGAAAGACTGAGATTTACAAAACGTAGAATTATTTGATGCTTCAACCCGGAAAAACAGTTCACCATCACTCAGTGACATTTTGGACACAGGCTCGAATCTGTTGTGTGAAATATTGTCATCATGAATTTGCTTCAGGATGTTCCAGAAGACAATCATTGGAGAAGGCACTCAGGTATATTTACAACTGACTTAGAACGAAAAGGATAGAGATACGAGATTCCCCTGGTTTCATGTCGAGAAAAAAGATGCAGTTTGGCAAACTATGATGACATCATCATTCACAGGTTTAATACACGTTTACAGTTTGGCCTCACATACACCAAGTTTCTCCTTTCCGCAACTGTGCGTGGTTTGGCTACACGACTTAGGGGCACATATCCTGCTGCAGCAGAACTCCTGCTTGAAAGTACTTTCGTGGACGACTTTGCCGCCTGTTGCGAAGACGACAATAAACTGATATCCTTACAAAAGTAGCTGACAAGTCTGCTGAAACAGAAAAAAACTTTCAATGAAAAAATAGGATAGTATTTATAATATACTAGAGGTCATATGCAAAACGGATCAGCGAAAAGTTGAAGAACACACAGCAGTGTTAGGCATTGATTGAGACACGGAATAAGTTTTCTATCATTACCGTCCCATAACCGGTAAACTGCGGTATGAACCTGCTAATTAAACGAAAGTTACTACACGTGACTGCGAAATTCTATGATTCTCTTGGTATCTTTTCATCAACATCCGCTGTAGAAAAAATTGTTTTTCAGGGTATGTGATGCCTTGGGGAGCGTTCATGGAGCAGTGCTGTACATCAGAATCTCCAAGACTAAAAACACATTTGTTATTTTGATCGTAAGTAAAAGCAGTGTACCTTTATTAAAATGGTGACGCTTCCACGCCTTGACTAAGTATACACCTTCCTGGGCTCGCGAATTCTGAGATTTTTTCACCAGTTCTCCGTAATTGACATCGTAAACGCCAGAATGTGGAGCAATCGTATGCTGACTCTGGACTAGATACGGAGACGCCGAAATTGCCAGAATACGTTTGTTCGTAGAGTAATTGATACCTAAGAGAGTTTGACGCCATTGCAGTGGCGACATTGTTCAAATGGTTCAAATGGCTCTGAGCACTATGGGACTTAACATCTGAGGTCATCAGTCCCCCTAGAACTTAGAACTACTTAAACCTAACCAGCCTAAGGACATCACAAACATCCATGCCAGAGGCAGGATTCGAATCTGCGTTTGTAACGGTTGCGCGGTTCCAGACTGAAGCGCCTAGAACCGCTCGGCCACACAGGCCGGCGGCGACATTGTCCCATCACATATGATCCAGCAGTTCTGGTGTTACGTGGAACATCAAAGGGAAAATTCCGGTCTTCTGTACTATGATGGAATGCACCTCCGCGTTAAAGTCAGTCACTTTATAAAATAAATAAAATAAAATAAAATAAAATGAAATATTAATTATTTTTATCTGTCTGATTGGCTCTCCTATGAGTCGTCAGGTTTTGATTATTCGGTATCAGACGCTTGACAATGGCTTTTTCGTAAAGGCAATGTTACTCGTAGTTGACCGTGAAATAAAACTGAAATAATCGGACTTCGTAATTAAATCGTTTCCAAAGACTGCTGCGGTAGGTGCGGACTCATAATCTAAATCTCAATATTACAATAATTTGCCAGCCATGTCAATACGTCGTACAGAGGTGACTGTCTACTAAACATAAAAATTACACAGTTAGTAAATCAGATATATTCAATGAATAAGCCTACAGTTCATAATCCTACTTACTTTTATAAATATAAATTCTTTACAGAATCGAGTGCCTAGTATGGTTGCAACTCGCAGTAATTTTCTATATCATGAAATATGGCGGTGTGCCAGACAATAAACTAAAATACGTGCTTCTCTCACCACTTCAACCAGAGCCTCTCTTTTTTTTTTTTTTTTAATCAAACATACGACTAACGAAAATGTACTTTTGTTTTATCAGCGACACAGCGCTGCAGTTGTGTGCCATAGGCTTTATTTATTTGTCACTGATTATTTATTTAATTAATATCTCGCGTTTCCGAGGAGACTCACGCTCGGCATGCAAATGTGCCTTTATATTGCCCCCTGAATTGCGAGGCGAAAGGACACACCTGCAGGCGAGCAATTCACCTAAAGGCACAAGAAAATCTAAGTTATCTACAACTATTTACATGACTTACATTATACTGTATATTATACACAAAATTTGAATGACGCGCGTGCGCCGAAAAAGTTCTTATGTTGGCAAAACAGAGTGCGCGCATGCGCAGAAGCGTCTGTGTAACTACGGCACTGCCGTTATTTCGTAAATTTAGATCACGCGGCACAGTATTGCAGTTCATATTGTTCGTGTGCGCGCGCATTTCTTAGTCGTTGCACAAAGAAAATATTCCACCAAGATTACATATGAAGACTACATTCTATGACAGGTAACTTAGTTTTAAAATTACAATATTTGTTATAATACAATACAACTTTAGATTGTTGAATGTTCTTAGTTACATAGCATTGCAATGAAATGCTTCAAAGAAAAATGTCCGTATTTTTCAGGTGCGTTGACCTATACACATGGTGTCGTTATCACAGTTCATATTCATCTGCTGCACAATAATTTTTTACAGGTTAGTATCGTCGTGGTAAAGTTTTTTTGATCACAGTAACATCGTTGTATAACAACGTGATTGATACATAAGCATGTCCATTTCCTATTTCCATTATAGTCGTTGTGATGCAGTTCGTTGTGACAAAAAGCATTGTTTATTACAGATCAGACGTGACCCGTCGAGTAATTAGTCCATATGCAGTTCGTTTTCGATATTCCGTGGAAGCTTGGTTGCAGAACCTCGGACGGCACATAGCTGGCGTCGATCCTTGGACAGTCCAGGTAAGCGTGTCCGTCACATTTCGAGAACATTTCATTCCCTGAAGTTCCAACCAAAATTCTTCCACCCGTCGTGTTGTTTTCTGGACAGGCACTTTGTGTCCATTTAATCCAGTTAACATCTTGAAGTTGGGTACTGTAGTAATGTCGCTAGACGATGCACGAATTATGCACTTCACATATTCAGTTTTTTTTTTAAATATAGCTCACCTAAATGTTCGTGGTTACTCATCGAAGAAATCGTTCATCGCGTTAACAAAGGTACGATGCATCATGAATGTCATTAACAGTTTCTTTCACATAGGTTTCTGCGTAGTTGCAGACTTAGTAATGTACGTTAATGTCCGTGAATAGTGGTTCACTACGCAATTTTTTTTTTTTTTTTTTTTTTTAAAAAGTTTTTCACATTTTGGCACTCGTTATCGTTCAAATTTTCACACAGTAACAGTTACATTATACATCAGTTTAAAAAAAACATAAGTAATAATACATACACACGTCACATATTTTCTTAGCATAAACATAATACAGTTGCACATAAACATGTTTACATCATCATTACATAGCTATAGGTTATTACATTGTGTCATATTTGATTACATGAATTGCAGATATTTACATCCTCTTTAGCGGTTTTGCTGGGATATTATCGATGTTTTTTGTGATGTCATCTGAAATTAAGATAGGTTAGACACAACATTCATTACATCAGTAGGCAAGACCAGGCGTTTTCGCTACTCAATAAATATCCAAAATAGTAAGAGAGAGAAAATGTTCGATTCCTCGCGTTTTGTGCGTGTGTGTAGAGTGTCTGTGTGGCCTTGACTACTGATAGATGCTTTTCGTGTTGAGAGATGTGCGTCTAATCTATTTCTCGAAGTAAAAGATCGCTTCACAGATGACGTCTGTCGGTTCGTCAGGTGTCATAGCAAGTCAGTGGTACCTACAGTCACAAATGTTCCGTGAAAAATTTATATATCATTCACTGCTACGTAATCATAAATTTTACTTTAATATTCAGTCTTCTCGGTGGAACCGCGGCGTTGAAAGAAAAGTTCTTCTGTCTTCAACTGCGTCACTGGAACCGCTGAAATGAAAATTTCTATACTACTTATAATCTATGTTGTAATTTGTTTTAGTTCTTGCCACACAGCAGGTCGTTGAGATAACGGTACGTTATATGTCTTGTGGTAGAAGATCTTGTGAGGCTTAACTTCAATCTTGTACACATACGTGTTGATAACACCTAATCGTTTGGTAAAAACTTGTAAATATTTGGATAACACTTCCTGTAGTTTTATACGTTCATGTACACTGAGAGCTGTAGCTTCACTTATCTTATGATCAAGCAATGTTTTCAAGTCCATTAGCTCTGTGTCAGATGAGTGTGTTTGCATGTCTTGAATGTCTTTGTCAAGTACTAACTGTACCTTGTACCCTGTACAGTGTTTGTCATGCTTTAGAGTTCTCCTGTCCAAATCAATAATAATTACACTGCCTTTATCATTTAAAATACATTTACCTTTGGAGAAGTCTATAATGCAGTCCTTCTCGCTCATAATATCTATTCCTAATATGCAATTAGTCACAAGGTTTTGTACAACAAGGAATGGCCATTGTACGGTTCCATTACCTATTTTAACGTTTACAAAAACTTGCTTCGTAACCCTACATGACTTATTACCTAGTGCAGTAGTTATTTTACAGTTTTGGGCAGGAAACTCAGGCACAGGTTCCAATTCACACATCTTTTTATAAAAATTAAAAGATAAAACGCTCACAGCTGCACCTGTATCTAGGATAATAGTAGTTGGAATCCCACCTACTACACCAGTAGTGGATGCTAAAACAATTTCATTTGTGTTTAAACGACATTGTGTACTGTCTTGTAAAAGTTCATCTGATATATTGTTATTGTGGTTGTATCTTATAAATAAAACAGGTAGTTTTTGTTTAGAATTACTCGGCATATCATTATTCTGTTGTTCAAGTGTGGTGTCAAATAACTGATTAACATTGAAGCCGCCCCCCAAGGATTCTTCAGCCACGACCTGGGGCAAAGTAGTGACTGTTTCTAGTTTGTTGGATTATCATTTGTACTAGGTACTGACACAGATTGAGGTTGTGCATCAGGTGTCATTTCTATTATATTCACATTCGGATATTGCCTATTATGATCTCCAAACTTTTGCGGTTGTTGTTGCTGTTGCGCATTATAACTTACCTGTCGGTCGTAAGGTATGCTCCAATTTTGACCTGGTGGCTGCTGTGGTAAAGCAGAGTTTGAATGAAAGTACTGATCGTTACGAGTCCAACCTTGATGCTGTCTTGGCTCGTAGTTATTATTATTTCTATTTCTGTTTGTGTTTTTGTTATTACCTTTGTATCCGTTGTTACCGTTGCAGTTATTACCGCGGTGCCTTTTGTATGGATTGCCGCATGAAATGTTATTACTGTTGTAACTATTGTTCGTATTGGAATACGCGTGTTGATTTTGATTTCCGTACTGAGACGGCATGTGAGTTTGCTGTTTTTGTTGTACCGCGTATCCAACTGTGGGCGCGCCAGAATTGTGTTGGCAAGCCTGCATGTTTTGCATACCACTAGTGTAAACATTGTGGCTGCTGTTTTGCCGCGCGAAGCGCTGATCTTCAAGTAACATGTCAACCGAATCTAAAGCTGTTAAAAAATAATCTGAATCGTCATCCGGGATATGTAGAAGTTTTTCCTTAATGTTGAAAGGCAATTTGGCCTTCAACGCTCGGAGTATATCACGTGTTGCGACTGGTTCGTCTAAAAAATGTCCCATGTTCAAGTATTTTTCAAAATATCTGCGTAAGTTACCATTTTTACTGTTAAAAGTTTCAGGTTCTAAAATTTGTCTCCTGAGTCGCTCCTGGACGGATTGCGACCAGAATTTGTTCAGAAAGGCACGCTCAAACTCACTGTACGTGGTACATACGTCAGCTTGACTGTATGCCCAGACAGCTGCATCGCCTTGGATGTAACCGACAATATATGAAATCTTTTTCCGGTCACTCCAAGTGCGTGGAAATGCGTTACTAAAAGATTTAAGAAAAATCACCGGATGAATGGTTCGTTTCTCTGGGATAAAAGCCTGAAATTGCCTGTGTTTTATTAAGCTTTCTTCTTCCTTTGCATTATGATATGGATTTGTTCCACTGTAATTACTGCAATGCTCAGCTGGCGAGTAATTACGATAATGTTGCTGTGGTTTACCATGATAATAGCTTGTGTTTGTGGTTGCACGTCGTGGTATGTGTTGTAGTCGTGGTGTGTTTTGTTCTTGTGTGTTTGTGGTGTGCGGTATGTGTGCGTCATACTCGAATGTATATTGGTTTCTGAACTGTACATTTTGACTGATATTTTCGTTACATTCAGACTGTGGTTGATCGGTGAATTGTCTCATGGGTGCAGTGACGGATTGTACTGCGTCACTAATCAGCTGTTTGTTATTAGTGATGTATTCCGCTACGGAGTCGTGCACAATTGTTGGTAAATTTTCACGTATGCATCTATCAAAATGTTTGTCTTTGTTCTCTACCCAATCATGAAATTCTTTATTAATATTTTGAAAATGAGCTGTGGCATCAGATTGTAAGATGTCAGTCAGGTGTTGTTCAACATCGTCAAATTTATTCTGCACGTCAGTAATTCGTTTTTCAAGGTTGTCGTGTACTGAAGGATATGTTTGAATTTGTTCAGTAAGAGCTTCACACGTGACATTAAGGTTTTTTAATTGTTTCTGTAAAAGTGCTACGTCATTTGTAGTCTTTTCTTGTCTCGTATTAAGCTTGGAAAATTTCGTACTGAGTTCAGTCATCTGTTCGGTCAGTGTGGCGTCTATAAGTTCCACACGTTTACACAAAGTGTCATTACATGCCTTGATTGCTATGAGATCAGATTTAATTTCGTCATTTTGTGTCTTTAACTGTTCATTTTGTGTCTTTAAGGTTGCCATGTTTTCCGCGTTCTGCATCCTTAAGGTTGCCATATTTTCTGCGTTTTGTTTCATTAGCATTTGTAACATGTTGGCAATGTTTACTGTTTGCAAGGTCTCTGCCCCCGCCGCGTCATTAGACGTGACGTCATGTATTAACATGGGCCCTGACTGAGACTTTGAAATTTTTGTGGTGGACGGCCTATTGTCAAAATTTCCGTTGACACTTGCGTCAATATTTGATGTATCGTCACTACCGGTTGCTGTCGTAAAGTCATTTTCTAACATTTGTCTCTCGTCCGAGTCGGATTGCGTCTGAATAGTACGTCTTTGCTGTTCCATTTTTGCGTATTGTTTTCTAGTTATTACCATGCCACACGTGATATATATTTCAAGAAATTAATGTTTAACACTGGTTTTAAAATAAAATGCAGTTGAGCATGAATCGGTCGTAGCAACAATGGCTGTCTGTTAATTTAAAAATATAAACTGAATTTGAGATTATTGGTAATGGCTGCTGGCCATGTTACATGATATCGTACAGAAGTCGGCCATATTGTACACTCGTGTATTGGTATTGTTGCATACGTTATTGTTTAAGGAAAAATACTGAGAATGGAATTTATCACTGAAACTGTTATGGGGAAAAGAAACACTACAGAATTTTACTGAAAAGCTAATACACTGAATTATACGTCTGGTCAAGCCTGCTAATGCAAAGATGCTGCGTCTTACCTTATTTTGCTGGAAGCTTCTTTGCGTCTTCCCGCAAAATTTTATAATTGGCAAATATCTTCTGATTTTTTTTATTTCTCATATAGTCAAGTCCAGGACCAGAAGGTTGATTTTTCACATGAAACAAAGAGAACAATGTAACAAATGACAAAATAACAAGTCCGACACGCAGTCGCCAATATAAAATAAATAAAATAAAATAAAATAAAATAAAATATTAATTATTTTTATCTGTCTGATTGGCTCTCCTATGAGTCGTCAGGTTTTGATTATTCGGTATCAGACGCTTGACAATGGCTTTTTCGTAAAGGCAATGTTACTCGTAGTTGACCGTGAAATAAAACTGAAATAATCGGACTTCGTAATTAAATCGTTTCCAAAGACTGCTGCGGTAGGTGCGGACTCATAATCTAAATCTCAATATTACAATAATTTGCCAGCCATGTCAATACGTCGTACAGAGGTGACTGTCTACTAAACATAAAAATTACACAGTTAGTAAATCAGATATATTCAATGAATAAGCCTACAGTTCATAATCCTACTTACTTTTATAAATATAAATTCTTTACAGAATCGAGTGCCTAGTATGGTTGCAACTCGCAGTAATTTTCTATATCATGAAATATGGCGGTGTGCCAGACAATAAACTAAAATACGTGCTTCTCTCACCACTTCAACCAGAGCCTCCCTTTTTTTTTTTTTTTAATCAAACATACGACTAACGAAAATGTACTTTTGTTTTATCAGCGACACAGCGCTGCAGTTGTGTGCCATAGGCTTTATTTATTTGTCACTGATTATTTATTTAATTAATATCTCGCGTTTCCGAGGAGACTCACGCTCGGCATGCAAATGTGCCTTTATAACTTCACATGTGGTCTCTGGAAAAACCTCTGACGATTCCCTTCCAGAGATGCGAAAGATATTGAAAATTCTTTCATTATTAATGCTTTGGTGTGTTCCATTAACGCGTCAAAATATACAGCTTACTGGAAACATTACGCATAACGGCATGGATTATTGCCTTTGATCTATAATGTTCGACGCTCAGGCAATGTTAAGAGCAAATTCACTTTCCAAGAGCTAGATACAGAAAAACGCAGTTGGTTGCGGATGGTCCAGCATCATAGTTTTCCTGACAAATACCCAGCTTTCAACGGAATATGAAATTTAATGTTATAACAAGTTCCTTCGTAACGAACTTGTACGACTTGGAAGACGAGTTCACTTTGCAGAGTCTAAGATACAAGAAAAGCACCCACTACTCATAGAGTATACCCACCCATTCACAAAACTACTCATTCGACAGAGGCATGTACATTTACACCATCTAGGAACTGCTATAGTGCTGTCTGAAATACGTAACGACTTCTGAATCTTGAAGGTAAGAGAAACGGTAAAAATGATCATACATACGTGTCTTCTTGGAAACTAAACAGAGGTGTCCACGTATCCGAGGTAGAAGGTCCTCTACCACCTGACTGAATTGAAATCACCAAGCCGTTTAGGTGTAGATTTCGTAGGTCCACTTTTCGTCAAGCTATCAAGACCTATCAGTAGTTGACTCACCAAGGCGTTTCTTTGAAGCTTATTGTACTACATGCGGCTTGGTGGATGAGCGTATGGTACGAACTGAGAAACGCTATCTGAGAAGGACTTTGGAAAACGATAGTAGAGGAAGAAATATTTAGGACTTTATTGGTAGAAATACACTGAAATATCCAAAGAAACTGGTACACCTGCCAAATTTCGTGTAGAGCCACCGCGAGCACGCAGAAGTGCCGCAACACGACGTGTTCTGACTAATGTCTGAAGTAGTGCTGGAGGGAACTGACACCATAAATCCTGTAGAGCAGTCCATAAATCCTTAAGAATACGATGGGATGGAGATCTCTTCTACACGGTGCGTTACAAGGCATACCAGATACTCTCAATAATGTTCATGTCTGGGGAGTTGGTGGCCAGCGGAAGTGTTTACACTCAGAAGAGTGTTCCTGGTGCCACTGTGTAGCAATTCTGGACGAGTGGGTTGTCGTATTGTCCTGTTGAAATTGCCCACGTCCGTCGGAAAGCACAGTGGATATGAATGGATGCAGGTGATCAGACAGGGTGCTTACGTACGTGTCACCTGTCAGAGTCATATCTAGACGTATCAAGGGTCCGATACCACTCCAACTGCGCACACCCCAGACCATTACAGAGCGTCCACCAGATTAGACCGTCCCCTGCTGACATGCAGGATCCAAGGATTCATGAGTTTTTCTCCACACCAATGCACGTCCATCCTCCCGATACAATCTGAAACGAGTGTCATCCGACCAGGCAACATATTTCCAGTCATCAACAGTCCAATGTCGCTGTTGACAGGCCCAGGCGAGGCGTAAAACGTTGTGTCGTGTAGACATCAAGGGTACACGAGTGCGCCTTAGTGTGCGAACCATTCAACAAAACATCATCGATATGGGCCTTTGGAACCAGACACTTCTTGATGGCCCAGAATTGAAATCTGCAGCAATTTGCGGAAGGGTTGCACTCCTGTCACTTTGAACGATTCTCTTCAGTCGTTATTAGTCCTGTTCTAGCAGGATCTTTCTCTGGCCGCACCGCTGCCAGAGATTTGATATTTTACTCGATTCCTGATATTCACGGTACACTCATGAAATGGTCGCACACGAAAATTCACATTTCATCGCTACCTCTGAGATGCTGTGTCCCACCGCTTGTGCACCGACTGTAACACCACGTTCAAACTGACTTAAGTCTTATAACGTGCCATTGCAGCAGCAATAACCGATATAACAACTGTGCCAGGCATGTTATGTCCTATACAGACGTTGCCGACCATATGACCGTTTTTGAATACACATGCCTGAACCAGTTTCTTTGGCGGTTCAGTGTAGATGCCGCCATCAGCTCGCGATCGACCACACAGTGCAACTGGGAAATACTGACACGAAGCCATTTCATTAGCCACTGCTCTTGAGTCTCGTATACACAGTAATCTTGGAAGAGATGCGAAACTAGCAGAAAAACTGCAAAATTACTTCATGAAGAGATGGAAGAAACATTATCTCCTCGAGTTGAGGAAAGTTTATGAACACCACTCTCCTCACAGCAAAACTGAGAAATACCGAGTTGGCGATATTGTACTCTTTAGCTGACAGTTGAAGCATATGTGGAAGAGAACCCGCACTATTGAAAGAAGTCCAGGGAAATGTGGAACAGGGCGGACCTTAATCCTTCAAACTTTGGTCGGCAGGTGCAGACGGTCACCCAACTTGAGAGTAACTAGGTTGGGGAAGCTGTTGATGACTGAATAAGTTCTCGGTTTGTTATTTATCTCTGTATTATGTATATCTCTGAATGGAGACGAAAATAAATCAGTGGACTCCTGTCAGTTAATACATGAATTATAGTAAAAAGTGTTAGTATTTTCCCCTGCCAATAAGTTCTCTAGATTGAAAATATCTGGTCACGAGCTGACGAGCGACTAAGTACGCCAACAGTTGACAGCTGGGATGATCGATGGTCTCTGGCACTGAGTTCAGGTAGCACGGGATGAGGTACCAATATCTGCCATCCAAGCTCAATTAAGCTTTACGTGGAATCGTGTTATAAATATTATTGCTGACTGAGATGGGAGCTCTGTATAGATCGTACTCTGTATACCCCCTGATCACCAGCAAATTTAGTCGTGTTTTCTTGCTGCTCTTGCGTTTACGCAAAGTACGTACAACTTAGTTATTTACTGATCTTCCTGGGGTTGCAATTTCAATGGACAGCTGTGAATTTCTTTCGAGTAGTGGATTGGCCATTATCAAATTTAAGGATTGTCTGTTTTATTTTCTGCAAAGTTGTCGCACTCAAATCATTCTTGCGGCCAAGAGTTGGCTGAAACCTGAAGTAGAAGACTCTGAGATATTTAGCGAATAATGATACATATATCGGAAAGTGGATTAGACGCCATAGGAGAGGGAGTATTTAATGCAGTTCACGAAAATATTGTCTCTACTGAGGTCAAAGTTGGGTGTGACAGTAACGTTATCTGGTCGCGTATTAGAGGTCGAGGCGAAACCATGTTATTTCTTGTATGTTTCACCGGCCATCCAATTCCGCTGTGACAGTTCTAGGGTCATTCAAAGAAAGTCTACGGCCAGTTGCACGTAAATACCCAGATCACGCAATAACCTATCGAGTGCAGACTGAAACGAGATACGAGAAATGGCAGCTCGTATGGACGCATGTAGACATTAATTTTGACTCGCTCTGTTTGCGAGTGTAACAGGAAAGGAAATGACAAGGGGTGGTACAGAGTACCGTCCGCCACTCACCGTACGGTGGAATTTGGAAACTTGTGGTAAGGATTATGGGACCAAACTGCTGAGGTCATCGGTCCCTAGGCTTACACACTACTTAATCTAACTCACGGTATGGACAAAACGCACACTCATGCCCCAGGGAGGACTCGAACCTCGGACGGGGGGAGTCGCGCGGACCGTGACAAGACGCGCTCAGACCGCGCGGATACTCGGCGCGGCAAGTAAGAAGCAAGCGACACTTTAATAAATCTGAATTTTTTATTTATGTACTGCTTTTAACTCGCTGGAGAAAAGTTGATCACTTGATATTCAGCAGTTCAACAGTATATATATTTCTAACACTACATCTAAAAATAAGACACTGCGCATGTCACCTCAGTATTCTAGGTGGCTAGACGCACAAATCTCGTAAATTAGTGAGCTCCGGGACGAGTCAAACGATAAGTAGAAAATCTGTGCGTGGCATCACCTGGCAACAGGTGGCTCCCAGAAGCCACTGTACAGATTCAGGGAACACCAGAGGTCATTTCCCCTACGTGCGACCCACGCCTCACAACAAACTTAGCCTGTCAGTTATCTGAACGTAAACGGCATTTGCTGTCGCTCCTTTATCCCGACACCCATGAAATGTTAGCCACTTCAATGCGTATATACCAGATTACCTTTGTCGTAACAGCAGGTCAAGCTATAAACAGTCAGGCCTTCTCACCCGCGATCTCAATTTTCCATTTTTAATTTTTCCAGCTCATACATTGTCGATTGCATCAATTTTTTCTTTCCTGTGTCAATCTGTTTCTCTCTGCTACACCAAGCAACCATGTAGTACATGGAGCAGTGCTTCTATAGCCTTCACTTTAAGAATAAAAGATTTTCGGATTATGCTTATCCATTACGGATATTTTAGAACCGTGACTGTACATTGAATGTAAATAAGTTATATAAAACTGCAACCAGTCACTTTTTTGAATAATTATACTTTATTCCATGAACCGATTTTCGAACCTTTTCAGGTTCATCTTCAGTTGGTTTCAGGAAGTTTCATCATTATTGCTAGCATAATGTTGGGTGCTGGGTCTATGACAAAAAGATGGAACACACTTTAATGTATCGCCATGACTATAGCTTATCTGTCGATATGGGTGTAAATTTAGTTTTTTACTTACTGCGTCAGTATAGGCAGCTTTTCTCGGTTAGTGTCCATCTGTCTGCCTACATTTTGATGTCCAGTTGTTGTATCACTACACACACTTGCACACAAACTGTATTAATTACACTCTGACAGCGAGACTTTTCCAGCATCCTGCATGCGCTCTACAACTGTTGCTTGTAACAAAGATCTTGACAGGAAGATCTGGCATAGGCCTACTTTGCACACAGATGAAATTTGTTCTTCTTTGCATGTATTAAGGTCGATATAAGGGCAAATATTTTAATCACACTGGCAATAACATGAAAGCACAAAATAAAATAAATAAACTACTACAAGAACAAATTTCAGGTGATCTGATATCTTATTTCTATTTGTATATTACGTATAATACAGGCAGTTTATAGCGTATTTTTTATGTGATTGGCATTAACATGGATATCCATGAATCAATGCTACTGAGTTACTGTATCTGCAGTGAGATGCAGCTGTCTGTTAGACTAGGACCTTTATATTTAAATTAATAACTAACCTTCAGATGAACTGTTGACTAATTTCTGTTGTTATGTTAACATGGTCTGGGGTATTAGCAAGACTAGATTCTGTTTATTTTACCTAAAGGTATATGTATAAAACTTATAGTGGTTGTAATGGACTAAAGTTGGTTGTATGGCTGTACACTTTATATTTAAAAACCTTGAACAAAATTTCTTTAACTGTTGACTTATTTTTATTCTAACATTAAAGTGATCTGGAATATTGGTAAAGGCAGCTTCTGTTTGTTCCAGCTAGAACTAATATGTATAAAAGTACTGATTTATGTTAGCAGTAGAGGGCTTTAACATTTAGAAATATAGTACAGGTTTTATCCTGTGGTAGTATATTACATTGGCACCGGTCTAGTTAGGATGTGAGGAGGGGGAGGGGGGTGGTCGTTGGAGGGGAGGGGGGGTGGAGAGGTGGTGTAGGGTTCGTAGAGTGGTTACTTGTTTTGAACTAGTAGATCTTCAAAGTTCTGAAGGAAAAATTTGTTTCTCATTTCAGTTTGATCATTGAGTAGGTAGTCAGGAGCAGTATTTGTGTAGATAAATATGTCAATTTCTTCAAGAAGGTCAAGTATTGTGCCTTTGTTGGCCAAATGGAGTATTTGGAGATTCTCTTCTATGTTGTCTGCAGAATGATTGTGTTGGGCAAGATGTGAGGTAAAGCTGGACTTGTTCAGGTTGTTGAGACGGAGTGCATCAATGTGTTCTTTAAATCTTGTTGTGAAGCTTCTACCAGTTTGTCCAATGTAGAAGCCTGGACATGAGTTGCAAATGAGCTTGCACACACCTGACTTCTGATACTGTTGTATAGTGGTTTTGGTGCGGTGTATGATTTTATTTTGTATTTTGTTGTTGGTGAACAGACTTATTTTTATGTTGTATGTCTTGAAGAGGTTGGCAATTTGGTGAGAAATCTTTCCTAGGAAAGGCAGGCTTGTAAATGTGGTCTTCTTGTGTGCGTGATGATCAAACCTACCAGTAACAAATCTAGCAGCCCGCCTCTGAATTGCTTCTATCTCCTCCCTCAATCCGACCTGATAGGGATCCCAAACGCTCGAGCAGTACTCAAGAGTAAATGGCTCTGAGCACTATGGGACTTAACATCTGAGGTCATCAGTCCCCTAGAACTTAGAACTACTTAAACCTAACTAACCTAAGGATATCACTCACATCCATGCCCGAGGAAGGATTCGAACCTGCGACCGTAGCGGTCGCGCGGATCCAGAATGAAGCGCCTAGAACCGCTCGGTCACAGCGGCCGGGTACTTGTCAGTTGTTCATCGTGGCAGCTGTTTTTGATTCGAATTCTGGAATACTTGCTTAGTCTTCATTGATGAAGGAATTTAGGAAGGCTGTGTTTAGTAATTCTGCTTCAGCAAGACCGTAATTGACAGTATATCCATTGCTATCGTGCAGAGAAAGCACTGATTGTCTCTTGCCGCTACCATACTTTACATACGTCCAGAATCTCCTTGAATTTTCGTTGTGGAAACTGTTACAAGCGTTTCGCTCTGAATTCCACATTAAACTTCGAGCTTCTGTAGAAGATCGCCAATCTTGGAATCTTCGCTTTCGTTTAAATCTGGTGCGCTTCTTTCATTACTTCTGCAGCAGTGTTCTGACCCTTTTTGAGTCGCAAGGGGATCAGCTCGGTCGTTTGTTAATTTATTTGGCATAAATCTCTCAATTGCTGACGAGACTATTTCTTTGAACTCCGGTCTACACTTGCATTGTTAATTTGGAGTGAGTGGAAATTGCTCCTTAGAAATGCGTCAAGCGAATTTTTATCACCTTTCATGACTAGAGGTATTTTTAGTTTATTTTTGGTGGATTTTTAAGTTAAGGTATTTAGTCTCGCTACGACAACCCTGTGTAAACTAAAACCTGTATCCGCTTTGATGGTCGTTATTAGCGCAGGATTATTTCTTGCTAAGAGCTCAACAATGTTTTCTCGTCCGTTTGCTATTGGCATGGGCGCATGAACTAACTGCTGGAAATAATTTTCAGCGAATGCGTTTATCACAGCTTCGGATGACGTTTTATGCATACCTCCGGATTTAAACATGTATTTTCGACAACATATCCATTGTACATTAAAGTCATCACCAACTATAACTGTATGAGTCGGGTATGTGTTTAAAATTAGACTGAAGTTTTCTTTGAACGTTTCAGTAATTGTATTATTTCAGTTGGGAGGTCTATAAAACGATCCAGTTATTACTTTATCCCAGTTGCTACGAATGTCATCCACCCATACTAACTCGCAGAAACTACCTACTTAAATTTCGCTACAAAATGAAATACTTCTAACAGCAACAAACAAGACAACGCTGACGGTGTTTACCTTATCCTTTCGGAATACCGTTAGATTCTTTGCAAATATTACGGCTGAACTTATCTCCGACTTCAGCCAGCTTTCAGTGCCTATGAACATTTGAGCATCAGTGTTTTCTATTACCACTCGAAGCTCTGGTACTTTCCCAACACAGTTACAACAATTTACAACTGTTAAACCGATAATTCCTAGACCTACGTTCATCTCGCACATTTTGAGACAGAACCCCTTTTTGTCTTTCTCCGAGACTCTGTAACCCTAAAAACCGCCCAGTCTACGCCACACAGCACCTCCTACCCGGTAATGCCGCATCATGTGTGTAGTGGGCTCCTGACCTATTCAGCGAAGCACGGAACCCTATGGCGCAAATCGAGGAATCTGCAGCCTACACTGTCACAGTACCGTCTGAGCCTCTGATTTAGACCCTCCACTCGGTTCTCCACCAGAGGTCAGCGATCGGTCCTGTCGACTATGCTGCAAACGTTGCGCTCTCCTTTCATGTCGCCAGCAGGACTAGCTGCTTTTGCCACTCTGTTAGCCGCTCGAAACTAGAGAGAATTTCTTTCGATCCAAAGCGACATACATCAATGCTACCGACTTGAGCCACCACCTGCAGTTCACTTTAATCTCTTTCTTCTTCACGGCATCCGGAAGGACCCGATCCATTTCTGGAATGACTCCGCCCAATATGCATACGGAGTGCACACCGGCTTTCTTCCCCTCCTCGCTAGTCATGTCTCTACTAACACGTCTAAGATTGGAGTTACCAGTTACCAATAATCCGATGCTCTGTGATTGCCCGGATCTTGCAATAATAACAAAAATTGAACATTAAGAATCCATCGCCAGAAAATTTCACATAATTAAACTTGGCACGAAATGTTGCTACAACCACACAGAATTAGCAGTGAGTATGATTGGCTGAAATAAACAGACGAACAGCGAAGCATGCTATGCACGACAAAATACTATCAACTTTTCAATCCTGTACGAAAAATGACGAAATTAAACGTGTTGTGTCCGAAAATAAATTTTCTGTAGGACAGCTCGTTAGTGTTTAAGAAAACACAGAAAAAGCTTATCTGCTGGTTAGAAGTAAGGTGACCTCTTTTCTGACACTTATTTTTGTACCAATTCGTAGGTTAGTTTAACTGTCTGAGGGGTCGTCAACAAAGCTTTAAATGCTCTAGCAAACAATACATCATTTTATACAGGGCTGGGCATAATTATGGTTTGTTACATGCTTTATTTTGATGTACAAAGATTTTTCGAGGGCTATAAGCCACTGGCGAATAAAATGTAAACGCATTAACAAGGAAATGATAATCAACTGTAATAAACGTTATTTTAATTATGTCCAAATGCACAGCTAAAAATGAAATGCATTTCTACGAAACACAATTTCGCGAGAAAACGCATGATTTTGCGCATGTGAAAGACGAATAATAAAAGATTTTGGCAAACGTTTCTTACATTTACAGTAGGACTGAATTTATTAATATCACCTCTGTCACCTTTAACGGTCTCAGCTTGTGCTATTCACATAAAACCGTACTTGCATTTATGTGCAAACTTAGACCGCTATATCGTGGCAAGGGATAAAGCTTTCACAAAACAATAGGAAGCCATTAATTACACGATTTTGTCTAACTTCTTACAACATTTGAACCGATTTGCGCAATTTGGGAACATAGAAGTGGCGTGGCGTGCTTAGAAAGGCTCACAAAAATGTGTATTTTGCACATAAAATCCAACTCTATCTAAATTTTTGAAAGCGAGTTTTCAATTTTACCGTAGTAAGGCGTTTTGTATTTGTTCGATTTACTTGAAACCATTTACGCGCATTCGATTCGAGTAAGTACGAATTTTATGTGCTACAATACCCTCGAATTTAAAACATCTTATCTCGATAACGGATCAACGTTATTGGATTAAAACAAAATTGTTTTGACTCTATTTATCTACATTCGTGTAGTGTTTGAGCCGTTTTGTATCAGTTTCAAGTATAGAAGTGACGCGCTTCAGAAACCTCACAAGAAAAGGTGTTTCTTGAACGTAAAATCCAAACGAAGTAAGATTGTTTTGAAACTGTTGAAACTTTTAGACGAAGGTCCGACACACGAGTGGACCAAATTTGAACCATCAGTCTCACTCCAGTCAGCAGTTATTTAAGGGCGACTGTTTTTCCTCGTAAAATCCGAATGGTTCACATACAAATGGTATCATTAACTGAGCTTTAATTTCAGCCCAATTACAATATTTTGCGAATGGAACTAATCGATTCATCCATTTTTCCTGAACGCCAGCTCCGGGGTCGTCGATCAAACGTTGCTTATTATACTGTAAAAAAGCCACAGCAAAACCGATGTCAGAACGTCTATAAAAAAGGCCGCAGGTCCGGGCTAAAGAAAAATATTTCTACCCTATGTTCTTAGGTCAAATAGGAACCTAACACCAAGAGCAAGCTAAAAACAATTCCGTGCGTGGCCTTTTCTACGCTGTAACAATTCATCTCTATTGCTTGTTACTTTAAATGTTTTTGCTGTGTGTCTTACTCCTTCATAACATTTTCGAGATACATTTGTTTTTCCTTTATTAATCCTCAATTCAATGTCTCGGTTGCGTATGTGTGTTCTGTCCCAATTAATATTTTGTAATGAAATTTTGAACTTTTGCATTCTACACATTGTTTTCTTTTACACATTTTCACGACTTTGTTGAAGTTACATAGCTTTTGAGGCGTCTGTTTGTTATTGTTGTCAGTTTCTAGGCTTTAGTTAGCGCCTTTCTCTGAAATATCCCGTCTTCCAGGAGTGACAGTGCTGGCAACTGCTGCGACGTTTGGAATGTGAGAGGGAGGTACTGGCGGAAGTAAACCTTGGGAACCGGTAATCGAAACCGGGACCCCGTGATCCAGAGGCAGCAACGCTAGCCACTACACCAGGAACTGCGGTCATCATCAGAAGAGGAAAAATCTGTTTTTCTTTGTTGTGAGCCCAGAAATTCCATGAAAAGCAACTAACAGTTGGCTTTTACCTGTCGCGAGATTGTTTCAAGATACGTTCAACATGCTGCCCAACGTTTTCTGCACAAGTTGAGATTGAGAAAAAACATGTTCCACAACAGATCGGAATATCTCAGGGGTCACGTTGAGAATGCGTTGGGCAATTTGTGCCTTCAGTTGAGCTACATTCGTAATGGGAGGCCTGAACACAACATCTTTCACAGCTAGAGATTGCAATGAGACTGTGGGAGACGGATTAGAAGAAGGGTTTAGGAGAGAATACGAGCTAGGTAGTAGGAATAACAGAGGAGAAAGACTAACGGAGTTTTGCAATACATTTTTAGGTGCTAATAGCGAATATTGTCTTCAAAACTCACAAGAGGAGGAGGCATACCTGTAATAGGCCAGGAAATAGAGGGCGAATCCAGCTGAATTACATTTTTGTAAGGCATAAGTTCCGAAATCAGATATTGAATTGTAGGGCTTACCCAGAAGCAGATATAGATTCAAACCGCAATTTGATATTGATGGAGAGTTGGCTGAAGGTCAAGAGACTATTTAGAAAGATTCAGTGTGTAAGATAGTGGGTTACGGAAGTACTAAGGAATGAAAAGATAGGCTTTGAGTTCTCTGAAGCTATAGATACTGCGAAAAATATATTAGTCAGTAGGCAGTTCAGATGAAGAGAAATGAGCGTCTCTAGACATGGCAGTCATAAACGTTCGAAACAAAAATGTAAGTACACGAAAGGTAACTGCGGAAGAACCATGTCTAACAGAGGAAATACTTCAGCTGGCCGACGAAAGAAGGAACTACAAAAATGTTCAGGCAAGTTCAGGAATATAGAAGTGCAAAACACTTAGGAACTAAATAGGATATCCAGGGAAGCAATGGCGAAATGACTACATGAAAAATATGAAGCAATCGGACAATAAATTACTGTCGAAAGGACTAACTCAGCATATAGAAAAGTAAAACGAAGGCTTTAACATTAAGAGTGAAATGGAAATTCTGCTACTAAATGAATACGGGAGAACGGATGCGTGGAAAGAGTACATTGAAGGCCTCTGTGAGGGGGAGGACTTGCATGATGACATCATGGAAAAAGTAAGTAACGGAAGTCGACAGGGAAGGGCATGGAGAACCAGCATTAGAGTAAGAATTTAAGAGAGTTTTCGATGAGTTGCGGTCACATAATGGAGAAGGGACGGATAACATACAGTCAGAATTTCTAAAATTATTCTGGGGTGTGGCAACAAAACGACTAGTCACGTTGGTGTGTAGAATAAATGAGACTAGTGATTTACAGTGTGACTTCCGGAAAAATATCACTCGGCAGAAATGGATGGGTTTGAGTGACTTACGGCGATGGACTAGTGGGTTTGTTTAGGGGAGCTGGTGGGACTCTGAGGTGAGTTGCATGTTAAGAAAAGCCCGAGTACGTTCGCATGCCACAATTTTTGGGAAAGTTTTTAAAGGTACTGAAAAAGGTAAAGTGAGGGATCTGATAACCTGCTTTTCAGTCAGAGTCCTGTAAATAAACAGGAACTTATTCGAATTTTTTGTACTGCCATAGGAGCGTTGTTCCACCGGTTGACAGATCCTTGGAATACTCGTAGAAAAGGGGTTCGTCTACAGAATGTTCCATGGCCGCTCATTGTACACTGCCACGTGAGTAACGAATGCTAGAGCAAACGTTTGTCTAACTCCACGTGAGCGTGAAGCAAGTCCTGAAAATGAGTAATTTTGTACGGATTTGGATACATGATGTTTCGTAGAATTTTATGCACCGGTCTCACAGGCATGTCCAAAGTTCGGGTAGTTCCCCGTGCACTCCATGTTTACACACTTCTGCTCGAGGCCCCTGGAAATGCAGAATATTTCTTCAGGAATATCGTTAACATTTACTCCAGACCCTTGGCAGACATCAGACCAACAATCTTTTCCATACCCCTGAGTGTCCAGAACTTCTGCACAGCTACTGGCGCACAGTCACCGTTCTTGTAAAAGAGCTTTACAAGCAGCTTGTGATCCTGCATTGAGATAGTTACTCTGAGTATCTCAGACGCAAACTGAAAAATAGTCGTTTATCATGTGTCTTATAATTTGCATATTTTCCCCCTTACTGCGCCATCTGATGGCAAAACTTTCGTATTTCTTTTCCTATAGCGTTTCCCCCTTTTTCGATAATAATCCGTTCAAGTTATAAATAGTTCTGAGAAGTGGTTAGCTTTTTACAGCGTTTTGAAACTGGAACTACAGTTTTTATAACCCTGTGAATCGATAACGTTATTTTCCTTTCTAACGCCATTATTATAATGAACGCCCGCAACCGAGTTAAACAGATTACGAAAGTCAATCTTGAATTATCATTAGTAGGGTCCTGATTTAAAGGTCTTCTCCTTATTCACCCCATTATGATCTGAGCAATTGTCGTGTTGTTATCAGGAGGTCGAGCGGAGAGCGAGATTGAGTGATCCTGCAGAACGCCAAGGCGCTAACGAAAAGTCATTAAATTAAAATCATTTCTCGGCGGGAATTTTACAGTCACTCGGTCTTCTTCCCTGTGCTGTCTAGCAGCGAACGTGCCGAGTCCGCGCTGCTTGAAAGCGCGAGAGGTAGCGCGTCAGTGCCAGGCAAGGAGGAACTTGCCGAACACAGGTGCCGTGTTCCCCGTTGTTTGCGCTGCGGCTACGTCACAGCACAGGAGACTGCGTCCCCGCAGCCCGGCGTGGCCGTGGACGTCCGTCAGAGGCTCAGCGTTCTGGACGAGTGGAGCCGCGCCGAGGCTCGGTCCCAGAAGTCTGCTCGTGCCTGTTGTCGGTTGTCGAGATGGTGTTTAGGCAGGAGACTCAGCAGCAACACACAGCCGGTAAGGCTGTACTTGTACTGCCCCAGTGGCGGTGACACAGGCGCCCGAAGACAGATGGATTGGTTCCTCATCGACGAAAGACAGGCTCCTCCTCCCCCCCCCCCCCCCACCATCCCCAGTCAGTCACTGTTGTGGTCGGCAGGAATGCGGATCGTATATCAGAAGTCCCCTGTGACTGAGATGACTGAATGTCCTCTCTTTTCCAAGCCTGTAAGCGCTCTCATCTGCTCTAGTGTTTAACTTCAGGGTTTCATTGTGTTCCTTTATGTGAACTTTGCATCCCTAAAGGTATTCTTATGACACCTCTAAGTGAAGTTACTACATGTAGCCTCGTTAGTGTCGCACGTTCTGTCTGTTCCGCACTGTTGTCGAAATGCTGAATCGGTTGTTCTCGGATTCCCAGTCGCATAGTCTGATGAAATGTGCTCGTAGCTTGTTTGTACTTCTGGCCTCCAGCGTTGACATTCAGTTACAACACCGTTACGAAGCCGGTAGCAGTTGCGGCCCAGTTAGCCGTCTCTGTCGGTTCTTAACAAAATATTATCCGTGCACTACTTACTATTCCACTGTGCAACATACCTCAAAACGGTTAAATCTTTCTTAAAGGTCTAAAAGGGAGCTAAATGGACTTACACAGAAAAAGTGGGGACTAAAAGGTCTTCTTGCTACAAAACATGATTTATAAATAGAATTTCTGATCCAATCCTACGGAAAAAATTCGCAAAAGAGCTGCTGTAAAGTTTGCAAGGGAGGAGACGCGGTACTGGCAGAAGTAAAGCTGTGAGGACGGGGCGTGAGTCGTACTTGGGTAGCTCAGTTGGTAGAGCACTTCCCTGCGAAAGGCAAAGGTCCCGAGTTCGAGTCTCGGTCCGGCACACAGTTTTAATCTGCCAGGAAGTTTCATATGGAGCTGCTGCTTCATGATAACGCACGTCCCCACATCGAAAATGTCGTGATGTACAAGTTAACGCCAACGTAAGTGGGAGACACTTGAACACCTGGCCTATAGTCCTGATCTCATCCCGTTGGATTATCACGCCATCGCTCTCTTAAAATAAGACCTTGACAAATGAGCTATACCTGTCGGAGGATGTGTATCAGGTAGTTACGGACTTCGTCAACCAGCAGGACCTGTTGTTTTAGCTAACAGTTATCACCAGCCTGATGCGTCGGTGGAATGATTTCCTGAATGCTCACGGCGATTTTTCCTGATCGGCATACCGAATCTGGATTGTACGGCTTTTAAGCAGAAACTTTCTAATCGTTCTTTATAAAATTAGATGACTGACAGGCATATGTGATTGAGCTTAAGTTGACATTTTATATGATTACGATCTTATTTTTTTTAGTTAATGTCATCGTCTTAGTAATTGTTTGTTTAGGTAATCCGTTCTAAAAAGACATTTTCTTTAGTACACATTACGCGCTCCACTAGCAAGTAGAGTAAACACAGACTGAACCTTAAAGTCTCTTACGGCAAATCTTAAAGTGGACAGCTTTCATCTAGACTTTAGTGAGGATTTAGTGTCATCTAATCTGCCATGGGTCGTTCTAAGGATCACAACATTTTACGACCTTCCTGCAATATACAAGGAAAGTCGACACTGCAAAAATTATTTGTAATAGATGTATGAAAAGGCTATTGCTGGTATTAAAACAGACATTTATGACCACTGCATTTGGCTTTCAGTCGTCGGGACTACAGACGTCTATGGCAGTCCTTTCTCGGCCTCCAAAAATGTACTGAGAGACAGCAGAAAAGTTTCAAATTACACAGCTTAGAAGTGTGGTTCATTGTGTACTGCAGTTCCAAAATGTTATATGATTGCAGCGTTAGGCCACGGACTGTGGTCATACGCAGGTACGCATAACAAGTCTTTGTTTTCTGTGAGTGACATATGATGGGATTTTTTCCGTAAAACTCGTCCCATTACTAAATTACCAAAAGAGAAGATAGTTGCAGCACCGGTAAATATCTCAACTGCTTGTGAATTTTTCCGAGTTTCGACATTTGCCACAAAGAACTAGAATGGCTCTGTCAAAAATATAATGACAGTTTCTATGTTAATATTGGAGTCCGTTACACTTTCAGTGAAGGACTCCAAAAACGCTAAAATCAGTCTTACAAAAACACAATAATGCGGGCACTAGTCATCGGTCCCTGGGCAGGCTCACAACAATGAGAAAATCGCGCGACGTGACTCTGCCGTTGCTTAGCAACTGTCTGCTTCGAGAGCTCAAGTCATCCGGGCGTGTGTCGGAGTTCTTTGAGAGAATACAGTGATTACAGAGTTTGCTGCCGTTTTTAGCACATAGAAGTTAAATAAGGTTTTGAAAGAAGGTTAACTGTTGAAGAGAAGCAGACTTGTGACGAAAAACAATGGAGGTAAGTGACCAATCCATATTCAGCCATCGTAACAAGTCCACGCTGAAGTCTGATACTGTAGGCAATAATTTCAAAAGCTGCTACTGCTGAATGCTGCGTGTCCTAATGAGAGTAAGATACAGCGTGAATCCGAGCATCGCCAAAACCACTTCCAGAGTCTATACGCGTATTTCCTTAGTATTTTGGCTTGGGAGTCTGCTGTGAATCGTGCATCTCTCTGCTTCGACAGATTTGCTCCGCAAACCGCTTTACGGTGTGTGGCGCAGAGTGTTTCAGCACTCCTGCCTTCCCTCTTGTATTCGCACGTGGTACAGGGAAGGTCTCCTGTATACAAACCATCGTAACGACTCCAATTGTTCTGATTTCCCAGTAGTTAGAGCATTTCGTGAGAAATTGTTGCCCACGTTTCTTCGACATGTATGCTCTTGAAATTTCTACAGTACCGTCTTCGTGATGTGCAACATCCTGTGGCGTCTGCGAATGGAGTATGTATTTTGAGCATACCGTAACGTTCTCGCGCCTACTCAAGAATCCTTCGACGAAGCGTACCGACCTTAATTGAATCTTCTCATTCACTTATATTAGTCAAACCACACAAAGGCTCCAGAGCGATAAGCAATTCTTAAAAATCGGTCGAACAAAATTTTTGTAAGCAACTTCTCTCGTGAATGAATTACAGTAATACTGGCCTGCAATTATGTGCATTTACCCGACGACCCCTCTTGAATACGGGAATGCCTTGCACCTCTTTTCCAATCGCTTGATGCGAGTAATCTGTGTAGAATGTCGCACTGTCTCACGCATCAACAATGTGTTTCCTCTGATGAATGATTTCTGTTGATTTCCTATTTCGTGGTCGCTTGTTTCAAAACTAGCTCTTCGGAATTTGTGCTATGATTCAAAGGAGCAATAATTGTAAAGCTTCGTGGCGTAATTTTTTTGGACAGTCAAATAGAGCAATTCAACCTTCTCTTTATTGTCTTCTATTTCTGGGTCAGTAGGGCTAACGCAGCAACTAACCAGGAAACTTTGATCGTTTAATCGGACTTGCGATGAACTCACACATATTCAGTGGATCTACAGTTACGATGCTCTCAGCATGAGCCTCATGAGACTGACAAAACGAGCAGCGGATACTTCTTCGCTAAACCACGTGAAACTAGCGTAGATGCAGTAATCGAGGATGCACGCTGGTAAATTTTAACTCCAGCTCAGGTGTGTGCATGTTCCTGCAAGCAGTAAATATACGTTCGAAGGAAACGGGTCTGTTAAACGGTTCATCTGCAACCATCGGCCCCTTCGCCATCTTAGATTAATTCTTCGGGATATATGATAAGCAAAACAGATCGCCTTATATCCATTGTCAATGAAACTAAATTTTTTTTAGAATCAGGAGAGATCGATTTCGATTTGTTTTTGCGTTTGTAGCGTGAATGTAAAAATGCAGTAGTAAAACAAGCATCCCAGTTAAATAACGTGTTTTGTCACTACGTACGAACCTATTTGTCTGATTACCATTAAGTCCTTTATGTTCAGTACACATGAAGGTGGAAGCGAATTAAAATTTGTGGTTAGATGCATCTGAAAAGAATGTTAGGAATAAATAATTTAAAAAAATCCCAGATACGGAATCGTTTTCACTATTGCCTCTCATTATCAGAATTTTCTGTTCCACTACTTAGAACCATTCATTATGTGGTACGGAATAGAAGTGTTTCGTAGGACAGCGTTCTTACTGAATGTCACTATCAGCTTAGCATTGACATTACCACTGAAGTTTTTCGAAACATTTTGTAGAAGTTTACATGTTCAGTAAAGTATGTATTACATAAGTTTTCTTAGGCATTAGAAGGTAAAGACACTGCAGCATGCATGTCGTATTAATGTTCCTCCATTCCGCAGGATTTTGCATCTAAGTACGAGACATAAGATGACAAGTTAGATTTTAACAACTTGTTTGCATGTTCCTGAAACTACGATCTTCAGTATTCTTATTCGGACACAACGATATATCAGTCACAAGAAAGGTGTGACATGAATATAATTAGTTAAATGTTCTCAAGTCTGGTGCGCATGTTCCTCACAAGATGGACGCTGCAAAGTCACCGAATTTTCTGATTCTGCTGCGGCTGCACATTGGGCTATGTTTACAGTAAACGCAACTAGCAGTTAATTTACGAATCTCAATTGTCTGATCATGATATATTTACTATCGGACTATTTACTGAAATTTATGACTAACGCAATGAAAGAAACTGTTTAGCTTTGTTGGTCGTAGGAATCGTTCCCTACTTAAGAGACAACCCAGAAAGAGGGATGGATGTGGATGCTAACCATGGCCGATTTACTCCATGACGCACTGCTTCACTCTTTACTCTTCATCTCTAAACAAACTAACGAAAGATTTTAGTAAGCTCCAGGAAGGAAGGAAGATAATGAAAAGTATTTACTAGGATCCAAAAATTTACCACCTGATTTCTAGACCTGCGTTGGACCTTCGGCCTATGCTGTGAAGCTCTATATTCACAGAGGTGGAAAGTTGGTTTTGACGTCTCGTCGACTTTCGGACTGGGCAAAGGTGTACTATTAAACGGATCATAAACTTTTCAGGTGAACCAATCCCACTTCTTAAGTGGTTAAAAGAAAATGAATTAAATTTCACGTGAGATCGCAGAATGACGGTGTGAGTAATTTTAGACGTATGAAACTCCAGAGCGTTAACCGCTCCACCAACACTACAACATGGCTACAACTTTACAAGAGAAATCGTTTTGTGTGTTGGAATTTGCGTGAGGTCAGTCCATTGTTCACGTCCAACGTCATTTTGCCGGCGATACAGCAAGAAGCCACCTCAGCACTTGTAGATTTATTAGTGGTACAGAAAATCCTTGAAAGTTGGTTGTATACCCACAGGGAAGGGCATTGGTCGGCTACGTACATGTGATGATAACGTCTTGCATATCCGAGACGCTTTCACTCAGAGCCCTCGCAAGTCCACAAGAAGGCAAGGACAGGAATGTAAAGTTCCTCAAACAACGGTGTGGGTGTTCTGAAACTACGTCTGCGTATGAAGCATATGAAGGGTGAGGGGGCAGGCTACAGAAGACTTCCCGGGGAGGCCACCCCGGTTAGGCTGACAAACAGATTCCAGGTGCTATCTGCGACTGACAATGTCCCTCAGTCAGATGCAGTCGCTTGCCCTATTTCAAAGGAAACCTCTCGGCCTGCAAGATCCGGGCACTCACAAAGGGTTGGATTATTGGTAGCTGGGAGGGCCAATGTCAGGAGCGTTATGGAGCCCTTTAGGGATATGGCTGCCAAGGAAGGGAAGAAAGCCCATGTGTATACCCGGTGGGGCCAATCCAGATGTGGAACGGGTCCTTCCGGATGCCATGAAGAGCAGAGGGTGCAGCCAACTGCAGGTGGCTAATAGAAAGTACTGATGCTCTAATCGTTATAGGTACTTAAAGTTATGCTTAGACGACATTTTTTGCGAAGAACCTAACAGTGTTCAGAAAGGATAGGCTAAATACAGCTGGCAGTCGCGTGTTTGTTGCTGTTAGAAGCAGTTTATCTTGTACCGAAATGGAAGTAGATAGTTCCTGTGAGTTAGTATGGGTGCATGTCATTCGTCGCAGACGGAATAAAATAATAAATAATAATAACTGGGTCGTTTTACCGACCTCCCAGCTGAAATAATACACTTGGTGAAAGGTTGAAACAAAACTTCAGTCTAATTTCAGACACGTACCCAACTCATACGGTTATAGTTGGTGGTGACTTCAACTTTCCGTCGATATGTTGATGAAAACACGTGTTTAAATCCGAAGGTACCCATGAAACATCATGTGAAATTGTGCTAAACGCATTCTCTGAAAATTATTTCGAGTACTTGTTTGACCAAACTATTAGAATCCTAAATGATGGTAAAAACACTGTTGATCTCTTAGCAGCAAATTATCTCGAGCCAGTAACGATCATCAAAACGGACACAGCAATTAGTGAACACAGGGTTGTCGTAGCGAGCCTAAGTACCGTAACTCCAAACTCCACTAAAAATACCTGTATTCAAAAGACCAGATAAAAATTCGCTTCACTGTTTCCTGAGAGACAATTTCCATTCCTCCTTAATTAACAATGTAACCTGATATAGCTTGAATTCAAACAAAAAGTATGGACAGCAATTGAAAGATTTATACCAAACAAATTAAAAAACGCCTGCACAAACCAAATCGTAACACCACTGCAGAAATAACGAAAAAGCATGCCAAACTTAAACGGACGCAAACAACCAAAATTGCCGATCTTTTACAAAAGCTCGAAATTTAGTGCGAATATCAACATGAAATGCTTTTATTAGTTACCATAAACGACCTTTGTCTCGAAACCTGGTAGAAAATCCAAAGAGATTTTGCTCGTATGTTAAATATCTAGCGAGAAGACAGAATCAGCGCTTTCTTGCGCAATAACAAAGGAAATACTATCGATGACAGTAGTACCAATGCAGATTTGCTAAACAAAGCCCTCCGAAATTCCTTCATCAGAGAAGACGGATTAAATATTTCATAATTTGAATCAAGAACAGTTGCCAACTAGAATAACTTTGCATTGAATGTCCTCGGAATAGTGAAGCAACTCAAATCATTTAATAAAAGCAAGTTTTCCGGTCCGGAATGTATGCGAATTAAGTTCCTATGAGAGTACGCTGATGCAATAGCTTCACAATAAGAATATAAACAAGAGCTCGCTCGTCGAAAGATCCATACACAAGGACAGGCAAGTTTCACAGGTCGCACTAATACTCAAGAAAGGCAATAGAAGTAATCCACTAAATTACAGAATCCTAGCAATAACGTCGACATGCAGTATGGAACATATATTGTGATCAAACTTTTACCTCGAAGATTTAAAAAACATCGTTCTTATGAAACAGAAGTAGCTGTATACTCAAAGATGTGTTGAGGGGTATCTACAAAGGATTTCATACTGCTTCCGTTTTTCTAGATTTCCAGAAGGCTTTTGACACCGTACTTCACAAGTGGCTTGTAATCAAATAGCGTGCTTACTTGATATGGCGTCACTTATGCAAGTGGATACGTGATTTACTGTCAGAGAAGTCACAGTTCGTAGTAGACCGAGCGAGATTGCGCAGTGGTTAGCTCACTGGACTCACATTCGGGAAGACGACAGTTCAAACTCTCGTTCGGCCATCCATATTTAGATTTCCTGTAATTTCCCTCAATCGTTTCAGGCAAATGCCGGGATGTTTCCTTTGAAAGAGCACGGACGATTTCCTTCCCCATCCTTCCCTACATAGGGGGCGGAGTTTCACGGGCGTGATACGGGGTTTGCGGTGGCCATCATTAAATCACAAGCGTTTCTCGTTGCGGCGGGACCTTATCACATTTCAGTCACCAGTTTGCTCCTCCGAGTGCAAAAATATTTTGTTGACGCCGACATACATCGGGAGAAAAGATCATGTCAATAAAATACGGAACATTAGAGCTCGCACGGAAAGGTATATGTGTTCGTTTTTTCTGCGCATTGGTCCAGAGTGGAATAACAGGGGATTATTGTAAAGGTGGTTCGATGAACCCTCTGCAAGGGATGTAAGTGTGGTTTGCAGAGTATCCATGAAGATGTGCATGTAGATGTATACAACGAAAGTTTGAAAGTGAGGGTCCTAATTTAGACGCTGGAGCACCTATCTTTAACGACTTCATTGGTGCTGGTTTTCTTACCTGGTAAGCGCTTTCAGATGCTCGGACACTGTTCTAAGGAGTTCCAGCCTCGGCTTTTAGAGACTGTGGCTGCCACATCCTGCAGTATGAGCATACTGAACGAATGCCCTTGCATTCTGAATATCTCTTCTTGCTCGACAGTACCTGGCCTTTAGGATTTGGGTACTTCTCCCTCTATTTCATAATTAGAACGATGGATAAGTTTTGACAAGGGAAGGTGAAAAAGCTCTGTTCTCTCTGTTTCCGGCCTACACACCGAGAAGAGCACGTGTTCCAGTGTTTGCTAAAATTAAAAATAACGTCAGTTCTAGACTGACCAACAGAATTAACCATCGAGCGAGGTTAGCATTGGTCAGGGAGAGAGTACGTGACATGTGTGACCGACCTGATGTGACAACCAGAGTGTTGCTGTCTCTACACTATTTTATACCAAACCTTCTAACCAGACAAGTCTTGGGCCGATTTGATGGCATCTTTTGGTCACTAGCGGAGCACACAAGGAAGAAATCAGCGTCCTGTCAACTAGCCGAGTTTGAACGTCTTAATGACAAGGCGCAGCCGAACGAGGACGCTCGCACGGTCGTCAACCTGAGTGAGAAGGGATTCGACGCAACCACATTGACAGTGCTCAGCAAGGGTCTTAAGTTCTCAGTTTCCCCCATAAATGTTCCTGCGGCGGCCTCCGTTAGTGCAATGGAGCAAGTGGCCCTGAAATTTACTGCCAATGATGCCGAAGAAGTGCGAGGGGAGATTCGCAGGGCGCTCGCAAAACATCTCTGGAGATGGGATGTTTTCCCTTAAACACATCGGCCTTCCAGAAAAGATCGTTAAGCAGCTAAGAGCAAAAGCACCAGTGACGCCAAGACCTTATGGTCTGCCTAAGGTGCAAAAAGCATGCGTTCCTCTACGTCCAGTAGTCAGTAACACGGGCACAGCCACCTACCTCACTGCTCAACACCTTCAGAAGATTTCACTCGCCATATGTGGGAAAGCGTGCCCGTCACATTCGTAACTCAGAGGATTTCCTATAACGCCTGATGCAGTTACAGGTCAAGGTATCTGACATCACGGTCAGTTTCGACACGGTGCCCCTGTTCACCCGCGTAGCACTGAATGATTTACTTGATCTGATAGGGAAAAGTTCGACGGTTTGTCTTTCCTTAATCTATCTTCTAAGAGCGGTCATGGGGTCAGCATTGGGTTGCCTGTTATACCTTTCTAAGGAATCCTAACTAATCCTCCCAGAGGATGACATCTACAAGCTATTCCATTCTTCTGCAAAGAATTCGCGTTAGTATTTTGCAACCACGTGTAATTAAACTGATAGTCCGGTATTGTTCGCATCCGTCAGCACTTGCTTCAGCGCGGATGCACAAAAACGTTTGACTTCCTGCTGGAATCTCGAAGTCGCCAGCATGAAGGACACGGGAGGGGACTGCAGTTAGGCGGCGCCAGACAGGAATGTGGTGCTGCTGGGAGGGGCGCCGAGGTTGTCAGCGCGGGTGGGGGTAGCACAGTTGTTAACGTAACTGCCTAGCGAGCAGGAGGTCCCGGTCTCGAATACCTGTCCGGCACACATTTTCACTCGTCTTCGCTGACTTGCCGGATGCAGCTGACATCAATATTTCCTTCCCTTTCAGTTAGTTTCTCCGCCTTTTTGTTTCTATAGGAGTGCCCCTTCACGCCCACACCGACGTGATGACCAAACAAAAAGTTCTACTGACACCACCATATAGCATGTTAGTTTTCGAATCAGGAATCACAGGATGCGAGCTGTGATGTTGTCCGTGCTTCTGGGTAGGATTACTCATTGACACGTTCCATCAGGTGACAGAAAGTGGACGAAAGCGATCGAAGGGTAGCGGTTTGTAAGGGCAGAGGGGAAGAAAGTGCCAAGGCAAGCACCAAGAGAAAAAAAGCCGCTGCAACAGTAGAACTGGTAGTAAGGGCAGTAGCGGCTTGGTAGCTGCGACAGTGCATGCAAGGTGAGGTTATTTCAGTGCGAGGCATCGTGCATCGTTACTTCTGTCGTTGCTGGAGCTCGTTGTAGGGCCTGCTGCAGCGGCTGCGTCCCTGTAACAGTTCGAGGTTGTCACACGTTAGTGGGCGATCGGCCATAGATCAGCTCACAGTGTAGGGTGTGTGTGTTTGGCTGGTTTGCGTGTTGTGCACAGTACGGCTTCCCTGCGGTTGCCTGTTTTTCGGCGGGTCGAGCATCTGGGGTTGCCAGTAGTAGGTATGTTGCAGGGGCTCGCCAGTACTGTTGTGTTAGCGTGCTACGGACCATACATGTTTAGTTCCCTTCTAATAGTGTCTTTTGTCTATTATGTTTCCATCTATGGTTGTGGTCGTAGTTCCCCAGATAAAGAATAAACGGGTTACGCGAGTGTCCCGTGTTTCTGTAAAGTCGTGTGGAGAGTTTTTGGAATACCTGCAAGACGGTATCTAGCCGATATTCCCGGTGAAGATCCGCGGAGCGTGGGTAACGCGGTGCATTGCTTATGATTCTGAGTACTTTGTTTTGTATGAGCTGCAGACGGCGCAGGCGTGTGGGTGGAGCGTATCCCAGATCGGAGCAGCATACGTCATCAGAGGTCTAACAAGTGTGGTGTACATGGACCTGGAGAACCTCCTATTCAGTGTGCTACGCCTGTTAAGCACAGGATAGAGTTGTTTGAGCGACGCGTTTGCTTTTTTGGTCCCACCAGAGTAGTTTCCGGTACAGCTAGACACCAAGGTATTTGACCTTCTCACGGAAACGTTTTGGGATTGAATTTAGTGTTACTGGGTTGCAGCGTTGATGTTTGCGCAGTAGTTTCGGTCTTCTAGTGAACAGAACGGCTTCGCACTTGTCGACGTTTATTCTAACACCCCATTTTACCAACCGAGGCTCTGCCTCTCTGAGTGCAGTCTGTAGTCGTGAGTTAATGTTGGACGGTTTCCAGTCTTGCTCGAGGATGGCAGAGTCATCCGTGTAGATTGCCACCATCGTGCTGCGTGTAGCTGGAAGGTCATTAATGTAGAGGTTAGACAGTATGGGCCCTAGGATGCTTCCTTGCGGTACTCCAGCCTGGATACCATATCGCGTTGATTGTTTGCCCTGCACGTCGGTGTTGAAATTCCTGTCCGCGAGATATGAGTGTATGAGAAGTACGAACCCGTAGGGGAACCCTCCGTCGCTGAGTTTGCGTATGAGGCCGTTGTGCCACAGACGGTCAAAGGCCTTTTCGATGTCCAGGAACATTGCCCCAGTTGCTTTATTTGTGTTGTATCCGTGTGTTATGTATTCAACGACGCGGAGTACCTTAAAGCTTCATACCCCAGAAGGAAAAAATAGTAGTCGGCAGGTTCAACGGGTCATCCCACTTGATACTGACCAGGTGGTGAGGCTGTTGAGAATTAAATAAATTCTGTATTTGCGATTCATCTGTGTAATACTTACATCTTTGAAAGGAGACGATACGACATGTGGTGTCCCCTCAGTTAATACATGATATGTGATTGAGAGTGTTAGTTTGTTGCCTTGGCCAGCGCGTTGTCTAGATTGAAAACGTCTGGTAGTGCGTTGTCGAACGGCTAGCACGCCAGCACTTGCCAGTCACTACAGTGGTTGGACTGTGGCAGTGAGCTGAAGCAGCTCTGGATGATGAGTCCGTATCTCCCCTCTAGGCTCAGTTCAGCACGATGGACGACCGAATTAAAATTAATATCCCTGAGTGAGGAGGCAGTTGTGTGTATGTCACACTCTGTACGCCCCCAGGTCACATGCAAATTTAAACGTGTATTCTTGCTGCTCTTGCATATACACGCAATGAGTAAGGCTTCGTTACTGTTTATCGTCCTAGTGTTACGATTTTAACGGCCAGAAGTACGCCTTTTTTGGGTGGTTGATTTACCATTAAAGGGGTACACTAAAGCAGGAATTAGAAAGGTAGCTCTAAACTCTGTAACCTCTAGCTGACAAGTGTTGGTTTTATCATTCGTTTTATGTGTTCTTAAGACTGTATCTTCGTATGTCAGAGGAACGCTTACCAATGGGCATTTAGTTTCCCTTTTCTCGTAATATACTTATACATGTACCAGTATTTCTGCAACATTTCCTCATAGAAAAATTATAGAACAGGTTAAAACGTCGAGTAGATGACCATATCTTCGGAGAAATACCACAAGCACGAATTGAACAATGTTGGTTAACGGAGTGAACTGTGAACCTCTTCAGTGGGCCCCGCCAGGCATTGACCTCAGTCGATGTAAGGTACCAAACAGAAGAGCATAATGAAGGTGGTCGGACGAGTGTGTGATCCCTTGCTATCCCGAATGTGACAAAACTGTCCTCTTCGTCCCTTTTCTTGGAAAATGCTGACTCATAAGTTCAACAGAAACAGTCCAATTAATTAATTAATCATTCATTCTCTCTGCTATTGCGTATACGCACAAGTAGTAAGGCCTCGATAATTGCTAATCATATTGCTGTTGCAATTCTAATGGCCAGCGAGGTTACGTTACTAGCCGCGATTGCGTCAGATGATCTAGGTACAATGAGTCTGTGTCTCAAGTTACGTAGAATGCGTTACTGCCAGTTTTTCTTCAGTTTAGAAACCATTAATGGATCGCCTGGAGTAAAGAAATTAATTCCCTGTTTCAAAGAATGCCTGTGAAAGTACGACATTGAGACATTACACGTGTCGACTCATGGGGTGAGTCAGACGATTGGCAGAAGCGATGTGTTCCTGGCGTGTGGCATTAGCTAGCAACAGGTGGCTGCCAGGATCCACTGTGCTGTTTCGATTTCCTCTGCGGAACTTCTTAGACCGTGCTGTCCACGTCTCACAACGCACTCACCCTGTAAGCTACCTGAAAGTAACTTGTACTCGCTCTCCCTTCAGTATTCCAATATCCTTTACATGTTAACCACTTCTAGATACCAGGTCCCCTTTGTTGTTACAGCTAAATCTATAAACTGTCAGGTCTTCTCATTTTACCCCCGACATTCTACCGGCCCATATTCATTCAAGCAGTTCATCCAGCTTTGATCGCTCCTACGCAGTATGAGGCAGACATGTAGTGAATGGAGCTTACTTATTTATAAATATCACTTTTCTTCTAGCACACACAGTGAGGTTATTATTCACTTGTGTTGAATTGCTAGTTAAAATATACGGGTATGGTCAGCTTTAGACTTTAGACTTTATGTTACGTGATATGATTAACGTTAGCAGGAGACGCCAACTGAAGGGTTACTGACATGGAAAAGAACAATGTTGCATCTGTGAATATTGTTCCTTATAGGAATCATATGTGCAGTGCATATGTGTCTGTAGTCTGTTTAGCATGCATACCAATATTAATACACTGAAGATCAAACAAAACAAGATACGCCAATGACAGTGAATTTTAATCATACAAACTGAACACCTCGAAATGCCTGGGTATGTATTTATTCTAGTGTTCTATTACTCCACTCCTCCTCCACTTCTGTGTCCACTTTCTCAAAAATGGTTCAAATGGCTCTGAGCACTATGGGACTTAACATCTATGGTCACCAGTCCCTTAGAACTTAGAACTACTTAAACCTAACCAACCTAAGGACAGCACACAACACCCAGTCATCACGAGACAGAGAAAATCCCTGACCCCGCCTCCACTTTCTCTGCACCTATCTCCGTTCATCTCAGATTCCTCCCCCCCCTCTTTTTTTTTTCAACGTATCTCCTCCTTCCCGCTCTTACTGTCCACATTATTCACCCACTCACTCTTTCCGTATCCTCCTGCTTCTCTTTCCACCCATCTCCTACGCCCCCAATCTCATCCTTTTGTCTGCCCTTCTCGTCCTCTTGCTATGTCCTGGTACTCCTTACCTCTCACTGTTTCTCCATCTCCTCTTCCTCCACCCTTCTTTCTCCGTGACCACTCCTCAAAATAGTACGTGATTCCTAGGCCCACAATATATTTTTTCCAGGTAGTACATAAGTAACATGTGTACCAAGTTTGGTTGACATTGGATTTAGGAGCAGTTTTTACTTGCAGCTTGCGTCACATACATTTCAAATATATTTAACATATTTCATACAAATTGGTACCCGTATTTGACTTGTACCTCTAGTGAATTTCACCCCGCAGTTTCCTTTTCACGAAGTTCAATGTTTTGACGTCTTATCTTCTGAACAATGAGTGATACTATGATATAATTCATTCAACGGTATTTGTGCGTACTGTCCGCAAAGAGAGTTGGGAGTAGAGTTGGATCTAGAGTAGCGATAAATTAAAACGTCAATCTCTTCACGCACGTCAGTGGATATGACGTCATATGTGCCGTACATTGGTATATTTTGCAAATGCAGCCGGTGGTATATGTGAATAGTGTATGCGATATGTGTCACGAATAGAGTTTCTATCAAAAAAGTCATAATTTGAAATGTAATTCCTGATGCAGCTGTTTACACACCACGGCGCTTCTTTCCACACAGTGCGAAGTTTGGATCAAATCGATCCAGTGGTTTAATAGCGGATGTGGAATATAGGCAACGTTACACTTATCCGTTTTTATAAAATACATGGATTCATTCGGCACACAAGGACAGGTTATTTCATTCTGTACCAAGGAAATGTACTGCATGTGGTCACTGGGTGAGCTCCTCGTCTAATTACACTGAAAACTTAAAATTACATGTGATCAAATTACTTGGCTTCGCAGCAACAAATGAATGACTTCTGGACAGAAATTTTCATTAAATTACTGTCATATCGATAGCACACACACACACACACACACACACACACACACACACACACACACACACACACACGTGTGTGTGTGTGTGTGTGTGTCGGTTTCCTTGCACCGAAAAGTGTCTACTCTAAGAAGCAAATGTCTAAACTTGACAACCAGCTCAGAACACTCGGAGTCACCCGGTGCCGAGTCACCAGATCGCCATGGAATACCGCAAGTGCTCACTCATTAACTACGATTTCATAATTTCCTCCTTTGCTCCGCACTCGGCACCAACAGTTTAAAGGAAACACCACTTCGTCAAAGCGTGACCACATCTCCATTAACCCGTCCTATTGCCATTCATCTTCGGTCAAATATGGCACGGTAGTTTAAATTATCAGCTTTTTTCGTTGGGTCTTGAAGTAGTTGAGCGTTGTTGAGTGTACGTTCGTTCGTTCCTGCGATGGCGCCAACCGGATGTCACGTCGAACGAACTGATACCTTCTGAATCAGCCTAGTGTGGTTCACGTCATTTCATAGGGGTTGTTGGTGGATCTTGTAGCGCATCGTGCGTGGGAGAGCAAGGTTACCTTAGCTGCTTTCCTCCTTAGATATGTCGGAGCAATGTAAGATAGGACAGCTAATACGGAATGGAAGCAATAGGGTTATGGAAACATGTGATAAGTGCTGAGCGAAGGAAACGGGAATAAAACCGATGGGAAAGCTATTCACACTGGTTAGAGGGCAGTTTTAGTTTCTCTTTATTTGACCCGTAAAAGTTTACAAACAATGGGAAGACCGCCATTTGTATTTAGAAGGGAATACAGTGAATGATTATTTTAGAGTAGCTTAATTATCTGGAACAATCGCCTTTATTCCTAACGAAGTAACCGGTTTCGGCCGACATCGGCCTCCAGTGATACTAAAATATAGGCTGTGCCTCGGTTCCACGACTGCGGAAACCATGTTGTCAGTGGTGGGACGTAACCACGCACGGTATTTTATGACCTGAGGATTGCAAATGTCAACCGAAACAGGTTATTTTGTCAGATATAAATGTGATTATGCAAATGATTTTATTATTCTAATTCTAGAAACAAGTCTAACGTGTGAAAGAAACGTCGGAAGCAGACTGAAGTTTACGCAGAAAATTTTAATAGTAATGTGTTCCCAACTTGCAAGAGCACCATGCGACCCCATCGATTAAAGCAGCATGCTGACTTGCCTAGACGTTCGTCCGGTCAGCTCCTAAATTTCACCGCAAGAGTTAGAAAGCAGAAACTGCATATTTCAATAACGTTTCGGCCAAGGCCTGGTTTGTCACCACACCAAAAACCCTGAAAAAGTATTATGTACCCCAGCCACAGGTCAGCTCAGAGAGAACTGTGTGAGTTCTGCCATTGATCGACACGTGCACACATCTCTGGTCATTTTATTGCTTATACGAACTCACGGTAAGAAAGGAGTCCCAATAAGAGCAAATTTTCAGCAGTATTCAGTTTCTGCTAGATGGGCCTCTACACACTTCCAGCTCAACGTTTCTTCCATCATTTACACCACTACTTACCACCTGCCGTCTTTCCGCTAACTTCCACACAGACATGTTTGACCGCCTGTTCGCCATATGATGGCTGTCTAAACGGAAAGACACGAAGCACATAGTGAATTTCCGATGTGCTAGCCATACCTCTCATAGTTACTTCCATATTCAGATGTCGTAAATGAAGCTCACTCGAACGTATTAAAATTCACACTCTTCTTTCGTTAGAGACGAGCTGAGGACCATGTTTAGAACATTAAATTTGTGTTACGCTTTCTTTCTTCTCTCCTGCTCTGCATTTTCTTAAATGTCTTTTTCGAACAGTTTTGTCTTAGAAAAAGACGTTTGGATGGATTACGTGGAAGAGGCGTATGGTGTACAAGCTCATAACATCAGATTGAATTTAGAGGATGAAGGGGAAGAAAATGAGGAAAAACGAAGTCCTAACATACTGAAATGTGGATAGGAGAAAGTGAATCAGCAGCTCCGGGAAAAGAAGCCATTGGGCTCTAGCAAAATAAAATCTGAGACACTGAAAATCTTAGGTGTAAATTCGACAGCCAGATTTACTAAAGTAGTAAACAAAATTTATGACATCGGAATCTAGTATCAAGATTTACTTCAGACTATTCTACTACATTTACTTAAAAAGTACTATACAAAAGAATACAAAGAATATAACACAATTAGTTTTATCTGTCCAGTAACAAAGGCTATAACGAGAGTCATTCTACAGAGAATCGAAAGGAAAATTGAGGAAAATAATGGGGACAACCAGGTTTGGTTCAAAAAGCGTAAAAGAACAAGAGGTGCTATAGGTTGTATGAGGATGATAAGAGAAAGAATAACAGAAATCAACAAGGTGATGTATATCTGCATTGTCGACTGGAAGAGGACTTCCGGTATTGTCAACTGGAGTACACGACTGATATTTTTAAAAGAAGTGGAGGGTGGAAGTATGGAAGGTTAATATAGGAGACGTGTACAGAGCAAAAGGTGATAGTGTAGGCAATCTGGTGTCAGAATAGATGTGCACTGAAAGAGTTGTAAGGCAAAGATGCTCTCTGTCACCGAAACTATTCGACATATGTGGAGAAAAACTGTTAGGTAGGGCCATAGAGGATACAAGAGGCATTGTAATTAGAAGAGAAAGGAGAATGACTATAAAATAAGCGGATGGGCCAGCAGTGCTGGCGGAATGAAAAGAGAAGCTACAGAAAATGTTGAAAAGTATTGCAGGAAGGAGCAAAGAGTATAGGATGAAGATAAATCCTGGAAAGAGGAAGTGCTGAGAACAGGCACGAAGGAAGCTCCAGTAAACGTAATCTGAGAGAGAAAAAAGAGAGAACAAATAAGAGTCTTTCTACACGTGAAAGTTTTTTTATCATGGAACTGAAGGTGTTGTTGTTGTTGTTGTTGTTGTTGTTGTTGTGGTCTTCAGTCCTGAGACTGGTTTGATGCAGCTCTCCATGCTACTCTATCCTGTGCAAGCTTCTTCATCTCCCAGTACCTACTGCAACCTACATCCTTCTGAATCTGCTTGGTGTATTCATCTCTTGGTCTCCCTCTACGATTTTTACCCTCCACGCTGCCCTCCAATACTAAATTGGTGATCCCTTGATGCCTCAGAACATGTCCTACCAACCGATCCCTTCTTCTAGTCAAGTTGTGCCACAAACTTCTCTTCTCCACAATCCTGTTCAACACCTCCTCATTAGTTACGTGATCTACCCATCTAATCTTCAGCATTCTTCTGTAGTACCACATTTCGAAAGCTTCTATTCTCTTCTTGTCTAAACTATTTATCGTCCATGTTTCACTTCCATACATGGCTACACTCCATACAAATAATTTCAGGAACGACTTCCTGACATTTAAATCTATACTCGATGTTAACAAATTTCTCTTCTTCAGAAACGCTTTCCTTCCCATCGCCAGTCTACATTTTATATCCTCTCTACTTCGACCATCATCAGTTATTTTGCTCCCCAAATAGCAAAACTCCTTTACTACTTTAAGTGTCTCATTTCCTAATCTAATTCCCTCAGCATCACCCGACTTAATTCGACTCCATTCCATTATCCTCGTTTTGCTTTTGTTGATGTTCATCTTATACCCTCCTTTCAAGACACTATCCATTCCGTTCAACTGCTCTTCCAAGTCCGTTGCTGTCTCTGACAGAATTACAATGTCATTGGCGAACCTCAAAGTTTTTATTACTTCTCCATGGATTTTAATACCTACTCCGAATTTTTCTTTTGTTTCCTTTACTGCTTGCTCAATATACAAATTGAATAACATTGGGGAGAGGCTACAACCCTGTCTCACTCCCTTCCCAACCACTGCTTCCCTTTCATGTCCCTCAACTCTTACAACTGCCATTTGGTTTCTATACAAATTGTAAATAGCCTTTCGCTCCCTATTTTTGAGCCCTGCTACCTTCAGAATTTGAAAGAGAGTATTCCAGTCAACATTGTCAAAAGCTTTCTCTAAGTCCACAAATGCTAGAAATGTAGGTTTGCCTTTCCTTAACCTAGCTTCTAAGATAAGTCGTAGGGTCAGTATTGCCTCACGTGTTCCAATATTTCTACGGAATCCAAACTGATCTTCCCCTAGGTCGGCTCCTACTAGTTTTTCCATTCGTCTGTAAAGAATTTGCGTTAGTATTTTGCAGCCGTGACTTATTAAACTGATAGTTCGGTAATTTTCACATCTGTCAACACCTGCTCTCTTTGGGATTGGAATTATTATATTCTTCTTGAAGTCGGAGGGTATTTCGCCTGTCTCATACATCTTGCTCACCAGATGGTAGAGTTTTGTCAGGACTGGCTCTCCCAAGGCCGTCAGTAGTTCTAATGGAATGTTGTCTACTCCCGGGGCCTTGTTTCGACTCAGGTCTTTCAGTGCTCTGTCAAACTCTTCACACAGTATCATATCTCCCATTTCATCTTCATCTACATCCTCTTCCATTTCCATAATATTGTCCTCAAGCACATCGCCCTTGTATAGACCCTCTATATACTCCTTCCACGTTTCTGCTTTCCCTTCTTTGCTTAGAACTGGGTTTCCATCTGAGCTCTTAATATGCATACAAGTGGTTCTCTTTTCTCCAAAGGTCTCTTTAGTTTTCCGGTAGGCAGTATCTATCTTACCTCTAGTGAGATAAGCCTCTACATCGTTACATTTATCCTCTAGCCATCCCTGCTTAGCCATTTTGCACTTCCTGTCGATCTCATTTTTGAGACGTTTGTATTCCGTTTTGCCTGCTTCATTTACTGCATTTTTATATTTTCTCCTTTCATCAATTAAATTCAATATTTCTTCTGTTACCCAAGGATTTCTACTAGCCCTCGTCTTTTTACCTACTTGATCCTCTGCTGCCTTCACTACTTCATCCCTCAAAGCTACCCATTCTTCTTCTAGTGTATTTCTTTCCCCCATTCCTGCCATTTGTTCCCTTACGCTCTCTCTGAAACTCGGTACAACCTCTGGTTTAGTCAGTTTATCCAGGTCCCATCTCCTTAAATTCCCACATTTTTGCAGTTTCTTCAGTTTTAATCTACAGTTAATAACCAATAGATTTTGGTCAGAGTCCACATCTGCCCCTGGAAATGTCTTATAATTTAAAACCTGGTTCCTAAATCTCTGTCTTACCATTATATAATCTATCTGAAATCTGTCAGTATCTCCAGGGTTCTTCCATGTATACAACCTTCTTTTATGATTCTTGACCCAAGTGTTAGCTTCGATTAAGTTGTGCTCTGTGCAAAATTCTACCAGGCGGCTTCCTCTTTCATTTCTTAGCCCCAATCCATATTCACCTATCACGTTTCCTTCTCTCCCTTTTCCTACTACCGAATTCCAGTCATCCATGACTATTAAATTTTCGTCTCCCTTCACTATCTGAATAATTTCTTTTATTTCGTCATACATTTCTTCTATTTCTTCGTCATCTTCAGAACTGAAGTCATACGGACGAAATGAGGAGGAAAATATCTATAGGAAAAGAGAGCGTTTGTAAAAGTGAAGCAGTTAGTAATATCTAGAGGAATTCCAACGCAGTTGAGGAAAGGATTTGCTCAATTTTGTGTCTGGATTGTACTGTGTACAGCAGTGAATCATGCATGGTTAAAAGAAAGAAAAAATTTTAGAAAGTTCCGAAATGTAGCTATGGAGAAGAGTTCTGAAACCGACTTTAGAATGAGGAAGTTTTGAAGAATATAGGTGATGAAAGAAAATTTATCGAAGGAATATGAAAAGAACGCATAGGAGTTGCCTTCAACAAAGAATTACGTAGGGAAAAGTGGAAGGAATTAGAGGAAGAGGTAGGACGAGAACAGGAATGACAGATGACATTTGAAGATGACGGACGTTAGAAACAGATGATGCTCAGAACAGTACAGATTTGAAATCTGAAACATCACAGGCACTCTAAAGAAATCGAATAAGAAGCAGCACACTAGCTTGTTTGCTGCACAAGAAGCTGATCCAGACTCTAATCGAATTCCCGCCGCAAAGTAACGACCTCGTGCTGGTACACGGATCAGCCTGACGGTGTGTTTTAGGTGGTTTCCACGCTCGTTTAGGCGAATGATACGCTGGTCCCCAAATTCTGAATCACATGATGTAACACGAGCTGTTCACATACGACAACATACAGAACAAAGTTTACGCGATTCACAGACAAATGGCGCTCATTGCTTTCCTCCCTTATGTTACCGTGACAACTGTGGCATCAGGAAGAGCATTCGTCCACAGAGTTAAATAATAAAAAAAGTTACTAATTCGTCGAATAGGGGACTCCGTAATAGATGGCAATAAATGCTGGGGAAATAAAAGAAAGAAAGAAGCTGTTCAGTAGTAGTTCTGTGGGTGCGTACAGAGAGTAAGCTTATAAGGTTTGTCTTCTTTTCCTAATTTAGTCCGTAATTATTTCTGCATAATTGTATACTTTTGTATTACATGTTACTTCAAATGTTTTTACTTTTTGTAACACTCTTTCTTTCCATTTCCCTTATTTCTTTCTTTTCCTTTATTGATTTTTAGCTCAGTGTTTCTGTTGCGTATCGGCATTATGGCCAACTCAATCTTTTGTAATGGGGAGTTTTTGAACGTTTGCTTTCTAGACATTTTTTAGTTATGTACGAGTTTTGTTAAGCTGATTGCTAAGTCCATCTTCGTTAATCGTATTCTGGTAACATTCTTTCTCTTCCATTGGTCCGAATACCTTCTCCTATATATCAAAATTTTCTTGTTCTTCGTGTACCCATACATGGCGCTTAATTTTTATCATAAAATTGAGAAATACAAAGATAAAATTCACTAAGACATTTGTAGACAATCATGCTGCTGATTTAATTACTCTTACTTATTTTAATTTTACCTCTACGATTGTGGAGGTATGTATGGCCTATGCAACTAAATGAAGGCAGTTTGTTTATTGCCATACGCGTTTCGCTCCTATTATTTGGGAAGCATCATCAGTGGCAGGAAATACATTTTTTGTATACATACAATAAACGTATTATATGATGGATATAATATGCTGCTATATTACATTTTGTGGTGTTTTTCTCTTGCTTTTTAGGTTAGAAATAACTTCTGTAGCACAAGTTCCGTATAGTGAATGTATCGTTCGGTGTTACTTACGATTTCCAGCTCTGTTAACACATGTGTGTGGTCCTGGAGATGTATTTGTTTGTTTTCGTACTCCAGCTGGCCGATTTCTGTCGTTCTTTCATCCACATTTGTCACATCGCATGTTTCACTTTTAATTTCCATTTGGTGATCAACATCTGTACGGTTTTTCGTGAGTAGTGTTGCCAACTGTTGTTGTATGTTTGTCTTTTGTTTGTGTTGTGTTTCATGTTTTCATTTGTTCTGTGTGTGTGTGTGTGTGTGTGTGTGTGTGTGTGTGTTATAAAAAATTACAGTACACACAGAAAAATAGATGTGTGTGTGTGTGTGTGTGTGTGTGTTTTGCTGTGTGTAAATGTATTACTGTTATATTTAATAAATATGAGTTCATGTTTCTGTATGTGTGTGTGTGTGCGTGGGGGAGAGGGGGGGGGGAGAGGGAGAGAGAGAGAGAGAGAGAGAGAGAGAGAGAGAGAGAGAGAGAGAGAGGTGAGGGTAGGATATTAATTAATTATGTACTCTGTTTACACTTCTGTTTGTTATTGTTTTGGTGGCTAGCATGATCAAAGTGTTACGGTTTATATGGATTTGGGCGCTAAGTACCTTCTCTTCCATTGGAATGGCTCATTGTATGTGATAGTTTTCTTCAATGTCAGGAGCTTTCTGTTGTGGTTATTCACTCTGGTAACTGTCATGTCACATTCCATGTTGGATGGTTGATGTCCATGTTTTAGAAGGTGTTTAGCGAAGGTATTTTCATGTTTCCTACTTCTTATGTGTTCTTTATATCTGGCTTTGAAGTTCCTGCTTATCATCCCCAGATATACTGATTTACATTTTTGGCACTATAGCTGGTATATACCTGATCCTTGGTATTTATATGGTTTGTCTGTTGTTCGTAAATGTTACTGGAGTGTGTTTCGTGTTCTGTAAGCTCTTTGTAAACCCTTTTTCCTTAGTATATTTGCTATCTTGTGTGCTGCTATTGTGATTGAAAGGAAGAGAGTACCATGTTTTTTTGTTATTCATGTCATGGCCATAACTCAAAGAATACATTGTATCTCATTAAGACATCAGATGTGGGCTGCTAGGCATTAGATACATTTGATGCGCCGATTTCCATTCCCTCTTGGGGTCGTTAATCTAACGACATTCTTGTTAGTCCTCTCATATTAGCCCTCAAGTCGACTTTAATCAACTGGGGAGCAGAGGAAGTAAAGTATGGAGTTACATGAAGAAGGCACAAATAGGACAGTCAAACACACACACACACACACACACACACACACACACACACACACACACACACACACAGGGAGCCTTTACTTTGTTAAATTTTTATTAGTTTTATTATTACTACGCTTGGGTTTACTGAGCCATACTGCAAACTGCGTGTCTAAAAGCCAACTCATATATGCAGAGAAAACATAGTACAAATAATGTATACAATGGTTTTAAATTAATTTGCTGTTTCACATATGTTCAGTACTTAGAGCTAAGGAATCTTGACATATCAAATGTAGTCAGAAAACACGAAGTAGTATTCAAGAGAGAATGAAATGCATACACACAGAGATTAACAAGAGTATTCACTTATAAATAACAAATCATATTTCGTACACCCACACTATTATTTCGTGAACAGCAAATAAGGGCTTTCTTGAATGACACCTTAGGTTGGCTGCCGCATCATAAAATCAATTTCATTCAGTATTTCGGCGATCCAGCTGTTTCCCATCCTTATCAGAACCCCTGTTGCTGAGTCCTGTTGAAAACTGGTGCCAATGTTGCAAGTCTTCGTAATACACAGGCTTCTGAGGAGACTTTCGATTCTGATTACTCCGGGAAAGCCTAAAATTTCAAACAGGAGCTTTATTTATTCTCCTCGGTTCTGAGCTTGGGTTTTGCGAACGAAAATTTTGTATTGGTTGACAATTAAATATTCTGGGACCGAATAAGACTGAAATAACAAATTTAAAAAAATTCTTATGAATCATAAAAGTATTAGGGAAAGTAGACTCATATATGCTACATCATTCATCAAACTCGTTTTACATCCTAATGATGACATACTTTCACGGTTTATCTTTAGATATTTTATTTGTAATCTGACAACTGAAACATATAAACATTTTTACGTAAGTACCGCAAAAAGTTAATTATTATGTCATAAAATGCTATCAGAAAATTGTTCACTCCAGCGCCTTCAGAAAGTACGTTGCACGTTGTTATGTCACGCCAAGTATACTATATTGATTGTTGCATTAAACTTCAAACAATCACAGATACGTGACAATGTTTTGCAACACAGCTCTGTAAGCAATACTCGAAATGTTTTAACAGTCGCTCACTTTCTCGACTATAGAAACCCGTTCCTGGCCACGCAGCCATTGCAGAACAGCTGTGTAAATGTCTGTGTAAATTTGTGACTGGCGTGAATCAGCTCCTCGATACTTTCACATTGTCGTCTATGGTAGACGTACAAGTCGATGGCCTCCATTAGCGATGAGCATGACCCTCGTCTGTCTGCCTTTGGTCATACTGTTGGCAGAATTTCACTGTTGCTGAACGCGATATTGAATGTAGTCCATACAACGTCAGAATTCACGGCTAACCTGTGCGTCAGACGTTATGCCCACAATGATCGTACTGTCCCGCGTAATTTAGACTTGGAGCACGTGTCCAGCTGTCACGTGATTTCACTCTCACTTGTTATCTGTATCACTGGAGAACTGTGTCTGCAAGATACCCAGAGCATGTGCTGTCTTCTGACAACGCGTCACACTTGTTGCACAAGCATGGGCCGACATGTGTCACTTATCAACAATGAAGGCTTTCACGACCGGATGGTACTGTTGTTGATAATTCTTCCGGGTTTCTTCTATTCCTAACGTTTCGTCCAGGGATTTAAATGCGGAAGAAGGGATAATTGTTCTTCCATCTGATAAAGGCAATGCCACTGTGGTGATGAACAAAGAGGACTACATAAGTAAGATTTTGGATCTATTAGTGGCGGGACATTATAATAAACTTAGAAGAGATCCGACGGCTGTTATTTTGAGGAAAACTAATACGATGATAAAGTCTTCTACTTGCATTTCACGGAAGGATAAAAAAGTTTTGCTAAGGAGTGAAGCTAAGTGTCCCAGACTTTATGATCTACCTAAAGTTCACAAAATAGATCTCCCTCTGAGACCCGTTGTTAGTGCGATTGATTCCCCTACTTATCAAATATCTAGGTATCTAGTTACTCTTCTACAACCATACATTGGTAAGACTGATTCTTATGTGAGGAATTCAAGTCATTTTATTGAGAAAATTGAAGGTCTAACCTTGGCTCCTGAAGACATTCTGCTCAGTTTTGATATTGTATCTCTGTTCACTATGATTCCGGTCAATGAAGTTATGGTTTACATAACGGAAGTTTTCCCTGAAGGTTTGACCGCTCTGTTTAGACACTGTCTCACATCTAGCCAGTTTCAGTGGGATGAGGAGTGGATGGTGTTGCCATGGGTAACCCGTTGAGCCCTGCGATTGCCAATTTTTACATGGAGAAATTTGAACAATTAGCGTTGAATAAAGCAAATAAGAAACCATGTTGTTGGTATCGTTATGTAGACGACACATTCGAGGTTTGGACACACGGTAAAAAAGCCTTAGACGAATTTTTTGAATATCTTAATAGTATAAACCCTAAAATTCAGTTTACCAATTGAAGTGGAAAAAGGCCAGGCTATTTCGTTTCTCGATGTGTCAGTCATGAGACAGACCGATGGCAGTCTAAAACAAAGTATTTCGGAAGAGCACACATACCGATAGATACTTACATAAGAACTCCAATCATCACCCTCAACAAAAAGGTGTAATCAATAGTTTAGTGGACAGGGCAAAACGGAATGGAAGAAAACGGTGTCTTTACCTTTCGTTAGTAAGGTAATAGATCGAATTGGCAAAATTTTGTTGAAACATAAAGTGAAACCGGTATTCAAACCTACCAGAAAAATAGGACAAGTACTACATTCTGTTAAAGATAGAAGGCCACCATTACCATCTAGCGGTGTGTATAAAATTCCGTGTACTTGTGACAATGTCTATATTGGTACTACGAAAAGAAGTGTGAATACGAGGGTAAAGAAGCATAAAAGTCTTTGCCGACTGGGAAAAATAGATAAATCCGCCGTTGCGAAACATGCACTTCAGTCAAGTGACCATGTAGTTTAAGTTTTCTGAAACTACAGTTTTAAGTGCTACCACGAACTATTATCCACGACTGTATAGGGAGGCTATTGAAATTTATAAACATGACGATAATTTTAATAGAAAAGAGGAGGCCTTGAAATTAATCGAGATATGGGCAGTGGCGTTACAGAATCGATAAGTGATTTTTATCTGTGACAGACTATTATCGATAGTTACATATTATCTCTGACTAGTTTTCTCTCCGCTACTATGTGCAGGCTAGGCCACGCCCACTTTCCTCGGTATTTAGGCCGCTCTCCGACGCCCGACTCGTCAGTCGGTAGGACTCAGCATGACCTGCCATACCTCTGAGGATGTCCAACGTAGTATTGGACGAAACGTTAGGAATAGAAGAATTCCATGGACCACGGCCATATAAACCGGAAGAATTATCAACAACATGTGTTACTTACTTTTGCAAGTCCCTATGTATATGGTCCTGTATACTTTTTCTTCTATTTGCTATCTCTCTCTCTCTCTCTCTCTCTCTCTTCATCCGAACAGGCTATGGAGGCCTAACGGTACCGACCGGCCGCCGTGTCATCCTAAGACCACAGGCGTCACTGGATGCGGATACAGAGGGGCATGGGGTCAGCATACCGCTCTCCCGGGCGTGTGTCGGATTACAAGACCGGAGCCGCTACTTCTCAAACAAGTAGCTCTTCAGTTTGCCTCACAAGGGCTGAGTGCACCCCGCTTGCCAACAGCGCACGGCAGACCGCATGGTCGCCCATCCAAGTGCTAGCCCAGCCCGACAGCGCTTGACTTCGATGATCTGACGGGAACCGGTGTCTTCACTGCGGCAAGGTCGTTGACTATATTTGTTATGGAACTGAAAAAATAGTTCCTTCTTTCTCTTTCTCTGAAACGAAAACGTACTTTGCATTTAGTGCACTACACAAATGTGATATGAAGAACATCATTACGCCAGAGGTTAAAGCTCTCCAGTATGCAGATGATTTATGCCTTTTTCTACACTTAAAGGCCAAATCTCTGTGCCTGACTTCAGACAGGTATCCTTAAAACCAGGCAACGCAATCAGAATCAATTTTTACAAGTTTTATTCAACATCTCAGGTAGATGTACAATATGAAACATCCTTAATGTTCCGTTGGCATAGGCTTTGGTGTTCTGGTGCGTTACCTCATTAGACATTCGTAATCTTTGTCATCATTTTCCGCCTTCTCTTCTTCGCTCTCTTCTACGTCTAGTATTCTCTGCTGTGAATGTGTCGAATGGAGACATAGTGCTACACCTATAAACAGCATCGCTGTGTTGTTTTGAGGAAATAAGTGATCTCTTTCTCTATAGCGCAGGGTATATTAACATTTTGAAGCATTTTCTATAGTCAATCCAATACAAAAATACAGAAATTACCTCTATTTCTTAAAACCATGCTAACGCTGCGATAAACATATTTCTTCAGTCAACCTACTGGGAGCTTGCAGAAACGAAAGTACGTGATGGACAGAAAGCACGTGGTGCCACAATCGAGGACAGCGAATTTACTTACTTTTCTGAGCTAGAAGAAAATAAAATTAGTATGTAGCGTAAACGCATCAGAAGGAGTGGGGAAGATATTTGAGGATCCTGCATGGGGGCATATTTTAATATATATAATTGAAAATGATTTTAGTAGCTGTCTGTCCGATTACGTAAGTCTCGTAATCGGTTGGCCCTGACTAGAATTGTTACGCTATCTGACTGCAAAGAACAATGTAAGAAAATTTCAGTAAACACAGTTAATTAATTAAGTCCCCAGCAACTAAAAAACCTACAAAATCCAAGCACAAATGTAACTGTTCTGTATGTGGGAGTGTGACTCAACGTATGCATCTGGCACGGTTCTTTTCCAACAAGACAAGAATTTTTAAATACCAACTATACAGACGTGACAAAAGAAAATTAGAAAACTATAATTACGCAAGAAAACCAGAATTCCGCTCTAATCCAAGAACACAAGCCAGATGCTTTGTTGACTGAACCTGTAGTGACACATTATTTCAGATAGACAATTAATAAAAGAACATTATAAATTTTACCTTCATATATATTGACGAAATGCACTCATTACAATAACATCTGCTATCTCTCCCATCAAATAACTGCATAAGACATGGAACTATACTCTTTACTACAACATCTTGCTCCAACTTCACAACAACCACGAGCTCTCGACAAAACTGTCCTCTACGATCTCTTCACAAGCACTGACTGCCATGAACTCTAAACACACACTGACTTCTACAATCTCATAACAAGCACTGACTGCCACGAACTCTTAACACGCACTGTCCTCTACGATCTCTCAACACACACTGACTTCTACAATCTCATAACAAGCACTGTGGAGGCGGCTTAATAGTACTCTTTGGCGCACTCTCTGGCGCAGTGGCACAGTGTAGCCACCTTTCATATGCCCCTCCTCCACAGGCCAGAATTTGATGGTATTTTTGCCAGCATTGGTGGTGAAAATACCACCAAATTCGTCCACAATAATACAGACAAAAATAAAGATAATATTAATACCTAAACATCACATAATTAGTTAAAATTTTGGCTTTGCACTGACCTTTTACTAACCTAATATATGAAATACAGTAAGCAATACAACTTCTTTTCATACATGTGACTTTACATAATAGTTTACACAATATACAAAAAATCAGTTTATACGAATGTTCACATAAAATGCTTTCAATGATTAGTTTATACAAAAAAAAGATACTAACAGGTGACATCTTTTCAGTAGGAGCAGTCCATCAGTTGCACCCAGTAAAGTTTAGCAGGTACACCCAGCAACAAGTCACATTAATTCAGTAGAAGCAGTTCATCAGAGGCACCCAGCAATGTTGAGTAGGTGCAGACAGCAACAAGTGACATTATTCAGTAGAAGCAGTTCCATCTGTGGCACCAGTAAAGTTCAAGAGGTACACACAGCAACAAGTCACATTAGTTCAGTAGAAGCAGTTCATCAGTGGCACCCAGTAAAGTTGAGAGCAGGTGCAGACACCAACAAGTGACATCATTTCAGTAGAAGCAGTCCATCAGTTTCACCCAGTAATGTTGAGTTGGTGCAGACAGCAACAAGTGACATTATTTCAGTAGAAGCAGTCCATCAGAGGCACCCAGCAATGTTGAGTAGGTGCAGACAGCAACAAGTGACTTCATTTCAGTAAAAACAGTTCATCAGTTGCACCCAGCAATGTTGAGAGCAGGTGCAGACACCAACAAGTGACTTCATTTCAGTAGAAGCAGTCCATCAGTTGCACCCAGCAATGTTGAGTAGGTGCAGACACCAACAAGTGACATCATTTCAGTAAAAACAGTTCATCAGTTGCACCCAGCAATGTTGAGCAGGTGCAAACAGCAACAAGTGACTTCATTTCAGTAGAAACAGTTCATCAGTTGCACCCAGCAATATTGAGAGCAGGTGCAGACACCAACAAGTGACACCATTTCAGTAGAAGCAGTCCATTAGTGGCATCAGCAATGTTGAGTAGGTGCAGACAGCAAGAAGTAACATCATTTCAGTAGAAACAGTTCATCAGTTGCACCCAGTAATGTTGAGTAGGTGCAGACAGCAAAAAGTGACATCTCTCAGCCGAAGCAGTTCCACAAAATTCACAAGCACTGATCACACAGTTCATCAGCAGAAATTAAACACGACCAAATGTCACACATCATGTTGAAAAGTGCAGGTAACAGTTCAGAATATTTATCTTCACTAATCAGACAGTTCAGGCATGAACAATAGTTTGAATACACATACAAATGCTTTTACAGTAACATAAAAATCATAACAAACACACAAATGATATCAGATAATTGTCCTATTAACTATTACAATACACAAATACCAGTAAACCTATAATATTTATGGGTGTCAGTGCAAGCCACTACAAATAAATAAAATAATATTTAGGAGATAGGTGGGTAGGATTAGTAAAGGAAGACACACAAAACACACTCACTCATCTTTCATCCACATTAAATACTACTGTGTAATTAAATAGTGTTAATTGTGTAAATGTAATTCTGTCAAGATCTGATGTTCATCATGTGTATCAAGTAGTACTGGCAGCAATGTATAACAGTCAATAATAGTTAGTCAATGTCATAGTCATCATGTCAAGACCAATGTTTGCCAAGCCAGATCAAAATGTACTGTTGTTGAACAACTGTCAGTGAGCCACGATATGCAATTACCTCCTTTTTCAAAAAAAAAGTATATACTGCTTAGTGATTTAACAAAGTGTGTGTATAGACTATCTTCCTTCTATTTTAGTGTTCTAGTCTGCTATTTTCATCCTCTTTGTTCCATAAAACCAACCAAAAAAAAATATGCTCCTCACTTACTTTACCTCTTATACACCAAAACTCCAATAATCAACAGCATCACATAATCTCAATACGTCACTAATACTTCTTCAATACGTCTATACATATAACTCTTATCATCAATATCATTTATCTTACCTCTTGTCCACAAAACTCCAATAATCATATTTCAATAATACGTCGATAAATATAAACCTCAGCACCAATATCATTTCACTTCCATAACAACTCTTTCCTCTCGTCAGTCTCCTCGAACAAGTACAGATAAAATCCTAATGCAAACCTCAATTCAGCATCCCATACAATTCGAAGACACAGTGTCCACACACAACCTCTGTGTAATCCATCTGACCCAAATTTTCTACTCATTATAAATTATAAGATACATTTTGGTTCCTTGTCCATCATTAAATAAAAGAAATGCATACCTGACCTCTAACAGACTTAGTTCGAATAACTCTCAGTAATTAAGTACGATTACGGAGTGTGAATGATCATAATATTTCACAGTGTGTACCCACTTCAAGAATCACAGCAGAAGCAAACATGTGGAGTATTTTTTGTGTCAAGTGTCACTTCCTATTTCAATTGCTTACGAAAAATGCAGCCTAATAATTGTTAATGGTCTAAACCTAGTATTGGTATGTCATGTCGTTAGCTTCCTTCCTATTAGCATAAATTTATACAGCTTCCATAAAACCTCAGCTCATGTGACTTCAACAAAGTTCCTGTACCAATGTCGTTCGTCGAATTATAGCAGTTCATTTTCTTATCTTAAAAATATAAGGCACTGAGCGTAAGCAAAACTTGCAATAGCGAGTAAATATACTAGTAGAGAACAGAAAGTCAACAAGTGTATGCAGCACAATTCTTACAACGAAGCTCTGCCAAGCGAACAATCTATAATTAATACAGTAGTGTGACCTAAACTCTATGTTCGTACACTGTACATCAGCATTGCTATATTCTAAATTGAAGAGTAGTTATGGCAACAAAACAGAAATGTGTAAATATGTAATCCATACGCATAGCAGTAAACATATATCTTACGTAATAAACAGGTCATTAGCATCATATCAGCATAAGCAATTAAATGTTCATGTGTCATCCTAATAAGTAAACATGAAGGCGCAAGCAGATAAATGACAAAGTACAACATACATACATAATCATAGTCAGCACAATTAATCAGATAACAATTATAATTTAAATAAATAAGCACAGCAGGCACATAATAGAAAAATATGACATCAGTGAAAAAGCATAGCAGCCAAGCGATGCATAATATACACAAGTTACAACCCAGTTCATTAATCAATAATTGTCAAAATCAGTAAATGTATGCAAGCATGTCGCTTCACAAGTAAATTCATAGAACATGAAATTAGCACAAAGTATGAATCACGTAATCGCGAGCAGCAAATTACGTCTAAAGTACGTACCTAAGTGGAAATATGTTACCTGAAAAATGAACTCAATTAACAGTTACCTTTTTTAGTTTATTAGTTTCTTCTTCGAAATTACATTCTTCCTGAAATTTTCTCGATAGCAGGTCGTCTTAACGTCGGACACGCACAGAATTTACCTGAAGTTCTTAAATACTTTATACAACCGTATCCTGCAAAATACTGAATGTTAATATCACAATTCAACAAGTCCTTATAGCTTTATACAGAATTTAGTCGGAGAAATTAGACTGTGTATTTGTTTACGTCTGTCAGTGCATTCGCACTGAGCGCTCGATCAGCTGTGGGCGCGTGACGTAGGAAGCTATTGTTCGCGGTCAACGACTGCCTTGTGCGGCGCGCAGACTTGACTGTTGCTTTGAGTATGTGCCGCCGCCAAAACACAGCGCGGTATCCTTGTACTCTCCGCATGTTTACATCTAGCTGTTGGTTTCTCAAAGTATGTCATTCCACAAAAATTTTTACGTTAGATATATGATGTATTCCTTTAGAGCGTCGTGATTTAAGAGTTTCTACTTCGACAGTGTTATCATGAATAATTTTGCGAATTCTATATGGACCGTTATAAAGCAGAAAAAATTTGCGACACAAGCCTTTTCCTTTGTGAGACAAACGGTGGGACTTAATTAATACCTTCTGACCAACTGACAAGAATTTTGAACGACCAGGACGCTTAGCTGATTTCTCTCTTCTAGCAGCCGCAGATGCAATATTTCGTAGAGCCAGGTTGACAACTTCAGAATGCCGCAGTTTCCGTGAAGGCGGAAAAGGAACGATTTCAGAAATGCGATTTGTTGGTACTTTATTTTTTAATATCAATAGAGGCGGTAAAGAAGTTGAGTCATTAGGAAGTTCATTCAGAATGTTTTGAAAAATATGAAGATACTGATCCCAAGTTCTGTGATTCTGATGACAATAAAGACGGCACAATTTATTGATTTCCTTCATCCATCTCTCTGAAGCGTTAGATTGAGGGTGAAAAAGTGAAATGAAGATTGGTTTAATTTTACGACGGTGTAAAGTACGAAGCCAAATTTTAGAACGAAACTGTGATCCATTATCTGATATAACCTTATCAACATGACCAACTTCTTTAAGAAAATGTTTGACGAAAGCATTAGATACTGAACGAGCTGTTGCTTTGCGTAACGGTGTAAAACACACATATTTTGATGTCAACTCCACTGCTACAAAAATGTACGCAAAACCATTAGTAGAACGAACCACTGGACCAAACAAATCGACTGCAGCCATCTCCTTTAATTTCGCTGGAATGATGGGAAACAACGGTGCTCTGTGAGAAATCGTTGGAGGCTTAGCCATTTGACATAATTTACATTTGGCAAGAACAGATCGAATACGTTTTTCCATATTACTGAAGTAGCAATTTTCTCGTAATTTATGAAAGCATTTTCGGGGACCAAAGTGTGCATAACTGAAATGCGTATACCAAATCAATTTATTGACCCACTCATCAGGAATACAAACTAACCAAATGGAGTTGTCGACCGATTTTCGTTTACAAAGAATGTCAATGCGAACTGAATAGCACCTAGTTTCTCTGGATCAGGAAGAATACCTTCAGTCGAAATAATGTGACCGATAAATTTCGCCTGAGAACGACCAAATTCAGATTTTTCCAAGTTTACTGTAATGCCAACTCTTGCAAAGATACGTAATAATGAGCCCAAAATTTTGTTGTGCTCACTCCAAGAACGTTTAACAATAAGAATGTCGTCAACATATGAAATAAATTTGTCACGAAGATAAACAGGTAACATTTCGTTTAGACGACGAATGAATGCTGCAGAAAATATAGTAAGTCCAAACGGTAAATTCCAAAGTCACTTTTGGGTAAAACAGTCATATCCGGTTATTGTTAACTTACTCACTAGATAGATTGATAGTCGAAGAGTTGTTTTTGACAGATGTAAAGAATAGTAAAAGAGTAGGCAGCGGTACAGAAAACTAAAAGAGAAATAGCACCACTACAGCTCGGGGCCCTATGCTCGCTACGGCACATATTCACTTAGAGTAGTGAATCCCCTGAGGACTTTAATAGCTGCACATAATTTCCAGTTTGTGACTTAATGGCAACTTTGGCGGAAGTGCGTACATAAATTGATCCAACCATGCACATGGATGTATGTCATTCTTAGAATTGCGGAAGATCTTAAATTTCCGGACAGTCAAAAAGTGTTTATAGTCAAAGTTTTCGCCTCGTGGCGACAAAGACCTACCGCGTCTGTCCCAGTCCGTATGTCGATTATTGTCAACTTCGCGCGCCTGGCGCTCTCTTGTTGCATCCCGTAAATGAAATAAATTATTTTCTTCATACCCTACTGCTAAACTAACACTTGTCAATTTATCTGAGATCATCTCAACTCTTTCCGATGAGTCACTTAATTGTCCTTTCTGTTTATTTATGTCTTCTGTAAATGTCGCGACTCGGGTTTCGGTGTTGTCACATTTAGTAGTTAACTGTTCACACTGTTGCGTTAAGTTATTTATTCTGTCATTTGGTACGGATTCCTCGGTTCCTTCAATTATTTCTTCCTTATCCTTAGCACGTTGTAAATTTAACTCTGAAAAATTCTGTACTATCACGCGATCTTTTTCTTCCTGTTCTCTGTCCTGTTCCTCTTGTCTAATTTCTGTTGAAATTAAGCTATTATTGTGAGCCTTCAAAATCGGTTGTACTTCTTCTCTAATTTCATGATTTGATTCGTCATTCGTATTTTTGAAACATGTCCCTATTCGTGAGCATAACCGTGTTGTCATTGCTTCCATCTCAGTTCTAATTGTTCCTATCTCTGTTTTTAATTCAGATCGTAACTGTGATCCCAAATTTAATATTGCACTCATCAACTGCTCCATAGTAACTGTTTCAAAATTATTTTCGCCCCTGACATTTCCCGCAAAACCAGTTTCCTTCGTCATAGCTGTAAAGCTATCTGTGTTCGATACTATTTCAGAATCTTCTATCGTTAATCTCGGATTCTGTGAATTTTCTGATTGAGAAAAATTTTGAAATGGTTCCGGACTATTTTCCCGACTTATTACATTGTTTTCAACTCCATCATCCACCATACTGTTTTCCTGTGTTGGTGAGTTCGCCATGTCAACAATTTCGTTATTCTCACTATTCATCATTTTCGCCTTTTTCATAGATCGCGTAATCATTTACAAAATATACGAAAGATTCGTCACTGTACGAAAATTACACACAATGACTCTTTATCTCCAACAATACTATTCACACTAGATGTCTCCCTCAAACACGATTAACGAACAATTGAAATAATTACACAAAATTGTCAAACGCGTATACAAGGCAATAAAAATTAAATTTTGAAAAATACCATTAGAAGAATGCCAATTACCAAATCTACACACTCAATACAGACTACAATCACTAAACTCAAAATTACTACAACAATACTACAGTCTACAATTTTCACAATCAGAAAAATTCCAAGGGACGATCCGAAGCAGCGGTCGCCATGTGCATGGGGGCTTATTTTAATATATATAATTGAAAATGATTTTAGTAGCTGTCTGTCCGATTACGTAAGTCTCGTAATCGGTTGGCCCTGACTAGAATTGTTACGCTATCTGACTGCAAAGAACAATGTAAGAAAATTTCAGTAAACACAGTTAATTAATTAAGTCCCCAGCAACTAAAAAACCTACAAAATCCAAGCACAAATGTAACTGTTCTGTATGTGGGAGTGTGACTCAACGTATGCATCTGGCACGGTTCTTTTCCAACAAGACAAGAATTTTTAAATACCAACTATACAGACGTGACAAAAGAAAATTAGAAAACTATAATTACGCAAGAAAACCAGAATTCCGCTCTAATCCAAGAACACAAGCCAGATGCTTTGTTGACTGAACCTGTAGTGACACATTATTTCAGATAGACAATTAATAAAAGAACATTATAAATTTTACCTTCATATATATTGACGAAATGCACTCATTACAATAACATCTGCTATCTCTCCCATCAAATAACTGCATAAGACATGGAACTATACTCTTTACTACAACATCTTGCTCCAACTTCACAACAACCACGAGCTCTCGACAAAACTGTCCTCTACGATCTCTTCACAAGCACTGACTGCCATGAACTCTAAACACACACTGACTTCTACAATCTCATAACAAGCACTGACTGCCACGAACTCTTAACACGCACTGTCCTCTACGATCTCTCAACACACACTGACTTCTACAATCTCATAACAAGCACTGTGGAGGCGGCTTAATAGTACTCTTTGGCGCACTCTCTGGCGCAGTGGCACAGTGTAGCCACCTTTCAATCCCTATGATATAATAAAACATGAGCACTTGTTGGAATGGGAATCATCAATTTCACAAGGTTTTGCACTAAAGAGTTTTGATGTATTTCCAAGTACCTGTAGGTAAACAGATGGTTACTTGGGTCTTCTTCTTTTTTGTGTGTTCTGACACTCGCAGAAACGGATATCCCTGACATCTACCAAATGTAAGTGGTTAGGATGAACTTATGGTTCATACGAATAAGTACCAAGATAGTTTTCAGCTTCCTTATAGGCTGAAAGTCTCTAAGACAGAAGAAGAACCTTCTAATTACTGGCTGGATCGCAGTGACGCCCACAGATGGAAATCTGAGGATGGTAGAACGACGTTCATCGCACATCCAGAACCATTGGAAATCTTCGCCAGCTTTGCGACTAAGTCTCCTAAGCCAGCCATACATGATCTGGAGCCCATTGGAACGAAATTCTCATGCCTTTTCGTTTATTTCTCAATGATTATAGTAAAATTTCAAATACCTGAATATTCATCTTACTGTTACACTGTAGTCTGAATAGAATAGAACACGCTTTTTGATTCCTAGACTACAGCAGGTTGTGGAGCCTCACATAAATACGTAATGTCAGAGCCTCTCGAATCGCTCCCGCTTCTGCAATAAAACATGAACAAAGTGGTGGCAAACGAAGTTCTTAGGAATACCTCAGCTGCGGGAGAAGTAATACGCATGTTTCTGCTCAAGTCTCTTGAAATTAAAAGCAACCACTATAAAAGTGAACAAAGTGCATCAGTAAAGTTTAAAGGAGGCAATGAAACTGTAACTCATTATGCCAGAGCAATTTTTCATCGTACTGTAAATAGTGACTACCGAGATTTTACATCTGATACCGGAATGGATTTCTAAGTTGGTCTGTGGATGTATCTGTTTGAACCTAACTGTAGATACTGTGCACTGAGCCTAATGCTTTCACTAGCAGAGGGAAAACACTCCTCATTTCCAATGCAGACATTGTGTGTGGAAGACACCCTCATTTGTCGCAGGAGCATGATTAATCTGTATTGGGCTGCTGCCATAACTGGCTATTAAAATATCTCTCGAAGTACTGACGTCGTCATGCAGCAGGGCTTCGACAACTTCTCCTAGTAAGACATTCCTGTAAGTTGATCGCATTTCTCCAAGGCCGTCAAGCCTGCACCCGAATTCTACTAAGTCAGACTGATGAAGTGCACCTTTCGCAGCGGTGTGGTACAGCGATCATTCTAATCGATGATGCAGCGGACGAAAACAGAGTTATAGTGGTCACACCGTCAAGTTCCAGCTGCAGGTCTCATTGCGTTAATACTGCTTCTTTTCGTGGTTACATAGTGGGCTGATGACAACTGTAGAAAATTTCTTAGTCAAACTGTTAGGTCGTTGGCAGTCATACAGTCATTGAAGGTGTAAATGGCTCTGCCTGACATTAGGCATAGAGATTTGGTCTTTATGTGTAGAAGAAAAGCGATAAATCGTTTTTAATGTACACACGAGATATGAAGAACATCATTACACCAGAGGTTAAATCTCTCCAGTATGCAAATAAGAGTAGTGCGCTGATCTGAGAGTTTAGGGAGTCCTCTTGAGTTTGTATGAGTAATTTTTTTTTTATTCTTACACTCTTGGTACTGCGCTTTGGAAAGATCTGAACATAAAACAAAATAAGTCTTTCAAGAGCTCTTTTAGTAAACGCCGACAAGCCGACAACGGGATAGGTATGTAGGAAGTTGGACTTCCAGGCATCGATTTAGATTAGGGAACTGGAACCATTATTTGAACTGTTCAGGGAGGTAGCAGACTCTAATTCAGATGTCGATAAGGTTCGTAGAAAAGTCGTGAAGGGACGATTCGTTGCGAGAGAGAGCACGAGACAGTGAGTATAATACATTCCGAGGACTGAATTCGTAGAGGACTTCCGTATATAATTTATCTCTTTCATCTGAGACGGAGGTCTTAGGAAATGATCATATGCGACGACTGCTGGGGGAATTTATCCAGTTAAGAGGTTTTCACAATTTTTAAAAATGTTAGCTCGAGCATTTACATCCCAGTTTCACGGGTAATCTCCCACAGATGAGAAGATTTTACCCTTCTTACGTTCCAGACGACGTTCGGCAGTCACTGGTGAGTATTCCGTATTCCACCGTACCGCGGAGCTCTTAACATGTAACTAAGTTAAATGTCGCTTTTGATACTACAAGTCTTTCGCGTATAATACTCTAAAGAATGTGTAGTAAGACACACTGAGCCGGTCTCTGGTAAACTTACTTCAGCAACTGTAATATTACTTTTTGAAAAAGTGCCAGTTTTTGTTATTTATGTTCCAATCGCTTTTAGGAAACAATTCCACGTCTCTTGTTGTCGCTTCCATCGTCCAAATAACAGGAAAAGTTACCTTTTCCTGATTTTTGACGAAATATCGACCGAGTACAAATATTCACTTTTGGTGGCAGGAATTACGTGAGCCCCTCTTGTGGCGAGAGACTCCAGGACAGGAGAGCCGTCGTTGAGGACTGTGTGGTGACTGACTTCCATTACATCAGGTGAGCTCTGTCCTGAGTCTCTTGTACACGAATTTCCGTAAACAGAGGTGTGAGCGCTGAAATTCCCGCAGAGCACCAGCAGTTGCTCATATTGGAACAACATTACTTTTCACTCTTACTTCACCTATGTCAGTACTCGGGTTTTAAAAACCGGCTAACGGGGTAGATAATACAGAACATAATTTAATTCGTGCTACCGATATCTGCAGTCCTGCGGTAGGGGAACTAATGTGTATATCCGAGAAAGTAATTCCTGCCGCAGCAGGACAGCGGCACCCCCTTTAGAGTCGAGTCTGCCTGACCTAATAACAAAGTACCTTCTACAGGTGATATGCCTATTTAGTTTGGATCACGTCTCGGAAATCGAAGCAGCACACACATTTTTTAGATGGATTTCTAGTAGCAGGCTGTCTCTGTTGTCTACGGCTGACCGAATATGCCACTGAAGGATCATGAAAATTATGATTGGAAATAATGCTTAGAGTTAAAATTCTTACGCCTCTCGTGTCTAACTCTGCTCGGATAAGGAAATATACCTCACTTGTTAATATGAAACTCCAGATATTATCTCGCAGTTAACTGCAGCTGCCATTCGTCGTGGACGTCCTGAACACTGACACACTGTGTTACGGCTTGGTAATATGGAATTCCAGTTCGCCTGGGATAAATGAAGCAGGAGGATGCTGAGTGAGTCTCCATTGTATCTCATAGCTCCTCACTTGATGTAACGTAAAACTAATTCGAAAACATATGCATACCCGCACTGTTCGATATTGCACTTCACCACAGTCCCACTGAACGTGAAGCATTGATCGGAGTATACAATTCATTTTTTCTCAACGTTTGGAATAAATACGTCTATTAACGCAGATTTTACAGTTTCAAGAGATTATTCCAACAAACTGAGGCAAGGGTCAAATCGTTGTCAGAGCCAGTCCACAAAAAAAACCTCAACTCTCTGATCGCTATGTAGTCCACGTTTGAGGCGGCGTCATGGTTGTCTCAATGTATAGGCACTGGTTTACGCGTATAGTGATTTTGTTTTGGCTTCTTAGGTGCTACGCAGCATCCTGTGCTGTTCGTGTCTTCCCTGCAGGAAGAAAACGAAGAAAACGCATAAAACGGAGAAAACGAAGGAAGCGACACCTTATGTGGAGCGCTACACAAGTAGAAAAGAGTGGAAGAAAGACCTTGATGCTGGAATAATGGATCTGAACATGGTGAGCAACTCCAAGACGTATCAAAAACGGCACAGCGATGTTAAAGCATTGCTGAAATTAGTAACAATGCTGACTCTAGTAGCAAAATCTGTTCTTTTAACTTCCCAGTTTTTTTCAATATTCCAACTATTTGTTTTAGTTTTCTGGTTTATATTAAATCTTAAATTAGACCTTACAAACATACACTCATTTTCGGTGTCTACGTCTAATTCTGGAGAACTGTTGTTAGACTTTATTTGATATCTTTACGGTCTCAACGTTAATATAAAATCGATGAGATGGCTGTCATTATCACATTGACTTTACAGGTGCAGTTTTTTATTTTATGCACTTCAAAGATTATGATTGTTGTATCATGTTATGTTCATCTGAACACTCAAGGAGACGCTCTCCTTTATCGTTGGTGGTTCACTGTCCAAATCTCTTTGCCCTCAGCCATCCACGATCACTTCCCATGAACAGTCTCAGATCTCACTTTAAGATAATTTTACGTCTTTATGCAGCAACTATACTTTCATAGCTAATGAACATATATTTAAATGGGAAGCGTAGTATTATATAGTCGAAATATTTGTCTTATAACAGGACAAATACTAACAATTAAATAAATCCGTATAAATCAAGTAGTGGGTGTATTATTAATAACTGCAAATCATACAATGTCTGTTCGCTTTCATTATTAATTTCTACAGCAGTATTATCATAAACATACGTTTTAAACGGATTTTGTTTTGTATATATTTGGCTTCAGTTGCCCATGAACTTTGCTTCATACGGGCTTTACACGTACACTGATCAGACAGAACATATGACGACCTACCTAATAGCCGGTGTGTCTACCTTTGGCACGGATAACAGCGCTGTCACGTCGTGGCAAGGAAGCAGTGACACCTTGATAGGTCGCTGGAGTTACTTGGCACCACATCTCCACACACAGGTCACCCGATTCCCGTAAATTCAGGAAAGGGGAGCAATAAGCTCTGAAGCTACGTTCGGTCACATCCCGCGTGTGTTCGGTAGGGTACAGATCTGGCGGCTTGGGGTGTTCGTCAAACCACTCCACCACACTCCTGGTCTCGTGACATGGTGCATTATCTTGCTGAAAATCCCACAGCTGTAAGGGAACGTAATCGTCATAATGGGATGTACTTGGTCTGCAAACAGTGTACTCCCTGCCGTTACGGTGCCTTGAACAAGCTAAACTGGACCCACGGATGCTCACGTGAATGTTCTCCAGAGCATAATGGAGTCGCCGCCATCTTGTCTCCATCCCGCAGTACAGGTGTCAAGGCGCTGTTAACCTGGAAGACGATGGACTGGCGCCCTCCCATCGGCATTATGAAGAAGGTGTTGGAATTCATCAGACCGTGAAACGCTCTGCCACTGTGCCCACTCCTGTGTCGATGGTCACGTTGCCGACGTCAGGTGCTAACATTGGCACACGCGTGCGTCGACGGGTGTGCAGGCCATTCGTTAGGAGTGTTCGGTGCTCTGTGTACTCAGATACACTTGTACTCTGCGCAGCCTTAAAGTCTGATCTTAGTTTCGTCACAGTTCGCCACCTACCACGGTTTTGCAGTCTGACTTCTGTAATTAGGTGTTGCCGCCCAACCCCACGACGTGAGGACATGGTATTACCTTGGTTTCGCTGCATCTTGAAGTCATCCACCACGGCACTTCTCGAAAACTCAGTAAGTCGTGCAGCTCCCGGCACGGTCATGCCGGGCCTCTGGGCCACCACAGTCTGACCTCAGCCCAGCGTAGATAGACCGCGCGCCTTCCCTGTTCTACAAACGAACAACATTGTCACTGATAGTACATGCACAAGCGTGTGTCAGACCAGCAGTCATTCCTTGCCGTGTGACGTCGCTATTGCCTGGACGTGTTTATATGTATAGTAGGTCTGTGGTCATAATGTTCTGTCTGATCAGTGCATGTGACTTCTGCTGTGGTAAGATCTATATAAAACCGTCACCTACGCAATACCATAACTCCATGATATTTTTAGGTCATCAGACTCTCTGCTTTTTCATATTGCTTCCTTCGGTAATATTATTGTCCGCTTATTTTATTGTATGCTTTACATACACCCACACTTGTCCACTCCATATGCCTTTTAAAGATTGAACTACACAACTTTCTTTTCGCAAGAATGGAGTCATACTAACTCATCAGAATTTCTGGTCGCTCTGCGCCACGTAAGTCTATTATAATATTTTCGTTCTATGTCCACCCGTTTATCTACTGTCATTGCTCTCTTAAAATTAACTTTTAAAGAACAACGTATTTGACCTGTGCGAATTATGATTTGCTTATTTTAGTGCGATAATAGTTTAGTTTTGAGAGCCAGTTGCCGTTTCTTATATATTTATTGGCTGAGTACACGGGGGCGCCCGAGTATTTATTTCTCCCAGTTTACTATTAGAAAGGAAGAAATACACACGTTTTCTGTCTCCTCTCTTCCATCTGCTAACTCACACGCTCTCCCTCTCCCATTGACCACTTCGTCACCATCTCCCTCATGCACACTTCCCGAACGCCCCTTCCCTCTGTCTGTCTACTTCTACCACTTCTCTCTGCCCATCTCCTCTTTCCACCTCTCTCTGCCCATTTACTAGCTCGGTCTTGCTCCATTCACTCCCACACTATGTTCATGTACGCCTCCCCCTTTCTCTCTGTTCATCTTTTTCTCACAATATCTCCTGTCCAGTGCGCCTGTCTCTCTTCTCTCACTTCCATCTCTTCTTCCTCTCACTCTGTCGGTCTCCTCTGCCATGTCTCGATGCCCACCTCTTCCTTTCCCTCTCCGACTGTCTCCTCGTCGCTCCTCTCTCTTACACCGCCTGGGACACATTCTGACACACACAGAAAAGCAGCAGTGTAACCCATAACACGCGAATAACCATACCCAATGCTTTCAGTATTTGACCTGAGAATGAGACACTCAGTGTCTTGCAAATTTCTCTCGTTGACAACTCCAGCAAATGAAGAAATGAAATTAGTTTGCCGTTTCTACAGTTTCGCTGTTCGCACAGCATCAAGTTTTAATTTATTACTTCTGTACTACTGTGTACGAGACACCTCTTTGCAGGCTGTATTCACAATACCACAGAGTCTACCATCGTTGTACCACATATAATTGAGGAGGCATGATATCAAAGACTAAGAAGCGTGAAATACTGACACATCATGCATGACTTATTGATCTATTTGTCCTTTACTACCAACTCCATTCGCAACACTTGTCACAGACGTGTCCACAAATCCCGTAGAGCGTACTTAGAAAATTATTTATTTGTATGTCATACATAATTCAGGAGATTTGATGTCATAAATAGTGAGCTGTGTGGAAATGAATCTGCAGGACGAACTTCGTTAGAGATACAGGTAAAATACATCTACAGATACACGTTAAATACAGAGTCCGCAAGAAAAATTTATACACACTTTAAGAAACGAAAAGTATTACTTATGTCTTATTTTACATTTAATAGCTATCACACATGTTTTACAACCTACAGTTTCGCACATTGTTACTTTAATTGTTCAAAATGTTACCGTTGGCGGCTATACACATTACAGAACGACGAGCGGCCGCTGCAACTACATCAGTCAATGTTACAGTGGAGATCGCTCCACACGTCGCTGTAATGTCCTGGCGAAGTTCCTCCAGCGTGCGTGGCTTACGTCGATAGGCGTTATTTTTCACAGTTCCCCACAAGTAAAAGTCCATAGGTGTTGGCGCATTGAGTTCTCTCCACGGTCGCCAGGTCTGTCTTCTTCTAATCCAGTGTTCCAGAAAATTATCACCCAGGAAAGCTCGTGTGGCCAGGTGGTAGTGTGGTGGCGCCCCGTCCTGTTGGTAGAAGACCTCTTCATCAGCTCCATAAAGAGCACATATACCTAGCAAAACTTATGTGTGTAAAATTTCCAGGTGCGTTTCTCCAGTGACAGTAACATCAGAGAAAGAGAGTTCTACCAAGCCCCTGGTTGATAGTCCACACCACAAATGGACGCCAATTAGTTTGAGTGCTTTATCCACGTAAAACATGCGGATTTTCCGGTGTCCTGCACACACTGTCATGCAGATTCTCAGTTCCATTAAGTTTAAATGGCGTGTAATCACTGCACACTACCTTCGTCACAAATTGTTCGTCATCCGTTACCATTTGCTGATACCATTCGCAAAATTGCATTCGTCATAAATCGCGTTCAGTAATCGTGGAACGTAAACTTTCACCTTTGCAGCTCTCAGGATTCTTCGTACACTTGTACTGCTAACCCTCACTTCACCTGCACATTGCGTAGCAGACTGCTGAGTAGAATTTACAAAATAATTTCCAACACGAGTGCCGACGATGCAGGACTTGTAGCTGTACGCTGTTTTCCTGATCATCGTTTATGAATATCACAAATCGTTTTCCATGCAATTCCAACTTGTCAATGATCCATTTAATTGTTAGGCGGGTTGGCGGTTCCCTTTTCCAACTCCCGCCTGCACTGACGTTGCACTCCAACGGCATTATCAAACCTGAAGAATCACTTCAATATACATTTTCGTTGCTAGAATGTCAAGCGTGCTCCGGCCATCTCGTTTTCTCAATTCCAACACAAAAGTACTAACACCTCTTGAGCCAAAGATCCTACTACAACACACTCGTAATTCAAATCGAACGACAGTATCGATATCTCGATAGAATCTGACAAAGAGTGTATACATTTTTCTGGCGCACTCTGTATTTCAAATAAATGTGAAACATACTTGTCATGCCCACATACTGTCAAAGACACTGCAAAAATCTCATCCTATATGTTTAAGATATTTGGTACACATATTCGTTACGATCTGGGAAAAACATATTGTGAGATGAGAATCACAAGCCTCCTATACTTGTGGGAGTGATAACACGGACAGACTAGGGGAAAGGAGGACGTGGATAAACAGTGAAGGAAAAGGAGGAGATCGAAACAGATAGTGAGAGGAGGTGACAGACAAAGAGTGGTGGAGGACGAAATGGACAGAGAAAATGGAGAGGAGGAGCTGGACAGCGAATGGAAAGAGGAAGAGAATGACTTTGACAGGGAGAGAAGAAAGGGCGGGGAAAGGGGAGAAGAAGATGGACAGAGAGAGGGGCAGCCATAAATGGATTGAACAGGGGAAGAGGAGGAGACGACCAAACAGAAAGGAGGAGGGAAGGAAGGGAAGAAGGAGTAAGAGGGAGGGGGTACGAGGAAGTGGAAGTACAGGGGGAAGCAAGAGATCGACACAAGGGAAAGGAGTGCATAGATAGAGGGGGAGCACAGAGAAAGGATGAGCAGATGGAAGAAGAGAATGGTTAAAATGGGTCTGAGCACTATGGGACTTCACATCTGAGGTCATCAGTCCCCTAGAACTTAGAACAACTTAAACCTGTCTAACCTAAGGACATCACACACATCCATGTCCGAGGTAGGATTCGAACCCTGCGATCGCAGCAATCGCGCAGTTCCAGACTGAAGCGCCTAGAACCGCTCGGCCACAGCGGCCGGCGCAAGGACAGACTAGTGAGAAGTAGAAAGATGGAGAGAGTGGTGGGAGGAGACAGACAGAGTGAAGGGCACGAAGAGATGGACAGAGAGTTTTGAGTACACAACGTTTAGCGAATAATGCGTCCAAGAAAGTGACAGCTAGACGAACGTTGATCGTAAAAGGAAGGAGAGTGCTTCTGTGATTCCATATGCTTCGTTACAAGTCCCCTATATTCTTTCTCTCGAATCCGTTATGGAGGGTAATTCCGATTACCTTAATAATAATAGCCCAAGTGACACGTTGAGACAAGTGTGATCCGGTAAGCACATTGTTTATTTACACAGTTTGTATGAAAACGTAGCGAACATGAACTGTATAGGATAAATCGTGAAAAATATTGCTGCGCTTCATTAGAGAGGACCAGAGGTGGCGAATGTTTCACGGTACATTTTCTTGTCAAGATATTGTGTGGACCAAACGGCATCCTACACATATTACACATAATCAGAAACTGAATCTAAGTAAAGGCACCATGATATGAACATGTTAGTGTCTGATGGCGAACTGTAACCAGAATTGTGGAATTTTGTTTTTCGTCTCACGACAGCAGTAAGCTCCTTCGAGGGTGAATTCTTTAATGAACGAATAGGACATTGGGTGAATTACTTTCTGTCTCAGGTTAAGCCAGACATCATTGACGACCCTGAAATCTGCTGAAGGCGTTGCTTGCAGTAGTAGTTATTTTATCACTGTTTGAGCTGAGATTAACGATAGAAGTGTGATTCAAGAATGGAGACAGACAGGAAATGTTTTAGACCATATGCTCTTTCCTAGCCACACATATCACATAGTGTGTTGGAAATCTCGACCCACGACATCTGAAGATAGCGAACCAGTACAATAAAAAGTTTGTCGGCTTATTTCCCTGATGAAAGCCTTACCTATGTCTCAGACAAGCATTCTGAGTTACCAGTTTCAACATAAAAAGCGTAAACCGTGCAAAAGAGTCACTGTTTCGGAATTGTCATGCTCTACTCAAAGGCAATAGACAGGATATTTCGTCACAAAAAGAACACTGACTTTGTCGGTCAATACGTATCCCCAAATAGTCTTGTGCTATAACCATAATATCATCGTCAATGCGTCAGCATAAGTGCTGTTAAGGAGCCGTAGCACGAGTGACAGTTAAGATTACTCCCTTAAAGAATACCAGTGGTGCATGGTAGAACACTGATTATTGGAAACCCTGTGGAAATCGAAAATATTACGGATTGATGGCCCCTGGGTCCGATCTAATGGCTAATTGTTCGTCTGGTTTGCATATGAACGCTCCTTGCATTCATTAGTAGGGAAAATTTGATTGAAAGCATTGGCGCTTACGAATGCTTGCTTGTTTTTCCATTTGATAACACTGCTACATTATTCGTTGGAGAAATACGGCCTTTGCTGCATCAAGGCGGAGGTTCTGGAACTATAAACATACAAGAACAATTGCCAATGAAACTTAGATGTTACCAAAAAACTGGAAACCATTGAGGCCATTGAAAGATATTCTGCAACGGTAGATCAAGTATGTTTACTTAGGGAGGTACCTAAACGAAACAGTTGCCCTATAATAAAACAATAATTAAAAAGAATAACGATGTACATAAGGAGTAATATTATGGGTGTGAATTATTAAAGAAAAAAAGATATAGTAACTTTAGAGCAACTATACAATTTCAGAAACTATTACACCGTGAGATGAATCTGAATTATTACATGTAGCTAAATTTATTCCATCTAATAATTTATCAGGACACCTAATTTATATGATATTAACAAGGTATTACATTAATTAATTTAATTCAGTAGATGATGTAGGCAGTATTATTAGCATAACTTTACATTTTCGTTTCCAAGTTTCATGTTTGTATTTGCATGCAAAATTTACTATGTACTTAGTGTTCACATCTATGCATACACATGTACTGCTGTAATTAGTAAACAAAACATCATCATATACACACCCTGGGCCGAAGTTAATCAATTATGGTTATGGAACATGAGTTTTTTGACTGGTTCCATTCTTCTTCATGGGCTAATATTTTTATATCAGTAAGTTTACCACATTGCAGTGGCAAAATCTGCTTAATATCTTCTACAGTTAGCACCTACACAAAAGTTTTGGTTTCAAGTGGCCGTTAACCAGTTCAGGATTTCTTAGCAGCAGTCCCATTAACCTGCGTCCAATCCTGTTGAGCATGTTCCATTAAAGGCTTACTCCACCTTTTCACTCTTGTACCTCTCATTTCTCTACTTTATTTGATTACCTAATTTATAACCACTCCCTATAACACTATTTAACACATTCTTCAGACTTTACACTTACGAACTGCTTATGTGACATAAAATGTATTCAAGTGTGGTAAGTCGAATCTCTAGAGTATTCCTATGTGTTAGATATATCCAACACTACATGAGTCAGTAATAGCAAAAACAAAACACCCACAGTTTATGGAGTACGGACGCTTCAGAGAGAGAGAAGGGAGCCAGAATATCCGTCCATCTTCGAGATCTTTCCCTGTCAACCGACTCCAGGACCTGCCCCTCGCATCAAGAACGAAGAGAATAGTAAGGACGATTCTCGGAAGGACGGACGTGCAGAGGTGAGCAAACATCAGTACTACCGGGTATACATCGCAGAATCAGTCACTCTCCCAGACAGCTCTCTCATTTTTACACGTGGGACTAGGTAAGGAACTCAATTTGTTGTAATCCATTAATACAAAATAGCAGTGGTTGCAATATCCTAAAATAAATGTAACATACAACGGAATGATATTGCTCTGGAAAGTAAACTTCCGTTGTAAAATTACAAGGATACGGAATATACCACTCGTTTGAAACACAAGCTAAAAACGCATGTTAACAGTCGATTCAGTCTTACATGGTTTCCCATGTGCATTCGACGTGCTACCTCAAGTGTCCAGTACACGATGTACGACCATACGGAGTGTTAGCTTCAGTACCTGTTCATGAAACTAAGTGCTGCTACGAACTGCAGTGGTCATATGTTGTCGGTAATAAGAGGCACAAATCCGACTTCAACTTGTATTCAGTAGCTGTAGGAGAAACAGACACGATACCAATGCGACGTAATATGGTTTACGGTTCCAGTGCTTGTGGCCCCCATCAATGCGACATGCAGAATAAGGTTTTGAAACATGAAGAATAGTTAATAAGAATATAAGTAACCAGACCAAACCACACGAAGATATAAAAGAGTTGTATAGTGTGAGGGGCTCTTAAACAAAAGGTAACGATGTTGTCGTAATCTCTTTGTTTAGTCTTCCAGGATGTGAATCCGGGATAGACTAGGCGGCGTCATAGAGCTTTACACGTATATTCACGTAACGATCAGAGGATCAAGTGAGAGAAATTAAGGTCGTAACAGAGAGTATTATAAAAATAAATGTAGGTTCTCGCTAGAAAATTTTCTTCTTTACAATTGCCTGCATATTTTACTATGTTCTTGCTGTACGTATACTTCTGCTCTACTGTCGCAATTAGTGAACAAAGATGCATTACAAACGTTATTCACAAAACGGATCACAGACAATGTCTATGTTTTTCGAGTCATATATCTATTGACTTGTTTCAGCTTTCTTCATATGTCGCAATTTTTGCGCGGACAACAATCTGGTGTTTATAGACTTTGCACACCCTCACATTCTTCCCCTTTCAGGTGCGGGGTTCATTATTCCTACATGCGTTATCATTATTCGTGTCAACCAACCTTTATTTTGTTAAGTGTGTCCCATTAAAACATTCTGTACCCTTTTCATTCGCGTGCCTCTCAGTTCCCTATCTCTATTTGATATATTATTTTTTGACAAACGCCTATAGCATCACATTTCGCATTCGTTATTAGACACAATTGTAGTCTGCTAACTTAATATACCATCTGTTTAACAAAGCTAAGTCAATTGCCTAAAGTTTCCTTCTGTTAGACATATGGCATCGTAGCTGAATAAGCGATAGTAAAACCAAACGATCTACAGGGCCATGCTGTTGGGCGCGTCAAGAAGAGAAAGACAGCCGAAGAAATACCACCGTCTGATGACCGCGAGCGCAAACACACTGAACAGCGTCGCCGTCGCCGCTAGAGACGTGAGAATAAACTGGTCGCCGCGCCGCAGGAGGGCCCTGCTGGGGTAAGTCAGCGTCATTACTGCCGTGGAGAGCAGGCAGGGAGAGGCAGACAGACAGGTTGAGAGCTGAGAAACAACAGGAACTTCTTAAACTGCACTCATTGCAGAATCAGCCATTGCCAGATCATGTCTATCGAGAATTTCCGATGCTCCAGACATGCCTCCTCGACTATAAATTCCGGAAGGATAGTTTAAGGGATTAACTTTATTACAATCAAATTATAGATTGGTTACAAGATAATGATGTAAATCTTGGGTCGTACGGATAGTTATTATTGTGGGACAGTAAGGCCCGGTGTAAAATATTCACGGGTTACGATTATAGCACTCGTGTGAAACACAGCAGCTTCAAACAGCTTCATGAGCGCAAATTACAGATCTGCAGCTGTGCGAGTCACAACTGGCCAGTGAATACTGCCAGCCGGAGACACATCCGTCCATCAGTATCGCAGATTTGAGGTAATAATGTAGGACTAGCGAACGGCATCTAGTGTCGACGAATTCATTATAGATGTAGTTCGAAGTGTGGAATGACGGGGAATGAAACCGTTTGACTCATTTTAAACGCAAGTATGCCGATAACCGTTTTATGTGGTTTATGTAAACACGGAGAATCGCAATCCGATTGGCCGACTTGAATTTCACTGAGCACAAATACTGGCGCCAGGACCTATGACATCAAAGATAAAACTGCCATGTACGTAAAGATATAGGTATAAGTGATATTAGCCCAGACTGTTAACGGAACTGAACACTTCAGTAGGATACCCTCGTACGAAACCACAAGCTGAATACCAATACCATCAGTGGCACTTATGAGACAGTAGGGAACCAATGAAGCACTCGGAATCAGTTGCAACAGTTCGGCGATTTATGCCCGCAAGAAAGTGATGACTCATCTAACGTACATGGTACAAGCGAAGTGACTGATTAACTTCGAATAATTCTTACCAAGTTTTCTGCTACGTTAAGGCAGACTTCGAATACATTCCAACTGTATTAATGATATCCTCTGTGACTGACACAAATGGCATACCGAGAATAACTCAACTTTCTTAAAACAGACCTGACACATGAAGAGCATCAGTAGAGTCTTTTCTGGTTTATTAAAATTCCATCAATAATTGTTCACGTGATGAGATAAGCGTAAGTTTGCAACTACTTAACTTAGCCAAACTATTTAAGTGAAATAGTAGTAATAACAGCACACACGACGTCAATGGCACAACTCGCAAACATGTGTTGCAGCCTCTCACTGGAGTGAATCAGAGGTGGCCCAGGAGCCTTGGTGCAGGTTCTGATAGGATTACTCCGAAGACGAAACCAGATGTTATCCCATCTGCGTGTCCACTTCGTCTGCGATCAGCTTAATAACTGAAGTTTTTGCACGTAAAGATACTAATTAAGAGCAAGGACAATGTACACAGATATAAAGGGCTCTTATTTGAGAGGTGTGAACTGATAAAATTGTGCTGCGTTAATAATCTTAAAGCAGATATAGGGGCTCTGATACTATACAGTAACAGCGCGAAAATCTGCTACGTATCACTAAATCCTTTCAGTATAACGAGTAATGTTTTATCAGGGCAACTGACATATAGGTAATTAATAACTCCGCGTGATCCACTTTTAATTGAACGTAACACTTTTCTTTGGCACAAGATTGTGCATATTAATGTAAAAATAAATTCCGTTTTCGTTAGGAAGCTCCCTTTGTGAGGTTACGACGAAGGCATCGACATACCTCTGTGGAAGTCAGAAGTATCTGTACCGAGTGACCTTACCGATTAACAAATCGCTTTCTATAGGATCACAGGAGTTTAGTTACAGGTATTGGGCAAGGCCAAAATTAATAAATTGAATTTATTTAACAAATTTTGGTCCTAGCGGTGCTATAAGGGGTTTTATGATACTACTGAATGAAACAGTGGTCACTATAGGGCTGTATATATTACACTTCGGTACAGACGTCATGTTAAACATATGCACACACGAACAGAAAACTATTATGTTCATTCATTACACTAATGGCCATTAAAATTGCTACACCACGAAGGTGACGTGCTACAGACGCGAAACTTAACCGACAGGAAGAAGATGCTGTGATATGCAAATGATTAGCTTTACAGAGCATTCACACAAGGTTGGCGCCGGTGGCGAAACCTACAGCGTGCTGACATGAGGAAAGTTTCCAACCGATTTCTCTCACACAAACAGCAGTTGACCGCCGTTGCCTGGTGAAACGTTGTTGTGATTCCTCGTGTAAGGAGGAGAAATGCGTACCATCACGTTTCCGACTTTGATAAAGGTCGGATTGTAGCCTAGCACGATTGCGGTTTATCGTATCGCGACATTGCTGCTCGCGTTGGTCGAGATTCAATGACTGTTAGCAGAATATGGAATCGGTGGGTTCAGGAGGGTAATACGGAACGCCGTGCTGGATCCCAACGGCCTCGTATCACTAGCCGTCGAGATGACAGGCATCTTATCCGCATAGCTGTAACGGTTGTGGAGCCACGTCACGATCCCTGAGTCAACAGATAGGGACGTTTCCAAGACAACAACCATCTGCACGAACAGTTCGACGACGTTTGCAGCAGCATGGACTATCAGCTCGGAGACCATGCTTGCGGATACCCTTGACGCTGCATCACAGACTGGGGCGCCTGCGATGGTGTACTCAACGACGAACCTGGGTGCACGAATGGCAAAACCTCTTTTTTTCGGATGAATCCAGGTTCTGTTTACAGCATCATGATGGCCGCATCCGTGTTTGGCGACATCGCGGTGAACGCACATTGGAAGCGTGTATTCGTCATCGCCATACTGGCGTATCACCAGGCGTGATGGTATGGTGTTCCATTGGTTACACGTCTCGATCACCTCTTGTTCGCATTGACGGCACTTTGAACAGTGGACGCTACATTTCAGATGTGTTACGACCCGTGGCTCTACCCTTCATTCGATCCCTGCGAAACCCTACATTTCAGCAGGATAATGCACGACCCCATGTTGCAGGTCCCGTACGGGCCTTTCTGGATACAGAAAATGTTCGACTGCTGCCCCGGCCAGCACATTCTCCAGATCTGTCACCAATTGAAAACGTCTGGTCAATGGTGGCCGAGCAACTGGCTCGTCACAATACGCCAGTCACTACTCTTGATGAACTGTGGTAATGTGTTAGAGCAGCATGGGCAGCTGTACCCGTACGCGCCATCCAATCTCTGTTTGACTCAATGCCCAGGCGTATTAAGACCGTTATTACGGCCAGAGGTGGTTGTTCAGAGTACTGATTTCTCAGGATCTATGCACCCAAATTGCGTGAAAATGAAATCACATGTCAGTTCTAGTATAATATATTTGTCCAATGAATACCCGTTTATCATCTGCATTTCTTCTTGGTGTAGCAATTTTAATGGCCAGTAAGGTATTAACTTACTTTATACTGTAACTAAAATACCCATACCTTTGCAATGATCGGTTAATTAGTTTGGGAAAACAACCACGTTCGCAGTAGTTCCACAGTGCTTCCCGAATATTAATCATATATGAAAGAAGTACAGAAATACTCGTGCCTGCACCCATTGTCTTAACTGAGTACATGCTGTGTTCGAGATTACCAGTAAACTCAACAGGACGGAGGAAGCCGTAATGTCAGTCGGAAATCGTTACATAGATCCTGCAGCTTAGTTAGCGAACGCCGCTGTCGCTCACCATACTTAGCGTTACCTGTGGCTGCAGGACTCTCACTCATCTGACCTGTACTGAAGACTGCTCTGCCTGAGAGCCGAAACTCTGTGTGCCTCTCTCAACTGATGTGTCCGCTGGTGAGTCAATGATGGAAGTTTGTTCTACAGAGCTCTGCCAATAAGTATCAGAAATTTTATTTACTTTTGGGAGTGTGCGTTCAGCCAATCAGGCGTTCTCCATGTAGACACAAGTGAGTTCTGTTCTTCCACTCCAGAATTTTGTTGACTGTGCCAAGAAACGTGCGAGCACTGACACAGGATAATGCAAATAAATTTCAGTTAGCTTCGCAGCAGCCTGTCATCTCAGGGAGCCGTGTTGTTGAGCACATAAGATCCAGATGGTCTTTCGTCCCACTCCAGCCTTACCTTTTCACCGTTGTGGACCCTAGCAGTTCCCATAACGTGGGAACACAACCTGTAGCTGCTACCTCACAATATGCCCCCTCTGCGCCAGTGGAAAAGCCAAGTTAAAACGTACAGATCAGCTTTCCATCGTTTCGGATGCAGACACGGACAGTGCCTCTGCCGTGGAGCTCACGCCACGTGCTCTGTACTGTGACCTGACACCGACACACGCTCCCTTCTTCTGGTGGTCTGCGCTCAACACGCAGTCTGTAGGATTCCCCGCTACTCATTTAAACAATCGCCCGGATTCAGGAAATAATATGGAAATCTAGTGTTAGATACGAAGATCACTGACTTCAGTTTCAACAAAAGCTCTTATTTCTTGCTGGGAATTGATTTAGATTCGTTGGGTTAGTGAAGTTAACGGAGTTTGACTATGGCACCAGACAGAGTTTACGAAAACGTTTGCACAACACCCTGATTTGGGATACATGCTTACTTTACTGTGTATTTGGCATACATGAGTTTGTGCTGTACTGTGGTAAGTAGTAAAGAAAAAACCTTCACGAACGTTACCTACAAAACAGGCCACGAAAAATGTCTCATGTGGTTAGATCTATCACTTAAGAGGCTGGTTTCATTCTTCTGTGGGAGCTAAACTCATTATGTCAAATGGTTCAAATGGCTCTGAGCACTATGAGACTTATCATCTGAGGTCATTAGTCCCCTAGAACTTAGAACTACTTAAACCTAATTAACCTAAGGACATCACATCATCCATGCCCGGGGAAGGATTCGAACCTGCGGTCGTAGCGGTCGCGCGGTTCCAGACTGAAGCGCCTACAACCGCTCGACGACGGCGGCCGGCTCTTTATGTCTTCTCGCACATTATGCACTGCTTCGGTAGTAAATTGTTTCTTATATTCCAATCTAGGCACATCGTCTCAGCGTTTCCTATCAAGTGCCTGCGTAACTAGAAATAGTCGTGTCGACATACCACTAACCATCGACCTTTCATTCTTGTATCGCACAGTTCTATACCTTATTTAATAACTCAGTTTTTAACTGACGTCTTCTTGTGGCCTACATTTAAGGGCTGCTAATTTAACATATAATATGTTTAAGAATGCTAAGTGAAGTATCTAAAGCTTTATCTATGATTGATATATGCCATCCTAGCTGATAAGTAACTGTAAGATCAAACGACCCACAGGTCAACGTTGTTGGGCGCTTCAAAGTGAATAAGGTAGCAGAAGATAATCCACCGTTTAAGGATCAAGACAGCGACCTGAGTACTCAAAGAGAGATTTGCCCCAAGGAACGAGATATAACACCGGTCGATGCGCCGCAGGAGGGCCCCACTGAGGTAAGTCGACATTGTTACTAACATTAAGAGTAAGCGTCTCTGATTGTACACACTGCAGAATTAGCAAACTAGACAGGTGATATCAATCGAGATAATCTCATGATTTGCACACATCTCCATGGCTGCAGTTGTCCCTCAGTATTAACAGACTGATTCACGATATTAGAATCCAATAACATAGCAACCGTTGGTTCGAAGACCCAAATGTAAATGTAAAGTACTACTCAGGGAATGTAAGATTCCGTTGTAAAACTGTCACGGGTTCGGCAAATATTACTCGTGTTACAGACGCTAGCCTACAGCGATTGTGAGTCCGCCAACTGTAGAACTCCGTCGTGGCGGGTCTCAACGGTCCGATGGCTGCTACCAGTCGGAGACACATCCGTTTAGCAGTACTGCACGTACCAGGCAATGCTGCAAGATCAGCAGCTGAATTTCAGTTTGCGACAAAGTCGTAATCGAGTTAGTGCAACTTATGGAACTTTCTGTGGAATATCATTTATGATTGGCTTGTCTCTTACAGAGATGTAAGACTTCGGAAAATATCCTACTGAATCATAGCTGAAAAATTATATGGTTGCTAGTGAGGGTACGAACGTCTGGCTACAGTGCGATTGTTGCCGTTGTCATTTGCTATCAAGGATAGCGGCAGTTCTTTAGATGCTACTGTGTAGTGCAAATCACGACCACAGTAGCATACACTCGTCTGGTCAGTCAAACCTTCAACAGTCACATTAACGCCAAGAAATATCACAATAAAAAGAAAAACTTCCTATCTACTTACATACAAATAAGTACAAGTAGGCAATCCTCTTGGTGGAGCAGAGCACTTCTGCGTGCTACGCAAGAGTCAGTGGATGTGAAACCAGCAGCTGGGAATAATTGACGCCAGGAATACCACCAAAGAACATGCGAGACGGTAGAGGACGGATAAGACAGTCACAACACTTCAACGATTGCTGCTTACAAGACGGTTATCTAAGACGGATGTTTGAAATGGTATAATTACTACATCTAGTACGTTCGCTTGATAACGGTACTTTTGTATGATCTCTAGAAACAACTGAGTAGGATATATTGGGCCTCATAAACATTCCATCCGTGTAAATAAATGATCGTCTCACCTAAAGAACATAGTCATCTCTCTTCCAACACTGATCACACAGTGAGAGCACAGTTCGATGCAATTTCGTGGGGTTTGCTCTGTTACGACACTCGTGATCTTGTAAAAGGATTGTCAGTCCATACTATCAATTTAACTTGATAAGAAGTGCAGCGGCCTAGGTTATGAGAAAGAATTACTGTCTCTCTTTGAGGCGAATGATAGGTTTCCCATGTGTCTCCATGCAGGTTCTGCTAGAGATACTATGCCCACATTAGTTTTCAACACCATAATACTTAGGTTTTGGAACCAAAAAGATAATTAACAGGGTATTACCACATCCTTAATGGATGTTAGTCTATAAAGTGGAATTACTTTGTTTTCTACAGATATAGGCTGCTTTAGAATTAAGCTGATTAAGTTACGGCTAGAACAATAGTGAGGATTATACTCTGTTCCAGACTGAGCAACAAGTTTGAGGTAAAGCGTACAAATTATGATTTGATGTATTAAAAAATTACTTTGACATAGCTGTCGCGGATTGACAAAAAATTTACTCATAGTAGGAGGTTAACAGAGCAGCGTGTGCGAGATACACAATGTGATCAGAAGTATCCCAACATCTGGCTGAAAATGACTTACAAGTTCATGGCGCCCTCCATCGGTAATGCTGAAATTCAATGTGGTGTTGGTCAACCCTTAGCCTTGATGACAGCTTCCACTCTCGCAGGCATATGTTCAATCAGGTGCGGGAAGGTTTCTTGGGAAATGGCAGCCCAATCTTAACGGAGTGTTGCACTGAGGGATATCGATGTCGGCGTTCCAAAACATCCCAAAGGTGTCCTGTGGGATTCGGATCAGGACGCGGTGCAGGCTAGTCCATCACAGGGAAGTTATTGTCGTGTAACCACACAGCAATAGGCTGTGCATTATGAACAGGTACTTGATCGTGTTGAAAGATGCAATCGCTATCCTCGAATTGCTCTTCAGCAGTGGGAAGCAAAAAGGTGCTTAAAACATCAATGTAGGCCTGTGCTGTGATAGTGCCACGCAAAACAACAAGGAGTACAAGGCCTCTCCATGAGAAAACCGACCACACCCTAACACCTCCTCCGCCTCCGAATTTTACGCTGGCAGATGACGTTCTCGGGGCATTCGCCATACCCACACCCTACCATCGAATGGCCACATTGTGTACCGAGATTCGTCACTCCACACAAAGTTTTTCCATTCTTAAATCGTCCAATGTTTACTCTCCTTACACCAAGCGAGGCGTTGTTTGGCATTTACCGGCGTGATGTGTGGCTTATGAGCAGCCGCTCGACCATGAAATCCATGCTTTCTCACCTCCCGCCTGTCGTAGTATTGGCAGTGGATCATGATGCAGTTCGGAATTCCTGTGTGATGGTGTGGATAGTGTCAGCGTATTACACATTACGACTCTCCTCAACTGTCGGCGGTCTCTGTCAAACAGACGAGGCCAGCCTGTACCCTTTTGTGCTGTGCGTGTCCCTTCACGTTTTCACTTCCCTATCGCACCGGAAACAGTGGTTGTTGGAATGTTTAGGAGTGTGGAAATGTCTCGTACAGACGAATGACACAAGTGACACCCAATCACCTGACCATGTTCGAAATTCGCAAGTTCTGCGGAGCGCCCCAATCTACTCTCTCACGACGTCTAATGACTACTGAGGTCGCTGACATGGAGTGCCTGGCAGTAGGTGGCAGCACAATACACCTAATATGGAAAACGTATGGTTTTGGGGGTGTCCGGATGCTTCTGATCACACAGTGTAGGTACATTTCTCTCTGTAGCACAGGCTAATTACTCAAATATGTACCCATTTCCGAACATTCAAAGCGTCTTGCCATTAATTGTTCAACTTTCAAAACTTATCATGATCTCGTCCTTCTTCTTGGGTCTTTAACCATCAGGTTGGCTATCAGCAGCTTGTCAAACATTTCTGTCTCCGGCCTTTTTCTTGAGTGCAGTATAGGTGGTGGAACTTGCGTCGTCCATGAAACGGTTGATGTATACTAGACTAGGTTTGTCTCTTGTGTTCTTCCTTTCTGCTGTCCTTTCAGCAACACCTTTAATGACACCATAAGATCTCAGCATCTGGCTGACACATGTGGCGTTCAATAAGCTTTAGGTGACATAGCTGCACGTTATCTACCCTGCAGTGCTTCAGTTCGCTTAATACGTTCTTTTCACAGAAAATCTTGAGACTACTGCGATAGAACCACACCTCGAAAGCTACCAGTTTTTTTTCCGCCTCCTCGATTCTCCGTATTTCGCATCTGTACAGCGGCACACTCCACACAAAATCTTCATGAGGTCTTTCCTCAGGTATTGGGCTATGAAACGAGATGTGTACAGTTCCTGCTCCAGTTAAAAGCAGCTGTTGCCTGCTTTATTTGGCTTGCAGTATCCTTCCTTGATCCGTCTGAGGGTGGTTTTACTCCATAGGAAGCAAAAGGATTCTACGGTCTCCAGTCCCTCATTGTTAAGTGAGCACTGGGCAGCGGTATTTTGTCTACTCATCAAGATTTTTGTCTTAACTTTATTAATTTGTATGTTAGGAAGAAATGGGGCTGACTTTCATCTGCATCTTGCTTCTGTAGTTCCGCACATTCACTTAAAACTGTAGTATCATCAGAAATTCTCAACATGTCTGTTATCTTACCTTCAATTTTAATTCCTGCTACAAGTCCTAGTGTGTCCCTAAATTCATCTAGAGTCCTCCGGATGTATCCGCTGAATAAGATAGCAGAAATTGAACAGTCCAGTCGTACACTTTATTTAACAGTGGCTTGCTCTTGATGTTATCCGCTTCTTATCACAGCCACCTTTTCTCTGTAAAGTTACTGCAGTACTCCTCTGTTCTGATACATTACGGCATTCCCTCTCTCAGCATCTCGAAAATCTATCGCTAGACTACACTGTCTAATACTTTCTATTTGTCGACGTAGGCAATATACAGTGTCCTGTGAGGTATGACCAGTATTCAGAGATGCGACAGGAACGGTCATTCGAAGCAAAGGAGACCAGTAAACATGAACTCTAAGACTCGTAGCTTAAGATCTGCAAGCACATGTTTTGTGGAAGAGATGTGTTTCACAACAGTGAAGCAGCACAAGTGTCCAAAGTCTGAAAGTGAGCACTTTACAGCCCATATTTACAGGAAATATTTTTCGTGATTTGGGCCATACTTACACCCCTCAAAATATAGAAGGCCAAGACGAGATTTTGTTACACTATCGAAGAAGTGCTCATTGCTGCATTTTAGAACCCATGTTTAGTAGACGGTTAAGCTTCGAATGATCGTTCCTGTCATACACCTGAATACTGACCATTCCTCCTACGACACTCTGCTGCATTCTTGGCTCTCGCTTAGTCTTGTCTCAGGTATTACCCGTAACCCGAGTACTGCTTCTCGTGTGCCTACAGCTCCTCTAAAGCCAAATTGATCTTCGGTATCTTGTACACCCATCCTTTCTTCAGTCCGCGTTACAATGATAGAGGTCAAGATCTGGGTGGCGTGTGTTATTAAATTGAGGGTGCAAAATTGTTCACAGATACATTCTTTTGCGTTGGCGCTGTAACTATTCTTCGAAGTCTGTTCGGTGTTCCCTGGTTTCGTATGTAATTTGTACGAAATGGAACAGTTCTTCATGTAGCCGTTGTCAAGCAGCCTTGACGAGTTTTGCTGGTTTATCACCATCTTCAGCGGTTTTCCCATGTTTTAGCTGCTTGACTACGAGATAAAATTGATCACACGGGGTGCAAACTCCCTCCTCTTCCGGATTGCTTGCCTCAGCGTTCTCCAGTTCCTTATCTTCACTATTTCTTGCATACGGCTTTTCAAGGCATTAGTTCCACCATCCTAGTACATCTTTATGATCATAGAACAAGAACTAGATGAGGGCGTAGCAGGTTGCTTGAAATATATTGAAGGGTTACGAAAATATAATTTTAATATTATTATTTTGAGCATTTCCTCATTACAGAGGCTTATCTCCAACATAATAATTTACTTGGAAATTACAATACAAACAATAAACGTGCTTTAACTGTACTCTCAAAATATTTCGCCAGGTGTTTCGATCTTGTGTGTCCTCTTCCTCTGCGCCCATTCTCCTCATTATGTGCTGTACATTTTGGAGCCAGGTGGTCATAGGTCGTCCTCTTCTTCTTCTCCCCTCCGGTTCCCACTCCAGTATCAATTTTGTTATTCTGGTTTTCTCCATCCGTCGTACATGCCCGTACCGCTGTAATTTCTTCCTATCCATTACGTCATATATTCTTTCTTTTATTTCCATTCTCCTTATTACTTCGGTGTTCCTTATCTTTTCTTTCCCGGAGATTCTTGCCGATCTTCTCCAAACGTCCATCTCTAGAGCTTGTAATTTTTTAATGTGCTTCATGTTAATTGTCCAGGTCTCCGTTCCATACAGAACCACACTCTCTAATATGGATTTGTATATTAATTTTTTAGTTCTGCTCATTACATTCCTGCTCCATAAGACTGAGTTAAGCATCTCAATGACCCTCCGTCGGCTACTAATTCTTTTATTGATTTCTGACTCTGATTTTCCCTCGATTTCTAAAATGGATCTCAAATAACAGAAAGTGTTTATCTTTTTGATTTTCTTTCCTTCAATGTATAGCTCATCTGAATCATTAGTCAAGTATTCTGTTTTTTGGTAATTAATCTTCAAACCCCAAGTTTTGTATGCTACTGCTAGTTGATTGCACATATAGTTAGCATCCTCCCCATCTTGTGCTACTACTACTTGATCATCAGCAAATAATAAATGATGTAGGTAAACTCCATCTCTTATTTCTAATCCCATACTATTACATTTACGAGACCATGTTCTATGGCTAATATCTATATAGATTTTAAATAATGATGGTGACATGGGACAGCCCTGTAAAAGGCCTTTGCTTGTTCTAAATTTCTGTGAAAGTTTATTACCAACATTCACTTGGCAAATGTTATCTTTATACATCTGTTGTATTATTTTAATCAAGGAAGGGTTTATGTTTGCCATATGTAGTGCTCTTCAAAGTAATTTTCTTGGAACAGTATCATACGCTTTTTCTAGATCTGTGAAAATTAATACTATATTTTTTGATTTTTCCCTATTTTTCTCCAAAATCTGTCGTAATGTGAAAATATGGTCTACACATGATCTCCCAGCCGTGAATCCACATTGTTCTTCTTGGGTTCTAAAATTTTTTTCCAGTTTGTTTTTAATTACTTTCGCAAAAATTCTCATTAATGTGTTTGTAACACAAATTCCTCGATAGTGTGAACAAATTTTGCGATCCCCTTTCTTAAATATTGTATTAGTGTAACCTAGCTTCATCTCGTTGGGTATTGAATCTCCATGTATCATTTTGTTGAAGAGCTGTGTTATCAGTTTCACAATTTTGTCACCACCATATTTCAGACACTCCAGATTGATATTGCCTGGTCCCGGTGATTTACCATTCTTTACTGTTCTCAACGCCTGAAGTACTTCACTTTCTAAAATCTGGATCTCATCATCTTCATGTCCTTTATCTTCCCCTGTTCCTTCTTTCTAGATATTCTTCTCTGTCCTCAGTTAATAATTTTTGGAAATACTCTTCCCATTCCTTATGTGTTATCAGTTGGAGATTAGTTTTGCTTTTTGTATCCTGTCGAAGCCCTTTCAATACTGACCATGCTTCTTTTGCTCTCCCAAATCCTAATTTGATATTCAATTTTCTATACGAAAATATAATCCACTTATTGAAACAGATATAACACGTTCACGTAGTGGCGGAGTGAAAATATCCAGATGTTACACCAGACATCGTGCGCAACATAAAACAAAAAATTACAATAGACGTGTTATCAGATGCCATGACAATAGCAGTGTAGAATAATCAATAACAGAAGATTAGGAAAAGAAAGTGTGCTGAATGTTAGAAGGATAATGAAACTACTGAATGTGGAGTTATAGGAACTGCTGTTTTCTTACTTACAGTGAGTTAAGAACTGCCACCAGAATGCAGCACGACAGAATTTTTTTCGCGTGAGGATATATCCATGGAGTCTAGGCCCCTCTTCTTCAATGAATAACATCAATACGGCCATTTCCCCTTGGTAAGTAAGGGCCAAGCAACTGTTAGAAAATCTTCACTTGGTGTTGTTGTTGATGATGCGGTCTCCCGTTTGAAGTATGATGAGATGCAGATTCCCAGGGTAGTTTATCCTGTGAGAGGCTCTTTGCTTCTCCATAAGAGCAGCAGCCGACATTCATTTCGATCTGCTTACTGTGTTGAAGTCTTCCTCTACCTGTACAAATCTTACAACCCTTCCACCTCCTCTCCCTACTCATCCTCTCGCATCACCCTGTTAACAACACAAGATCCTATGTAGTCGCACGATGCGTATTATAAACTGATCCCAGCTATCAGTGAATTGTGTGATAAAAGACTTTTTCCTCTATTTCGATTCATTTCCTCCTCGCAAGCTACACGCTGTAGCCAGTTTATCTTCAGTACTCTCCTGGAGAAATATATCAAAACTATATAGTCCATTCTTTCTGAACTGTCTATCTTCATCCGTTCCACTCATGTACATGGCTACACTATAGACAAATACCTCGAGAAGACTACCTAGAACTGAAATTTATGTTATAGGTTAACTAATTTCTGCTTTTCAGAAACGTCTTTCTTGCTATTGACGTCCTGATGTTTACATGTTCTCTACTTTGCTAATAATCTGTTACTTTTGCCCAAACAACAAAGCTCAATTTACTTCTCTCAGTGTCATTTGTTAATATTTTTCCACCTTCAACTCCTAATGGAATTCTACCGCATTTTACTATGCTACGTTTACTTTTGCTAGTATTCAATGATAATTTCTTTTCAAGACATTACTCATTTTCTTCAACTGATAATCAAAGGAAATTGGTGTATCTTACATAACTGTACCCCCCCCCCCCCATGAACCATGGACCTTGCCGTTGGTGGGGAGGCTTGCGTGCCTCAGCGATACAGATAGCCGTACCGTAGGTGCAACCACAATGGAGGGGTATCTGTTGAGAGGCCAGACAAACGTGTGGTTCCTGAAGAGGGGCAGCAGCCTTTTCAGTAGTTGCAAGGGCAACAGTCTGGATGATTGACTGATCTGGCTTTGTAACAATAACCAAAACGGCCTTGCTGTGCTGGTACTGCGAACGGCTGAAAGCAAGGGGAAACTACAGCCGTAATTTTTCCCGAGGGCATGCAGCTTTACTGTATGATTACATGATGATGGCGTCCTCTTGGGTAAAATATTCCGGAGGTAAAATAGTCCCCCATTCGGATCTCCGGGCGGGGACTACTCAAGAGGATGTCGTTATCAGGAGAAAGAAAACTGGCGTTCTACGGATCGGAGCGTGGAATGTCAGATCCCTTAATCGGGCAGGTAGGTTAGAAAATTTAAAAAGGGAAATGGATAGGTTGAAGTTAGATATAGTGGGAATTAGTGAAGTTCGGTGGCAGGAGGAACAAGACTTCTGGTCAGGTGACTACAGGGTTATAAACACAAAATCAAATAGGGGTAATGCAGGAGTAGGTTTAATAATGAATAGGAAAATAGGAATGCGGGTAAGCTACTACAAACAGCATAGTGAACGCATTATTGTGGCCAAGATAGATACGAAGCCCACACCTACTACAGTAGTACAAGTTTATATGCCAACTAGCTCTGCAGATGACGAAGAAATTGAAGAAATGTATGATGAAATAAAAGAAATTATTCAGATTGTGAAGGGAGACGAAAATTTAATAGTCATGGGTGACTGGAATTCGAGTGTAGGAAAAGGGAGAGAAGGAAACATAGTAGGTGAATATGGATTGGGGGACAGAAATGAAAGAGGAAGCCGCCTGGTAGAATTTTGCACAGAGCACAACATAATCATAACTAACACTTGGTTTAAGAACCATAAAAGAAGGTTGTATACATGGAAGAACCCTGGAGATACTAAAAGGTATCAGATAGATTATATAATGGTAAGACAGAGATTTAGGAACCAGGCTTTAAATTGTAAGACATTTCCAGGGGCAGATGTGGACTCTGACCACAATCTATTGGTTATGACCTGTAGATTAAAACTGAAGAAACTGCAAAAAGGTGGGAATTTAAGGAGATGGGACCTGGATAAACTAAAAGAACCAGAGGTTGTACAGAGATTCAGGGAGAGCATAAGGGAGCAATTGACAGGAGTGGGGGAAATAAATACAGTAGAAGAAGAATGGGTATCTTTGAGGGATGAAGTAGTGAAGGCAGCAGAGGATCAAGTAGGTAAAAAGACGAAGGCTAGTAGAAATCCTTGGGTAACAGAAGAAATATTAAATTTAATTGATGAAAGGAGAAAATATAAAAATGCAGTAAGTGAAACAGGCAAAAAGGAATACAAACATCTCAAAAATGAGATCGACAGGAAGTGCAAAATGGCTAAGCAGGGATGGCTAGAGGACAAATGTAAGGATGTAGAGGCCTATCTCACTAGGGGTAAGATAGATACCGCCTACAGGAAAATTAAAGAGACCTTTGGAGATAAGAGAACGACTTGTATGAATATTAAGAGCTCAGATGGAAACCCAGTTCTAAGCAAAGAAGGGAAAGCAGAAAGGTGGAAGGAGTATATAGAGGGTCTATACAAGGGCGATGTACTTGAGGACAATATTATGGAACCGGAAGAGGATGTAGATGAAGATGAAATGGGAGATACGATACTGCGTGAAGAGTTTGACAGAGCACTGAAAGACCTGAGTCGAAACAAGGCCCCCGGAGTAGACAATATTCCATTGGAACTACTGACGGCCGTGGGAGAGCCAGTCCTGACAAAACTCTACCATCTGGTGAGCAAGATGTATGAAACAGGTGAAATACCCTCAAACTTCAAGAAGAATATAATAATTCCAATCCCAAAGAAAGCAGGTGTTGACAGATGTGAAAATTACCGAACTATCAGCTTAATAAGTCACAGCTGCAAAATACTAACACGAATTCTTTACAGACGAATGGAAAAACTAGTAGAAGCCAACCTCGGGGAAGATCAGTTTGGATTCCGTAGAAACACTGGAACACGTGAGGCAATACTGACCTTACGACTTATCTTAGAAGAAAGATTAAGGAAAGGCAAACCTACGTTTCTAGCATTTGTAGACTTAGAGAAAGCTTTTGACAATGTTGACTGGAATACTCTCTTTCAAATTCTGAAGGTGGCAGGGGTAAAATACAGGGAGCGAAAGGCTATTTACAATTTGTACAGAAACCAGATGGCAGTTATAAGAGTCGAGGGACATGAAAGGGAAGCAGTGGTTGGGAAGGGAGTAAGACAGGGTTGTAGCCTCTCCCCGATGTTGTTCAATCTGTATATTGAGCAAGCAGTAAAGGAAACAAAAGAAAAATTCGGGGTAGGTATTAAAATTCATGGAGAAGAAATAAAAACTTTGAGGTTCGCCGATGACATTGTAATTCTGTCAGAGACAGCAAAGGACTTGGAAGAGCAGTTGAATGGAATGGACAGTGTCTTGAAAGGAGGATATAAGATGAACATCAACAAAAGCAAAACAAGGATAATGGAATGTAGTCTAATTAAGTTGGGTGATGCTGAGGGAATTAGATTAGGAAATGAGGCACTTAAAGTAGTAAAGGAGTTTTGCTATTTGGGGAGCAAAATAACTAATGATGGTCGAAGTAGAGAGGATATAAAATGTAGGCTGGCAATGGCAAGGAAAGCGTTTCTGAAGAAGAGAAATTTGTTAACATCCAGTATTGATTTAAGTGTCAGGAAGTCATTTCTGAAAGTATTCGTATGGAGTGTAGCCATGTATGGAAGTGAAACATGGACGATAAATAGTTTGGACAAGAAGAGAATAGAAGCTTTCGAAATGTGGTGCTACAGAAGAATGCTGAAGATTAGATGGGTAGATCACATAACTAATGAGGAGGTATTGAATAGGATTGGGGAGAAGAGAAGTTTGTGGCACAACTTGACCAGAAGAAGGGATCGGTTGGTAGGACATGTTCTGAGGCATCAAGGTATCACCAATTTAGTATTGGAGGGCAGCGTGGAGGGTAAAAATCGTAGAGGGAGACCAAGAGATGAATACACTAAGCAGATTCAGAAGGATGTAGGTTGCAGTAGGTACTGGGAGATTAAAAAGCTTGCACAGGATAGAGTGGCATGGAGAGCTGCATCAAACCAGTCTCAGGACTGAAGACCACAACAACAACAACAACAACAACAACAACAACAACATAACTGTAATGTCATGAACTCAAAGCTTTATTTATTCTCCCTGAGCTTCAATCCCCATACCTAATTTTTAGTCTACTTTCCGTACTGCTTGCTGAATTGCTAGGTTACAAACGTAACTCACTCCCATCCTAGCTGCTGTATGCCTGCGAGATCCTGAGACCTTTATAATTGCACTTTATTTTAAGCACAACTTTTGGACCACATCACTCCCTGTATTTTATTCCTGTGACCCTCAGAAATGGAATTCCTATCGATATACTTTTACCTTGCAGCAATCTGTCTTCAGAGCTTTAAGGTCGGAAACGACTTACTCGTTCCCATACTTCCGCGAAACCTCCGCTACCAATGTCTTCATTAATTCGTATTAGATTTTTCGTGACTATTCCGTTAACTTTGAAGCTTGTGAGCATTTGGTCTGACTGGGAATGGGATTATTACATTTTTTTTGAAAGTCTGAGTGCATTTCACCTGCTTAGGATGTTTTACATATCACGTGGAACACAATTTTCAGGTTCCCTACCAGTGACCTGAACAATTTTGAAACACTCTAGTGTACGCCAAGAATCTTTCTTCAAATTGTTGCTTTACTGCTGTGTGAAACTCTTTTCAGTGTACCATATTTCACTTCGCTTCTTCATCCTTTTCCTTTTTTAAGTTGGTTTACTTTGTAGGACCAATTCATACGCTATATCCAGCTTTCAGACTTCTGTCCTTTCGCTCGTAACGGCTTGCTAGGTAAGCGTTTGATTTTTATGCATGTGAATCTCTCTCCTCTAACGGTTTCCATAATTTTCCCATATATGGTATCTAACTTTCCGATTGTTACACACGCTTCTATTGTTTCGCATTTCTTCTACATCCAGCCTTGTTTTCCCGTTTTCATATTACTGCAAAACTTATTTTTACGTGTGTGTATTCACGTTTGAGGCTTCATTTCCTGTTTTTCTTTTTTAATTTTCTTCTTTAAACAGTTCAAAGTAGCAGCTGGTGAATTAGGCAAGAATTCTATCGGAAATAATATTTTTGCCCATTTGATCCTCTACTGCCCTCTCTATTTCATGAGTTCCAATTTTCCATTCGTCTTGTAATGCAATGCTTCCCATTTCTCAGTGGGTTTTGGATTTACCTCTGACCATTTTTCCAGGTTTCGATCTTTCTGCAGCTTCTTCAATTTCAATTAGCCGTTTATATCCAACAAGGTATGGATATAGGCCATAACTGCTCCTGGAAAGAAAAACGAGTTTAAAATCTGGTTTTCAAATCTCTGTCTTGTTAAAGCACAACCTGAGAGGCTTTGAAAAGATAGGGAATAAGAGCAAATGGGGAATTTTTCGTCGTTTGCGAATCCCCAAACCACATAACGCTTGTAACTGACACATTTCTTCGTCGGGTAGTAGTATCATTTTCTGAGTCTATACTAGCACTACTGAAGGCGAAAAGACCGACATACGTAAAATATGTATCCCGTACTTCAGTTGACGTATACATGTCAACTGAAGTACTGGATACTGGTGCTAGCTTGACGAAAACAGCGACATGTGTAACATTGATGAAATTTACCCATATTGGTCAGTGTAAGTACATAATACACATGTTATAATTGTCGTTGTTTCCCATTCGCTAATACTAATTAGTATCATATTCTTCAGTTGACCTACGTAGCTCAACTGAAGAATGGGTTACAATTTTGACTGCCATTGGTTTTCTTGACGTCGATAGCAAACCTATGATAAATTTCAGTCGATACTATTAGCAACGAAAACAAAAAAAAAAAAAAAAAAAAAAAAAAAAAAAAAAAAAAAAAAAAAAAAAAAAAAAAAAAAATGTATCCTATACTTCATTTGACCTACATCGGTCAACAGGTAGCCAATTTTACGTACGTAGATTTCCTCGTTTTCATTAGCAGTAGTATCTATACAGGTCAACTGAAGAATGGGATGCAAGTATCATGTATGTAGATCTTTCCGCTTTCGCTAGTAATACTATCTACGTAAGAACAGAATGTTCGTAGTAGTGGAGACGAAAGAAACAACACCTTTAAAATTTGTATCCTGTACTTCACTTGACCTATATAGTTCAACTGAAGAATAGGACAGCAATGCTAACGAAAACGAAGAAAGCGACGTACGTTAAATTCGTATCCCATACTGCAATTAACCTCTACATATAGACTGAATTTCGAGATACAGCTTGTACTTCTACCCTTTTTTTCCTTTATTTTCTACAGAAGTACCAGGACTCAAACAAGCGATATCCTTAACATTATGGTCGAACTATTACTGGACGATATATATGTGTACCACCGGTTTCTCTCTCCTGCATTCCTCAGTTTCTGAACACTTGTCTCAGCTGTTAAATCTCTGTAGTGTATCATCTCTGGAAAATTCTGACATAATTGGTCAGAGCGGACGGATTGTATCCCGTTCTTCAGTTGCCCGAGACTTTTTAGTTACAGACATGCTGCCGGTATGAGAATCTTAGCGCTATTGTGAAATCAGTGATAATGGAAGACTCAGTGTATGGTATAGGAAACAGAGTCATCAGCTTCTAATGTCTGTGCAGTAATAATATTCCAATATCTTACTTACTACCTGCTAAACATTATCACTACCATTCAAATTCTGAAGCTCTTTTGACTCTGAAGTAAAACAGTGCTCCATATAAACCTCTTGTTCACTGCAATCTCTGAAAATTCTTACCAATTATTATTATTTCATAATGTAAGTTCTAGTGTATAATGTTGTTTCTAGTTTAACCAAGCACCTAACACCATCTTGGTTGCCTAGGTGGACTGTGCCAAGATGGATCAAGAGGAGGAGAGAGTAGCTGAGGGTCTGCTGGATGCTGTCCAGATGGAAGAAACTTGTCAAGACTTAGAGGAGGAGGAACCCGAGAGTCACATGGGTGCTGCCAAGATGGAGGAAGTCCATGTAGAGGTGGAGGGGGCAGTTGAGAGACCCTGTAGCCAACCCTCGGGTGCCGCTTGCACCCACTGAAAAAATGTTCGTTTGTTCCTAAAGTTCTTGTTCCAATTTTGTTCTTTCTCTTTTTGGTTTCGTTTCTCGTTAAAAGTTTCTTTTTTTGCTGTGTTCATTTAATGTTGTTTGTGTTTATTCATTTTTCAATTTTCATTAACAATCCTTGGTTTATTTAAAGAAAAAAATAAATTTTACGTATTTCACCAACTGTTCTCTTGTTTTTTTAGTGTACATCTGCACAATAGTAGTTGCCGAATTGAAAGTACGTTTCATTTTCAGTTTATTCTATAGGTCACTCTCTCTCTCTGTAGTTACAATGAAATCAACAATAGACTAAACCCAGGGCTCAGGCTAAGGCATTTATGAAGCTCATTTCAGTGACATTGAAAGGTCTGTGATATATACAAGATAATAGTCATCAGTAAGTGCTACATTCACTTTTGTATTGCAAACATCACAAATGCCGATTTACGTAGTATGATTTTATAGTTGTTAGAGAGGGTTAGGTAACCAGCCGTAATATCGTTGGTCCGATGTCTCTAATGACTCTGGGTAGGATCATGGCCGGGACAATTATCCGCACTTGTGACCAATCTCTGTGAGTGTATTTAATGGCTGCAACACGTGTGGGAGTGCGTTGGATGAAAAATGCCGAAAGAATATTGCAGAGATTGTTGTAATCGGTTCTCCCCTATGTAGCTAACTTCTTTTTCGTAGAAGCGTACATCCTTCAATCTGAGAGTTCACAGATTTGCAACATTTTGTTTGTGATCCCCCCTGCTTCTCCACTGAGTTTCTTTGTAGCTTCTTTAAAAATACTGCCATGACATGCCGGAACACACAAACTGTAGTCGAGCTGCCATAGCCGCATTATTTTCTGGTATGATTCTGCGCTAATCATACATGCGCAATAAATTGGGTTGTTTCAGTTTTCCGCTCGTTTTAACTCGGGAAAATCCCTAGAGAGGAGAAATAGAGTAGGAGTGGTGCTGTGGGGAGAAGTACAAATTAGAGCACGTATCCGTCTCTGACCAGCTTCTCATCTGCATAGCACGGTAATATGATACGCTGTAACGTGGAAGAAATGTATCGTATGCCACTCAGCTTGATTATGCCACTCACTCCTATTCTCAGTGAGTATTCTTGCACTATCTGCTCATCAGTAGTATGTAAAAGGACCCAATTATTTACGGTTTTAATGGGCTGCGAAAGTACGTGCTTGAGCAACAAAGATTTTTTCCGTATGCTACTCCAACGTGTATTATTTGGATGCTAGTGTGTGGTGGGAAAACAAAGCATACAACTTTGTAAGTGCATACAGTAGGTGCAGGGCGTGGTGTACCATCTCAGTATGCTAAATTGTCTCATTATTATTTAATTTAGTGCAATGGATATGGAAGGGAAGTGTCCTCAGTAACTAATTGGTCGGGTTTATAGCTGGGCCGTAATACAATCACTTTAAAAGTCTTAAGAAATCAATTGGGGCACCATACGCCCACCAGAAATTGTGGGCAATCAGAACGGAGACTGAATATTTACAAACGGTACACAGAGAGAGCACACATACCCACATATTGCAGAAGTTAAGTAAGTAAGCGTAATAACAAAAAGAAGGTGAGTTCATCGATATATCAGCGTAACAGAATGCACAACATCTCACAGGCCAAGCAAGAAGAAACCTCATCGTCTATGTAGTTGTGACCACGTGCGAGCGTAGTAGAGATATTTCATATACCTTACTCACAGCTACATCGTCCACGCATCGACTACAATGCACACAAAAGATTTATATCAAATTCACATTAATACTCTGTGATATTATTGGATTTCAGACATTTTGCATATGAGAAAAGGACAGCCATCGAGCTGTAGTTTGTGACAACGCGAGAGTAAAGAAACGAAATCTGTTTATAACGTGCGCCTATACCAAGACGCGCGGCCAGCGTTTAAAAGGTACTTTTAAACACTATGACTCGCTGGGCGCAGATATTTAAAATCATTGCCGCAGCGCTTGATAGCAAGAAGCTGCGAAACGGAAGAAAGAACAATTTATCATTTGTTAGGAAAATCCTAGAGTCTTTATAGTTAGTTGTACTTCTGGTCGCCGATATGTTAACATGTAGTTCATTGCCTTTGATGTTTGGTCGCCGACTTGTTAAGACGTGTTGTGTAGCACCGCTACAAGTTATATTTCATTTAGTGTGAAAAACCACGTTATCACCAAGAAAAAAAAACGCTTTTGTAAACCTTGTGACGATAAAAAATACTTACGCGCACGCCAGGACATTTAATTTTTACAAAATATCACACATACAAAAGCAGGGATTGTTGGACTGCTCCATGTATTAGAAAAACATAAAAATGTAAGTTTTGTATTCATTGTAAATTTGTTGATGTTTAAAGTTTAACGCCCTCATTCTTTGAGAATATATTGATGCTTCACTGTACAGAAAATCTATGCTTATTCTTTTCTTTAAATTAACCACAAATAATGTTTATGTTTAGGTTCGCTCTTTATCGCGGTGTCTCGATTGTATTTGGAAGACCATTAATGTGTTCAATTTCCGATCTGCCAACTTTTTTTTTACAAAATTTCACTGTTTTGCATTCATTTCCAATTTTTTTTTATTATTCAAATAGGTCCCTTAGGTAATTTCATTGAAGAGTCTGATTGCGTGAAAGCAATCCGGGTTAAGAGGTCATTTGAGAAACTATTTTCGCGCAGTCAATCTGTACGTCTCCTGAACACAATCGAGAACCGACGCATCGGCGATCATTCATTAATTTTTCTCTCTTTCCAAGTCGTACAAAAAAAAAAAAAAACGGAAAACGGCCAAGGAGAACTGCCGTGAGCACGCAATCTAGTGTTAAAGGTTGCATTCTTTATCTTGTCGGCAAACATTGCCATAAATTATCATCAATGTTATATTTGGTTAACTGTGAAAAGCAAAAAAACCTTTTAACGCTAGATGTGGCGCCCGAACAGGGACTTGATAAAAAACTAATTTGTTCTTTTTATTTTCATGCTATCATCTGGAGAAAATTGGAAGCCAAAACCAGTGATAAAAAAAAGGACGCATATGCAAAAAATCGCAGTAAGAATCCACAACAGCAATAAATAGCAGCGCGGAAGACAACTAATGTGAGTACGATTTTTCCATTACGTTTGAAGCTTTGCGTACCGAGCATTCAGCTCGGCTCGTGACATTCACTCACTATGCTTTTTTCCTTTTCCTCAAGCAATTTAATTTCCAAATTTCTGTTTCCTTTTGCTATTAGATCCGCCTCCATCACATCATTTCGCTTAGAATAGTTAGAAATAGTTAGCAAGAATTTCCATTGTTGTGCATTTTAGTGAATCACAATGGCCGCTATCTGTGCCAGTTTCAGTGCTCTATAAGTGTTTTTTCATTTATTTTATCACTCCCGTTGCCATACTGGCATTTTCGTGTGTCAGAGTTTTAATTGTTTATAACGCGCAAGCAATATCTGAGAAATCGGGATGCGAAATCAGTGTAACTACTTTAAATTTACAATGGCTGATGAACAACCAAGCTAACTTAGACTGCGGGCGGGTGTAACAAACCTGAATCTCGTAGTGAGGGAACAACAAACGACGAAGCGACACGTGAGCTGTCGGCGCCACAGACCGCGTCGCAGTCACGTGAATGCTCGCTGTCAGATATACTAAAATTGTTTGCTGATATGAAAACCAGTTTTGAAGCAAACATGGCACAGCTTACAAACAAGAGTGATAACATTGAAGCTCAATGGGTAATCTTGAAACGCAAATCAGTCAGTTAGCAAATCAAAGTGACAGCAGGTTCAACAGTTTAGAATCAAGGATAGAGGACACTCAAGTGCGAATGAACAATATAAATTCTGTTATTACCGACATCCAAGCACAAATCAAAAATTCGAATGACACCATGGAGGAAAAAATTAAAGCCATTACCACTGCTTACGCAAGCGAGCTAAACGCAAGCGTACACACAAAAATTGATAGTGTTCTTTCGATGGTGGAATCCGCGGAGACCAATATTGGTGGCAAGTTCACAGATATGCAGGCCCAAATAGATGTGTGTAAATCAACTGCGAGTAACTCTTTGAAACATTACAGTGATGTTTCAAAGAGAGTAAGCCAATTGACAGAAGGTGTCAACCACGTGGGCGAGCGAGTTGTTGACCTTGCTCAGCAAATATCCGATGTCAATATTGACAAAAAGATCGCAGATGTCAATATTGACAAAAAGATCGCAGATGTCAATATTGACAAAAAGATCGCAGATGTCAACACCGGTATAAGCAATACACTTAATAGGGAATTTGAAGAGTGGATGCAATCCAAAGAACAGTACATTGTCAGCAAGGTACACGCTGAACTAAAGGGTACGGTTAAATCTGCTACAGCAGAAATCTTAACCGCTCTCGGTACTTCTGGTGACTCTTTAACCAGTGAATTAGGTGAAATCAGACAAGCATTTAGCCACGATCTTCTGGAATGGAAACGTCAGCTAAGCAATGATATAGATCAACTGAAACGACAAGTTACGGAATTGCAAGGTGACAATCAAAGTGAGTATTCGCTACCGCCAGAACACGATAATCGTCAATATCCCGAGTGTCAGGTACAATTCTCACCAACAGTAAATAATACGCGTGACGAAACTTCTACGTCACGTAGTAATGCCGATCAACTAACACTCTTTGAACTAATGCGAGACGAGAGTGTGCTAAAACACAGAGTTTTTCAGCCTTTTATACCTGAAAAACGAAATATACATCCCATGGTATTTCTAAAATCGTTCACAGGTGCATTTCCAGAATCATGGAACGACAGGCAGCGGATACAGTTCATCTTAGGCTATGTACACGGTGAAGGATCAATTTTGGGTACAGAAATAATAGACAAATGTCACACCTATGCAGATTTTAAAAAGCATTTTTTGAATAAATTCTGGAGTTCAGGTATACAACAAGGACTCCGAAAGGAGGTTTACAAGGCCAAACCTTTCAACACCAAAGGAGGAGGTTTGAGACGTTATTTTGAAAAATATCAACGTAAAATTCAGTATTGGGACACGCCCATTTCAACCAAAGATGTAGTCATGATCTTAAAACTTCCTGTGTCAATAAGAGAAAAACTAGTTAATGTGAGTGAAGAAGACCTAGAAGCCTTTCTTTCTGTTCTTGACAATTTGGATATGATCTATGAGGATGTGCGTGCGAGCGCGCGGAATAATTATAATAATGGACCGCCCGCTCGGCAGCAGCACATAACAAATTGCGTCAATGGAATGTCGTACCAACATAACACGGGACAACCAAACGCTCAGCCTTACGGAAATCATAACAGTTTCAACCGCCTTAATGGAAAACAATATAACAAATATCCACACCTGAATAGATACAATCCGATTTATCAAAACACACAGCAACAGTACGGTAATTCACCGATAAATCACAAAGGTAATTACCAGTACCAGAACAACAAGACGAATAATGGAAATCGTCACAAGGGAAAGAAATGGAACAATTATAACAGACCACAACGGTACAGTCAGCCGAGTCACTTCACTCCCTCTCACCAAATGAATTTTTCACAGCCGAAAAATGCGACATTTTCTCACCAACCCAACCAACAGTTCAGGAACAATAGGACAATTCGTCGCATGCTTTTCCTGACACCGCCGGTCATAATAGCCAAGGAAATCCGACCATTTTATACACACAGGTGAACCAAGGACCAAACACGATGTCAAATAACACGCAATCAAGAGGTGCACAAGTCGTATGGGATGCGAACGCAAATTTTCGACCTGGTATGTCGCAAAATACTAGTCAAGTAAAAATAACTGACATTTCAGCTCCACCCCAGTCGGAAAACCATTAGCAGCTTCTTTATGACTCCACAGGGAAGCTGCGGAACGAAATTACAACACCCTAAAGTAACCTTAGACGACAAGTTAAGACAAGCTTTCATATCTTTAATCACTCATGCCGACCTAAGAAAAAAAAGCGCATGACAATCACATTAGCAAAGTCTTATCGTATCGTATAAATGAACGAGTGCTATTAAAGACCCACTTCAAACCATCTTTGATTCATCATAAGAATCGCAAGTGGCAGCACTTGTATAAAGGACCATATATTATATTAAGAAAGCCGCACATTGGTTGCTATCTATTAGCTGACCCTGTATCTGGACGAATAAAAGGAGTGTTTCATCACGCAAACTTGAAGAAATACCGAGTCAACCACTGAAAATATCTGTTAAGTTAAGCTGCTAAAATAAAATACACACACTATAAGTTGTCATACTATATGTGAAGTACCAACGTATGTAAGAGTAATGCACAGGACTAACACCCTGTCGACCTGCCACAACAAGATAAGTAATTTATGTGAGCACCTGAAGTAAAACACATTTATTGTAGAATAGCATGATTTGTCTTAGATGTAAGTTAGTTTTAAGTTAATTGAGCCATGAACGGCCACAGCCGAAAGTGCTGACAAATAAATATTATAGTAAGGATGTGCTAAGTGCGACCTGCTTCCACTAGTTTTAAGTATAGCAAAGCTCTCTCCTCTTGAATGAAATAAATTAAAATGATCATTCAGACCAGAATGATTGCTCGTAGGTAAAAAAAAAAAAAAAAAGGAAAAAAAAAAAATTATTAAGGTCGCTTACTCTGATGAGGTAAATGTTACGTTATGCGTAAGGAGTGAGTGACAACAAATTTTATGAGACCACCTATGAAACGCAGCAGGCAAAAAGCAGCAGCTTAGCGTATAAGAATCAAGTAAGTCAATAACGATCCAGGTAGCAGGAAAGAAGTGCGCAACTCAATTATTTTATTATAATACGGAGAAAACCGAATACGCTCATAACAATTTTACGGCACAGCGCAGCTGAAATACTTACAAAGATCATTTATAAATAAACTAATTTAGTACTAGAAATATCTATTTCAGGTCCTCGAGATTCGACGATTTTTTTTTTAGGAAACCAATTTTACGATACATGGAACAGATGATAGTTAACAGACACAGTTCACTGCTAATGCATGGTTTAAGTAATTTTAGATATGTATAGAAAATTGTTTAGAGAGCTGGATTAGACGACACTGAAACTACTGTATCGATTTAACTAAGGTGATAATAATTTATGTTAAGCTCATCATATCATACGTCATTAACACTGTGTCTTCAAATCTCTGCACTCCATAAAAGTCTTTTGTGTTTTCCTCTAACCAGTATCCTCACCATCCTACCTTATCCAGTAGAGAAGTGAATTTTACGAGCTGGTTGCGTGATTGATACATACAGGCTATACGAATGGATAGTGGTGACACATTGGTTGTCGACGGGCTATGTTTATTCTCCGCAAATTGCGAGTTCAATTAAGATTTGTTATGTGCAACTGCAGGACAGGGAACACCAAGCTTCCCAATTTCCCTAATGGTAGTTTGAACACGAACTGTTCATCACGTAAACGAAGCCACATTGAGTATGTCTTCAAACTAAAGACGTAAGAGAGAGAAAATAAAAGAGCTGAACTTGAGAAAAGAGTAACTATTGTAAAAGGAAAAGAATAACAAGATTTCGAACAAAGTGTAAACCTAAAGTGCCTTGGAAGTGCAAACTGCGAACAAGACACACGCTTTTCGTCAGGCCTTGTAGTCACAGAGACTAAACATTTATTTGTAAATAATTTTAAGACATGATATGTATACTAAATGTTAACTGTACTTTGTAGTAATAATGCAGTCAGTAATAAATGGACACGTATATGCTGCTGCGTGTGAACCGGCTATAGACAAGTAATTAATGGACACGTATAAAAGTGGTGCGTGTGAACCTTAACATGACGACCAAATAAATGTGAACACGAATTAATAATAACGTGTGAACTGAAAAGGTGATAACTCCAAGGACACGTGTGAAATACCGCGTGTGAAGTAATGTTATAAGTACTTGTACCACGAAACCACGATGTAGGAAGCCGAAGACTGAAAGTGAATAAGTGTTGTACTTACCACAAACGGTACTGTACGCCTTTCCACGGACACATTCTTCGAAACGGCTGCGGGAGTCACCGCATCTGGCTGCTTCCGTAATCCAGAGTCGATGATAAGCTGTGTAAAAAACTACACCACGGCTAGTAGACACCAAACACTTTGCTTCTCGCAGAATACTGCTGCTAGCGTTGTGGAACTGTTAAGTTATTATCACGTGATTGTGACCAACGGACGTAACACTGTGTACGCTGAGCGCTCAACAATCAATTTTTCTTTGCACAACGAGCGTGGATGCCAAATGTGTTTGAAATGCATTCAAAATAAAATATGATAAACCAATGAATTAAGCACTCAAGTACCTTGTGAAATTATAAAGACACTAATCGGAAGAGTCTTAAGCTCGATTTTGACAATTGCTACCGAATTTACTGACCAGGCCGAGTAATGACGAAAACGTGTCGAACCAAATAAAACCAGAAAAATAGATAAATATGAGAACTAAGCATTCCTAAGAGAAAGAGACCTTATGTACATAAACAATTGTTATCCTTACCTAATCCAATTTTCTTTTAGACTAAGTTATTAGTAAGTAAGCACATTCTAATACAGATTTTTTTTCTGTGTTTTTCATGTACGAAAACATAAATGGAAGCACGGACATGTGTCAAGTGAAATAGAGACCGCCACCATACGGCTCAGCATGTTGCAGAACCAATCTTCCAGTTCATGACCCACGACGTATTTCCAACGCAACATCACACCCCGACAACTACTCCAACTTCTACAGTGAAAATGATGCCCTACTTTTCCTCCACTGTGAAAGTGTAATCAATTTCCCCACTCAAGTGCAGTGCTATCATTTATACCCGAAGTTCTACCACTCCCAGTGCAACTCATACCTACCCAAGTGTAGTGAAACATTTTTTTGCAGGCCATGAAAGCCACAAATAACTAAAGTGCTACGTATTTATTGCAAGAAATCTTCGACGAAACAACGACAAAAATACTCCTGTAATATGTCATTGTAAAACAAGAACGTCAATTTTTTGTAACATTTTTTCCACGAGTGCACACAGCACCCAGACTTCCTGCAAAGTCAAGTAATTTATTTCTTTGTTATTTTTTAATATTTATTATGCCATGTATAATGTATCTATGTATGTGTATCTTTATCTTAATTTCATTATCTTTTACCGAGAAATGAACATTTGTTATCCCTGTACAATACATTAGAAAGAGCACAGTTCAATTGTCTTGTAGTTACCCTATGGACAAATTACTATCAATTTCAGTCGTACGAATATACTTACCTGATACTCTGTATGTTAACCACTTTGCCTGATGTAGTGTGTAAAATCTATTGTAAAGAATTTTTGCAAGTAATACTAACTTGTTTCACGAAAGCAATAATATCACGACTACGCGTGAGTCGCGATGATCCTGACGGAGTCGTCGCTCCTCACGCGGGAAGCAATGTGATATTATTGGATTTCAGACATTTTGCATATGAGAAAAGGACAGCCATCGAGCTGTAGTTTGTAATGATACTAAGCATGACAATGCGAGAGTAAAGAAACGAAATCTGTTTATAACGTGCGCCTATACCAAGACGCGCGGCCAGCGTTTAAAAGGTACTTTTAAACACTATGACTCGCTGGGCGCAGATATTTAAAATCATTGCCGCAGCGCTTGATAGCAAGAAGCTGCGAAACGGAAGAAAGAACAATTTATCATTTGTTAGGAAAATCCTAGAGTCTTTATAGTTAGTTGTACTTCTGGTCGCCGATATGTTAACATGTAGTTCATTGCCTTTGATGTTTGGTCGCCGACTTGTTAAGACGTGTTGTGTAGCACCGCTACAAGTTATATTTCATTTAGTGTGAAAAACCACGTTATCACCAAGAAAAAAAACGCTTTTGTAAACCTTGTGACGATAAAAAATACTTACGCGCACGCCAGGACATTTAATTTTTACAAAATATCACACATACAAAAGCAGGGATTGTTGGACTGCTCCATGTATGAGAAAAACATAAAAATGTAAGTTTTGTATTCATTGTAAATTTGTTGATGTTTAAAGTTTAACGCCCTCATTCTTTGAGAATATATTGATGCTTCACTGTACAGAAAATCTATGCTTATTCTTTTCTTTAAATTAACCACAAATAATGTTTATGTTTAGGTTCGCTCTTTATCGCGGTGTCTCGATTGTGTTTGGAAGGCCATTAATGTGTTCAATTTCCGATCTGACAACTTTTTTTTTTACAAAATTTCACTGTTTTGCATTCATTTCCAATTTTTTTTTATTATTCAAATAGGTCCCTTAGGTAATTTCATTGAAGAGTCTGATTGCGTGAAAGCAATCCGGGTTAAGAGGTCATTTGAGAAACTATTTTCGCGCAGTCAATCTGTACGTCTCCTGAACACAATCGAGAACCGACGCATCGGCGATCATTCATTAATTTTTCTCTCTTTCCAAGTCGTACAAAAAAAAAAAAAAAACGGAAAACGGCCAAGGAGAACTGCCGTGAGCACGCAATCTAGTGTTAAAGGTTGCATTCTTTATCTTGTCGGCAAACATTGCCATAAATTATCATCATCAATGTTATATTTGGGTAAATGTGAAAAGCAAAAAACCTTTTAACGCTAGAACACGCACACTGCTTGATCTGAAAGCTATGCAAAAGGAGCGGTTCCCATTGTCTGTACAGTCATGTGCACACGGCTTTTTTAAGACGATGGTATGCACATTACGCACTATTTAATAAATCTTGATTCCGATAAAATTCACACAGTAATATTCTTTCTCAATGTATGTTTTCACACGCATGCTGCCTTAAATGAGAGCCATTGATGAACGATGAGAGCTCATTTTATCTGTAGCCATGGCCACGTGGTACATGGAGAACAGTGGCGTACAGTTTACTGACGGTGAAATCGTTCTTCATTGGAAGAACGTTCACACGATAATACTTTTATACAGTACACACGAAAACACGCAACTTATTCGGTATGAAATGTCCGAGTTAAAGTGAAAGCTAATTGTCTGTGTGGCCATCAACGACAGACAATGGAAGACAATGACTGATACGTTTCACACAAAGAAATCATCAGTTGATCCTACACAAATTGCTGGAAAAATAAGGAAGGATCCCCTGTAATTAAATAATGATAACATCAGCAGTCCCGAAGCTAAAGTCTAAAGACTAAAGGCTGATGATTCAATGATTGCACGACGGAAATTCCACCAGACTTCGCTCTCCATATTGAATTTATCAGATATATAGAAATTTATGTGCGTTATAACACTTCGCTACTATTAACAGACTTACAAGAAAAGTGATTAATCAGTTACTTTTGTAAACAACTCATTCTCGTACCTTGGACAGCAACCTGAAGGTGACGCTTGACGGAGCGACCGTTCACTTAAAAGACGAAGATACGATGCCCATCTTGGCATACAGATGACTTTCTGTTCCACGGTAGAATAAATTGAATCATTTCCGTGACCAACCATGGCACAACACATTTCAGACTACTGTATATCTCCGTCATACCTATTTTGTTAGTGTTCTTTCCCGGAAACATAGGTAGTTAACAACTTCACATTACACATGCATCAGCAAACATGCATGCTCTTGACTCACTCCACGCTATCTACATGGTAATAAAACGCAGACACATAATGGAAAAAGAGGGTATGTGCTCTAATTAATAACTAAACCTGTTATCTACTATCTTCAAGAGTTTACTGGTACACTGGATAGGTAAAGTTATTAAAAATATAGTAGTACCGATACAATTAAAAAATGAAGTAGCACTTGCATAATGCAAGTAATACCAAAAGCCGTAGTAATGTAACGGTACAGCATTAATGTAATATTCTAACTATCATCTTACACAGACCCCAAATAATTGGGTCAATTAATGTTTTGACTAAATGAACCTCCTCCTTCCATGATCATGGCCAAATGGTGATTTTTTTCCACTGTACACAAACTCACTATTACCGAGATACAGAATTGAGTCGGTGTTCGATACCGACTGATGTATCGAGATATTATGGTTCTGCTAGATCTTATTTATTCGTTGAGTATACCAACTGTGCAGATTTCGCCTTGCTAATCGTTTAAAATTAGAGTGAGGTTGCCTGCGTACGCCTAACCTGCACTCTTCATCAGTAGGAACGTAAGGGGTTTAAGGGTCAAGTGTGCACACCATTCCTTCCTCCGAAGATGGTAGGTAGAGACTCCGACTGTGGCAGGTGGAGGTCATGCCCCTGCCTAAGCCGTGCCTGTTTCTGTCATTTCATAATGCCTCTGCGCTCCAGTCTCACGCAAGTAATTTACCAGCCATGAAAACTGAAACAGCCAGTCAGAGTAAAGTATTAAACTTGCCTTTAAAACGAAACCGCCAGTCGCTCTCCTTGTTCTCTGTATCTTCTAACAGGCAACAATTCTCCAAATTAAGTATTACCTGTATTTTTTAATGGACTGTGTTAAGATATTGATAATATTGGTGTACCTTACAGTACTTTAGCGTCTAAAATATATTTATTATCTATCGAAATGCACATTTCACTATAACTGATTAAATAGCAAAATTGGTTATTGTACACATCTCCTTATTGTCTGTGGTAATTAACAAATTACGAAAGGATATATGCATTGCTATTTTAGATCTTCCTGAGGCAATGAACACACTGTACAAAAATCGAATGTTCATCGCCTGACATATTGTTAATCACTTTTATAGAGGGGGAGGGGATGGAAGTTTTACGCTTAAATGTAATCGATGTTACTGAACGCTAATACTGTTTGTATTACTTTAGAATTTTAACATACATGTGGTAACGTGTGTAACCATCAATGTTTTATTTTTATGGTGGTTAACTACACATGCTACAATAGGAATGATACTTCTTGACGAGATATCTAATGCCTTGTATCACTTGCACTACATATTATTTTAATCTACAAAGGACGTTTCATGTTCCCAATACAATATGCAAACACCCAACATGTCAAAGGATAAGATCGTGTATCTCCCACCTGAGGCCTAAAACCCTAAACGCGTATTCTCAAATTAACAGAAACAGTCATAATACATCTACATCTATAATTGTGATATAACACGCGATGTACTAAAATAACTTGCTAAGCTCGTAGCTCATAGCTTTTATTAGCTATACAAGAGACTGTGGGCAAAAATCAAACTGATCAAGCATCATTTTAGGGGAGAAGATTACCGTCTCATGACAAGACCTTTAATGCACTTTATCTCTAAAACTACGTATTTGCGTAGTACCAAAGTGTAACTTTGCACTGCATTATTATAACGTGTAAAGAAACGAAATTATGAAAGGAAATGGTGATGTACTTTACGGATAAATAAAATTTTTAAAGTGAACATTTTGATCACTGAAGCACTTTTGCAAGGCACAATGGATCCTAAAATTTGATATTTCCACGTGTATTTGTCTGTATTATTCTTCACAGTACTTTTGGCTGATATGTTGGCATCAGTGATATAACATGCATGTTTATCAACGATTTCATGCCGGCTTTTGTAAAGAAAGCAAGAGTTGTATATATTATTTATCAAAATACGTAGAACTGTTTCCTAGAAAACTACAAAGCACACATGGCACGTGATCTGACTCAGAGCTTAAAGTGCACTTGTCAGTGGGAATATGTTGATGCTTCTATGCAAGTAAACATTTTAGTCCCACAGGTAAACCGTGTGCATTACTTGCCAAAACTTATCAACTAAAGCCAATATCAAAGTCAATTAAATGTGTTAGTAAGCCCCAAACAAAGGAATCAGCTGTATCTCCCAATTGACAATTATAACAAATTGCCTCATGTATGACTACGTTTCAGCAAATTTGTAATAGATTACCCCATGTCACAGCAAAACTGTAAGAAGTTGCCCCTTACATCGCCTTATTCACAGCAAAGTTGTTACAAAGTGCTCCAAAAATTAAGTCATTACAGCAAAATTGTAAGATATTATCACAAAATCCGCTCTGCCACAGCAAAATTGTAAGAAAACTATGCTATATTACAACGAAGTTGTAACAAATTGCTCAATATATAGGAAAATATCATATAATTCAACGTGTTATAACGAATCGTAACAAGTTACACCAAATTGTAAGAAACTGCTCTACAAAAACACATGCTCCACATAAATTGTAATAACTTGTGGCATACTTCAATGTGCTACTCGAAAACTATCGTAAAATACCCTACACATCTCCATGTTGGATTAAATTGTCAGAATCATTTACTATTTATTGTACCACGAAGTCAACACCATTTACGATAGGTTTCTGTAAAATGACGAAGTATGGTGTGAGAAATGTCTTGTAGTCTCCACTGTGCGATGACATGTCAGCATTATCACCGAAGGATGGCAAATGTTTTGTACTGCAAGATTATGTTGACTCCCCATCTTGGGGGTCACTGTAACGTTTGGATGACCTTCATATTGAGATGAGAAAAAGAACAGTTTTGAAAAATAAAGACTTTTGAAGTGGGAATAACGTTGTTTAGTTTAGCGAAAAAATCAAAGTTTTGTACACTAGTGCACTCTAACAGTAACTTAGATTAGTAGTTGTGTCAGGTGTGTTTATGATGCTATAGAACAATTTTCTACATACTTCGACAAATAATACAAACTCGCCTTGACTTCTTCAATACATGGTACAAAGATCGAACTAAGAGCATTCGTTAACATGTAACTTATACAGGGTGTTACAAAAACGTACGGCCAAACTTTCAGGAAGTATTCCTCACACACAAAGAAAGAAAATATGTTATGTGGACATGTGTCTGGAAACGCTTACTTTCCATGTTAGAGCTCATTTTATTACTTCTCTTCAAATCACATTAATCATGGAATGGAAACACACAGCAACAGAACGTACCAGCGTGACTTCAAACTCTTTGTTACAGGAAATGTTCAAAATGTCCTCCGTTAGCGAGGATACATTCATCCACCCTCCGTCGCATGGAATCCCTGATGCGCTGATGCAGCCCTGGAGAATGGCGTATTGTATCACAGTCGTCCACAATACGAGCACGAAGAGTCTCTACATTTGGTACCGGGGTTGCGTAGACAAGAGCTTTCAAATGCCCCCATAAATGGAAGTCAAGAGGGTGGAGGTCAGGAGAGCGTGGAGGCCATGAAATTGGTCCGCCTCTACCAATCCATCGGTCACCGAATCTGTTGTTGAGAAGCGTACAAACACTTCGACTGAAATGTGCAGGAGCTCCATCGTGCATGAACCACATGTTGTGTCGTACTTGTAAAGGCACATGTTCTAGCAGCACAGGTAGAGAATCCCGTATGAAATCATGATAACGTGCTCCATTGAGCGTAGGTGGAAGAACCTAGGGCCCAATCAAGACATCACCAACAATGCCTGCCCAAACGTTCACAGAAAATCTGTGTTGATGACGTGATTGCACAATTGCGTGCGGATTCTCGTCAGCCCACACATGCTGAATGTGAAAATTTACAATTTGATCACGTTGGAATGAAGCCTTATCCGTAAAGAGAACATTTGCACTGAAATGAGTATTGACACATTGTTAGATGAACCATTCGTAGAAGTGTACCCGTGGAGGCCAATCAGCTGCTGACAGTGCCTGCACACGATGTACATGGTACGGAAACAACTGCTTCTCCCGTAGCACTCTCCATACAGTGACGTGGTCAACGTTACCTAGTACAGCAGCAACTTCTCTGACGCTGACATTAGGGTTATCGTCAACTGCACGAAGAATTGCCTCGTCCATTGCAGGTGTCCTCGTCGTTCTAGGTCTTCCCCAGTCGCGAGTCATAGGCTGGAATGTTACGTGCTCCCTAAGACACCAATCAATTGCTTCGAACGTCTTCCTGTCGGGACACCTTCGTTCTGGAAATCTGTCTCGATACAGACGTACCGCGCCACGGCTATTGCCCCGTGGTAATCCATACATCAAATGGGCATCTGCCAACTCCGCATTTGTAAATATTGCACTGACTGCAAAACCACGTTCGTGATGAACACTAACCTGTTGATGCTACGTACTGATGTGTTGACATGCGACTCATTGCTCTACAGTACTAGCATCAAGCACAAGCACCGAAGTCAACATTACCTTCTTCACTTGGGCCAACTGGCGGTGAATCGAGGAAGTACAGTACTTACTAACGAAACTAAAATGAGCTCTAACATGGAAGTTAAGCGTTTCCGGTCACATTTCCACACAACATCTTTTCTTTATTTGTGTGTGAGCAATGTTTCCTGAAAGTTTGAACGTACCTTTTTGTAACACCCTGTATTAACAGTGCCAAATGGAAGGCGTGTATACGCCACAGCTGCCAGAAGCTACCCGACTTGGTTGCCCCCTTCTCAGCACGGCTCCAGACATTGCTGTCCCACCTACACACGCGCAGTACCCTGCCAGCCCAGCAGTCAGCAGGTTTACTTCTGGGGACTGTGGCGGAGAAGTGCTGTGCTTACTCGCGAGGCCAGCCTGTCGCATCTGGTGCGCTGCATTCTGCCTCTTCTCTTTGCATGCTGCACTTGTTCACGTTTATTATTTCTAAGAACTGTGAAGTGGCAGATTCACTGGTTTCAATCACATCTGAAACTATACCATTTATGAAACCTCAAATTATGATTAGTGATGACTAAAGCTTGGGAGTTCGTTTTGCAGTGGAGGGCCGGCCGGAGTGGCCGAGCGGTTCTAGGCGCTACAGTCTGGAGCCGCGCGACCACTATTGTTCGAATCCTGCCTCGGGTATGGATGTGTGTGATGTCCTTAGGTTAGTTGTGTTTAAGTAGCTCTAAGTTCTAGGGGACTGATGACCTCAGAAATTTAAGTACCATAGTGCTCAGAGCCATTTTTTCTCGCAGTGGAGAGAGGAGTCAAACAGGGAAACTGCATCGGTCTAATGCCTAGGTACTTAATTGATGTGACTGTCAAGCGCCACTCTACCACTGCTCGAATTTAAATCACTGTTTTTTATACTCGGTATTAACTTATATTTTTCTACGTTTACAGCAAGATGTCACTCATCAAAAAAATTAGAAGTATTGTCTACGACACCTTGTATCCTCCTAAAGTCACTCAACTTTGACACCCTCCTATATACCACAACATCATCAGAAAACAGCCATACACAGCTTCTATTGAAGACTGCCAGACCATTTATAAGTAAATGTATAGAGGATATGAGCGTTCCTACCACACTTGAGTGGAGCATTAGTGACGACAGCCTTGTCGCTGATGAGCACTGGCAGTAGTCGAGAACGTGCTGCGTTCTTTACTTAACAAGTCTTCGAGCCACTATTGCGCATGCTCATACCTTCATTAACAATCTTCAGTTGACACCATTTCAAACATATTCCGAAATACTCTGAATATGGAAACTGCATGTTGCCCTTTACCCACGGAACGTAGAACTTCATGCGAGAAAAGGACAGGTTTCGTATTAGCGACGCTTCCGAAATGTGCCTATTTGTGGACAGAAGCTTTTCCGTTTCAAGAAAATTTACGTTCCAACTCAGAATTTGTTCAAGAATTCTGCATAAAACCCGTGTTAGAGATGCTGCTGTGTAATTTTGTGGGTGGGTCCTTCTACCCATCTTGCATACAGGAGTCACCTGTCTTATCTTGTAGGCGTTCGGGGCCCTGCACTGGGCGAGCGAATTGCTATAAAAGAGAGCAAACCAAGAGGCTAATACTACACAGTACTGTCCGTAAAACTAAACTGGACTTGCGTCTGGAACTGCCGACTTACTTTTTTATGTTCTTTGGCAAGAAACAGGCATCCTTGGCGTACTGAACAGAGGGAAGTTAGTACCACGGTCGAACCACAGTATGTTTGTACGATTCTCATTGCTCAATGATTTCTTGAATGCCTATTTGATTTAGTATTCAAAAGTTCCTAAGAAGAGTGTCGTCGATTGCTAGAGGTGTAAATGTAGATGGATGAGACTGTGGTTGTAACAGAGGTGCAAGGGGAAATGTAAGAAAAAGAAGAAGAAGAAGAAGAAGAAGAAGAAGAAGAGTGGAAAAAATAAATGAACACGCTGTTTAATGAACCAAATTTGAATCCCGTAATAAATGGGAGAAGAATTTAAATGCTGAAACATGAATCAAGTAAAAGAAAAAAATTGGTGAAGGAAGAGCAACAAGGGAAATTTCGAAGGAGATCAAAACTGAGGTGGGTCGCTGATCAAAGAAGACCTGGAGACCATGGCAGCCCAGATGTACAGTCGTACTCAAAAGTATCCGAACGACCTGAATTGTATTTCGCCTGATTCGCATGCAACCCGCATAACGCAGCTGTCTAGCAGGTCCTCTAATCGCTCCTCGGTATAGTCGTTTGACTATTGAAAATGGTTCCAACAAGTCACCACTAGGAAACATCGCTCTGTATCGCAATAACTCAAGATGTAAAGTAATACCACGATACTACAAATCTCAGGGAACACCATATCACAGATAAGACTGTCCTTAAGGCTTGTAAGCTCACATTTATTACAACAAATGACATACCTGAAATGTTACCACTCTCATTATTACGTCAGATACGTAATGCACGTAGGAAGTTCGTCGTATTCATGATTTCCTCTCCAAAGTAACATACCATACTTATTAGTTAACACAAAATGACATTAAAAATTTAAGTTATTCACGAGCGGCTAATTGAGAATATGTATGAACTTCAAATGACACGACGAACCATCTCGTTCTGCATATGGATTCAAACCCAGGTCACGGAGACTAAGCAAAGATTTCGTGACTGACAGAAACTAACAGTCATTCCTGGCTGCGCACAAAGAGAGTGATATACCTCGATTTTAGACAGTATCAGTTAGGAAACATCAACTTTAAATTACATAACGTAAACATTTGTAACGTATGCTAATTGCCACCCAGCATCTATTGTCCCTGTTAACGAATTACGAGAGATGTTAAATATTGCTTCTTCACAAGTAACTTACTTGAAATGCCGTTAGGTAAAGCATGTTTGAACTAGAAATAGTGTTCGATTACCAGTCAGCACTGAACTCTTCGTCATTACACACGTATCGTTGTTGACTACACACAAAGAGACGTCAGCTACCGAATTTTTCTCCACCAGCAGCTCGGAATAACATCCTTGAACTTACAGTGACCTCGCAAATAGTTCTGTGTCTCACTGGGAGTCAAAAACGCCAGATATCGTTAGTGTTGACAACCAATGAAAATACATTAAAAATCAAAATTATTATCCACCAGCAGATTGGTGTTCTCATTTTAGAGCTTGATAATACATAATGAAAACTTAAGTGACGGGCCAGTATTCGAACCCATTCACGCGCAATATGTGGAGATGGTGATGAATCTGGTTTTGAACAAACAACAAATTGTAGTCGAGCTGTATTGTCACGAAGAGGTCAAATTACGCGTTGAGGGCGGTCTGAGTTGCATTCCCAGTTCAGAACCAATTTTATCGACGTACAGAAGCTCAAATAAAAGATGGAATAAGTGTCCTGTGATCCTACATAGCGTTCGTATCGACACTAGAAATAAATAACTAGTATAAGAAAGTTACTGGTGATAGAGCTTCTATATGTCACCACTCCTGACTTTTTGTGGTTCAACCTAACTTCTACTTGGCAGAGAAGGAATATCATGTTTAATGTGAATTTCAGACCACAATTTCACTTGGCGTAGCCAGAAGAGAATAGAAGCAGTCTCTCCCTATCAAAAATCATCGGCAGAATATGGAATCAAACCCAGACCATAAGTATATGAACCTATTATCAATGCAACAGACCACCAACTCCTCTTCTCAGTGACTCATTTTTCTATCGTAACGCCGTTGCGCCACACTTGATTAGAATTCTGACACACAGCCTCCCTGTAGTGGTTTGCAGCATGTTCAGTACATTCATTTACTTGATTGACCGAATCGCCATGAACTAGATGCCTCGGCTACCCAGTGCTTACATCCGACTCTGTCTTGTAATCGCCGACATAAAATCATATAACTGCCACCTACACAGAACTGCTAACACTGTAGGATGCAGAAATTTAAATGGGAAGTGTTCCTTTCCACTTGAGCTTCTCTATTACGCTATCTGTTTGTTGAAAACGTCGTGCAGTGAAAAAGAAAAGGTGTAACTGTCTGTCACTCAGAAGTTTAGAACCGTCCATATGCATTATCTCACAGCACTGTGGAATGCAGAAGTTCTGGAGGAAGTGTTGTTGACTTCTGGAGCTGCTGTAGCTATGTGTCAGCTGTTAGCTTCATGGTAAGTGTCACGAGTTTGAATACATTCACTGCTGCATTTTTAAAAACGCAATTCTGCTGTCTGCTGAAGTTATCAATGTAATGGAACTTTGAACATAATTCCCCTCACTTCTAAACCCAAAATAGCCGCATGTGGGTACAGGGCCAACTTATGCGACATTTTGTTCTTCTCAGGTTTAATAGACGGCCAGGCAGCAGATGCATCTCGAAACTTTTGTATTAAGTATGGAGAGAGCGCATCGTGCGAAAATGTGTCAGAAAAGTATTTCCTGCATTAGCTGTCGTGTGTTAGTGGCATTTTATTCTTCTTCAAATCTTGTTTGACTCCTTTAACTCCGAATAAGTTTTTTTACATGCATGTAATCAATAAACTGCTTGTGCATTGTCAGACTGTTATAGATAACATCAGAAAAATCGCATATATCGTTGATGATTAATTTGTCTCTCATGTTTTACTATCGTTTATTATCTTTCACGATGCGTTATGAGGCTGAGCGACCAATATCATGACGAGAGAAGGGTGTTGGCAGCTGTGTGTCAATAGCCCCATGGTACCGCCCGTTTCTCGTGTCACAACGCTTCAATTAGTCGTCAGTTCTAACCGTGGTAGGGGCCAGCATGTGCAAGCTTTCTTTCTGATTTATTTAATGGAGCTGCTAATTTACAGAAAAAATTCTATTAGGTTGATAGTTATTTTGAATATTTAGCAGTACTGACGCATTGTTAAACTCATTTTCAACCCATGATTCCCACAGCTACAGGAACACTACTTGTGATGTCTCTTAGACAAAATACTAATGCAGTGCTATCAGACGAAAAGACCAACCTGACCCAAACTGTGGGAAGTTTGTTTTACAGCCTTCGTACCTGGATAAAGAGCTTTTCCTATTTGAGATATCTGTGAACTTTGCTGCATAAGGCGATTTAAGAAGAAACTAAATTCCTTCAGCTGCGACAATGTTTAAAGAAATAGTCTAAACGGCACTAAATCGTGGTTTGTGAATCGTTTACCCGCCGTACTGTGCCGCATTTTGTTGGTTGGAAGGCAAAAAGCTTACTGACAAATTTCACAGAAGGAAAAGGGGGACGAAACGTTTCCCACTAGAAGGTCATGTTTTATTTAAATGATTACAAAATCAGGTAAAACGAACAATGCGGTTGTGAGTATAAGCACATTACTGTTGTCAGTATGATGTTGCACTGACCAGTGCCTTAATGATAAAGGGCCCCGTTTAGGTCAGGCATACTGTATACAGAAGTGGAAGAGAGAGCACCACTAAATTCTACAATCCGTATCCATTGCATACACACAGAAATTACTGTTACAGTGTACTTATGGAGCCCAATTAGTGAACTGCCTATTTTCCGGTGAGAAAGAGCACTGGCAGTCTTCGCTACATTAGGTTACTTAAACTGGTGTCAAACTGAGCTAGAATTTATGGTCAGCGACTAAGTGTAAGGTCAATGAGTCGGATGCGGGTTTTGAAACTGTAAAATACTTTTCTACATTATAGAAGCGAATATTAAATTTGAACTAATATTGCGAAAAGTTTGAACTTGAATAGCTTAGAATGAAAATATTTCTGTTTATTGCAAAGGAAAGCAATTGATTTTCTAAAGCATTCTCTATCACACACAACTTGAAACAGGTCACGTCGACCAAACCATATGGAAGAACTGACAGCGACATATATCGGAAGGCTGTAAGAACCCTAGGCTTTCGGTTTGGCAGTATTCGACAGCCATTTCTAGGCGCAAGTAAATGAAGAAAGGCAGCGCGTTTTGTTATCAAGTAACGTCTTCATCAATTACTTTAGTTTTAATGTAACCTACGAGTAATTGCTGATGTTTGTCTACGGAACCCTTTTCATGTTAATATCAGAGAGAGAACCTGTTCTTGGGCAACTGCTTCTATAATCACCAAAAGGCATTAAATGATCTTCAAGCACATGTGTTACAGCAGCGGTATGAAGAAAATGATAGTAATAATGACAGTAATAATCGAATTGTCCGGTAACTTGACATTTCACAGTGGATTTTCTCGAACTAAGAAATTTGCTGAATTAGTGAAAATTTCAAAATGGTTTCACATCGGGGCTATGATGCCTAGAAGAGTCTTTACATCCTGAAAATGAGAATAGTATAATCTCCGCGTCAGAATCTTGCTTCTACTTAACCATTTAATAGACTCGCATTTTTTCCACCGTGACTAATTTTGTAAGCTAAGCAGATCATCTGTTACAGCACACTCCTGGGGCTGGGGAATGTTGCCACGATGATCTGGTGGAATGAACAATCACAGGTGCAACGCGTGGTTTCAGGCATTTACAATTGAGACGCACAAACAGATTTACTTTACCTCTGGTAACCTCAAGAGAAAGACGTTATAATCCAGAATCCGCATTAAACATCACGTTTCTTCGTTACCAACTGGGCAGAGCCGGTTTCCGTTGGGAAACGACATAGGCGGAAGTCATGGTAAACAGAAATACTGTCTAAAGTAAACTTGCTTACACTAGAAAATTTTATTTTATTTGATTTGATGAACCGATAGCCATTTAAAGCAACAGGGCTCTTATCATATTTGTACTTGATTGAACTAGAGACGTTGAAAAATTTGGTGCTGTTCAGTGATTCGAATTCGTATCTCCTCCTTTGAGGATCTGAATCTTTTGGAACAGCATAGTTCAATTATTTCATTTCTTTCCCCAAGACTGCAGCCTTCTTTAGGTCTCCTCCAAATGTAAGTATGTGGATCCGAATCCTGATCCAGTACAAAAATATTCATAATTTCATTTTCACGTACACACCAGCCTGCTAGTGAAAATTAACGTGCATTTTTAATGTCTGTTCATGTGTTGTCAACAATCGCAATAGGCGTCGTTATTTCTGGTCAAACACGCACACATCTTACCGTTGGTGACTAAGCAATTGATACTTAAGCTATATTCGTGGATGATAAAGGAGGACGGTAGGTGTGCGGTTCGATTGTCGTTCAGGCACAAAAATTTGTATCCTTATTGTAGATTGAAACACCTAGCAGCTGGTAAGAAAAACCGATATGTAACATTTCATTTTACTTAATTAAAAATCCGATGACGACTTGGGTTCGTATCTCCGTCACAGAACTTCTCATCATGCGCTTCATCTTAAAAAGCATGCACACTTTGTAACTTCTGAATAGAAGTATATCAGACATCTTTCGTGGTTAGTTGACAGGAACCAAAGGGTCTTTATAGGAGTCCCGGTTATTACAAAAACTGTCGTCTTTTAATTTCAAGCCGGCCGTGCTGGCCGAGCGGTTCTAGGCGCTACAGTCTGGAACCGCGTGACTGCTACGTCCTTGAATGAGTTTCTTAGTTTTGAGTACACTTTCGAAAGGAATATAAAAACAACTGTGGGAGTTACTGATTTATGATGCTTAGTTTGCAGTCAATTCTGAGTATTATTATTAACTATGGTCCAGTCACTAAACTTAGTTACAGAAATGTGAATCAGACGCATTACGTATTCCAGGCCGAGGCAGCTGCATCTTTGAGACGCCAACTATAGTCACTTCCAAGCACACTGTAGGAACACATCTGTTCGTCCTCTTCCTGCTGGTACTGTAACTGAGATTTAGCAAAACAAGGCAAGGTATCCAGAATGAGATTTTCACTCTGGAGCAGCGTGTGCGCTTATATGAAACTTCCTGGCAGATTAAAACTGTGCGCCCGACCGAGACTCGAACTCGGGACCTTTGCCTATCGCGGGCAAGTGCTCTACCAACTGAGCTACCCAGGCACGACTCATGCCCCGTCCTCACAGCTTTACTTCTGCCAGTTCGAGTCTAGGTCGGGCACACAGTTTTAATCTGCCAGGAAGTTTCAAGGCAAGGTATGTTTGGCGACTCTGTGATCGAAGAGTTACTTCCTGGTGTGCACGGAATTAAGCCTCAAATTTCACTTGATTTTTTCTGTCATATCCATTGAATAATCTGAGTTATTATCGCTTTAGGTGTAACAAAAGATTGTAAATTTATGGTTTTTAACCCACGAATGTGGTTGCACGTGGAAATCGCAACTAATCTCGTCCTTTAAATAGCGGTTTACGAGTGCTAGACACTATTGGCATCGTAAGAGGAAGCTAAGACACATACCTGTTCGCTAACTCTGTGTTAACATACTGACCTCTGAGGAACCACCTGTTATGGTTCGGTGTTCCAGTCACACTGATTGTAACGATTTTATCCATTCTGTGAAAGATCTACAAGCAGGCAGGTCAAACATTGGTAAGGAAATGATAAGAGAATAGTTTCGCCTCATAGTGCAATGATGAAAAACTTACAATGCTGCACAACAGGTAACGCCTCTTTCCACTGCTGACAAGCAAATTTTGGGTTTCTGGGAATACATAACTTTGTTTATGAAATGCCACATTTGCATACCTCTTGCATGTGACACAGCATACCAAATAAACATAGATGCAGTCGAAATCTAAGTGAGTAGTATTTTACTAATTCGTGCTGATAGAGGCACGCTTGTGTACAAATACTCATTTTTATTAAAACAGACTTTCGTCGTAAGCTTATCGTGGGTTAGTTTTATTTCATTTCTTATAATACAGTGCACAATTTTCGTAATGTTTCTTTTAGTGTTGTTAAAACAATAGTAAACATGAGAGACAAATTAATCATCAACGATATATGCGAATTCTCTGATGTTATCTATAAGAGTCTGACAATGCACATGTAGTTTATTGATTACACACATGTAGAAAACTTGTTCTGAGTGAAGGCTGTCAAACAAGGTTTGAAGAAGAATAAAACGCCACTACCACTCGACAGCCAAAGTAGGAAGGACTTTTCTGATGCTGCCTGACCGTCTATTAAGACTCAACATAATTCCCTTCTTTTCTAAACCCAAAATAGCTGCATGTGGATAAAGGGCCAACTTCTGCGACAGTTTGTTCTTTTCAAAGTTCCATTAGATCGATAACTTCAGCCGACAGTAGAACTGTACTTTAAAAAAAGGCAGCTGTGAATGTATTCGAACTCGCGACACTTACCATGACGCTACCAGCTCACACATAGCTACAGCAGCTCCAGACAATTCCTCCAGAACTTCTACATTCCACAGTGCTGTCAGATAATGCATATGGACGGATCTAGACTTCTGAGAGACAGACAGCTACACCTTTTCTATTGCACTGCACGACGATCTCAACAAACAGATAGCGTAATAGAGTAGTTCAAGTGGAAAGGAACACTTCCCATTTAAATTTCTGCATCCTACAGTGTTGGCAGTTCTGTGTAGGTGGCAGTTATATGATTTTATGTCGGCGATTACAAGACAGAGTCGGATGTAAGCACTGGGTAGCCGAGGCATCTAGTTCATGGCGATTCGGTCAATCAAGTAAATGAATGTACTGAACATGCTGCAAATCACTACAGGGAGGCTGTGTGTCAGAATTCTAATCAAGTGTGGCGCAACGGCGTTACGATAGAAAAATGAGTCACTGAGAAGAGGAGTTGGTGGTCTGTTGCATTGATAATAGGTTCATATACTTATGGTCTGGGTTTGATTCCATATTCTGCCGATGATTTTTGATAGGGAGAGACTGCTTCTATTCTCTTCTGGCTACGCCAAGTGAAATTGTGGTCTGAAATTCACATTAAACATGATATTCCTTCTCTGCCAAGTAGAAGTTAGGTTGAACCACAAAAAGTCAGGAGTGGTGACATATAGAAGCTCTATCACCAGTAACTTTCTTATACTAGTTATTTATTTCTAGTGTCGATACGAACGCTATGTAGGATCACAGGACACTTATTCCATCTTTTATTTGAGCTTCTGTACGTCGATAAAATTGGTTCTGAACTGGGAATGCAACTCAGACCGCCCTCAACGCGTAATTTGACCTCTTCGTGACAATACAGCTCGACTACACTTTGTTGTTTGTTCAAAACCAGATTCATCACCATCTCCACATATTGCGCGTGAATGGGTTCGAATACTGGCCCGTCACTTAAGTTTTCATTATGTATTATCAAGCTCTAAAATGAGAACACCAATCTGCTGGTGGATAATAATTTTGATTTTTAATGTATTTTCATTGGTTGTCAACACTAACGATATCTGGCGTTTTTGACTCCCAGTGAGACACAGAACTATTTGCGAGGTCACTGTAAGTTCAAGGATGTTATTCCGAGCTGCTGGTGGAGAAAAATTCGGTAGCTGACGTCTCTTTGTGTGTAGTCAACAACGATACGTGTGTAATGACGAAGAGTTCAGTGCTGACTGGTAATCGAACACTATTTCTAGTTCAAACATGCTTTACCTAACGGCATTTCAAGTAAGTTACTTGTGAAGAAGCAATATTTAACATCTCTCGTAATTCGTTAACAGGGACAATAGATGCTGGGTGGCAATTAGCGTACGTTACAAATGTTTACGTTATGTAATTTAAAGTTGATGTTTCCTAACTGATACTGTCTAAAATCGAGGTATATCACTCTCTTTGTGCGCAGCCAGGAATGACTGTTAGTTTCTGTCAGTCACGAAATCTTTGCTTAGTCTCCGTGACCTGGGTTTGAATCCATATGCAGAACGAGATGGTTCGTCGTGTCATTTGAAGTTCATACATATTCTCAATTAGCCGCTCGTGAATAACTTAAATTTTTAATGTCATTTTGTGTTAACTAATTAGTACGGTATGTTACTTTGAAGAGGAAATCATGAATACGACGAACTTACTACGTGCATTACGTATCTGACGTAATAATGAGAGTGGTAACGTTTCAGGTATGTCATTTATTGTAATAAATGTGAGCTTACAAGCCTTAAGGACAGTCTTATCTGTGATAAGGTGTTCCCTGAGATTTGTAGTATCGTGGTATTACTTTACATCTTGAGTTATTGCGATACAGAGCGATGTTTCCTAGTGGTGACTTGTTGGAACCATTTTCAATAGTCGAACGACATGCGAATCAGACGAAATGCAATTCAGGTCGTTCGGATACTTTTGAGCACGACTGTACACCGATCATGGGGACAGAAGCTGGTTAGTACTCCATAGTTCCATGTCGCTCTCAGAGAGATCACTTGACGTAGTGTTAAGAGTTCTCAAATACACTCCTGGAAATGGAAAAAAGAACACATTGACACCGGTGTGTCAGACCCACCATACTTGCTCCGGACACTGCGAGAGGGCTGTACAGGCAATGATCACACGCACGGCACAGCGGACACACCAGGAACCGCGGTGTTGGCCGTCGAATGGCGCTAGCTGCGCAGCATTTGTGCACCGCCGCCGTCAGTGTCAGCCAGTTTGCCGTGGCATACGGAGCTCCATCGCAGTCTTTAACACTGGTAGCATGCCGCGACAGCGTGGACGTGAACCGTATGTGCAGTTGACGGACTTTGAGCGAGGGCGTATAGTGGGCATGTGGGAGGCCGGGTGGACGTACCGCCGAATTGCTCAACACGTGGGGCGTGAGGTCTCCACAGTACATCGATTTTGTCGCCAGTGGTCGGCGGAAGGTGCACGTGCCCGTCGACCTGGGACCGGACCGCAGCGACGCACGGATGCACGCCAAGACCGTAGGATCCTACGCAGTGCCGTAGGGGACCGCACCGCCACTTCCCAGCAAATTAGGGACACTGTTGCTCCTAGGGTATCGGCGAGGACCATTCGCAACCGTCTCCATGAAGCTGGGCTACGGTCCCGCACACCGTTAGGCCGTCTTCCGCTCACGCCCCAACATCGTGCAGCCCGCCTCCAGTGGTGTCGCGACAGGCGTGAATGGAGGGACGAATGGAGACGTGTCGTCTTCAGCGATGAGAGTCGCTTCTGCCTTGGTGCCAATGATGGTCGTATGCGTGTTTGGCGCCGTGCAGGTGAGCGCCACAATCAGGACTGCATACGACCGAGGCACACAGGGCCAACACCCGGCATCATGGTGTGGGGAGCGATCTCCTACACTGGCCGTACACCACTGGTGATCGTCGAGGGGACACTGAATAGTGCACGGTACATCCAAACCGTCATCGAACCCATCGTTCTACCATTCCTAGACCGGCAAGGGAACTTGCTGTTCCAACAGGACAATGCATGTCCGCATGTATCCCGTGCCACCCAACGTGCTCTAGAAGGTTTAAGTCAACTACCATGGCCAGCAAGATCTCCGGATCTGTCCCCATTGAGCATGTTTGGGACTGGATGAAGCGTCGTCTGACGCGGTCTGCACTTCCACCACGAACGCTGGTCCAACTGAGGCGCCAGGTGGAAATGGCATGGCAAGCCGTTCCACAGGACTACATCCAGCATCTCTACGATCGTCTCCATGGGAGAATAGCAGCCTGCATTGCTGCGAAAGGTGGATATACACTGTACTAGTGCCGACATTGTGCATGCTCTGTTGCCTGTGTCTATGTGCCTGTGGTTCTGTCAGTGTGATCATGTGATGTATCTGACCCCAGGAATGTGTCAATAAAGTTTCCCCTTCCTGGGACAATGAATTCACGGTGTTCTTATTTCAATTTCCAGGAGTGTATTTCTATTTCACTACAGGATAAACTACCATTAACAGCGACAAACACGCCACCACCGATTGCATGCAGTCTGTCCTTTCTAAACACTGTCTGTCTCTTTGTAAAAATTTCGGCAGAATTTATCTCTGGCTTCAGCCAGGTTTCCGTACCTATAAAGATATCGCTTCGGTGCTTTCTATCAGCGCTTGAAGTTCCGGTACTTTACCACCGCAGCTTCCACAGTTTACAATTACAATACCGATTGCTGCTTTGTTCCCGCATGTCCTGACTTTGCCCGGCACCCTTTGTGGCTGTTGCCCTTCCTGTACTTGCCCAAGGCCATCTAACGTAAAAAACCGCCCAGTCCACGCCACACAAGCCCTGCAACCTGTGTAGCCGCCTGCTGTGTGTAGTGGACTCCTGACCTATCCAGCGGAACCCGAAACCCCACCACCCTATGGCGCGAGGAATCTGCAACCCACACGGTCGCAGAACCGTCTCAGCCTCTGATTCAGACCCTCCACTCGGCTCTGTACCAAAGGTCCGCAGTCAGTCCTGTCGACGATGCTGCAGATGGTGAGCTCTGCTTTCATCCTGCTAGCGAGACTGGCAGTCTTCACCAAATCAGATAGCCGCCGGAAGCCAGAGAGGATTTCCTCCGATCCATAGCGACACACATCATTGGTGCCGACATGAGCTGCCACCTGCAGATGGATGCACCTTGTACCCTTCATGGCATCCGGAAGGACCCTTTCCACATCTGGAATGGCTCCCCCCGGTATGCACACGGAGTGCACATTGGTTTTCTTCCCCTCCCTTGCAGCCATATCCCTAAGGGGCCCCATTACGCGCCTGACGTTGGAGCTCCCAACTACCAGTAAGCCCACCCTCTGCAACCTCCCGGATCTTGCACACTGAGGGGGCAATCTCTGGAACAGGACAAGCAGCCATGTCCGGCCGAAGATTAGTATCAGCCGGAGACAGAGCCTGAAACTGGTTCGTCAGACAAACTGGAGAGGCCTTCCGTTGAGCCGTCTGAAACGTCTTTCGCCCCCTGCCACACCTCGAGACGACCTCCCACTCCACCACGGGTGAGGGGTCAGCGTCAATGTGGGCAGTATCCCGGGCAGCCACAGCCGAAGTCCGGTCGGGGGGATGCGTGGGACGAACTGGCAGTCCCCGAAAAACCCCCGTCCGGACCCCACACAGTGATGCCCACTGGCAACAGCCTCAAGCTGTGTGACCGAAGCCAACACTGCCTGAAGCTGGGAGCAAGGGGATGCCAACTCAACCCGCATCAGAACACAGCAGTCGCAGTCCCTATCCATGCTAAATACTGTTGCGCAAAGAACGTCTGAACTAATCTACAGAGAGCACAAACAAATCGACACAAAATTTAAACGGTTATTAAAATACAAGATTGCCTAGTAAATGCAGTAATGCTGCTACTTGCGCAATGCTGACACACTGCTCGGCGGCGGAAGGAGACTACGCGATTTTACCTATTCAGATACCAAAACGCGATGCTACAACTCTCAAATACTATAATACACCCGAAATTTATGAATTAAACTATGCAAGTACCTAAAACACGCAAAGAAATTAAGAATTAAACTATGTAACAAATAAGTGAGCTAAGAGTATACGACTTGATGCTGGCAGCTGCTTATCCAACGGCGGCAGGGAGCACACTCATCTGGCATTCTAATTTTTTCACCTTATTTAGATAAAATTTCATTGCACTGGTGTTTTGTTGATACTAATGGACTTGCCAAGACGCTATCCACTGGATTCAAGTGATCTTCAAAGTCTGTCTCAAACAGAATTGCATGTTATCACGTAACTTAATGTTGTTTCTTCTCCCTTCACTGTAATTCTTACCAAATCCCTCATTGCGTTCCTTCATAGCTAGCTCGGTACACAGCTCAAATAACAGGGACAGGCTGCAAACCTGATTCACTGGTTTCTTTACCACTTCACACTATCGTCGGCTGTTGTCCACTGAGAATGGCGTAAGGCTTTAAGGGAAAGTTGTGATTACACGTATGTGTACTGGGGGGGGGGGGGGGGGAGGGGGCGAGGCGTAGCGCAGCGCAGCAGCCGTTGGAGCTGGCGAAGTTCTTCGCTCCGGAAGAGACAGGTGCGGCGGCCAGCAAAAGCGACGTCAATGTTGGAGTCGCAGGAGGAAGTCGTCTTGCGCCGGTCGCGAACTGCCGGAGGTGGAGGCTGCAGTGTTACGGAGGTTGTGCGCCGGCTAAAACTGGCGTATTTCAGCAGCCCGTCACCGTACAACCGGCAGAGGGGCACAGTAAGACTAACTAGCGTGTCCAGCGTACACCCGCAGGTGGATCTCGAGTCTTCGAAGAGGCCGCTGCTTCGCCTTCCCGTTAGGACGCTGCGTGTGCTGCCGTGTAGTCTACGCTGCCCCTGCGCGGAGGCCAGTTCTGTGAAAGCAAGCCTGCGACTGCCTCTGGCGTGGCCACCGATACATACAGGCCCAAGCGCACGTCTGTGAGATGTCAGCAATGTGTTAATTTCGGCCGAACAAACGCGTGCTTTGTCAAAGAATGAAAGCTTCTTCGATGAACCTATTTCAGTGGATCTATTACACGATCGTAAAATTTTATAAGTGTTCGGCAATGAATGCCAAACAGTAAACAGTAAACAGCATATGTTGGTGGCGAGTGCACTGCTCGAAAAGAAATGGAAACGATAGTGGGTGAAACAGAACATAGGGAGGCAGCAGCTCGAAATGTTCACCAGAATCAGCTTCGTGAGCTACAATGCGAGGACATTGATAATAGGGAAATAAATGGTTTCTATTTAACTAGACGAGTGCCACCCCCCACCCCCAAATATTCTCATACACAACATATTTAAGAAATGCCATTTATTTCGTGACTCATAATAGACGTCTCTGGAAAGCCAGCAATTGTTATTAATGATTTAAATAATAAACCACTGCACTAGTTAAGTATTTTTTCATTATTAATATGACTCTTTTCGAGAATCTACCATCAAAAGGAAATACTCACGTAGGTATTTCGTGGTTTTTGTATGTCTGTTCTGCATGTTGCCCTGCAGTTTTATGCTTTTCTGCAATCAGATTTTGTCACACTTCCAAAACATCACATAAGTTACATGAGTAACTCTTTGTACTTTATAGAGAACAAATCTAGCAAAGCATCATGCAAAAATACGTAATTAGTCCCGTGTTTGATTGTTTAAATCATGAATGCTATTTCTGCTGACGATCGTCTCGAGGCGAAGACTTTTAGCAACAGGCTAATGCTATTCCAGCTGGCAATATAGTACTTGAATCCCCCTGTATCATTTTATGTATTCCAGAAATAAATTAATACATATATCTAATGAGGAATTTATGAACGTTAAATTAGGTTATTTACATTACAAGTAAATACACTTTGCACTTAAGTGCACTTCGAACACGATTGGCTGTTCACATCTCATTCTACATCCTTTTTATATGTAAGCCTTAAATCAGTCACAGGGCAGCAACTTGGAATGCAATTTATTGTCGCAGCTATTTATTTGTAAGAGTCCAATGGTTTTTGTAGTCAGCGTGCTTTGTGTTACGAAGAATTTTGTATTCTTCAGATTTTGCAATGATCAGTGTGGTGGTAGTCAGGGACCAAACATACTCTGCTCTGAAGGTTACATGGTCTTAAGCGAGCTAAGCGACATGTTAACGGCACTCGCTCTAGATATTATCAGAGAGCTTTGCCAAAAGCTTTCCTACTACAGTGTTAAAAATTTGACCAAAGGACTTTTATTTATTGCTAGCCACCAACGCTACATTGCTGACGTTACAGGCGTGCGCTCAGGACTATTTGTCGGTGGTCACGGCCTCTGCTAGTGACATCACAGCTTCAGTTCTATTAGCCACCTTAGCTGAGTGGTTCGTGCGGCTCACTGGCATGCGGGGAGTCCAGGTTCCATTCCTGGCTGGGTCGGAGTTTGTATGTGCTCAAGGACTGGGTGTCAACATTTCATCCCTGACACTTAAGTCGGCGAATTGGCTTCAAAGAGACTTTGACTGCCGCCTCAATTCGGGTATCATGTCTGTGACTATCCCCTACTTATGGAGGAAGTCCCAAAATTTAAAGAGTGGCACCGTTCCCAATTATCAATAAGTCCTATCTGGTAAGGGTCCCATACTGTATAACACAGTAGCAGAGGACGGACAAGGGTAGAGTAGGTTGTCTTCATTAGACCTGCTGCATCTTCTAAGTGTTCCGCCAACAAATCGCAGTATTTGATTAGTTTACCAAACATCGACTTTGGTTGTTCCAATTTGGCTTGATTGTGATACGTATTTATAATGCACAGCCTCGAGCTCTGTGTGATCTATCGTGTAGCTGAAATTTATCGGATTTCTTTTAGTACTCCTTGGATGACTCAAGACTCCACATTATTCTGGGTCTGTTGCCTCTTTACGCATCATATAGATAACTTGGCTAAATTATTTGGTAACTGGCTTTGATGTGACGAGTTTACTAGACGATAAATGGTACCATCGTCTGCAAACAAGCAAAGACGGCTGCTCCGTTTCTCCTAAATCGTTTATGTAGACAAGGAAGAGAGGACCTACAACAATAACTTCAGGAATGCGAGATATCACTTCCTACTCAGATTTTCCGGCGCTTACTACGAACTGTGACCTTTGTTACAGTGTATGACGAATTTAGTCGCACAACTAAATTTGTACTCGGCAGACAATTTTCTGAGAAATCAGTTGTGAGAAACGATGTAGGAAGCTCTCTGGAAACCTAGATACATGGAATGGAAGTGATACTTCGTCCATAACACTCATTACCGCGTCACGGCTGCCAAAATCACTGAACCCCGCCATATTTCACTGTTGCGACCTAAACTGGACCCTAAGTTGGAAACAACGTGCAAGAAGACTGTCCATCAAATGACTTTCTCCCATTGCGCAGGTTTCATGGCTCCAGTGCGAGATTTTCATGTTAGGGCGTTTGCATAGTGATGAGCAGTCTTACGATTCCAGCTCGGCCTTCAGCTCCCTGTTTACGGAGTTCCATTCGTATTTTGATGCTGACTGTTCGCGGGTGCGACATTGTTCTGCAGTGACGTGAAAAGGTGCCACCCTGTTAGTTTTCGTCACATTACTGTTCAGTGTCCAAATGTCCCGTCCGCATCGTAATTTAGCGGATGGTGCTTTTTCCGCTTTCCCTGTGAGTGGTGTGAATCTTCTAGTGCCTCTTGAAACACCAAACACTATGGCTATTTACAATTGTTACCTCTGGCATAACGCACTTACAGCTCCACATAACACCGTTCCGACCTCGACTGACACTTGCTGCTTACTGAGGACATTGCACAGGTGTCGTGGGACTGATGCCCTCGCCGTTTAGTCCCATAAACCCTCTCAGTCATCAGCAGCGAGAGCATTGTACTTTCCCATACATAAAACGCTTGTAAGAGTTCTGCGAAGTTGTAACGGTACTGCTGCATCATACTGTACTGTAAGGTCTCTGAATAGTACTGAGTAACGAATGGGTTTGTCATTGATTCATAGCACGTTCTGCTACGGGACAGTGCACATACGACAACGTCACCTTATGGGCAAGTAAACAAAACCTGCATAATGACTTCCTAGTGATCAGGCCCATCCTCATTGTTTCCTTGCATTAAATAATGTACATGTAAATAAACGGCACACTGTGTGTAAACCAGTACGCATGTTAGTTGTAAATAATCTGGAAAGCAGTAATGCTAGACTAAGCAGTAGACAAGTTTGCTTCCATACCTCCTTAAGCTGGCTTCGGACTCCCAGGTTCCCTATTTCAAATCGTTCAGTGAAGCATTCTGAAATGGTTGGAACGGTTTTACTGGACAGCTGTTTTGTTTAAAGTTTAAATCTAAAGGGGGTTAAGGTTTATTAGCTACCCAAAACAATCTGATGAAATTTGACGGGCGCCACTCGGGCAAGATTATTTAAGAGTCATTCATTACGTATAAGCAAGTTATTTATTAACAAACAACTCTAGTTAAGACACATTAAGACCCTTTCGGTTTCAAATTTTAACATTACATGTAAAATAAGTTGACGCATAGCCCCAACTTTAATAAATACGTTTTAAGCTTTCGTGTTAAACTTGGGCGATTTTGCAGAGTGAATCAGGAAATTATTCAAATGCCCGTTGATTTGTAAGATGGACTTTTAGGGCATAGGACGTTAAAACCTTGTACAATGATAAATGTATAACAGAAGCAAGGTCCAAGCTTGTAAGGCCGGAGTTTAACCACAAACGGTGGAACCGACTGAGAGACGTAACACTTAACTTCGAACCAAGATTTGGCTCCGTTTGCAACCCCACGTTGAGGAGACCACCAAAATGTGAACCAAGCAAACCCTATCGAAGAGGAGCAATCGAGCTCAGGCAGAGACCACCGCCCGTAAGCCACTGTTGTAATCTAAAGGGAAGCCCTGCGCTTCGATTGCCCGCTGCCTCAGCTCACTGAAACACAGACCACACGCGACAACAGAAGGCAGAAAAACGTTTCCTCACCTTAGCATTTAAGACCGACCAAAAAAGAACTCTATAAAATCAAGGCTAAACAACAAGTAATTTGACTAGGAAGTGCTTCCTTTAATTGAAACAGTACTTGATAAACAAACTAAGAGTGGGAAATCAACTGTCTCTTGGCAACCGACACTCACTAGAACTTAATGACACACACACGCAAATACATCAATATTATGCGGAAGCAGAGGCCTCAAATGATATCGAACAAGCATCACATCGCACGTCGTGCAACGTCCTACTGTACCAAGAGCGATCACAAAGTTGACTACGCGCTCTTAGCAACTGGCGTACTTAACTGGGTGTCTTGGTCTGGCATCTTCGCAAAAATCGTCTCAGCATCATCACTTCGCAAGACCATAACAGCGTGTACCTCCAAGGAAGCAGGCACATCCACAGCTCGCGAGGTTTCCAGAGAATGCACAGTGCCTGCCAACTCCCGCCGACTCCAGCACAACCACGCGACAACCGCCACCCGGCCTCAGACACGCCGTCTTCGCTTCTGCCCGCCAGCCAATCGCAGACTCCCGCACCGCCGCCTTCCGTTCTCAAGCGTTGTGTCCTCCCCCTACTCGCGGTCGGCACTCCCTTATATCTTGAGCCGGCCCAAGCCCAAAGACAAACCTCTGCACTGGGAAATCGATGGTACTCACGTCAGAGATAGTACTGGTGCCAGTCCCGCCACGGCTCACATTCTGTAGTGCTAAAATTTTGCACACTGTTAAGAAACTACCCCTTCTATCTCGAACCACTTGTTGAACGATGTTAGTGTACGTACATTCGGCTACAGACGTGAATATTATGCGAAATTTATTGCGAATAGGTAGCACAGAAGTAATAAATTTTTCGTGCGTGATCCAGAATGTCAGGCATCTCATTGTTTGACGTCACATTTCCTGAATTGAGAAGCTGGTAATTCTTACTGCTTGACAGTGAGAGAGGTTTACTAATTTTGGCTGAAATATGGTCAGTGGTTTAGGAGGATATGTGGGACATATTCACATAAATACCTAAATTTCTGTAATCTGTGTATGGATGTCTAATAGTGTGGCTCAGTGGTCAGGTGACCCACTACAAACCCAAGTCTCGAGTTCGATGTCTGGTCAGCGCTTGATTTCGTCTTCTCACCACTGGCAATGTTAGCTGGTGTGACATATTCCGAGGTGCATTGTGGTTCGGATTCCACGTTGAACTGTAGATACCTGAACAACTAGCCAGGTAAGTCGCTTCAAAGGTTGGAGCAATACAAAGGCGTATCGCCTCCACTAGCACCAAAGCACACACTTCAGCTTGATCATTGCCTTGCTTGCTTTAATGTCTAACAATCTTTCGTCAAGATCTCTTTCCTGTTTTAAAGAAGCAGGCCAATGGAATCTTCATTTACAAATGCTGCATTTACTGCATTGTCATGTAGCTTGTACACTGATACGTTAGAACGTTTTGACTACCTGCCTAGCAGCATGTATGTCTACCTATGGCGCGGATAACAGCGGCGATGCGTCGTGGCATGGAAGCAGTGAGGCCTCGGTAGGTCGCTGGCACCACATCTGCTCACACGTAATCCAAGTCCCGTAAATACCAGGGAGGAGGTCGATGAGATCTGACGTCACGTTAAACCATATCACAGATGTGGTCGGTCGGGTTCGAATTTGATGAGTTGGGGGGCCACCACATAAACTCCAACTAGCCAGTGCTAGACGAACCACTCCATCACACTCCTGGCCTTGATATCTCCCATTGTCTTGATGAAAATCCCCACTGCCATTGATAAACATGGTCACCATGAAGGCGTGCATGTGGTCCGCAACCAGTGTAAGATACTCCATGACCCTCCATTGAACCCTTGGATCCCCATGTGAATGCTCCGCAGAGCATAATGGAGCCATCGCCATCTTGTCTCTGTCCCGCAGTATTGTTGTCAAAGTGCTGTTCCCCTGAAGACTCAATCCCCTGAGGAACAGGGAGTTAGAATAGGCGCTAGGTATTCCTGCCTGTGGTAAGAGGAGACTAAAAGGAATCGCATGTGTTTCAGCCTTTGAAGATCAAACCCTACAGGGGACCATCACAATTTTCAAAATTTTCCCGAAGAGTGAGCCAATTGGGGAAGGGCACCTTACACAGTGCCACATGGCCATCACGCTCTGAGACCTATCACATCCTTCATCAACGTGGATCTGCATTTCCACTCGTTCTCCAACTGTTAGGCGTATTTTTCCATCAACTCTGCAGTATTGTTTTCTGTTCTGACAATAATAGTGGACCTGTTTGCTTGGTTGCACCTGATACACAGAACAGTAGCCAGTCCGTTGTGGTGGGGCCGCCAGGTACCCTGTTGGTTGTAGCCCCCTGACCACACAGGGCTTGCTCTGCTGATGCCTGCACCGTTAACTTCCCACATTGCTGAGGAGTAGATGTCCGTCATCCTGAGTCATCAGGACTCCTGGCAATGGCCATCCTGCCAGGTGGCCTTTGCTCCAGCTGGGTGGCTCCCGTGGAGTGTGCCCCTGGTCGGTGTAGGTCGCATAAGGGTGGATGACATGTGATGAAGTGTAGTACATCATCTCTTGCTGGTGGTCAAACACCAGCAGTCTCTAAGCATTCATGGGCTCAATTCAGTGCACAGAAAAGTGACCCCAAATCGTTCCCCTTCCTGGCCACACCATGGGAAGAATGTCAGGCTAAGGATGGCAGCAAACCTTATTTACCCCGATACCTTGTATGTTTGAGGCTTCATTGCCATGAAAGATTCCCCATCAGCTCTCTGTTTTTTGTAGAGCATTTAGAGGACAAGTTGGGGGAGGTGGAGGGCTTGTCCAAAATGCGGTACCCTCTGTCCAGTCATGGGCATTACTCGCTTGTGACACACTGGGGATGTTTCCATCACGCCACATAAGAGCTTAAATGTGGTCCAGGGTACTATATTCCACAGGGACCTTCTTTAGCAGTCTGACGATGAGTTGCACGCCACCATAGAGCTGAGGTGTTAATTTCGTCCAGCACTTTCAAAGAGGTTGCCACCAGTGCCTTCATCTTGGCCCTCAAGGGTGACACATTGCATTGGGGGAGGGATGAGTGGCTTGCCATCAGAGCAATAGACCATCACCTTGACCTCAACCAATGTTGCAAGTGCTGGAAGTTCGGCCATATGTCGTCCTGCTCTACTTCCAGCGTCACATGTCGTGATTGTGGATGTGCTTCACATCCCAAAACTCCATGTGCCCTGCCTCCAATCTGTGTCAATTGCGGAGAGCAGTATTTGCCTTGCTCTCCTGACTTCAGGAGTCTCCAGAAAGAAAGGAAAATCAGAGTAAAAAAACCCTGGACAGACTCACCTACACTGAGGCTAAAAGGAAATTTGAACACCTACATCCTGTACATGAGACATATTATGCTGCTGCTATCCTAGCCCCATCAGCTCCACGAACCCCATTCACCTCTGAGCTAGAAGACTACATCACCCCTTGATGGTGGGGGCATTTCACTTCCTGTTGGTCCCGCACCACCTACTTCACAAGCAATACCGCCCAGCCATCGGGGATATCAGTCCCCACTTCTGCACCAGAGAAACGTATGTCTTCTTCGGCTCCTCAAGCTAGGAAGGGGTCCTTGGGGTCACTCCCTTCCCAGGTTCTGCTACTAGGAAACATGACACCCGCGCAGTGGCTGAAGAGCCCAAAAGGAGCTGGTCGCTGGGCTTCACGCTCATCCTAAGTCCCAGAGACTGAATCTGTGAAGTCCTCCCAGACAGGGAAACCCAAGGAGCAGTGATAAATCCAGAAAGACCATGGGAATTGCAGTGGCACCCATACTGCAGCTACCTGCAAGCTCTGCATCTGTAGATAAGGTGGAGTCTGACGTCGACTGAGGACCTAGATCTCGCTGGATCCTCAGACACAATGGATATAGACTGTTCAGGCAATAAGTCGGTGGCCGCAGGTGACCCTGAGGCGAAAATTGCCTCATTGAATGTTCAATGGCTCCCCAGTCTCACGAGATCAACCTCCAGTGGAATTGCGGTTTTTTCCACCGCCTGGCTGAGCTACAACTACTGTTAAGCTTTACACCTGCCATCTGCATTGCCCCCCATGAATGCAATGCAGACCCCAGACGCCCACGGCTATAACAGGTATTACAGGAACTCTGGAGTCTAGAATAGTGTCAGGTGGAGTTTGTCACTACAGACTGGATTTAGGAAATATGAAGCACTGTGCCCCTTAATGCCCCTTAATGCCCCTCTTGAAGTTGTGGCTGTCAGAATAAGGAGGCCGCACGAACGGTCTGCAATGTAAATCTTCTTCCAGATGGTGCAGTACCCCTGAATGTGTTAGCTGCACTGAATGATGGGTTCCCTTAACCTTTCCTACTCTTGAGAGATTTTAATGCTCACAAGCCCTTGTGGGGTGGCACTGTGCTTACTGGGCAAGGCAAAGATGCCGAAACTATACTGGTTTAAAGAATTGTCTACTTTTGATCGTTGACTTCAAACCTGTCGGTCATCAGAGGACTTCCATCTCATGTATGATGAAACTTAACACAGTCCTCCAAACGAACTTTGATTTAGGCGATCCCCCCAGCCGCATCTTGGTTGTAAAATCGAGACTTCAGCATCATAACTAAGTTCGCGATAGGAGCTTGTGAGGCTATGTGATAGGAGCCTGTTAGGCAAATATGTACAAGGGGATTGCAACGCCTGACAGATGTGCTGTTTACAGAGTTAGTGATTGTGTGAGTTGTAATTTTCACATGTCGGACACGGCTGCTATGCGTTTGTTTCGTTGTAGGATGTATACCCCGCTACTAACGATCATTTTATATAGGTCTGATGCAGGCATGGTATAATTTCTGAACTGTGTTCGGATGTGAAGAGTGGACACTATAAGTCTCTGGAAAGCTATATTGTGCTCGTATCATGTAGGGTGTTTTACGGTTCGATAACCTAGTTGTTCGTAGAGAAACCGGGAAGGAGGATGTATGTCATGTGGCCTGAAATATATTTCTCACAAAGGAATATTAACAACGCTACATTCCATACGTCTGATAGGTCGGAAACGCAGGTGATCAAACATAGGTCCGTTTTAAGTGCAGAACGTTGTAGCCTTAGGAGTGAATGTGTGTTTGCTCTCTCTTATCAGTACCTTCCAGGTACCGATCCTAGACTCTAGAACAGTACTTTATAGTTGATAGCTTGGTTGAGTTATGTAAAAATGCGTCGAACTCCATCCGTCTGGAGCTCCTTCGCCTATAAAAATCATTCCATTCTTGTTCTTCTTAACTGTCCCCTATTACATCACGGAACTTCTAAATATGTTACTATACATCGATAAGGAGTGCTAAGCTCCTCGACATGTTCGCTTCTCGAGAAATCTCGTTCACTTGGACGGGTTAGGACTCGGAAAGCTCAATTAATTCACGAGAAGTGGAGTGTAGCCACCTTCTTCTGGTCGGTTGCAGATTAATTCGCTAACGGAGCTGCAGAGCTGGTTGGTCAATGACAGTGTGAAGAGACTCTTTCACCCTCTAATTTACGATCTATCTCTCTGTGTATCGATGTCACAAAGCATTCTCGCTGTCTTAGGGTAAAATTAAACACTATGCTCTAGGTGATAACACTGAATGGACGTACTGCACAAAGTATACCAGACAGCGCTCCACATTTTTCTAATTCTCGAACACACAAATCTTCAGTCATCTATCCATGTTCGCAATGATACTCGCAGAGTGGAGGGGGGCTGGTTTAGCTATGATATTGAAATTGTAGAAACTTGCTATAACGTGTTTGGCCGGTGTTGAAGGTACTGTAAAATTCTTTGCGCTATTAAATGTGATGTTTATTATTAGAGTACATCGATGGTGTCTTTTCTATCCCATCTGTGCACTGATTACCACATAATAATTGACTGATGTCGCTTGTTTGAGTTGGGGAACAAGTTTTGGTGGATGGGTAGCAACTTCTGGAGGGTTTCTAGCAGCAAAACAGTGACCGCGTACATGAGTGCAATATGAGGAATCAGTTGAACAGGAACGCAAAGTCGTCAGCTATTCCGTAAGTGTGAGAGACGAGTCCAAACGTACAGCTCCTGAATCAACTTCGGGCTGTAGTTTGGTGACCTACGCCAACGCCGTAAAACTGTTGCAGTTTGCTTATGTTGTAAATGTGTTATTTAAAATGATCCAGTGTTATGCTATCCGCCGTAAGAATATGATTTACATCGTGCAAGGTCTAGTTTCCTGCAAGAGGCCGTGGATAAGAACTTCTAAATGTCAGTTTAGAATCTAGCAAGGTCTCGAAGTCGTGGCAGAAAAAAGGAAATCTTTGACATTGTTTTCTAACACGCCTTTGTACAGAGTTTGATCCAGAACCAGAGGGAGCGTCTCTGGCTACTTAATATAGTCTGTGGGGTGCGGTCATTCGCCTAGAATATAGGTGATCGAAGTTTAAAGTGGCCTCTGCAGTGCCTATATATTTAATAGGCGGCAGTAGCAGTAGCAGTTTGAGGTGATGGACTTGGCAAAAGGTTAGGAATGCATGGGTGGCTGCACGCTGCGGTATTCTGGGGAAGCATTGCGAAATATCTTTCTCAACGCTGGAGCGTCGCTGCAGTTTGGCGTAATTGCGTCAGCATCGGTGTCTAGGTGACATATATATGTTTTATAGTTCGTAATTTTTTATGTTGGGGGTAGAGAATAAGGATGATAGCATGTTGGGTTGATTGATTTGAATGGACGCGGATCTGTAGTACTTGTGCGCAATGTGCTACGTCCCCAAACTGCATACATTTCCGTCGAATGGTCAAAACACGGTCCTGTTGCACTACACGGGATGCAGAAGGTGGTGGATCTGTCTTTCTCCGACTTCTGCTCAGTTCCAACTTAAAATGGAACGATCACATGCGTGAAGCTGTAGAAACAGGATCAGGTGCAAGATGCGTAGGGGGTGGCTAACAGGAGGTTGGAATTTTACTGTAGCATCTAGGTTCGAGGAAGGTAGCTCATTTTGAGATATGGGAGTGTGAGAAATATGATTCACTTGTGGGTGTGATCGGATGCAGGTATGTGATTGAATGGAAAGACCTTATTCCAACTGATGGACATCATTTCTAGCGGATAGCGTAAGACTAGAGATCTGAAAAAGTTAGTGTACATTTCATACGACCTCAATTGGCACATCATCTACTTCTACAACTGTTTGTGTTCCTTCTCAGTCAGTCACCGCCTATAACTCAGTGGATATATAGCAGAACCTATGACATGGTATCGAGACAGAGTGGGATAGAAATAGTACACAATTATCAGTTTCAGAGAGTGTCAAATACCGCTTACATACTACGTTCCTTAGCAGAATCACTTTCAAAATGTGGTAATTTTACCCCGAGGCTGCATCGTAGGCTTACACACTCCTAAGATCACCGTCACGGTATTTGATCGGAAAAAATGATCTCATTCCGAATTTGGATGGAATTTTTTAGTGAAGCCAGGTCAATAATAATAAATAATAATAAATAATAATAAATAATAATAATAAATAATAATAATAATAATAATAATAATAATAATAATAATAAATGATAATAAATAATAATAATAATAATAAATGATAATAAATAATAATGAATGATAATAAATGATAATAAATAATAATAATAAATGATAAATGATAAATGATAAATAATAAATAATAATGATAAATGATAATAATAATAAATAATGAATGTTAATAAATGATGATAATAATAAAGAGAAGTACAGTCTTTGCATGCATTATCCTGTTGGAATTCAAACTTCCTCCTGGAGGCTTAGGTTATATGTCGTAGCACAATTGGCCTATTTTCCCGCCAAAATTCAAACTTCCCGCCATTTTTTCTTGAGGTTAGGTTAGTGGACGTAGCACAATTGGTTTATTTTCCTGCCAAAAGCCACCATATTGGATGATGTCATCGCCGCCATCTTGAATAAATTTGGCAACAATGGAGAGTGGGGTGACGCCGGCCTTATGCCTCCACTGCCGATATCCAGTCCATAGTCAGTGGTACTTAACAATGTGATGTGCAATTAGGACATTGGCTGGTTTTGACCTTCTTGTCGGTGATCTGACGATAGACACATACGCGGGAGGCCCCAAACAGTGGCGACCACACCATACTTCTTTCCATTTGTGATCTTTACACCACTTTTGCAGGGTTTACAACTGTGAGTACAATATGACAGTATGTCTTTCTCGAGCTTTACCAAGCAGTTTGCCGCTGAAATATTCGTAATTTGTGCGTCTGCAGAAAGTGGCGGGCGGTGTTCCCACACTAGCAGCCGCAATTTTTCGGATAAATTCAGCAAGAACCAATCAGAACGCTCCATTCATTCACAGGAAGTTCCACGACGTCAGAGAGTGACAAGACAGCCTTTGTGGGAGGCGTAGGAGTCTGTTTAAACTGGTTCGAAGAAAATGAGAGGCGGAGCAATGTATCTACAGAAAGTTCCGTGACGTCAGAAGTCACATTACGTCATCTTTGTTCGAGTGTTCAGAGACAAGTCCAAGCAGTTCTTCCATACAGTGTCTTGTATCCAATAAATTTGATAAAGAAACAATATTCAACACATTGTCTAAAATCTTTAAACAATGTTACATACATTGTAATCGATTTTCCACGAAATGGTTAATCAACTGAGTATTTATTCCCCGATAGTTTCCAGTTGGTGGAGGGGATGCAGAGGACTGGGGGATTTTTCAGAGGGCAATTATTCAATCAAATTGATATTAAAAGTGTGCTTCTATCGGCGAGGGAAGTTCCGAGAGGGGTGATTGAGAAAGATGAGGAGAGGGATTGGTAGGTGGAGGGAGGAGGATGTGGGGGTTTCTTGGAAGGACAGATTATCCCCAGGGGGTCATAATCCAATTAGCAGAACATTATGTCAAGGATCTGTCAATCAAAGGAGAATAATAGGTTTGTCCCTGAATGTAGGCAGCCTGTACTAACAAATGTGTTCTTGCCACCAGTGCCCTGCTACTGACAGGACATTATTATGTCACAGTACTCAGGTCAAGTTTTCTCGTGTTGATAGTTCCACTAGCATGGATCTTCTGGTGAATGCAAAAGTGGTCTACACAAATGTTTGGGCTTTCATTCTTCCAACTGAGGTAGATGAAAGTGTTATGAGGTGTACCCTGCTTCCTTTTGTGGATATACGACATATTCACAGGGACCGCTGGTCTGCTGAGAAGGTCTTACATCTCTATACTCGTGTTCAATAGGTAGAAATGGTGATAAGAAAAAATATTCCTTCTCACTTGCAGGTCTATGGTTATGTTATCAGTTTTACTGATGATTATGCCGTAGCCGTCACATTTGGTTATGTGAAGCGGCCAGTAAAATTTTATCGTCTTCCCTGGATGCTCAATATAGCCTACTGCAAGGCCATTCCCATGTTGTTGTTATTCAGGAAGCGTGGGTGCCTTAACGCCGACAGACGTATTACGTCAACTGTACTATCGCTAGGTAAGGTCCTCTACGGATTATGGATTGGCGGCTAATTAAAGGCAAACTACTACGGTTAAAAAATTTCAGTTGGAAGGACTCTGGATAAAATCTTAACAACGCTCCATTTTTCAAAATGAACTGATTTGGAAGGAAGGTCAGCGTTGGCCGTAATATTGATATTTCACTATACCGTCTTACACGTATGCGGGAGGACTGTAAACGTCTTTGATAGTCAGCCATCGGCGTTAGCGAGGGGCGCAATGCAACGTCCCAGAGAGACATTATCAATTTAATTTTTAACTACTTTACTGAATTATATGATCCGCACGTTAAGGTTGAAAATAGTACTGAAAACTTTTTCCGTTTGCTAGATTGCGTCGTCACCCCTGAATTGTATGACATTTTTTGAGTGATTTTCACAAGGGCGATATACATGATGATGTTACCTGCTTTCAGTCATGCAAGTCACCTAGATTGGATGATATTTCCAAAGAATTTTACGTTCATTTTTAGCCTCCAATAGGTGACACAATACCGTTGATGGTTAATGAAGTGATTTGGGGTATCTGGCTCGACGTTCATTTCAAGGGATGTAGAACAGGCCTCATTCCAAAAACCAATTGTCGACCAAATCTTGACTCACTACTTCCGATTACTTTCCTGAGCTTCGACTATAAAACTATCGCTCGAGCTACAAACACTCGTCCCTCTAGGTCGCTCTACAAAATCATTGCCATTCACCGAAGCGTGTGCCTGAATGTGTGACACTACATTTTCCCATTAGGTAAATGAAGTTAGTTTTCGTGGTTGTGGCCACTAACATCTTAGGAGCCTTGTTTTTTCTCGACTTTCGCAAGGCATTTGACTGTGTCACAGTTTTTTAATGACAGCTTTGGGTTTTACTCACGATACATGCCAAGTCCTAGCGAATCTTTTCAGTTATTGTGAATGGTCACCCCCCCCCCCCCCTCGCAGGATTTCGCTCCGATGGGGGTCAACCCCCAGCGAAGCAGCTTACCTATGTCACCCTTTGATTTGCACTTAGTGATCATCAGTGTATCAGTACGCCCAAGCAAGAATTCTACGTGATTGGACAATATTGGAAGAACTATTCTCGGTCTGCACCGACGCCGATGACGTCATGGTCTTAGAACGAAATGCCGGCGACATTTATGGGCTCAAGGACACCTTGGATTCCTTTTGCCGCCTTGCCGGTGCCCACATTAATGATCTCAAACGCACGTTCGAGCCGTTGCAGGGATTTAACCAAGTGGTAATTCGTTGGGCGACGGTAGTCAATCGCCACAAGACTTTGGGAATCACAGCAGATCGCAACCCGAACGAAATGGCGGAACTTAACTGTCGAGAGGTTACGACGCGTGTTCAGGGAGCGATTCTCGAACACGAATGCCGTTCCCTTAGTCTCCTTCACCAAGTGGGGGTTTAGACACCTACATTTTCAGTGAAGTGTATTCCATTGTACAGATATTTCCATTTCCCGCGATGGTGGCCCTCAGACTCAGACGTCTAAAAGGCCGATTCTTGCCACGACGACACATCTTTATGGAGTTCACTCCGAAAGGATGGCTAGGCCTCGCAAGCGCGGAGAACTAGGACGCCTTCGCATTAATATCGGAAGAACATCTAGCCTGTACGATGCAACATCTTAACATGCGCACACGCATTATCTATACGTAAAACTACTGACGTTTCGGTCACTGTAGCAAGAGACTCATCAGGGTGATCTTGTCTACTGCTGAATGAGAAAACTTGGTTTCTTATACGCCTGCATATGTTCAACGTGTGACTGAACGCGTGGGCAAAATTCTCCACCGAACAGGCATCAAGTCGATTTTCCGAAGCAGTAAGAGAATAAAAGATGTTTTTCGCCCACCGAAAGATCCAGTTGACAAGCTACATGTTGCTAGAGTTTACGGAATCAGGTGCAAATGTGGTTTAGTGTATGTAGGCTAGACGAGACGGCGCGACCCATCATCACTCGGATATCTGAACATGAGAGATATATCCGACTAAGACAACACGGTCAGCGGTGGCAGAACGCCAGGAGGAGTGCAGCAAACAGACGGATTTTGTGAAGCTCGCGTACTGGCGACAAAGCTTCTTACTTTCAGGAGGAAGATCAAAGAGGCAATGGAAATAGCCAAGTGACCCGCCAACATTAACAGAGAAGATGGGTAGCAACTTCGGACGTCTTGGACGGCAGCTCACGTAAGCAACACACGCGGGAGACCGCAGTCAGAGGTGTACAAATTCCTCTTGCAGCCTGCTTGCCCCTAGCTACTCTGCAACCATTCATGCAGGTCAGCCTGCCGCGACGTAAACACAAGAGTGCGCGTGTACTGAGGCATAGTGGGCAATGCGGGCGATACGGGCTCCCGCAAGCCCGGGCTACCTGGGTTCCCACAGGCCTGCCAAGCTTCACGGGACCCGCTCAGCTTGCTGCGCCTGACAACAGGTTGCGCTGTCAAGCTACCGTGACTATTGTAGCCAGGTAGTTAGCCCGCAGTTCATTTATCGCAACGGTGGAGGCAGCACAATGAATAGGTCGAACTTTAGTGAGATTGAAAAAAAAATTGACAACTGGCGAATACATGCTGGTAACGAAACAGAGCACAAGTGCCGCATGGGAAACGTTTTCGTGTGTTTATGAGGCCGCTTCAAATAAATCGGTAGGTGTGTCTCAATGCAAACTATGTAAAAAGCTCTTAACATACTCGAGGTTCCCGAATAAGTACTTAAGACATGTGTGAAAATTTGACAAGCAGTTCCCTCACTCCGTAAATACCTTGAAAGAGGACAAAGATTTAGTGGCCGAAAAGTGCGTCGAAATGTGTGCTAAGGACCTGAGACCATATAGCAGTATAGAGGGAGAAGGATTTCTTAATTTAGGGCAGACACTGATCGACATAGGTAAAAAATATGGCTCAGTTGATATTAAAAATGTTATGCCTTCCCGAGTGATAGTAGCTAGGAAAGTTCAAACCTTAGCTGATAAAGTGCGCAGCAAAATGCTCCCAGATATAGTGCATGCGATTCGTTCTGGTATATGTGCCAGTACAATTGATCTATGGACAGACAATTACAAAGGGGTGCATTACATGTCCGTGACAATGCATTACATAAATTCAGACTGGCGTTTGAATAAATATGTACTGATGTGCTCTGCGTTTCCTGACTGCCCAAAAACTGGCTCGAATATTCGAAACGAGTTGGAAGATGGCTTAGAAACAATGGGTGTTTCTCGTGAAGACATTGCCAAAATTACGTTTGTCACAGACCAGGGCAGTAACATTGTCAAAGCTCTCGAAATATATCAGCGTCTTCCATGGATGGCTCATAGTATAAACACAGTCTGTTCTGAGCGAACAGTTTTTGAAAGAAAATGTTCCAAATATATTAGCCATTCTTAATACAGTGCGGGCTACGGTTTCGTACTTCAAGAGAAGAGGTCTCTGTGTGAGACTGAACTCATCTTTAAAGCAGTGGGTTTCAACTCGTTGGAATAGTTATTTTGACATGCTTGTATCAATCCATTTTCAGATTGATTCAGTGAAGGCTGTTTTACACAATGAAGGTGCCTCTGATAAAATGCTGGGTTATGACCACCATATAACTGGCCAGCTTATAGAATTTCTTAAGCCGTTTAAAGAAGCCACAGTTGATCTAGAGTGTGACAAGGATCCAACCCTACATTTAGTTCTACCGTGGTTTTATGCCTTAAAAACTCACTGTACCGTACGGGATAACGATGAAGAGGTTTGTAATTTTATTCCATCTGAATATTATAGAACCACTTGTGAAATATGTATGTTGAGAAAACGTATTTTCAGGACATGAAACCTTTGAAACAAACCGCTGATGCCTTCCTAGAACAGAAAATGTGCGTTAGTATGTTGCATAAAATTGCAACGTTTATGGTGGCTAACTACCGCACATTAAGAAAGTTAACCGAGGATGAAAAAATTGAAGTTTACCAAGCAGCACGACAGATGTGTGCTGAAGGTAAGCTCCTAAGATAATGCATATATTCTTCATCTACATGTACATGGTTACTCTGCAAGACACACGCAAGTGCTTAGTTGAGGGTTCATCGAACCACTTTCAACTTATTTGTCTTCTTTTCTCGAATTTCACGCGGGATAGAACACCTACAGCTCTCCGTCTGAGCGCTGCTTTTTTGTATTTTATTCTGATGATCATTTCTTCCAATGTATATGGGACTCAACAATATCTCTTCGAATTCGGAGGTGTAAGTTGGTGATTGAAATTTCATATATAGATCGCGCCACGTCAAAAAACGCCATTGTTGTAATGATTACCACCCCAACTCTTGTGTAATTTCCGCGACACTCTTTCCCCTGTTTTACGATAATACCAAACCAGCTGCCCTTATTTAGACTCTTTCGACCTCTTCCGTCAATAGTAAGGCTCTCCAACTTCGTAGCAATGCTCCAAAAGAGTGTTTTGTCATTAAAACGCCTACAGAATTTCTGTGTGTCCATTCCTATTTAAGTAGGTCGTAATTGTAAGCAGAGGTATTAAGTAGAATCTACAGCCTTTAGATTTGACTGGTTGATCTTGTAAACGAAGTTTAACGGACTTAGTTTAGTACACACAGGGATAACCTCGCTCTTGTCATTATTTATTGCCAATTGCTAATTTTCACACCAAAAATATATACCTTATTTAAATCGTCCTGCAGTTAGTTTTGATCTTCTGGTGACTTTACAGGACGATAAATGATAGCATCATCTAAAACCTATTATAATTTCAACTATGTGTAGTACGATCTTCACATTATTCTGCAAATATTAATTGGAACCTGTACAGTTTCAGTACAAGTGCCCAATCACAGCAACCAAGAAACAAATCCAGGGCCGTACAAAATGGCGAAATTTGAGGACTGGGCAGAAGAGCCTCCTCTCCTACATGATGAAGTCAGCAGATACTTGCAAGAACACTGTGTGAACGAGGGAGATATTCTACTGTGGTGGAAAAATAACTCCCAACGACTTCCTCGACTTGCGTGTGTGGCAAGAAAAATATTAAATATACCAGCCACTAGTGCGTCTAGTGAGAGAATTTTTAGTTGCGCTGGAAACCTAATTAGCGAAAAACGATCACGTCTTAATGCAGACAGACTTAACGATCTCGTCATAATTAATTCAAACACTAATCAGCAGACACATTGAAAATACAGTAGAACATTAAACGGGAAACTGAGTTTGAGCGCAAATTTACTAATTAAGAGTGCAGATTTCTTTCTTGTGCTTTCTGGGCGTCAATTTCTGAGATAGAAATTTTGTAATGCATACAGTTCATATTTATTTTAGACTAAACTTTTTGATTTAAATCCTCCCAAGTGACATTAATTATCTTTTGTAAACCATTTTCTGTTACTTGGGTTTGCAAAAGTAGCCAAATATTTTTAGGAGTATCTGGTTTGGAAATAAATAATACTTTCAGGGGAACTGAAGGAAAATTTGTAAAGATTTTATGTTGAAAAGTGTTCTGCAAAATAAAATATTCATTTGTGGAGTAAAGCAATACACATTATGAGTTTAAATTACAATTTATTTTGTTGAGTTCCACACACATTGCAAAATGTAATTTTATTCTTTTATTTCTATATTAAGGGGAATCCCACATGCAGAGTCAAGATGCTGAAGACCTAGAAACTACAAATACTCCTAAAATGAAGAGCGTCTTTTTCCATGAATGTATTGTAGTAGGAATATAATGGAAACTCTGAGCCACTCTCCACAGCGTCCATATCTGCGTCATGAGGATTCAGACTCGTCGTTTAGGTCTGTGTTATGAGGGTCTAGAGTCGTCGTTTAGATTTGCATCATGCAAGTAAACACTCGTCGTCTTAGTCTGCATCATGATGGTCGGAAATATGGTCCCTCATGATGCAGACCTATACTACAAGTATGGACTCTCATGACGCAAACGTAGGAGCCGCGAAAAATGGCTCAGGGTCGCCATTGTATTCCCAGTACTATAGTTTTTAGACGAACTGGATACGAAACAAGTCCTTCGATTTTGCTAAAATGCATTTTGGCAATTTAGAATGATTTTGCCAACTTCGAATGAATTCACAGAACCAGTAAAATACATCCTGGAAACGTAGTTAAATATTTATATAATTGGTGTCATACTTGGCTGAAACATACTAAAGTTAAAGAATCTAGACTTCCAAAATCTTAATTTGGTTCTCATTGCAGTACAGTGGTTAATAGGGGCGTAGATAATTTATTCTTCTGGGGAGGTGACCAATCTTCTTTTTGGGGGGTGGAGGTTCACTTCTTTAGTACAAATATCCATCCGTTTCGGTGTTGAAAAGTGCAGCACAGACTGCATTGCGTTGCCTGGGCATTTATTTATTCCATACTCTCGTAGTCCATCTTCCCTCCCGTATTTTCTCTCTATCCATTTAGTCCTCTCCCACTATCTCTTTGATCACCTCCCCCCCCCCTCCCCATCCCTTGGCCGGCCGAAGTCGCCAAGCAGTTCTAGGTGCTACAGTCTGGAACCGCGCGACCGCTACGGTTGCAGGTTCGAATCTTGCCTCGGGCATGGATGTGTGTGATGTCCTTAGTTAGGTTTAAGTAGTTCTAAGTTCTAGGGGACTGATGACCTCAGAAGTCAAGTCCCATATTGCTCTGGGCCATTTGAACCATTTTTGAACCCATCGCTTGGCCCATCTCCCCCCCACCCTCTATCCTTCTCCTCGTCCTCTCTCTGTTGGATTCCGCCACCTCAGTTCATCTCCTCTTCACCTATCTATGAAAACTCATATATATCTGTCAACTTTTGTGGTGATCAGTGAATCAGTGTCAAAGTTTATTGCTAGGTAGCATTTATTGTAATACTTTTTGATACGCAGCATTGATAGTTTTGTTTTCTGGTGCGTAAACAAATGAAGTTGAAGGTGTCCCGACAGGGGAATATGCGACATACAAATAGCCATGTGAAAAACATGATTTTCAAGATTGATGCTACAAACATATAACAACTGCCCTTGCGATTTATCTATTGACATGGCAAATGTAAGCTGCACTGGAAATTATAACCGTTTAAAGTCGAATGGCATGTCGGTCGGAATCTTAGTGATACTGGAATCAAACTGTACTCACCTTTGTACTTTCCTTTTAAAATTGTGGCTTCGATTACGTTGTTCTTTAACTTCTTCCCCGAAAGCCGGGTGCCATTACAAAGACGTGGCTGGTTTACCTTTCGCAACATGATTGCCGATCCGACTTAATTACAGATTGGGAGGCGGTAATCCGGGGAAATCCAGCGAATTTAAAAATTCCGTAGGATGGTTGAGTACATCATCTTGGTTAGTAACGGAATAAACCGACTTGTATGTCAGCAATTCGCCAGGTGTCATATTTTGAATCTGAAAATTCATTTCGTTAACATCAAGGTTTTTTGCAGCCAATATAACACGTTCACTTAACCAAAAATGGTTTGCAACTGTTAAACGACATTTGCTGTGCGCGAATTGTCCAACATGATGGCTGTGAATGTGTCAGACAGCTCTCAAATTTCAAAAAGAACATAGACATTTCGTTTAAAAGAAATATATAAATATATATATACACACACTCATAGACAAATACATATATATACATACACACACACACACACACACACACACACACACACACACACACACAAAATATATATATATATATATATATATATATATATATATATATACATGCACATGTAAATATTCAAAAACCTTCTCCATGGAAACATGCGTACATAGTGAACTTTCATGGTAACCCGCAAACGATGTCAAAATCTTTTGTAAGGTACTCTCTTCAATTTACTGTCCGAAATTTTATGTAGACAGTGATGTTCCTCTTGATGGTCAAGTGTGCAAAATTTCTTCAAGATCGGAATAAAATTGTAGGTTGGTGTAGAAGTGTGTAAGTAAAGTACCCTCCGCCATGCACCATTCAGAATTTTAAGCAGACAGCGCCCTTCATCCTGCTTTGAATATCAAGTGTGCCAAATTTCATCAAGATCGGAATAAATACGTACAATTTGTCGAATTCCGTTATGTAAAGGAACCTCTGCCATGCACCATATGAAGTTTTATGTAGACTGTGACCTTCCTCTTGGTTTCAAGGTATAGTGTGCAAAATTTCATCAAGATTGTATGCAATACAAACACGCGGACACAATGAAAACGCACTTTCAGTTTTCGTCAAATTTTCCAATTTTTCGGTCGATTTTCGAAAAATTTTATTTCATAAAAACCTTGTCCTGAGAATTACGAACACAGCAAAAAAAAATTTGCCGAACTGGTCAAGGCGTTCTCGAGTTTTACGCTTATCAACACATTTGGCAGTTAATTTTTATTTATATAGATAAGAAGCCCGAATATACGCGTAAAGGAAGAATATACAAATAAAACCAATATTTTTTTACCTGAAATTAATACATATATATAATGTTGAGGTTTGTCTTTTGGTGCTCAGGTAAAATAAAAACTTTTGATTAACGTTCATAATACGACAATGACGCGCGCAGACTAAACGGCTGCGTAGCGCAGCTCAGCAGTAATATGAGCAGGCAAGCAAGTTTCCCGCAGCCTGCCCGGGTTGGGTTCTGCTTGGCTTGGCTGGGAGTGAAGCAGCCTGCCCGTTCTGTTGACAACGAGCGGCGGCCTGCCCGCCTGGCCACCGGGCAAGCATGGGCGGGTTAAAAGCGGGACACGTACACCTCTAACCGCAGTGGCCGCACGTACACAGAGTACTGGCGCGCCCCAGCCGCCGCTAAAAAGCAGGAAAACAACGCCACGTCACAACTGCCGCCTGGTTTTCCATTCGCCCATTTCCACCAACCTCAAGCACTAATGCAAACACCAACCAAAACGGGTTTCCACTGTAAAGACATTGCTTTCCCCAAAAGTCCATTATATTTTTTTTTCTTTCGTGCGTTACCTTGTCATAGTACGTATGTATCATTTATTTTAACTATTATTTATTTGTTAATACGTCACATTGTTTCTTCATTCATTTTGCTGCTGTTTTATATTTTATATTTTACGAATATGAATGTTCTGGTTTTACATTTTTTGTAAATCTTTGGTTAGGCTAGGAGAAGTACTGTGTCAGAGAGAGAGCGAACGACTATCGATAGAGAGCGTGCGAGTTGTTGTGGTATCGTGGCCGGCTCGCGGGTGGAGAAACGTTGCAAAGTTCGGCGTGAAAGACGGTGATACGCGGAGGAACAATTAATTACAGTGCACCTCTGTGTTAATAGGAGATCGCGCATTATTAAGTCAACAGTAAAGCCTGAAAAGTATATCGAGTTTTTGCGGTTACGATTTTACATACTGTGTGAACTAGTGACAATTAGCCGCGAACCAGACACCATTGTCATGTGGAGACACTAACTGTTAGAATTGCGTGGAAGTGGAACAAACCAAAATGTTAAGTATAAGACCAGTGCTGTGTTTGGATGATATAATAAATGTTTCTTGATCAAAACTGTCTTAAAGACGACGACGTAAATTGAACTGATGTTTAACGGACTGTTATAGTGATAAACACATGTGACTGTTTTGCTGTGGCAACACGGTGAAAGAACTGTGCGAGGTATTGGCATTAACCGGCTATATATCGTAAATACTAAAGACATTGCATAATTCCGACCTACCCGCACCGCGTGATTAATAAACTGTTAACAATAAAACGTCGCGCGCTTAACGACAACGGACATACTGTTGTTATCGCGTCAGTGCTGCCAGCTGATTCGACTACAACGGAGACGTGAACCAACTCCGTAACTGGAATATTAATGAAATAGGAGGATCCATCATTATTTTCACGCCACGAATCAGGATTAACTTCACACATCATCCGCGCGGACCACCGCTGACGTCATCGCACTGCCTGCAGCAACAGTTGAGACATTAAAAGAAAATTATTACGCTCTCTCTCATTTCAAAATTAAAGAAAATTGCAGTTAAATTATCTATTTTAAAAATACTGTCATAATATCAAGGTTCAATTTTGTTTAGTTGCAATCAGTATTCTTTCCATTATTTCTTCTTGTTGACAGTGTTGAAAACCCGCCAAATTAAAGTTCAATTAATAATTTACTTTCAAAATTCTTCTCAGACATTTTGCTGCTCATCATAATTTTATTTCAATGTTTGTGTGAAAATATGTCCTCCCTCCAAAAGAATTTATTTTTTTGTGCAGTAAAATTAGCTACCATAAAATTACGTATATTACCAGCTGATGCTGTCCGCCATCACTGCTTGAAGACTGACCAACAGTACCCAGGATGAGGTAGGAGACGAGATACTGGCAGAAGTAAAGCTGTGAGGACGGGGCGTCAGTCGTGCATGGGTAGCACAGATGGTAGAGCACTTGCCCGCGAAAGGCAAATGTCCCGAGTTCGAGTCTCGGTGCAGCACACAGGTGCAAAAATACTATTGGTCAGAAACTTCCTGGCAGATTAAAACTATTTTCCCCATTGGCTGTCAGCTTCAAAAGAAAATTACGTATTTCGTGGGCATCTAGCAGATGCGCAATGTCTATGTAGGCCCCTACAATAATTTTTTTTTTTTACTTTTGCATGTTTACTGGAATTGTATTGACTTTAATTGTTCATTTGACCCCCGTTAAAGTGGTTTATCGCATCTACAGGGTGTAACAAAAAGGTACGGCCAAACTTTCAGGAAACATTTCTCACACACAAATAATGAAAAGATGCTGTGTGGGCATGTGTCCGGAAACGCTTAATTTCCATGTTAGAGTTCATTTTAGTTTCGTCAGTATCTGTACTTCCTCGATTCACCGTCAGTTGACCCAATTGAAGGAAGGTAATGTTGACTTCGGTGCTTGTGTTGACATGAGACTCATTGCTCTACAGCATCAAGCACATCAGTACGTAGCATCAATAGGTTAGTGTTCATCACGAACGTGGTTTTGCAGTCAGTACAATGTTTACAATGCGGAATTGGCAGATGCCCATTTGATGTATGGATTAGCACGGGGCAATAGCCTGGCGCGGTACGTTTGTATCGAGGCAGATTTCTAAAACGAAGGTGTCCCGACAGGAAGACGTTCGAAGCAATTGATCGGCGTCTTAGGGAGCACGGAACATTCCAGCCTATGACTCGCGACTGGCGAAGACCTAGAACGACGAGGCAATTCTTCTTGCAGTTGACGATAACCCTAATGTCAGCGTCAGAGAAGTTGCTGCTGTACAAGGTAACGTTGACCACGTCACTGTATGGAGAGTGCTACGGGAGAACCAGTTGTTTCTGTACCATGTACAGGCACTATCAGCAGCTGATTGGCCTCCACGGGTACACTTCTGCGAATGGTTCATCCAACAATGTGTCAATCCTCATTTCAGTGCAAATGTTCTCTTTACTGATGAGGCTTCATTCCAACGTGATCAAATTGTAAATTTTCACAATCAACATGTGTGGGCTGACGAGAATCTTCACGCAATTGTGCAATCACGTCATCAACACAGATTTTCTGTGAACGTTTGGGCAGGCATTGTTGGTGATGTCTTGATTGGGCCCAATGTTCTTCCACCTACGCCCAATGGAGCACGTTATCATGATTTCATAAGGGATACTCTACCTGTGCTGCTAGAACATGTGCCTTTACAAGTACGACACAACATGTGGTTCATGCACGATGAAGCTGCTGCACATTTCAGTCGAAGTGTTCGTACGCTTCTCAACAACAGATTCGGTGACCGATGGATTGGTCGAGGCGGACCAATTCCATAGCCTCCACGCTCTCCTGACCTCAACCGTCTTGCTTTCATTTATGGGGGCATTTGAAAGCTCTTGTCTACGCAACCCCGGTACCAAACGCTCGTATTGTGGACGGCTGTGATACAGTACTGCATTCTCCAGCGCTGCATCAGGGATTACATGCGACGGAGGGTGGATGCATGTATCCTCGCTAACGGAGGAATTTTGAACATTTCCTGTAACAAAGTGTTTTAAGTCACGCTGGTACGTTCTGTTGCTGTGTGTTTCCATTCCATGATTAATGTGATTAGAAGAGAAGTAATAAAATGAGCTCTAATATGGAAAGTAAGCGTTTCCGGACACATGTCCAGATAACATATTTTTATTATTTGTGTGTGAGTAATGTTTCCTGAAAGTTTGGCCGTACCTTTTTGTAACACCCTGTATATAATAATTGTACTGAATTACCTAATTTATTTTTTTATTATGTAAACATGTGCATACCATATTTAGATTAAAATTGACGTCTTATTGGCCCCACGTAAGATTCTTGATGTTCTGACAAAGACATTGCCAAATTATTTTTGTCCATGACTAACAGGGGTAGTCAGATTCCTTGTATTGGTCATGTTTTATTATTTAAAAGGTTTTTTTTTCAGAAGTAGAGAACCAGTTTCTTTACACCAACAATTAAAACAAATAATAAAATCACTAATAACGAACTTCTAACATGCCTCCCATTCATCCTTACCAGCCTTTCACAATTAGATAACATACGTGTCTGTAGGTATATACGAGGGCAGTTCAATAAGTAATGCAACTCTTTTTTTCTCGGCCAATTTTGGTTGAAAAAACCGGAAATTTTTTGTGGAATATTTTCAGTCTTCTGGGACGCTGAAGGGGTTATTCTGTTCGATGTCCTTCCCCATGGTCAAACGGTCAACTCTGAAGTGTATTGTGCTACTCTTCAGAAATTGAAGAAACGCCTTCAGTGTGTTCGTAGGCACAAAAATCAGAACGAACTTCTCCTTCTTCATGACAACGCAAGACCTCACACAAGTCTTCGCACCCGAGAGGAGCTCACAAAACTTCAGTGGACTGTTCCTCCTCATGCACCCTACAGCCACTATCTCGCACCGTCGGATTTCCATATGTTTGGCCCAATGAAGGACGCAATCCGTAGGAGGCACTACGCGGATGATGAAGAAGTTATTGATGCAGTACGACGTTGGCTCCGACATCGACCAGTGGAATGGTACCGTGCAGGCATACAGGCCCTCATTTCAAGGTGGCGTAAGGCCGTAGCATTGAATGGAGATTACGTTGAAGAATAGTGTTGTGTACCTAAAAGATTGGGGAATAACCTGGTGTATTTCAATGCTGAATAAAACAACCCCTGTTTCAGAAAAAAAATGAGTTGCATTACTTATTGAACTGCCCTCGTAATAAAAAAAGTTGTCTCATTGAGCGCCATGTGCGCCCGTCCTGCCGCCCTCCCCCACACTGTCGCCTACCTTGGACTCACCACTGACTGCACCACACCTGGATCCTTCATCTCCACTTCATCCAATCAAAAACCCACAACTGCCTTTGTCTCCTTAAACTCGTCTCTGGCTGGACATGGGAGATGAACCCCTCTACCATCCTCCACACCTAGGAGTCCTTCATCTGTTCCATCATCTGTTATGCCAGTCCCACCTGGATTTCCCCCCCCCCAACCTCCCCTTCCCCCCAAATTCTATAAGTCCCTCCAGATCCTCGAGCGCCATGCACGCCACCTCGCCTTCTGTGTACACCTCCCATCCCCCATGCAGATCATCTATGACCTGATTCCGTTCCCCCACCTGCTCCTTTTCCTCAAGCAAATCTAAGGCCTCTACACCTCCCACAGACTTGATACCCCCCACCCACTGGTTGCTCCTCTCCTTTCCAACCCCCACCTGGTGCTAACCCTTCACAATTGCATCCCACCTACCCTCCACCTCTACACCCTTTCCCAAGGTGGCTTCTGTGAACTCCCCCTCCCAGATGGTGCCCTCTCTCCCTCTATTTGTCCTTCCTATCAACTCTGATCCTCACCTCCCCCTCTCTACCTCTGTTCTTTTCCTGGGATCTCTTCCTCTCCCCCTCCCCTTCTATCGTGTTTTCCCCACCTACCCTCTCTTTGCCTCCACTTTCTCCCCCCCCCCCCCCCCCCCGAGTCTTTTTGCTTTTCCCTCCTCTGCCTTCCCCACTCCTGCCCACCTCTGTTTTGCCCCCCCCCCCCACCTTTTTCATGAGTCCTCTCCCTCCATGGACTCCCCCCCCCCCTTCGCTTTTTTCTCTCCTCCCCATTTTTCCTCCTCATTTGTCGCCCTCCCCCCATCTGCTTTAGGCTCTGGTTTGTCATCTTCATGTCTACTCTACAGTGCAGTGTTTATGTGAGTGTTCAGTGTTGTGCATCCCCTTTTTTAGGTGTTGTGAACAGAAAAGTGGCATACGCTGTGTTTTTTAATTGTGCCAGTCTTACTGTGTATCTTCATTAGCATCCTCAACCTTATGTTTTTATATTTTAACTTCCACTACCTTCTGCCATTTTACAATTTTTAAAAAATCACTGTTTTATCGCCTGTTTTTGTTGTTTGTCTTATCATTATGTTTTTTAACTCTTCTGCAGGCTGCAGAGCGGCCTATTAAGCTGCTGCCAGCTCTCTCCGATAAAGGAAAAACAAACTCATTCAGCAGTAAACAAAAACATCCTGATTATGGTCACTTGTAAGAGTGACCGACATGTCGGTAGTTTTATATATTGGCAATGGGGTCACATACCAGGAAAAATTTCACTGACTGTGACACTGGCCACGGAAGGCTACGTCTATATCTATTAAATCTCGTTATTTTACTGTCTCCAGCCGGTCAGTCTGACACCTGCCTTTGATTGTGAACGAATTAACCCTAAATTGCGACTTATTTGCGAATATTTTATAATTGTCAGTTTCTTGATATCCTTTCAAAGATGCATCCCACTACTGGAGACTTATTATCCAACTTGGGTCAACCGTCCTGTTGGAATAGCTTCCACGTCAACATCCTGGAAAACTGTCTGGACTCATATTAGTCTTCCTGTAAGACCGATGTTGTTTGCTTCGTCGTGGTATAGGGTCAGCAATCGTTTTATAGCACCTGGCGACTGTCTCTTTCACATTGACCTTTGCCCGACGGATCAATATGATGAATATTGTCAAACTGATACCTTACTTCACAGGCTGGTCTCTTGCCTCTGGATTCGTTGATAGTTGGCTTTCCTTTCCCGAGGGCCTGAATCCACTTTTTCGGATGAATTTCTTATTCGTCCCGGTGTATCTAATTTTCCTCAGATGAAAACGAGCACGATCGTCTGGCTTCTGGATCACTACGTTGTGGAAGCAGTGGACAATACTGATCTTGTCTTTCAGCAGTATCTGGAGACCGCGCGGTGGAACTGGTCGCGATTTTTTCCGCATTATCGAGATCTTTTTGCAAATATGCTTCTTCTTGTTTCTAGTCCAAGAGAGTGTTGCTTAAGTTTACCTGTGTTTTTTGATTCCTCCCTGTTTCTGGTGCTCAGTCTGGTGCTTCTCTAGTGAAGCCTTGTTTTTTTTTCATTTTTCATCCTTATAGCCATAAAAAAGAATAAAAACCTAAGAAAAGAAAATGAACATGTAAAATGAAAGAAGTATAGCGAATAAGTCATGAGTTAGTTTCCTGGTTACTGAGAATCATTTTCTATTCGTTTGTCACTAATAATTATTTCCTCCGTTTGCAACTCATACAACATGATGATTTTCACAATGTTCATGAAACTAACAATAACACCAATAATCAGACTAAGAGCAGCCGACCAGTTGCAAAGGACGGCCTGGGGACAATGAACATCGTAATATATATTAAGGTATGAAACATGAGTCAAGAATGAAGTTTAACATATATTAGGAAAATATTGTATTACAAGATGTGAGAAAGATTCTTGGTACTTACAGTATTATAACAACATGAAGTGATATGTCCTTATCGTTTAGGCAAACACCTGCATAGTTACATTAATTATATAAAATATAGCCCTGAAAACAGGGTTTCTCTGACAAATAAAATAGGTACATAGAAGTTGCAGAGCGCCTAAGCGACTGAGTAAAATCGGCCAGCGTAGTAGCTCAGCGGCCAGGGCAGGTGGCGCTCATGTCGCGAACTATGTGCCGATAGGCGTACTGAAGCAACATTTGAAACATCAATATTAAATGCGTTCTTAAACAGAGTGATAATAAATAAAATGGCAAGCATTTAACTCCCGTTATGGCATTGTGGGAGGTATAGGAACAATAACGTAGATACATACATCAAAAAGACAGGTGGCGCTTCCGCCGTGAGTTACATGCAGTGGTCTATATAGCCAAGATATAAAAGTTATATTACCATATTAGAGAAGCCCATAGAACGTATATAAGTCAAAACATCCAGAACAATCAGTAATGGCTTTTAAGAAAATTACGAGACCTGGTCTACAATCCAGTTACTACGTAATATAGAATAAGAGAAAATTACATGAGGGCCGCTGTAGTGGCAGCCATACATCGTTAGAAGAACACATTATATAAACGGTAGTAAACTGAAAGATTTGAAAGTGCATTATAGCTTCCTGAGGAAATAGACTACTGAGGTTACTAGCATTAATGTTATATATTAAACAGTACGGGTTTAAAGCCTTCGAAAAATTGTTTACAGGCAAGGTTCAACTGATCATTCAGTATATTGCCGTCTTTGAGCTCTAGATGTTTAAAAATAAATAGCTCTTCCCACAGATCTAGTCTCCGTCCTTTGACCTGTCTATGTAGGATAACCGTGTCTTCTAACTGTTTAGGCGTATGGCCGGTTATCAAGAGGTGTTCAGCAAAGGTAGAGTTGCGAATATTCGTTCCTTTTTTACCTAAAAGATGTTCTTTATATCGTGTTTTCACAGCTCTGCCGGTTTGACCAATATAATAAGAGGGGCAGTTATTACAGGTTAGCTTGTAAATACCTGAATTAGAAAACCAATCGCTGGCAATCTCTACTGACTGTACAAGATTTCTTTTTAAACTGTTATCTGTAGAAAAGGAGACGTTACAGTTATATTTTTTATTTAGAAGACGTTTAATCCTATACGATAAGTTACCCAGGAAAGGGATGGAAATAAATTTATTAGTTTCTGTGGTATCCGTGGGGAGAATATTTCTCAAAGTCGAACACTTTTGGGAGATTTTCTTATTGAACAGGTAATCGATCATATTCTGGTTATACCCATTATTAACCGCAATCGCTTTGATGACATTCAGTTCCTTTTTTTGATCAGCAGGTGATAAAGGAGTGGTTACCATTCGGTGAATGGCGGAATGAAAAAATGCCAGTTTATGAGCTTTTGGATGGGTTGAGTCAGCAGGAATGACATTATCTGAATATGTTTCCTTGCGGAAGATATTAAAATGGAAGGAATTATCTTCTATAGAAATTGTTAAATCGAGAAAATTAAGTTCACGTTTATCATTTTGATGTTCTTTTGTGAAGGAAATTTTTTCATGTAAACCGTTGAAAGTGTTAAAGAGATGCTCTAACTCATGATCAGTGCCATCAAAAGCAATGAAAATGTCATCAACATACCGTGCATAATAACGGATTTTGTGGCGTAATTCTGAACTTGAATTGAAGAACGTTGTTTCCAGGGCGTTAATGAAAACCTCTGCTAGAATACCGGCGAGGGGGCTACCCATTGCTAGACCATCTGGCTGTACATACATTTTCCCGTTAAATGTGAAGTAATTGTATTTTAAAATGACCTTAAGCAAACCAATGAGTTCTTAAACATAAAAAATTAAGTGAAACTCAGATTGCCGAAGATTCTCTTTTACAAGGTCTATGGTTTCATCAACCGGAACATTTGTGTAAAGGCTGACGATGTCAAAGGACACCAGTCTAGTGTCAGGTGTACAACTTATAGATTGAATATTGTTAATTAATTCCTTACTGTTTTTTTACAGAAAAATTATTTTCAAATGTGAAAGCATCTTTAATTTTAAAATGGAGGCGCCTAGCAAGTGTGTGATGTGGACTGCCTATACCATTCACTATAGGGCGGATCGGGTGATTTTGTTTATGCAGTTTAAACTGACTTCTGAGCACTGGTGGTTTAGGGTTCATATTTATAAGCCCTTTCTTTTGGAACTTATTGAACAAGCTGACGGAATTCGTTAAAGTACGCCGGATTTCATTTTGCAGTTCAGTAGTAGGATCTACAGTAACCTCAGTGATGTCGTTTTCCTCAAAAAACTTTACACTCTTCTCTATATATTCATTTTTATAAGCCACGACCACGGTGTTCCCTTTGTCACTCTTAGTGACTAAGGCGTCGTGCTCTCTAAGTTTATGATTAATGCTTTTTATTATACTATATTCACCCGATTGCTTATTAGGAGATAATTTAATTTCTTTTTCTATTATGTTGTTACATTCGTAGGCACATTTGACTTGCTCCGTTTTCTCTAATTTCAGAGATTCTAAACCGATTTTTAGATCTACAATGAGATTACAAATAACTGGATATTTATCGAGTTTAGCAGGCAAGTTATATTTAAAGCCTTTACACAACAAGTCATTTTCGGCCTGCGTAAAAGAAATATTGGTTTTATTTAGTACTCTATCGTAAAATAGGTGCTTAACACTGTTGTCTGCTGTATTATCACTTTTACTTGTGGTCCTATTACTAAACTTTAAAAGCTTTCTTTCATGTCTGGCCTTGATTATTTCTTTACGATTAGAGAGCTTTTCATTAATACTATTCCACAGGTGGTCAATTTGAAAATTACAAAGATCTTTAAAGGCTTTAGTTAAAAATAGGTGTATACAGTAGGCTTCACTATTAAGGACATCTTTTTTCTTGTACAAATTTACTGTGCTCTCGGAAATGACTAAATGCACTAGCTTCTTTTTAATAGAAGGCACTCTGTTACACTGTTTAAAATTTACGTACGCCTTCACATAATCAGGGATAATGTCTTTCTCTAGGCACTGGTGATTAAAGTCAATAGCCATACCTGCTTTCACAATTTTTAATTTGATGTCCATATACCTGGATGCAGCTTTTGATACCTCGGCAGGCAAGAATTTCAGTACTTTAAACATAGCTGCGCTACAGCAACGGTTCCACGTAAATCAGACTAAGAGCAGCCGACCAGTTGCAAAGGATAAAGTAATCTTTACCTAGGTTTCAATAGATATAAATCTATCTTCTTCAGAAGACGGCCTGGGGACAATGAACATCGTAATATATATTAAGGTATGAAACATGAGTCAAGAATGAAGTTTAACATATATTAGGAAAATATTGTATTACAAGATGTGAGAAAGATTCTTGGTACTTACAGTATTATAACAACATGAAGTGATATGTCCTTATCGTTTAGGCAAACATCTGCATAGTTACATTAATTATATAAAATATAGCCCTGAAAGCAGGGTTTCTCTGACAAATAAAATAGGTACATAGAAGTTGCAGAGCGCCTAAGCGACTGAGTACAATCGGCCAGCGTAGTCCTTTGACATCGTCAGCCTTTATACAAATGTTCCGGTTGATGAAACCATAGACCTTGTAAAAGAGAATCTTCTTAAACATAAAAAATTAAGTGAAACTCAGATTGCCGAACTCATTGGTTTGCTTAAGGTCATTTTAAAATTCAATTACTTCACATTTAACGGGAAAATGTATGTGCTAGAATACCGGCGAGGGGGCTACCCATTGCTAGATCATCTGGCTGTAGAGGTTTTCATTAACGCCCTGGAAACAACGTTCTTCAATTCAAGTTCAGAATTACGCCACAAAATCCGTTATTATGCACGGTATGTTGATGACATTTTCATTGCTTTTGATGGCACTGATCATGAGTTAGAGCATCTCTTTAACACTTTCAACGGTTTACATGAAAAAATTTCCTTCACAAAAGAACATCAAAATGATAAACGTGAACTTATTAAAATGGAAGGAATTATCTTCTATAGAAATTGTTAAATCGAGAAAATTATCTTCCGCAAGGAAACATATTCAGATAATGTCATTCCTGCTGACTCAACCCATCCAAAAGCTCATAAACTGGCATTTTTTCATTCCGCCATTCACCGAATGGTAACCACTCCTTTATCACCTGCTGATCAAAAAAAGGAACTGAATGTCATCAAAGCGATTGCGGTTAATAATGGGTATAACCAGAATATGATCGATTACCTGTTCAATAAGAAAATCTCCCAAAAGTGTTCGACTTTGAGAAATATTCTCCCCACGGATACCACAGAAACTAATAAATTTATTTCCATCCCTTTCCTGGGTAACTTATCGTATAGGATTAAACGTCTTCTAAATAAAAAATATAACTGTAACGTCTCCTTTTCTACAGATAACAGTTTAAAAAGAAATCTTGTACAGTCAGTAGAGATTGCCAGCGATTGGTTTTCTAATTCAGGTATTTACAAGCTAACCTGTAATAACTGCCCCTCTTATTATATTGGTCAAACCGGCAGAGCTGTGAAAACACGATATAAAGAACATCTTTTAGGTAAAAAAGGAACGAATATTCGCAACTCTACCTTTGCTGAACACCTCTTGATAACCGGCCATACGCCTAAACAGTTAGAAGACACGGTTATCCTACATAGACAGGTCAAAGGACGGAGACTAGATCTGTGGGAAGAGCTATTTATTTTTAAACATCTAGAGCTCAAAGACGGCAATATACTGAATGATCAGTTGAACCTTGCCTGTAAACAATTTTTCGAAGGCTTTAAACCCGTACTGTTTAATATATAACATTAATGCTAGTAACCTCAGTAGTCTATTTCCTCAGGAAGCTATAATGCACTTTCAAATCTTTCAGTTTACTACCGTTTATATAATGTGTTCTTCTAACGATGTATGGCTGCCACTACAGCGGCCCTCATGTAATTTTCTCTTATTCTATATTACGTAGTAACTGGATTGTAGACCAGGTCTCGTAATTTTCTTAAAAGCCATTACTGATTGTTCTGGATGTTTTGACTTATATACGTTCTATGGGCTTCTCTAATATGGTAATATAACTTTTATATCTTGGCTATATAGACCACTGCATGTAACTCACGGCGGAAGCGCCACCTGTCTTTTTGATGTATGTATCTACGTTATTGTTCCTATACCTCCCACAATGCCATAACGGGAGTTAAATGCTTGCCATTTTATTTATTATCACTCTGTTTAAGAACGCATTTAATATTGATGTTTCAAATGTTGCTTCAGTACGCCTATCGGCACATAGTTCGCGACATGAGCGCCACCTGCCCTGGCCGCTGAGCTACTACGCTGGCCGATTTTACTCAGTCGCTTAGGCGCTCTGCAACTTCTATGTACCTATTTTATTTGTCAGAGAAACCCTGTTTTCAGGGCTATATTTTATATAATTAATGTAACTATGCAGGTGTTTGCCTAAACGATAAGGACATATCACTTCATGTTGTTATAATACTGTAAGTACCAAGAATCTTTCTCACATCTTGTAATACAATATTTTCCTAATATATGTTAAACTTCATTCTTGACTCATGTTTCATACCTTAATGTATATTACGATGTTCATTGTCCCCAGGCCGTCTTCTGAAGAAGATAGATTTATATCTATTGAAACCTAGGTAAAGATTACTTTATCCTTTGCAACTGGTCGGCTGTTCTTAGTCTGATTTACGTGGAACCGTTGCTGTAGCGCAGCTATGTTTAAAGTACTAACACCAATAATAATAATAATAAACAAGAGTCGCTAAAGCACGCTTGTGCGGTGGCGCTCGACTCGGAGACAAGCCAGTTCGAATCCTGGTAGCGGAAAATATTTCACTGTCAGCATTTGGCCGGCGGGGGAAGGGAAGCTGGTGATCAGGAACTTTACACCACCAGACATTGCGTAGTTTTAATGAGACAATGCGAAGGGGTTTGGTATTTAGTGAGGGCACGTGACGCTGTTGATGGAGGTCCCCGCGCCGCCGGCATTGCTACACAGCGGTCGGGCGCCAGAGGTCCACCATTGGGGCACGTGTCACGCGTCGTGTTTGCTTCGGTTGCTGCTAAGTGCCGTCCTCCTTATAGAACAACACGGCGCACAGCTATCGCAAAACGACTTTACGTTGTACCCTTCTGTTCAGGCTTCACCTGTCTCAAAGCGCTTGACATCAAACTACTACTTTGCGACGACGTAAAAATACCAGCACAGGATTTCATTGGAATTCTCCTGTTCAGAGTTCTTAGTGCCGTGTAGATCAATATGATTAACAATGCAGCGTGCAACATAATTCTGCAGGACGTCAAACGCGGACTACGTTTCTGTCATTCCGACGGCAGCGTAGGGCCCGTTACCGTCGATCACGTCAGTCTCGGCGTACGAACGATACAGCTATTCGAAAGAGCCGCCGACGCCGTCATTGCGGCACACTGATCCTACGGCAACGACCTGGAAAATGTCGCCGATCGACGAGTGTAATTCCGAACCTATGCCCCTTAAATGATGTCACACTGGTTCGTATCGATCTGAAGAGTCGCGTGCCCTCCTACCTTAGATATTATGGTGGCACGGCAGCCTCCGAAACAGACGGTCAGCCCCACACCTGTTCTGACTCTGAGAAGAACTGTTTGCGGCCTGACTGTGTCCGACGAATATCGCACAGCCCCCATTGTCAGAAGCATCAGTGCCATCCATGCAGCGACCTACGCCAAGCCTGTCACGTGGTCTCTCCGATCGGCACGTCGCGCCATCCCACCACTGTTGAGACGGTGTGGGCGCTCCACCGGCGATATGGCCGCCACCCAGACTCACGCAACGCACGCCACGGAGAAGGGTACCTCTCCACAACACCCACTTCACTCCTTCATTGCTCGGACCGAGGTCTTCGAACCAGGTCGGCGCTCTTCGTTGACGTCCTCCGACACAAACAACGCTCATAGCGGTGACAAACACGTTTTGCTGTATGGGGTACTAGTGGAGGCTGCCATAAATGTAGGACTGATTCTGTAAAGGCTGAGATGTGTGTCTCCCTGCCGACACCTCATGATCTCTCACACCAAAACGACGTTCTCATGATCATTCAATAGACCCTGGACACAGAGGTGTGAACGTGGCATAAATGTCTTCTCCACAGAACTGTTTACCTCCCACCCCCCCGCCCCCCTAACCAGGTAACTCGTTAATATTGGAATCTCCCCCTCTCTGTGGTCCCTGCCCTATACTGCCCACAGCGATGTTAGACATGTTTATCATGTTTATACCACTGCTATAACAGATGTACCAGTTTGGTGCTGATTATTTTGACGTTCAGTGTGGCAAACATAACTGCAGCTCTTCTGTGATATGCTTCGAGCCTTTGACGTAGACGTCATCTTTCTTCAAGAAGTTCGTGTTCCTACGCCACAACTAGTTTATAGCCGTGACACACACATCTCTGTATGAAATAACTTGGGGTCGCGACTGGCCTTTTACTCGTACATAAGAAAAGGGACCAAGATCACGAACGTAGCACTTCTCCTCTATGGCCAGGACGTTGTTGTAACTATCTTTTACACATACATCATCAATATCTGCACCTCATCTAGTTCCACGACTCGTCGACAACAGTCCATATTCTTTGCAGACGACGTGGCCCCTCTGTTTTCCGGATGCTATCATCACTCAATTGTGGGTGACGATTTCAGCTGCCTCCTCCACAGAAAGAACCAGTGATCGGTTTGTTCTCCATGCCCTATGCTGCGTACCTTGGTCAAAGACTTTCATTTCGTTGACACTGGGGGGAATATTGATGGTGATGCCCTCAGTTATACCCGTTACACAGTACATTCTGCGAGCAGACTTATCATTTTCTGATAATAGAGACGTAAAATCGGTTATCTTCCAAGCAGAAAAATGGCCCCTTGTGTTTTCAAACGAGTGTGCCGTCATCCCCACAGTCACTCTACCACCTCAGCCCGTCTGGCGCAGCAAAGATTTCTGGAAGCTTAACACTTCCCCATTTGGAGACCCACACCGTTGACAACATATTGCCACTACATAGGCATCCTGCAAAAAGTGTTTCCCGCAGTATGTGTCTGTCTTCTACCGCAGGCTCAAACGTGTAAAACTTCAAATCACAAAGATCTGCATACGGTGTGGCAAGGAGGCAGCAGCACAGCATCGGGAAACCAACTTTCACTACAACGTCCTCCCCAAGCTCGATAAGGTCTCCCCATCACCTGATGTCTATAGGGAACGCCAGTATACGAAAGCCTATCTTCTCACTCTCAAACGCTATACATTGCGTAGTGTCGTGGTGTGTTCGCGACGACAGAACCTTTTACGGGAGGTATCGCCGTCCACAGTCCACGCTGCATCTGACGATCGTCGTCGACATGAACTCTTCGTCTATAGCCTTACCAGCTCCGATGGTACTCGCCACACAGTACAGAATTTGGCGGTGTCTGCCTTCTCCGACCACTACTGAAACTTTTATGACGACGATCTGATAGTGCCAGTTCCTGACGATTTCCCCCCACTCCTGATCAGATCCCCAGCATTGCAGAGTCGATACCAATGAGGCCTGAACTCGCTATGGAAGAAGTGGCGGACGCAATCAACAGGGAACAAGTCACCAGGACAAGATGGTCCTCCAGTGGAGTTTGTCCAGTGAGAGAATTAATGTGGTGAACTCCCGGTAAGAGATGCTATGGGAACTCTTTACTCCATCCTTCCCAATACCAGCCGAATTTGTCACTGGTGTTCTTTAACCGGTGCGTATGCCATTGGGAGGCACAAACGTCTCTGAACCCTTACATTAATGAACATGGGCTATAAAATTTATGCACTCCTCCCAGCAGAGTGCATATGCATGTTCTTACCTACAATACTGTCCCCAGAACATGTTGTACATGGCTGTGGAGCTACCCTTCAAACATGTTTGAAGGAATACTGTGACCTCATCACAATGGCTGTTGTTTTTAAGTTCTATGTGGTACTGGTCGCCATTGATTTTACAAGTGCCTTCGATTGAACTCAACACTCATTTCTCCACATGGTGACGAATTGTATGAGGTTCCCGCCACTGTTTGTGGATGCCATTCACCGGTTACTGCTTCCTGCGGTCTCCATGGTCCAGGACACTGGGAGACTTGTCGCGCCAGTCCCTGTATGCTGCTCTTTGCCTGAAGGATGCCATTCCACTGGAGCCCCTCACCACTAGTCTTACAACTCGCCTACAGTGTCTCAACCTGCTTGATCATACCTAATGCTGGATAGCCTACATTGATGATCTCCAGCTTCTCGTTTGGTTCTCACTGGAACTCACTGACGCCATCCACTAGATCCAGCAATACAGACATATTTCGCATAGCATCCTTAGTGTCTGCCAGTCCACGATGATGCATGTCAGATGCGACTCCAGGCTGTGGTGCCAGACCTGCTCCCCTTTGGTACCATCCTTCATTACCAGGAATCGACTTTATGGGCTCCACACACTGCACCACAGCAGCCGGCCGGAGTGGCCGAGCGGTTAAAGGCGCTACAGTCTGGAACCGCACGACCGCTACGGTCGCAGGTTCGAGTACTGCCTCGGGCATGGGTGTTTTTTTTTTGTGGTTTTAGGGCGCACAACTTCAATGGTCATCAGCGCCCTGACTACTCTAAGAATGCACCGCGAGGCACAAGTTGACAACAACAACTAAAAGGGAAAACACGATAAAAGACAGACTGACAGGCATAGGAGTAAAAAACAACATCATCAAATGTCCGTAGCGAGGTTTGCCAAATTGATAAAACAAAGAACACGAGCAGCTGCTCGTGGGTCATCCGCTAAAATGGCATCGAAAGTATTAGGCAGGTTAAGATCGAGGCGCAGTGTGTGAAGATCTGGACAGACATTTTAATGTGTCTAACCGTCAGCAAGTGCCCACATGGGCAGAACGGCGCCGGCGCAGCCGTCAGCAGATGGCGATGGCTGAACCGGCAGTGTCCAATTCTTAACCGGGCCAAAACAACCTCCTCCCGCCGAGAAGGGCGTGAGGAGGACGTCCAAGCCACGGGAAGAGGTTTTAAGGCCCGAGGCTTGTTGTCGGTAAGTGCAGCCCAATCGGCATGCCACAGCGACACAATGCGCCGACAAATGACACTGCTAACATCGGACGAAGGGCCACAACAAGAAGCTGTCCGAGGCTGGAGGACCGCAGCCTTGGCCGCGGCATCTGCAGCTTCGTTCCCAGGGATACCGACATGGCCAGGAACCCACATAAAGCTAACCGGAGAACCGACGTCCACCAGCTGCTGAAGAGAGCGTTGGATCCAGTGTACGAAAGGGTGAACCGGGTACGGATCACTGAGGCTCTGGATGGCGCTCAGGGAATCGGAGCAGATGACATAAGCAGAATGTCGGTGGCGGCAGATGTAAAGAACAGCCTGGTAGAGGGCAAAGAGCTCAGCTGTGAAGACCGAACAATGGCCATGGAGCCGGTATTTGAAACTTTGTGCCCCGACAATAAAGGAACACCCGACCCCGTCATTGGTCTTAGAGCCATCTGTATAAATGAAAGTCATGTTGATGAACTTCGAACGAAGTTTCAAAAAACGGGAGTGGTAGACCGAACCGGGGGTGACCTCTTTTGGGAGCGAGCTGAGGTCAAGGTGAACGCGGACCTGAGCCTGGAGCCAAGGTGGCGTGCGGCTCTCGCCCACTCGAAAGGTTGCAGGGAGTGAAAAATTAAGGCGTTGAAGGAGGCGACGAAAGCGAACTCCAGGGGGTAGCAGGGCAGAGACATACAACCCGTATTGACGGTCAAGAGAATCGTCAAAAAAGAACGATAAGACGGTTGGTCGGGCATTGACAGTAGCCGACAGGCATACCAACAAAGCAGTATATCGCGCCGGTAGGTGAGTGGCAATTCGCCAGCGTCAGCATGAAGACTCTCTACGGGACTGGGGCATGGGTGTGTGTGATGTCCTTAGGTTAGTTAGGTTTAAGTAGTTCTAAGTTCTAGGGGACTTATGACCACAGCAGTTGAGTCCCATAGTGCTCAGAGCCATTTGAACCATTTTTTTTTTTGCACCACAGCATTGGCTTAGCACCAGCTTCTACAGTCCGCATAGCACCATGTCCATTGTCTTGCCCACTGTAGTTTGAACCAACTATAACGTGTGGCCCCTACACTCGTACATGTTGCCCAGATTCTCCATATGCCATTACTTCTTGGTCGCCAAATTCAGTTGGCATTCTGGTGCTTCGTGTTGGCATGGCCCTTTTCGAAGCCCACTGCAACATTCGGCATGACTCGCTGCGCTCTTCGTGCCTGCCATGCTGCAGCACTGGTTTGGGTCCTCTCTGTCTTTAATATGCAGTCTCTTGGTTATCCTCCGACCAGCTTCTCTCCGACCACCGATCGATATAGCACTTATCTCCCCATTATTGAACCACATCGTAGCTTGTTCACGTGGGGAGGATGGGAGACCAGGAGATACAACTTCTATCCTTTGTTTACAATGTTCACCTCTTGCAAAATTGGTTCAAATGGCTCTGAGCACTATGGGACTTAACATCTAAGGTCATCAGTCCCCTAGAACTTAGAAGTACTTAAACCTAACTAACCTAAGGACAAGACACACATCCATGCCCGAGGCAGGATTCGAACCTGCGACCGTAGCAGTCGCGCGGTTCCGGACTGAAGCGCCTAGAACCGCAAGACCACCGCGGCCGGCTCCACCTCCTGCAATTGGGTTGTCATTGCGGACGGTGCCCCTACCCAGTCGTCCCATTGCCGACTAACCTTACAGGGTACCTCCACAGTGTTTTTCTTGATCCACCGTCTCCCCGTTTCATCATGTATCCTTGGTCACCTTCCACGGAAATGTGCACCATCATGTAAAGGCTAATGAATGGATATAATAACAGCAACAACAAAATCCTTGTTTCATTGTTATTGGGATTCCCTATGACTAATTCCTATTGCCCTTGAGTATTGGCTCTCGAACGATTTCCCCTTTTAACTATCTTAGTTTTCTATAGTGGCCCGGGGGGGGGGGGGGGAGGTTTAATTACGATGGCAATGCGTGATGAAGGATCAGTGTGTTTTTGTTTGCTCGGGTCGCAAGTGGCTGTCCCCTGTAGGATTAGTCCTGTTGTATAAACGTTAGAGCTAATATAGATTAGAGAAACATCTGACGCACCTAATTTGATGTACATGATTTCGAGCATCTTTCAAACGCATGTTAAATATTTCTCAAATCTACATTCTTTCTTACTTTTAGACAAATCATTTCACAAAACATTTGAGGTTTTTATTTCATTTTTTAACTTAATAAAGTTGTATTCAGAGACCATGATCTTTGCTCTCTTAACTTCTTCAGTTCTCGAAATGGCCTGGATTTAGTTCTTGAGTCTCAAAAAATCAGTTTTCCCGCTAAGTACCATACACCAACGTAACTTTCCATACGCAGGCAGCTAGCTCTTGAAGAGATGAACTACTTCACACTTAATTGAAACATCTCACGAAGAACTAATGTAAATGGTCACTAAAATCACTAATTAATTGCTTTAACTTTTTCTTAATTATCCTGATGACTTTAAAGACTTTTTTGATAGACTAGACCTCCCAAATCGCTTTCGGTAGCCCATTTGTCCATATACTATTCTCCATTTGGTTATGAAACTCCTGAAAATAGCCTATTGTGTAAACCATTTGACCAAAAGGAGCTCTGGCTTAGATTAGCGCGTACACGAATAGGCTTCACATTTTTTTCGTCCGGTATGTAGTGAGCTACGATTGTCGCAACCGAGTTTGACATGATTTGGTATCACGATACCGCAGATGATATAACCAGCGTATAATGACGATTTTCCGAATCATTGTGTGAACTGCTTATCTCAAAGACTGAAAAGGCAAAACTTTATTTACGAGCATCATTTGTAGATTTAGAGAAAACTTTTTACAATTTTGAGTGGAGTACGCTCTGTCAAAAATTGGAGATAGCAGGGATGAAATGTAGGAGAGAACGGTTATCTACGGCTTCCACAGTAAACAGACTGTAGTTAAAAGAAATGAAGGCCCTATATACATTGAACAACAACTCCTGATTCTTTATTCTGAGCAATCGGTGAGTGAAAGGGAGCAGATTTTGGGAAGTGAATCTTAAAATTTTCCTATTACGTTGTAATTGTGTTAGCGACGCAAATAAGTTGTAAGATCGGTTGAACACAAAGGATAGTGTTTTGAAAAGAGGTTGTAAGGTGAATACCAACGAAAGTAACACAAGAATACCGGTAAAGGAATACAGTCGAGATATATCATGTAGATCTGAGGGAACTAAATTACGAAATGAGATACTGAAAGGAGAATATGAGTAATTCTGTGTCGAACGCAAAACAGAACACGATGGAAAGAGCAGAGAGAGTATAAAATGCAGACTGTTAACACTAAGAAAAGCGTTCATTAAGAGAAATTTTTTATTATCAAATAAAAATTTAAATTATACCATGTCTATTCTGTAGTTTTGTATGTAAATTGAACGATTTCTGATACAGGAGTGTAGTTTTGTATGTAAATGCAACGTGGACCATAAACAGAACAGACGATAAAGTAACAGAGGCTTCTGTGCTGTGCCATAGAAGAATGCTGAAGATCAGATGGGTGTTTCAAATTACTAATCAAGATATACTGAATCCAGTCAGAGAGAAATAAATTTACGGCACAGCTAAACTAAAAGAAATGATTATATATAAAGGAAATAAATTTCCTGGATGGGTCGGAGATAATTGTGGATATTTTGTGAAGAAAGCCATCTATACCGCTTATTTCCATGTTCGTAACGTCGTTTGGAGTACTGTCATCACCAAATAAAAACCTAAATTTTGTGAAACAACGTTTACTGTCAGTGCTAGCTAAACGTATGTTCCTCTTTATTCACAAAGAAACACGTTATTGGTGGATACGACACATTCTGACTCCTTAATGAATAGTTAAGTGGGTGTAATGGGAAGTGTCTGTTTCAGTGTTCGTGGGAGGCCGAGGGAGGGGTAAAACTGTAGGGACAGACCAAGGTTTGACCACAGTATGCAGTTTCAAATGGCTGTAGGTTCCAGTACTTACGCAGAGACTGTAAGGTGTCTGCACTTTGTTTCCTCATTTTCTCACAACCTATTTAAAACATCCATGCCCGAGGCAGGATTCGAACCTGCGACCGTAGCGGTCATGCGGTTACAGACTGTAGCGCCTAGAACCGCACGGCCACTCCGGTCGGCACCTATTTTATCTTTTATAAGTTCTATAATATATGTTTTGTAACTATCTCTGAGATATTAAGCTAGCCAGCTTCACTACATATCGAGCGGTTCCAGGCGGTTCAGTCCGGAACCGCGCTGCTGCTACGGTCGCATGTTCGAATCCTGCCTCGGGCATGGATGTGTGTGATGTCCTTAGAACTACTTGAACCTAACTAACCTAAGTCTAGGGGACTGATGAACTCAGATGTTAAGCCCCATAGGGCTTAGAGCCACTAAATATCTGTGAGATTCTGTAGGCACTCAGCTAATCACATAGTAGTGTATATCATGTGCTGTTAGTTCGAAAAGCAAGTCATCCATTCTTTTCTGAGTCTTCTTCTAGTCAAGTAGTGTCGCTTGGAGTAATGAGACGTGCTTTGTGCTGGAGCCATATTTGGAAGAACATGATGCTTTGATGAATTTATTTGCTGAAGGTTGAAGCCATGATGCAGAATAATTGTATGATGCATCACATTACCGGTAAGACAATTTTAAGTAATTTATAGTGGCAAAGTCTGGGCTGTGGTGTGAGCTAAATGGTAGGCTGCAAATGTGTATCACTCTGCGTGATATTTCTCATGAACGTGTGCTTATATGCAGAAATGTCGGCTGAGAGATAATATGGTTTAGCAGGTCGATTGCAGCATCATTTTTCAAGTTTATTTTATACTATTGTGTCCTCAATTTACCCACACTAAGTCAGATGTGAAAGAGAAAATATTTTTCATAAGAACGGATTTTGCTTCCGATTTGTATGGCGCTTTTTTTTTTTTTTAACTCAAACCTAGTCACTATTTGCACTGTAGAACTGCAATATTGTGCCTTTAGTTGATGAAGTCCAATATGTACGTTTTATTCATGGATTTTGTGTTGAATGGTCACTTCTGACCTTCGTTCATACTTTTGCTAAAATAAGTGGAATACAGACGGAAACCATGCTGTACGAGGGTTGACTTAAAAGTAATGCCTCCACCCTCATAACTGAACAGTTGGCAGCATTGGTATGCGGCAGGTTGTTCCGCAGCCTCTTCTCTACAGCTCCAGTTGGCAGGAAGCCTTAGCATTGAACGGTTGTGTAGTTACAGTGTAAAGTATGGAACCCTGAGCAGACCGTCGGTCAATGCGATTTAAGCAACGTGCAGTCATTGCTTTCATTCTCTGATGAATCTCCTTTGGGGTGACGACACCTTCTGCTGTCAACAATTCAGTTTGTAGAGATTGTGTTGATCTGAGTTTGTACGACTTGCTTTTTTTTTGGTTACATATATTAAGTTTATTTATTTCTTCATCCAGAAATCTTTTGAGATTCTGGGAGACGTCATAGCTTTGATTTTCTGCTGCAGTGTGTGCGTGTGCGCGTCTAGTGTTGACGAAGGCCTTAATGGCCGAAAGCTTTAATTGTGAGAGTCTTCTTTTTTTTTGTTATGCCTATGTGCGACTCAGCGTTTCCGCAATATGGTGAGTAGCAACTCTCCCTCTCATAATGTTGTTACATTCCATCCTGGATTCTACATTGTTTGATTTTATACACTCCTGGAAATGGAAAAAAGAACACATTGACACCGGTGTGTCAGACCCACCATACTTGCTCCGGACACTGCGAGAGGGCTGTACAAGCAATGATCACACGCACGGCACAGCGGACACACCAGGAACCGCGGTGTTGGCCGTCGAATGGCGCTAGCTGCGCAGCATTTGTGCACCGCCGCCGTCAGTGTCAGCCAGTTTGCCGTGGCATACGGAGCTCCATCGCAGTCTTTAACACTGGTAGCATGCCGCGACAGCGTGGACGTGAACCGTATGTGCAGTTGACGGACTTTGAGCGAGGGCGTATAGTGGGCATGCGGCAGGCCGGGTGGACGTACCGCCGAATTGCTCAACACGTGGGGCGTGAAGTCTCCACAGTACATCGATGTTGTCGCCAGTGGTCGGCGGAAGGTGCACGTGCCCGTCGACCTGGGACCGGACCGCAGCGACGCACGGATGCACGCCAAGACCGTAGGATCCTACGCAGTGCCGTAGGGGACCGCACCGCCACTTCCCAGCAAATTAGGGACACCGTTGCGAATGGTCCTCGCCGATACCCCAGGAGCAACAGTCTACATGAAGCTGGGCTACGGTCCCGCACACCGTTAGGCCGTCTTCCGCTCACGCCCCAACATCGTGCAGCCCGCCTCCAGTGGTGTCGCGACAGGCGTGAATGGAGGGACGAATGGAGACGTGTCGTCTTCAGCGATGAGAGTCGCTTCTGCCTTGGTGCCAATGATGGTCGTATGCGTGTTTGGCGCCGTGCAGGTGAGCGCCACAATCAGGACTGCATACGACCGAGGCACACAGGGCCAACACCCGGCATCATGGTGTGGGGAGCGATCTCCTACACTGGCCGTACACCACTGGTGATCGTCGAGGGGACACTGAATAGTGCACGGTACATCCAAACCGTCATCGAACCCATCGTTCTACCATTCCTAGACCGGCAAGGGAACTTGCTGTTCCAACAGGACAATGCACGTCCGCATGTATCCCGTGCCACCCAACGTGCTCTAGAAGGTGTAAGTCAACTACCCTGGCCAGCAAGATCTCCGGATCTGTCCCCCATTGAGCATGTTTGGGACTGGATGAAGCGTCGTCTCACGCGGTCTGCACGTCCAGCACGAACGCTGGTCCAACTGAGGCGCCAGGTGGAAATGGCATGGCAAGCCGTTCCACAGGACTACATCCAGCATCTCTACGATCGTCTCCATGGGAGAATAGCAGCCTGCATTGCTGCGAAAGGTGAATATACACTGTACTAGTGCCGACATTGTGCATGCTCTGTTGCCTGTGTCTATGTGCCTGTGGGTCTGTCAGTGTGATCATGTGATGTATCTGACCCCAGGAATGTGTCAATAAAGTTTCCCCTTCCTGGGACAATGAATTCACGGTGTTCTTATTTCAATTTCCAGGAGTGTATTTCATTTTAACACGCTCAGTTCTGGCCTCATCTTTACAATAAGCCAGTGCACATATACGAGGTGCGTTAAATAAGTAATACAATACACTTTTCTTCTGAAAGCAGGTTGATTTTATTCAGGAATCCAGTACACGTTTTGGCTACGAAATCCTATGTTTCAACATAAACTCCGTTCAATGTGACACCCTTATGGCGCGTTACTGGGAAGGCCTGTATGTCCACGTGGTACCCTCTACAGGTCGACGTAGCAGCCGACGTATTGGTGCAGGAATAATCTCCCCGTCATCAACGTACCCTTACCCGCAGAGTACGTCCTTCAGTGAGCTGACGAGTTTGGAGTATGAAGGTGCGAGATCCGAGCTGTATAGGGTGGTTGAGGACGTATAGTCCAATGGGGTTTACTGAGCTCCTATCCGTTGCACAGACTTGTGTGAGGTCTCCGGTTGTCATGGAGAACGAGAAGTTAGTTTGCATTTTTGTGGCGACGAACACAATGGAGTCGTTTCTCTAATTTCCTGAGGGTAGCGCAATACAGTTTCGAGTTGCAAAATGAGGGAGGACATCAAACAGAATGACCGCTTCTGAGTGCCAGGAGAGCCTCACCTGGCCTTACCGGCTGAGAGTGGGGCTTTTTTTTGGATGTGAGGTCCACCAGTCACGCAAAACACCGTTTTTCTCAGTACCCAAACATGTTTCGGCACCACTGTGCCATCATCATCAGTGGGTTCGAACTCTCTGGTGACCAAATGAACACTGACTGGGCCGGGACACAAAAAAACCACAATCACACTGTGTTCTGGTGTAGTAAAAAGTGTTTTACTATGTTATTTTGTGGAAAATACTTGTTACAGTTACGTAAGCATCACACCATCTCAACATGATGCGGAGAATGGAAGTGCTTGCCACACGGAAACTTAAGTAAATACGAAAATGGGTGCGAAAAACTAAATTACATTCTAGAAGATAGGTTAACTCCCAGCACAAAACTTTTCTCATCAACATCGTTTGGTTGCAGATGACAAACTACGTGTAATAATTAACACAAAAGTGATCCAGAAAATTCATGTTCACTAACTGTAAAGGTATTTACAAAAAGACAGGATCTGTTGTATGAACTAAAAATGTACATAATTTTATAATCATTTAACAAAATGTTCACACTGCAGAATAAATAAAATCTAAAACCCACTGATGATGGCACAGTGGAGCCGAAACATGTTTGTATTGGCCGTGTTTGCAGTTAAAAATTTTTGGATGTGAGCTCCTCCAGTTACGCAAAACACGACTTTTCTCAGTACCCAAAGAGCTGCAAATCAAAAATATGGATACTTTGAAGCTTTTTCGGAGAAAAGATGGTGTGGCGCCACTCCATTGTTTGCCATTTTATTTGTGGCGTGTAGTGATGCACTCGTGTTTCAGCAACTGTGACGATGTTCGACAAAAACTGCTTGCGCGTTGCGATGCTGATCCTGACAAATTCCGCGCAAATAGTTCTTCCTTGGTCTTTATGGTCTTCTGTTAGGCGGTGAAGAAGAGCGGGCGCACACACTTGGGTACCCCAACAGGTGGACGAGTGTGTCAGCACTACCGGGACAGACGTCCAGCTGCGCAGCGAGGTGTTTGGTTGTGAACGCCGATCACATCGAGTCAGAGCGTCGACAGCTGTGTGTGGCCGGCCAGCACCTAAGAGCTGGGACACGTATGCACGACCTTGTTGCTACCATGATAGTCACTTCGCCCAACGACTCGCCGTGTTTTTGTTCACGGACAGATCGTACACACTGTGCAAGCGGCTATGATTTTCCGCCAAGAGAAACTCAGGGACAGCTTCCTGCTAGGAACGTATCTCCGTTAAAGACGCCACTTTTAAGGCTACCTGTAGCGCCGCCAACATTTGAAACTTCATAAAACAATAGCGGCCGAAGGAGAATATTCCAAAACAAATCCCGCATGTTTCTAGCCGAAGTTGACTTAAGAGCGTCGTCAGTAAGTAATGCAACACTCTTTCTTTTCTCAACCACCTGCGTTTCTTGCTGATTACTTGTTAACTACTTCCTTAATCTTTTTAGATTGTGAGGTTAATTAAATTCCTTATTTTCAAGTCAAAAATACGCACAATGTCACAATTTCTTATAACCACAGGCAAGAAACATTTGTACCATGATACTGTACAAATTAAACATGTTATCATCTATTGCTGTTGACAGTTTTTGTCTTAAATAAACAACCATTCAGTATGACTGTGTGAGTCACATTCCAGCAGCACCTAGCGTTTATGCGTCAGAAAAAAAAAAGAAGTCAAAACCTTATATTAAACTTCCTAACATCTTATCCTAAAAGGCGGTTGTTAGCACGTTGTCGATAACTAAAGCAAAAGTTTTATGTGTGAGGTTTATGTGAATAGGTACACCTGAAGATGAGGCTAGAAGCCTCGAAACCGATTATGTTAAAAAAGTTGAAGATCATTTAATTGCAGTCTGAGGATAATTCATTCTCACAGTTTATCATACAACTGCGTTCCTGCAGTTCCGCCAACAATGGAAAATGTAAACGTAAGTCACAGTTCATTTCATCAACTTACCGATAAAGTTTTTCCGAAATCACTCGCTAGATCAACCACCTCAGCCTGCCGGAAACGACCTGGTAAAATACAGTCCAGGTCGATGTCGAAAATAGTGGCTACAGCCGCACGAAAAGTAAACGAGCGGAGGTGGAACTGTACCACCCACTCATGCACACTATTTTCCGCCAGCTGCTCGCACAAGAAACGCCCAGCGTCGTTGAACTTCTCCATGAATTTCTCCAGCTCCTGTGGAGATGGACAGAATTTCAGACGCTTTTTAATTCAACATAGTTTCCAACGATTCAAATTCGAAATTTTTCGTCTTTCTGTGAAGTTCTATCGTTACCCCGTTCCACCTAATAATGCTGCTAAAGCTGTCCCATGTTGCACAGATAGCGTAACATTCACAAAACGCCATTTCCGAATATTTGACTTTACACGCATGCCCTAGATCGTAGCGCAGTGTTTTTCACAATGGTGCTGAAAGTTCGTTTGCAAAAAGGACTTTGCTTTTCATTAAGATTCAGGAGAAATACATACTACGTGCATAACACAACAGTCCAAGGTTGGTATGAGGAATAATAGTGGACAGTTTTTGGGTGGATTATGAGTTCCCGCCTCTCGCCATATTGGGTGATTCAGGAGGGAGTGACATACTTTGCAAGGTGTTTCTACAAGTGAAAATAATCGGACACATGTTCATGGGACATTGCGGTTTATCGATCATTAAGGAACTGGAGCGGATTGAAGATTACACACATCCATAAACGAGTATCACATACTACATTGCTGTGTAGTCGCTGCGGTGGACAGGTTAATGATGGAGCAGATGAAGAACCCCCACATCTCTTGTAGGATGGATCAGTCAACAGATGGCAGCACTGTGATGACACACCAAGGGAACAGCTGCAAGTGTATACAGTGTGCAGACGTGGGTTGTGTGGTATCGATAGCTACGATGCCACAACGTAGGTCCGCTCTACTAGGTTGGCACTACGAGAGACACAGACGACAGCGCCCTCTAACCGGTGCTGTAGAGGTCTACGAGCTCCGCCACTGCTTGAGCCCATTTCATCAAGTGCAGCCAGCACCACCTTGCCAGTTATGTAATATGTTTGCATATGTTATCCGCTAGTAAAGGTGCTTTAACTGTGTCTGCAGTACCGAGAGATTAGTACCTTTTCATTTCCTGTTCCTATCCACGCGCCGCCTCCCTGGCGGGATACAACGAGGATGCCTCATTTCATCTCCAATCATTTCCTGTTTTTGCTCGGTACTGATTTAGCTTTTTTTTGCGATTTCACAGTGTGACCGTGCCGGTGTATGACTTATACCTCAACTAACCATCCCTCAGTTGCTATAAGGGACCAAACAGCAAGGTCATCAGTCCCTTGTTTCAAATATGCGCCATTCCGCTAATGGGACAACTCAGTAAAGTCAGAACAATAAAACGGAAAAAGGGAAAAAGGGAAAAAGGGAAAAAGGGAAAAAGGGAAAAAGGGAAAAAGGGAAAAAGGGAAAAAGGGAAAAAGGGAAAAAGGGAAAAAGGGAAAAAGGGAAAAAGGGAAAAAGGGAAAAAGGGAAAAAGGGAAAAAGGGAAAAAGGGAAAAAGGGAAAAAGGGAAAAAGGGAAAAAGGGAAAAAGGGAAAAAGGGAAAAAGGGAAAAAGGGAAAAAGGGAAAAAGGGAAAAAGGGAAAAAGGGAAAAAACGTAAAAAGGCAGTCATGTTGTCATTTGTAAAAAACAAAATGAGGGAAGTCGGCAAGAGAACGAACCCAACACTATGCTGAAGCAACATAGGCAAGACCACCTGTGACTTAAAATGTACAACTGCTATAATGTAGAAAGTACGTATGGGAATAGAAAGACGAACCAAGCCTTAAAAAAAAGGGTAAAAACAGAGTAAAAGGGGAAGAAAAGAGGAATTGGGGCGGGGCGGTGAGTGATTCACCTCCCTGACCGAACACCAGAGAGAGATTAAAAACCTTAAAACTGAGAATAAAAACCACTTTCCCGGAGGAAACCGAGAACCAGAGAGACCATCCGGGAATCGTCAGCCAACATCAAAGGTAAAGTGTGGGGGAGCCTGTACTTAGCACGCAGGGCCAAAAGAAGGGGGGCATTCAACCAAAATGTGGGCTACTGACTGGAAGGCTCCACAACCACAAAGTGGGGGTGGCTCATCACGCAAAAGAAAACCATGGCTCGACAACACAGTGTGGTCGAGTCCTTTCGGGAGATGCGAAAGGAAGAACGCCATGGGCCTGGTGTCACCTTAATTGCACGAAATTTATTACACAGGGGAGTAGCCTCCCAAGAATTGGCCCATGACTGTGCGAAGTGGGATTTGATGTGAAGCCGTAAATCCGCTGCAGGAGGGGCTACAGAAAACGGGGGGTAAGTAACTGCTCCCCCAGCCAAACGATCAGCGAACTCATTACCCGGGATACCCACATGGCCAGGGACCAAAAGGAAGTCAATAGAACAAGCAGCACGGTGAATATCAGCGAGGTGGTCATGGATGGCAGATACCAATGGATGGCGCGAGAAACACCGTTCAATAGCAAGAAGGCCACTCATCGAGTCCGTGCATAACAGAACGCGGTTCTGTTGGGACTGTTTAATAAAGGTAAGGGCCTGGGAAATTGCCATCAATTCCGCAATAAACACCCCACATGTAGGTGGCAGCAGATGACTTTCCGTTCCAACGGAGGACGTGAAGGCATACCCAACACGATCAGCAGATTTACAGCCATCAGTGTAAAAAACAACAGCATCCTGAAACTCCCACAAAATTTGGCGGAAAAAGGAACGGAACACCACCGGGGGGATGGGATCTTTCGGACCTCGGCGGAGATCCATCCGAAGTCGAGGCCGAGGAACTAACCAAGGAGGGGTGGAGGGGAGGGAGCGAGGAAGACAGGACAAAGAAGGAAGCTGAAAGTCACGGCAAAGAGACGCAAGGCGCAGCCCAACCGGTAAACCCACCCGAGGGCGGGAGTCGGGTGGGCGACGTCCATGGTCGGGGAACAGGATACAATAGGAAGGATGAGTGGGAGAGGAACGGATAGTGAGTGCATAAGACACCAGAAGCTGGGACCGCCGAACAGAAAGGGGGGGGGGGGATCCCAGCTTCAACCAGGAGACTATCAACAGGGCTAGTAGGGAAGGCACCGGTGGCCAAACGGATACCACGATGGTGGACTGGATCCAGCACGTGCAGTGTGGAAGGAGCAGCTGAACCATAAACTTGACAACCATAGTCCAAGCGAGACAGAACTAGAGCACGATAAAGACGGAGGAGGAGGGAACAGTCCGCACCCCAAGAGGAGTGGGCAAGGAAGCGAAGGACATTGAGTTTACGGAAACATCCTACCTTCAGGAGTCGGATATGGGGCAGCCAAGTGAGCTTGTTGTCGAAAAGAAGACCCAGGAAACGAAACTGTGGGACCACAGGCAATCGTTGTGCAGCGAGACAGAGCTCTGGATCAGGGTGGATCGTAGTACGGCGACAGAAGTGGACCACTCGCGATTTTAAAGGGGAGAATTGAAACCCGTGTGAGAGGGTCCATGCAGAGGCACGTCGTATAGCTACCTGGAGCTGCCGCTCTGCAGATGCCATCGAGGAGGAACGAACCCAAATGCAGAAATCATCCACATACAGGGCAGGGGCGACCAAGGGACCGACAGAGGCCACAAGTCCATCGATAGCAATGAGGAAAAGAAGGACACTCAAGACAGAACCCTGTGGGATGCCCGTCTCCTGGGTCCGTGGAGAACTAAAAGCAGTACCAACTCGAACTCTGAATGACCGATGGATCAGGAACTGGCGGATAAAAATCGGGAGTGGGCCCCGAAGACCCCACTGATGAACGGTAAGTAAGATGTGATGGCGCCAGGCCGTGTCATAGGCCTTGCGAAGGTCAAAAAACACTGCAACCAAATGGCGGCGCTGGGAAAAAGCCTGCTGAACTGCAGATTCCAAGCGAAGTAAATGATCGATTGGAGATCGTCCCTCTCGAAAGCCACACTGGTAAGGGAACAATAGATCCCGAGATTCGAGGACCCAATTGAGCCGATGGGCTACCATCCGTTCAAGTAACTTACAACCAACATTGGTCAAACTAATTGGCCGATAGCTGTCAACAGATAGGGGGTTCTTACCAGGCTTAAGGACAGGAACCACAATACTATCCCTCCACTGAGAAGGGAAGTCACCCTGGAGCCAGATACGGTTAAACACCCGAAGAAGATGTTGCCGTTGTGGAGCACTGAGATGTTGAAGCAGTTGGTTATGAATGGAATCTGGGCAAGGGGCCGTATCATGAGAAGAAGATAGAGCAGAAAGAAATTCCCATTCAGTAAAAGGTTGTAAGTAGGCTGTTTAGGTTTTCTTATTGGTAACGCCACGTAGCGCTCTGTGTGAGAATCACTGGCTGTGCTGTGTGCAGTCTGTGGCTAGTTTGGGATTGTTGTCTGCCATTGTAGTGTTGGTCAGCGGCAGCTGGATGTGAACAGCGCGTAGCGTTGCGCAGTTGGAGGTGAGCCGCCAGCAGTGGTGGATGTGGGGAGAGAGATGGCGGAGTTTTGTAATTTGTCATGAACTGATATATATATTATGACTATTAAGGTAAATACATTGTTTGTTCTCTATTAAAATCTTTCATTTGCTAACTATGCCTATCAGATTCAAACTACGGAAGGGACTAACTACTTTCATTTAGCTGGCAGTAGTGGCGCTCGCTGTATTGCAGTAGCTTGAGTAACGAAGATTTTTGTGCGGTAAGTGATTTGTGAAAGGTATAGGTTAATGTTAGTAAGGGCCATTCTTTTGTAGGGATTTTTGAAAGTCAGATTGCGTTGCGCTAATAAAAATATTGTGTGTCAGTTTAAGGACAGTCGTGTTTAATTGTTCCAAGGGGACGTTTCAAGGTTCGTTGTAAGATTCTGACTCACAAGGGGTGACACATAAGGTGGAAGCTTCAGCCTGCTGTTTTTGACGAAGGAGAGCAGCTGGATAGGAGGCTGACGCTGACGCCACTGCAAAATGGGTCGCAAGATGTTCTGCAAGAACTAATGCGTCCGTACAAATGCCATCTGGGAGGTGAAGGCCTGGGAGGGTGGACTGCCGATGGCAACCTTGGAGAGAACGAAGTGTAGCCCATACCTGTGACAGAGGGACAGAAGAACCAAGGGAAGAAACGAATCGTTCGCAACATATCCGCTTGCTCTGTTTGATTAAATAACGGGCTTTAGCGCGAAGGCGTTTAAAGGTAGTAAGGCTGGCTACGGATGGGTGCCTCTTAAAGTGTTGCAAAGCTCGACGGCGATCACGGATGGCAATGGCAATGGCCGTACTCCACCACGGGACTTGCCGGCGACGAAATGGTCCAGATGAGCGCGGGACAGCAAGGCTAGCAGCGCGAACAATCGCGTCAGACACGTCACGTAGGACGTCATCAATACAACCCGACAAAGAGGGAGGAAACTCGACCTGCGCATTGTATAGAGGCCAATCGGCGCGGTGGAAAGACCAACGAGGTAACCTGTCCATCGGGGAGCGGGAAGGGAGCGTGATAATCAACGAGAAATGGTCACTATCACAAAGGTCGTCGTGTGGCGACCCGTGTAATGAAGGGAGGAGAGAGGGAGAAGAAAGAGAAAGATCAATGGCAGAAAAGGTACCATGACCAGCACTGAAATGAGTAGGGGAGCCATCATTAAGAAGGCACAGGTCGTGGTCTGCAATAAATTGGTCTATAAGAAGACCTCGTCTAGATGGAAAGGCACTGCCCCACAAAGGATGATGAGCATTAAAATCCCCAAGGAGGAGGAAGGGAGGAGGAAATTGCTGAAGAAGAGTGGTTAAGGCAGCAGGTGTAAGAGTCCTGTCAGGAGGGAGATAAAGATTGCAAACTGTGACTGCAGAGTCTAAGTGGACCGTAACAGCAACCGCTTCCAATGTAGTTTGGAGAGGAATCCACGTGCTACCAATGTCTGTACGGACCAACGTACAAACGCCACCAGAAGCCCGCAAGGGTCCGACCCGATTTCGACAGAAAACACGGAACCCACGGAGGGTCGGTGAGTGCAGCTTGTGTGGTTCTCCAGCAATCTCATTTTACTGACGCTCAGAGTAGGACGAAAGAAGGGATTTCAATTCCGGAAGGTGACGATAGTAGCCATTACAATTCCATTGGAGAACCACAGAACGATGGTTTAAATGAGGGCTGAACACGCTAAATCCAGTCATACCGCCGGGTCCCCACCCGTCACCGACAATGAGGGGGCGACATCCATGAACGACACGTCAGAATCCGGTTGTGAAGTCGGGGAAGGGACCTCCGGTGACACCAGAGGCTCATTGTCTCGGGACTTATGTTTCTTCTTCTTTTCAGGCTGAGATCGAGGAGGGCTGTGTGGCATAAAGAAGCCAGCTGCAGGGGCTGTCCTCACGGGCGCCACCCAGCCACAGCAAGGGCCCTCTGGCACGGAGGCCATTGCCGGGAGTTCCGATGCTCCAGGATGACGAGCAACCACTCCAAGGCATGCATGAGGAGGTCACAGCTCAGGTATCAGAAGTGTGATCCCTGTGTGTTCAGGGGGCTCAACCAAAAGGGTACATAGCGACCCCACCACACGGGCTGGCTACCGTGCTGGCTATGCACCCTAGTATCAGACAACGATGTGAAAGAAAAGGTGGTATGTACTAGGAGGGCGCACGTCAGAGACACTAGGTAAGGTGCTCTTCCCCAAATGGCTCACACTACGGAGGAGAAATTTTGTAATGGAGGTCAAACCCCAGAGGGGGACCAAGGAATGCCAAAAGGAGGAGATGATTACGCAACAAAGCCGGAGTGTAAAACCAACAAAACGAGGAGGATAGCAGGGGCCAACATAAGCAAGGACACCAATAGAGGGAGAGGAGAGGGCGAGGGGAAAGGAGCATGGAGGGGAAAGGAGGGGAAGGGAAAGGAAATGCAGCCCTGGAGAGAGAGAAGGCTGCAATGGCTCGGGGCCCCGTGCTCGCCACGCACGTATCCACGAAAGAGTTGTGGACCCCCTGGGGGGGGGGGGGGGGCGGGGGGCATTCCACACTGACTGCATTTACTGGACAAGAAATCTCAATGCTCGGCGTGTGTAGTTTGTACGGGTCGTTGCACCATACGTGGCTTGCAGTGTCTTTACATTGTCCTGAATTGCAAGGGCAAAAAGTTCAAACGCGTCCATGCTGAAAATGGTCATGTGCTCCGTTCTAGTGATGCTACGGACTTTGCATCAACGCTAGTGACCATGCCGAAAGTGTTGCCGCACTATGCGATGATTTTGTAAACTATTTTCTGATGGACTTCGTTGCGCCACAGATTTTGCAGCGCATGTTGTAGTTACACACAATGCCATGTCTATTTTCCGGCGCGCACGCCCGGTACCGCACGCACTGTGCGACGCAGTAGCCGCTGAACTTACGCATTTGCAAGACAGTGGTGTCATTCAACCTCTTTCTGCTTCACCATGGGCTTCGCCTATAGTGTGTGTGAAGAAACCCAACGGTCGTCTCCGTATCTGTGCTGACTTTAAGTGTACAGTAAATCCCCAGACAGCGGTAGCTACGTTTCCCTTACCGCGTCCTGAAGACATTTTTGATAAGCTTGGTGCGCGAAAATTCTTTTCCACGATTGACTTGCGGGACGCACACTTTCAGATTCCTCTCGACGAACAGTCGCAGCGTTATTTTGTGATCAACACCCACTTTGTATTGTTCAAGTTTCGCCGCCTTCCGTTCGGTTGTGCTTCGGCTCCTGCTATTTTTCAGTCTTATTTGCAGCAGTTGTGGGCCACTGTCCCTGGTTGTTCAAATTATCTGGACGATATAGTTGTATCAGGTCGCACCCCTGACGAACATTTGCAGAATTTGCGTGCCTTATTTACTGTACTTTTGCAGGCAGGACTAAAGTGTAACAGGCACAAGTGCAAATTTTGTCAAACTCAGATTCATTGTTTAGGACATGTGATTAGCGGACAGGGTATCCACCCCTCGCCGTCACATCTCAGTGCGATTACAGACTTGCCAGCACCCAGGAACTTCAAAGAACTTCAGTCTGTGTTGGGAAAAATCACTATCTTCGGTTTATACCAAATGCAGTGCAGATTGCACCGCCTTTGCATCGCCTTCGGCGTAAGAACGTTCCTTTTGTTTGGTCTTCGGAATGTTAGGCTGCTTTCCACAATCTCAAATCTGCTTTGTTGAGTGATCACTGTTTGATTGCTTTCGATCCCTCCAAACCAGTTGTTTTGGCTGTCGATGCATCTTCTCACGGCATCGGAGCAGTTCTCTCGCACGGCATTAATTCTGTCGATCACCCGATCGCTTTTGCGTCTAAGTTGCTCAATTTTGGCCAGCAAAACTATTCTCAAATCGAAAAAGAAGCTTTAGCTATTGTTTATGGAGTGACTAAGTTTCATGATTTTTTGTACGGTCGAAAGTTCTATTTGGTCACCGACCATAAGCCTTTAACGACGTCGTTCCACCCGTCAAAGCCAGTTCCGGCCCGTACTCCACAAAAGTTGAACGTTAGTCTTTGTTTTTGTCTAACTACAATTACGAAATTTTGTTTCAGCCTACGGCCCAGCATGGCAATGCTGATGCTCTGTCTCGTCTGCCTATCGGTCCTGACGAAGTGTTCGATTCTTCCCAATTGTCCTGCATTTTTTGTGATTCGCAAGATAAGGACTTAGCTGGTGGTTTCCGGTGGATTTTCGTCGCATTGTTGCCGCGACAGCCGCCGACGTTTCTTTGCAGATTCTTTTGCAGTATATTCGTACTCAGTGGCCTCCATCTGCTACGCAAATTCGTGATCCACTTGTTCGACGTTACTTTGTCAGTTCGTAACAAGATAACACCGTGATGTACAGACAAGTTGTGACGTTGCGCAATGATCAGTCTCGTGTGGTTGTACCTCGTTCGTTGCAGTCGGAAATCCTCCGATTGCTGCACGCTGGTCATTGGGGTATAAAGCGGACGAAGCAATTAGCGCGTCGCCACTGCACTTGGGTCGGCACTGATAAAGGTATTGAGAATTTGCTTGCTAACTGTCGCTCTTGCGCGGAGCATCAATCTGCTTCGCGCCTGCGCTTCTTTGCGTGGCCGACTCCTACTGCGCCTTGGCAGCGCGTTCATATTGATTTTGCGGGTCCTTTCTGGGACACCCGCTGGTTGATAGTTATTGATGCGTACAGCAACTTCCCTATGTCTTCTATTCAAGAATTTTAAACACGAACAGCTGCTAGCATGATTTTCTTAGAAGTAGATACCTTAGCGGTTGCGAAGCAACTCAAATCGCTTGACACGGGCAAGTCTTCATGTCCAGATTGTATACCGATTAGGTTCCTTTCAGATTACGCTGATACAATAGCTCCCTACTTTGCAATCATATACAACCGCTCGCTCACCGATAGATCTGTACCTATAGATTGGAAAATTGCGCAGGTCGCACCAGTGTTTAAGAAGGATAGTAGGAGTAATCCATCGAACTACAGACCTATATCACTGACGTCGGTTTTCAGTAGGGTTTTGGAGCATATACTGTATTCAAACATTATGAATCACCTCGAAGGGAACGATCTATTGATATGCAACCAGCATGGCTTCAGAAAACATCGTTCTTGTGCAACGCAGCTAGCTCTTTATTCGCACGAAGTAATTGCCGCAATCAACAGGGGATGCCAAGTTGATTCCGTATTTCTAGATTTCCGGAAAGCTTTTGACACAGTTCCTCACAAGCGACTTCCAATCAAGCTGCGGGCCTATGGGGTATCGTCTCAGTTGTGCGACTGGATTCGTGATTTCCTGTCAGCAAGGTCGCAGTTCGTAGTAATAGACGGCAAATCATCGAGTAAAACTGAAGTGATGTCAGGTGTTCCCCAGGGAAGCGTCCTGGGACCTCTGCTGTTCCTGATCTATATAAATGACTTGGGTGACAATCTGAGCAGTTCTCTTAGGTTGTTCGCAGATGATGCTGTAATTTACCGTCTAGTAAGGTCATCCGAAGACCAGTATCAGTTGCAAAGCGATTTAGAAAAGATTGCCGTATGGTGTGGCAGGTGGCAGTTGACGCTAAATAAAGAAATGTGTGAGGTGATCCAAATGAGTTCCAAAAGAAATCCGTTAGAATTCGATTACTCGATAAATAGTTGAATTGACAGCCTTGAGAATTCTACTAAGTACGTGGGTGTAAAAATTACGAACAACTTCAGTTGGAAAGATCACGTAGATAATATTGTGCGGAAGGCGAGCCAAAGGTTGCGTTTCATTGGCAAGACACTTAGAAGATGCAACAAGTCCACTAAAGAGACAGCTTACACTAAACTCGTTCGTCCTCTGTTAGAATATTGCTGCGCTGTGTGGGATCCTTACCAGGTGGGATTGACGGAGGACATCGAAAGGGTGCAAAAAAGGGCAGCTCGTTTTGTATTATCACTTAATAGGGGAGAGAGAGTGGCAGATATGATACGCGAATTGGGCTGGAAGTCATTACAGCAAAGACCTTTTTCGTCGCGGCGAGATCTATTTACGAAACTTTAGTCACCAACTTTGTCTTCCGAATGTGAAAATATTTTGTTGAGCCCAACCTACGTAGGTCGGAATGATCATCAAAATAAAATAAGAGAAATCAGAGCTCGAACAGAAAGGTTTAGGTGTTCGTTTTTCCCACGCGCTGTTCGGGAGTGGAATGATAGAGAGATTGTGGTTCGATGAACCCTCTGCTAAGCAATCATACTCTTAAATGTGAATTGCAGAGTAATCATGTAGATGTACATCTGCGAGCACTATTCGGGCCTTGACATCTATTTTTTGCATTCAGGGCCTTCCTGAAGTGATTGTCTCCGACAATGGCCCCCAATTCGTGTCCTCAGAGTTTGAAGCGTTCTGTGCTGCTAATGGCATTCGTCATCTGACCTCAGCCCCCTTGCACCCCCAGTCGAACGGCGAGGCTGATGGCTTGTTGCGTACGTTTAAGTCACGGATGAGCGAGTTGCGCGCCACGCACTCTCGCGAGCGCGCGCTCTGGACTTCCCTGGCTTCCTGTCGCTCTCAGCCGCGCGGCAGCCGTTCCCCAGCGGAATAGCGTCGCGGCCGCGCCCATCGGTCGCTCCTGCAGCTATTGCACCCGCCGCCGCGCGCTCCCGCTGCTTCGCTTCGTTCTGGCTCGGCGCCGCACGATTTGGTGTGCTATCGCGTTTTCTCTGGCAGGCAGTGCTGGGAGCAGGGGCGCATTCTTCGCCAGCTCGGCCGCGCCATATTTGTCATTTCTGGTCCCTCCGGCACTGTCAAGCGACACCGGAACCAGATCTGTTCGTGCCGTCCTCGGTTTCCTACCGCTGGTTGTTTTCCGGCAGAATTGGAGGCTTGGCGGCTTCCGCCGCCACGGCCCACGACGCCACCGACGGCGCCTCCGCCGCCGTCGCCGCGTTCCTCCGTGGTGTGAGGACCGATGGACGCTTAGGCCGCCGTCACGCCGCCGCCGCCGCCGCCGCCGCCGCCGCCGCCCATGGACGTCGTTGCTCCGCCTCCTCATCCGAGCATACCCAGTGGCGGTGCGCAGCCTGGGCAGGTTTTCCACGGGGCGTTTCCCTCGCTCCTTCGCGAGCAATTCGGGGTCGCGGGTGGACAGTGCGCCCCGGCACTTCCGCTGCCCGCCCCCTCAGCTGCGCTGCCCCCGGGTCCCTCCACCTGCCGTCGGAAGCCACACTCGACGACGGTGCGCCGCTTCAGGGGGGGAGGGGTGCGGTATCGATAGCAGCGATGCCACAACGTCGGTGCGCTCTGCTAGGTTGGCACTACGAGACACCGACGACAGCGCCCTCTAGCCGGCGCTGTCGAGGTCTACGAGCTCTGCACCTGATCAAATGGGCTGAAGCAGTGGCAGACAGCCAGGAAACTTCGCTTCAACTTCGCACCACCTTGCGAGTTATGTAATATGTTTGCATATGTTATCCGCTAGTAAAGGTGCTTTAACTGTGTCTGCAATACCGAGCGATTAGTACCTTTTCATTTCCCTGTTCCTACCCACGCGCCGCCTCCCAGGCGGGATACAAAATGTTGGAACTGTTAGCAGTCGTAAGGCACTGTGCGTGTCGTGCTCGTGTTTCATTTAGTTGAGCAAGTCCATTGTGACTGTGAATACCTACATGCCAAAGACGTTAAGCCACGCAGAACATGCAGAAACGTTTTAGGATACAGGCGATCCCTGTGTGGCTGTGACAGAATACCAGAGACGTTTCCCTGATCGAAGAACCCCCCGCCCCTGTCAGGGTATTTTCCAAGGTTTTTCAAAAATTATGTGAAATGAGAACACTACCCAGTGTACACGTAACATCAGAACGTGAGGCTATCCAGTCAGTTGAGGAAACGGACGACATTATTGCAATGGTAGAACGGAGTCTCACCATTAATACATGGCGCATTAGCCATCAGGTCGACAGCCGACAAACGCGTGTGTGGTATACATTATGTTCTGAGGGATTTTACCCATTCCATGTGCAACACGTGTAACATCTGCATCCAGTTGACTCAGTAAGCAGGCAACAATTTTGTGAATGGTTAGCTGCACACAGAAACGTAATGCAAAATGCTTTATTTAGATGAAGCTACATTTACATGCAATGGAATCATGAATACCTATAATTTTCATACATGGGCAACAGAGAACCCAATGCCTCTAGGAAAACTAGGTTCCTAGTTTGGTTCTCAGTGAACGTCAGGTGTGGCGTGATTGATGGTCTGGTGTTGGGTCCCGTGTTCCTGCAAAAACGCATGACAGCCGCAGCTTACACACATTTCCTGATAGAACACCTGCCTGAACGATGGCAAATATACCTGCAACATGGCGGATCACTGATTCACTATAACAGACAGGTATCGCAGTTTCTGAGTAACACATTTCCTGAATGGCAGATTTGCCATGATGGACCCATTAAGCAGCCTGCCAGATCACCAGATGTAGGGTCATTGGACTTCTGATAATTGGGCTGGTTATAGGAGGATGTGTATCGTACGATGGTGGATACATGTGGAGAACTTGTTGCCCGCATCACTAACGCTGTTGCCCACATGAAACTACGCTGATGAGATGATGTTCTTGAGGAGATGGAGAGAGAGAGAGAGAGAGAGAGAGAGAGAGAGAGAGAGAGAGAGAGAGAGAGAGAGGGGGGGGGGGAGGGGGTAGACAACCTCAAATGTGTTCACAAATGACCTGAGATGGGTGAGGGACTCTTTGAGCATCTCTTGTAGGACTGATCAGTCATCTGTCCCACCATTATCCTGTCCACCACATAGTCTACAAAGCATTTCAGTAAGTGATAGTCGTAATTGTCTTCATAACCATGTGCGGATGTGTGTACTCTTCAACCCACTCCAGTTCCTAACGACACCTGTTCATATGACTTTTTCGGTTTATTTTCACATGTAGAATCACCTCAGAAATTATGTGACATTCCACCTGAATCATCCCGTATGGCTGTACGTCCCGCATTGTCGAACATGATGGTCTTTGTGGTCCAGGTCTTGTGATGCAGGGAGGCATAATGTTGCGTGGGCTTATTCGCCTCCAAATCTATGAACACAGTACACTCAGCTGCAAATGATGCCGTGACACTGTACTCCTTCCCCGTGGGTGCTATTCGAGGATGCACTCAGCCCGACTTCATTTTTATGGATGACAATGCATGACCGCAGCGAGAAGCACACGTGGAGGACGTCCTGCTGGGACAGGATATAAGGGGAAGGGACAGGCCTGCCCATTCCCCGACTTTAATCCCGTCAGACATGTGTTGCATGTCGTGGAGAAATATGCTGCAGTATGTTCACATGCACCAACGACCGTCCACCTGCTGTCAACCGCAGTAGTGAAGGAACTGAGTGTACTACAGAGTAGCTCCTCTGCAATCTTGTGGCCAGCATTTTTTTTGTTTGTTTTGGTTTTAGGGCGCAAAACTTCTATGGTCATTAGCGCCCGGTCCGTGACTTAGGAAACAGTAAAAAACCGAAATTGAAAACCAGCAGCAATGGGAACGAAAGTCATAAAATTGGAGAAACTAAAAGCAGAAGGAAGGCTTAAAAATCCACTACAGAAAGGGGTTGGTTGTCCCCAAAAAAAGCTTCAAATGATTGACATCATTTCAATGGCACTAATAAACTTGAGAACGCGGTCGGCTGAGCGCGTGTCATCTGCTAAAATCGACGATATATCAGGCGATAGCTGTAGACGGGAGCGTAACGGATTAAAATAGCGGCACTCAATTAAAAGGTCTCTTACTGTCCACAGCTGAGAGCAGTGGGGACAGAGTAGGGGAGGATCGCCGCTTAAAAGATGTCGATGGCTAAAAAGACAGTGCCCTATCCGGAGTCTAGTTAAAATTACCTCCTCCCGACGACGCGTTCGGAAGGAAGAGGTCCAAGCACAAGGAAGAGCTTTCATGTCCCGCAATTTATTGTGAGTAAGTGTCGACCAATGCGTGTGACATAAATGAACAACACGTCGACATAGAACGCTCCGTAGATCGGCAAAGGGAATCGATTGAATAGCTGGCCGAGGAAGAGAGACTGCAGCCTTGGCTGCAATATCGGCTGCCTCATTTCCACAGATACCAACGTGTCCCGGGAGCCAGAGGAACGCCACCGAGACGCCCCCCAGGTGGAGCAAGCGCAGACAGTCCTGAATCCGGTGGACCAGAGGGTGCACAGGGTAAAGAGCTTGGAGACTGAGGAGAGAGCTGAGAGAATCTGAGGAGATTACGTACTGTATCCGCTGATGGCGGCGGATGTAGTGGACAGCCTGGAGAATAGCGTAAAGCTCCGCAGTATAAACCGAACACTGGTCGGGAAGCCGAAAGTGATTTGGGGTGTCGCCAACAATATAGGCACTCCCTACACCTAACGATGTTTTCGAGCCGTCGGTGTAAATAAATGTGGCTTCTGTCATTTGTGCACATAGAGCAGCAAATGCCCGACGATAAACAAGTGTCGATTTCCCAAGGATGGTACCCTTTCAAAGGTCACGGAGCAGGCAGATCCGGGGACGGAGCCAAGGCGGTGCTGTACCCCAAGTTGTCAAGGAGGTTTTAGGAAAGCGGAAGGAAAGAGAATGGAGCAGTTGACGGAAGCGGACTCCCGGTGGTAGTAGGGAGGAGGGGCGGCATGCATACCCTACATCAAAGGAGGCATCGAAAAAAATGTCATGGGCTGGATTAGCAGGCATGGAAGACAGATGGCTAGCATAACGACTCAGAAGGACTGCTCGCCGATTGGACAGCGGAGGTTCAGCAATCTCAGCATTAAGGCTTTCCACAGGGCTGGTGTAAAAAGCTCCAGACACTAAACGTAATCCACGGTGGTGGATGGAGTCGAGACGCCGAAGAATAAACGGCCGAGCAGAGGAGTAGACTATGCTTCCATAGTCCAATTTCGAGCGCACTAAGGCTCGATAGAGGCGGAGAAGGACCACTCGGTCCGCTCCCCAGGAGGTACCATTCAGGACACGGAGGGTATTGAGGGATCGCAGAAAGCGAGCCGAAAGATAGGAAACGTGGGAGGACCAGCACAGTTTTCTGTCAAACATAAGACCCAAGAATTTAGCGACGTTTGAAAACGGAAGGTGGACAGGACCTAGATGTAAGGAGGGCGGAAGAAACTCCTTACGTCGCCAAAAATTAACACAAACGGTCTTACTGGGTGAGAAACGGAAGCCGGTTTCGATGCTCCACGAGTGGAGGCGATCGAGACATCCTTGAAGACGTCTTTCAAGCAGGCTGGTCCGTTGAGAGCTGTAGTAGATCGCAAAATCGTCCACAAAGAGGGAGCCCGAGACATCAGGAAGGAGACAACCCATAATTGGATTAATGGCAATGGCAAACAGTACAACACTCAGCACGGAGCCCTGGGGTACCCCGTTTTCTTGGGAGAAAGCACAGGAGAGAGTAATGTTTACCCGCACCCTAAATGTGCGATCTGCCATAAATTCGCGAAGAAAAAGGGGCAGCCGGCCTCGAAAGCCCCAAGAGAACAGTGTGCGGAGGATGCCTGTCCTCCAACAGGTATCGTATGCTCTCTCCAGATCAAAAAATATTGCTACCGTTTGGCGTTTCCGGAGGAAATTGTTCATGATATAAGTGGAGAGAGCAACAAGATGGTCAACGGCAGAACGATGTTGTCGGAATCCGCATTGGGCTGGTGTTAAAAGACTGCGGGATTCCAGCCACCAAGCTAAACGGTAATTCACCATACGCTCCAAAACCTTACAGACACTACTCGTGAGAGAAATGGGGCGATAGCTAGAGGGGAGATGTTTGTCCTTTCCAGGTTTCGGAACGGGAACGACAATAGCTTCCCGCCATCGCCTGGGAAAGGTACTGTCGGTCCAAATTCGATTATAAAGGCGAAGGAGGTAGCGCAGGCTATGGGTTGATAAATGCAGCAACATTTGGACATGGATACCATCCGGTCCTGGGGCGGAAGAGCGAGAAGAAGAGAGTGCATGTTGGAGTTCGCGCATGGAGAAAACAGTATTGTAGCTTTCGCGATTTTGAGAGGAGAAAGCAAGATGTCGCACTTCCGCTGCACGTTTCTTTGGGAGAAACGCTGGCGGGTAATTTGAAGAGCTCGAAATCTCAGCAAAGTGCTGACCCAATGAGTTAGAAATTGCGACGGGGTCGACTAAGGTATCATGCGCGACAGTGAGCCCAGAGATCGGGGAGAAACTAGGCGCGCCTGAGAACCGTCGAAGCCGACTCCAAACTTCCGAGGAGGGAGTGAAGGTGTTAAATGAGCTAATAAAGAATTGCCAGCTTGCCTTCTTGCTATCGCGGATGACGCGACGGCATCGCGCACGGAGCTGCTTATATCGGATACAGTTGGCCAAAGTTGGATGGTGACGGAAAATGCGAAGAGCACGTCGCCGCTCACGTATTGCGTCACGGCATGCCTCGTTCCACCAAGGAACTGGGGGGGGGCGCCGGGGCAATTCGGAGGTGCGTGGTATTGAACGTTCCGCAGCTGTGAGAATAACGTCGGTAAAATGTGTGACCTCATCGTCGACGCTGGGAAAGCGACGGTCATCGAATGTCGCTAGAGACGAAAAAAGTGTCCAATCGGCTTGGGCAAACTTCCAGCGTCGCGGGCGCATATATGGCAGTTGAGGCTGCAGTCGAAGGACACATGGAAAGTGGTCACTCGAGTGTGTATCATCAAGGGCGAACCATTCGAAGCGCCGGGCTAGCGGAACAGTACCGACCGCAAGGTCCAAATGAGATAAATTTGCCGTGGAGGCAGACAAAAATGTGGGGACCCCAGTGTTGAGGCAGACTAGATCCGCTTGGTGGAAGACGTCTAGCAATAGTGAGCCACGTGGACAAGGATGTGGAGATCCCCAAAGCGGGTGGTGGGCATTGAAGTCCCCAACCAGCAAATAGGGGGGTGGAAGCTGATCAAGAAGATGAAGGAGATCAGCTCGTGCCAGTGGTGTAGACGATGGAATGTATACCGTACATAGAGAGAACGTGTAACCAGAAAGGGAAAGACGGACGGCGACAGCTTGGAAGGAACTGTTTAAGGGGATTGGGTGATAATGGAGAGTATCATGGAGCAGAATCATGAGTCCTCCATGGGCTGGAGTGCCTTCAACAGAGGGGAGGTCATATCGGACAGACTGAAAATGAGGGAGAACAAAGCGGTCATGGGGACGCAGCTTTGTTTCCTGAAGACAGAAGATGACCGGCGAGTAGGATCGTAAGAGGATCGACAATTCATCCCGACTGGCGCGAATGCCGCGGATATTCCAGTGGATAATGGACATAGGGTGAACAGAAAATGGAAAAACGTGACCAAGGGTGCTGTCAACTCAACGACTGCTCAGAGCTTGCGACCGACAGCATGGAATGGCATTCAGTCGAAGGCAGAAGATCCTGATCCATAGGTTGGTCAGGAGCAGCTTCTGCCACCAACGATCGGCCAGTTGACCGGCCACCAGCAGTGCGCCTCGGCGACACGGAAGATGGCCGAGGGCGATTTCCGCCAGGTGGTGCTGTAGTTGGGACACGCCTTGGCGGAGAAGGAGAGGAACTGTGTTTCTTCGTAGCCTTCTTGGAGGTATGATGTTTAGATGGAGGAACCGATGGTTGTGAAGTTGCAGTACGTAAAAACTCTTCACGAGAATGCTCTTTTTTCGAAGACTTGGCGTCTGACTTTTGGGCTCGAGATTTAGCAGAACCCGACGAAGGGTGAGCCATAGAGTGGGCAGGCGAAAGTGGTGAGGTTGAACGGGCGATCTTTGCGCTGGCCGATCTGACGACCGTGGTACTAAAGGTGAGGTCGCAAGTCTGCGTGGCCGCCTCCTTTGTTGGCCGAGGAGAAGCAAGGACAGTGCTGTATTTTCCTTTCTGAGGCACGGTGGGCTGTCGACTGGCGAGTAACTTTCGAGCAGCAAAGGTCGACACCTTTTCCTTCACTCTTATTTCCTGGATGAGCTTTTCATCCTTAAAAAACGGGGCAATCTCGAGAGGAAGCAGCGTGGTCACCCATACAGTTGATGCAGCGAGGGGATGGAGGTGGACAAGCACCCTCATGGGCATCCTTGCCACACGTAACACATTTGGCCAGATTGGAACAGGACTGGCTGGGGTGATTGAACCGCCGACACCGATAGCAACGCGTAGGGTTTGGGACGTAAGGGCGAACGGAAATTATCTCATAGCCTGCTTTGATTTTTGATGGGAGTTGAACTTTGTCAAATGTCAAGAAGACAGTGCGGGTTGGAATGATGTTCGAGTCAACCCTTTTCATAACCCGATGAACACCGGTGACGCCCTGGTCAGACAGGTAGTGCTGAATTTCTTCGTCAGACTATACACGCTCCCTCGATGGATTAACGACTCCACGCGAGGAATTTAAGGTACGGTGCGGTTCCACCCGGACAGGGAAGGTGTGGAGCAGAGAAGTACGCAGCAATTTTTGAGCCTGGAGGGCACTGTGTGTTTCTAACAACAGGGTACCATTCCGTAATCTGGAACAAGACTTTACAGGACCCGCAATTGCGTCGACACCTTTCTGAATAATGAAAGGGTTGACCGTGGAAAAGTCGTGACCTTCGTCAGACCGAGAAACAACAAGGAACTGTGGCAACGATGGAAGAACTGACTGTGGCTGAGACTCAGTGAACTTACGTTTGTGAGCAGACATAGTGGAAGGTGAGGAAACCATTGCGGAAGAATCCCCCATGATTACCGGCGTCTCCGATGGCGCGCTCCTCCCTTGTGGGGGCCCTCTCTGAGGGCACTCCCGCCTTAGGTGATTGTTCACACCTCAGGTCACACCTCCCGACAAACGGACGGAGGGACCAATCGGCACTTTCGGAAGGTATCAGCTCGGGTAATAACCCCTCCCTGGGCCTGGCCGTTACCAGGGGGTACGTACGTGTCCTACCTGTCTACCCGGGGCGGGGAATTACGCGTTACCCCGTCACCGGCTACACATGGAAGTGCGTGGGTCGGCCTTCAGACACGCACAGGGAGGAAGAAAGGGAAAGGGAAAGGAAAGAAGCGATGTCTCAAACGCTGCAGCGGAGAAAAGGGTAAAGAGAAGAGGTAAGGCAAAGAGAAGGACAAAGGAAGGATGAAGACATACAAGCAAGGAAGGCGAAGAATGCGGTACATTTACAAGCGTCCGTCTCCAGATGTAGGCACAAACCATACTCCCAGAGGGGGAGAAAGGGAAGGAAAGAGCCAGAGGTGAGGGGGGGGGGGGCGAAGATGGGGGATGGGGAAGGACGCGGAAAGGGAAGGTATGCAGCCCGGAAAGGAAGGAAGGCCACATTAGCTCGGTGTCCCGTGCTCGCTACGCACATATCCACAAAAGAGTTGTAGATCCCCTGGGGGGTTGTGGCTAGCATGGAAGCACCTTTCGGAGCATGCACTGCCGTGGTGATCACACATACTATTAAAAACCACATCCCTCTTTTGTAATGTTCAGAGGACCATCATGGATCACAGTAATTTCAGTGTAAATTGTTGCCTTTGAGACAAACGGAAATGGGACATTTATTCACTGTGTGTTTCTTTTAGTTACCTCCTGTACAATAGTGTAGCAATTCTTTCAATACACGTTCAAATTTTCATCGAGCTATCCCAGTTGGCAGGGACGCATCACATAAAGGTTACTTTCGGAGTTAAACTTTGCACACCAGTATGGATGGAAGTACCAGCCCTTGGGGAGTGGTGACAGTTATTGTACTGAAAAAGAGCTCAGTTGGTAGTAAGGCTTTAGGTTCTATCGTAACTATCACAAAGGGAAATCTTACAAACGTACTGTCGTTTAACAATCGCACGGACTCCTGTAGGAACGACATAGTAATATGCATCCCTGAAGAACAGAAATGGATAAAAAAGATGAAAACAAATACTAGTCCAGGTCCAGATGGAATCCCAAATCGTTTTTGCAGTACGCGCAAAATCTCAGGTGATTGGAAGAAAGCTCAGGCGACTCCCGTATATATGAAGGATAAGATAACATACGTCTCTAATTTTGTGGGTCTATCCCTAACATCGATTTTCTGCAGAATTCTTCAACGTGTTATCGTTTATAATATAATAAATTTCACTGAGATGCAAAAACTTCTGTCAACAAATCAGCTCTGTTTCCGAAAGCATCACTCGAGCAAAACTCATGTGAGAAAAAGTCAAGCTGATACCCTGCGAACCACACATGAAGCACATCGGCACAGTCCATATTCTCAAGTATCTGAGATGCTTTTGACATGGCGCCCCAGTGCAGATTATTAACCTAGGTGCAAGAAAACGGAAGAGATTCGCATGTGTGTGAGTGGACTGAGGGACTTACTAAGTGGCAGAACCAAGTACGTTGTTCTCGTCGGCGAGTGCTCACCATAGATAAGAATAGCATCAGCCAGAGCCGCAGCCAAATGTGACAGGACTGCTTTTTTTCGTTACAAACATAAATAATCTGACAGACAGGCTGAGAATTGATGCAGATTAGTAGGAAAAACAATCCTATATGGTTGGAACAGAACATTAATAGTGCTGTTTGACACAGCGACATAGATTACACGTCTAGGCATAACAGTGCAAAGCGATATGAAATGGAACGAGCATGTATTTTAGTAGGGAAGGGGAATGACTGGCATCAAAATGGTTCAACTGGCTCTGAGCACTATGGAACTTAACATCTGAGGTCATCAGTCCCGTAGAAATACTTAAACCTAACTAACTTAAGGACATCACACACATCCATGCCCGAGGCACGATTCGAACCTGCGACCGTAGCAGCAGCGCGGTTCCGGACTGTAGCGCCTAGAACCACTCAGCCACAGGGCCAGCTGACTGACTTCAGTTTATTGGGAGAATTTTAGGAATGTGTGATTCATCTGTGAAGGAGAGAGCATATAGAACACTAGCGCAACCCATTCTGGAGTACTGTCCGTTGTTTGCGATCCCCACCAGACTGGATTAACAGGAAGACCTCGAAACAATTTACAGGCGGACTGCTAGATTTGTTGCTGATAGGTTCGATCAACACACAAGTATTATAGAGATGTTTTGAGAACTTAAATAGGGAAGGCGGTGTTCTTTTCAAGGAACACTATTGAAAAACTTTAGAGAACTGACATTTGAAGCTGACAGAAGAACGATTCTATCACCATCGATGTACATTTTGCATAGGGACCACAAATATAAGACAAATTATGGATTTACAGAGGCATATAGACAGTCGTTTTTCGCTCTCTTTGTAGTTGGGACAGGAAAGTAAATGAGAAGTAGTGGTACAATGTACCCTCCACCACACACTGTACGTTGGCTTGTGGAATATGTATGTAGACGTAACTATCGACATTTAAATCAGCTTATGTTCAGAGATGAGTACCTACGCCACAAATCACAGAGACCTGGGATAACATGGGACCATGTCGACCTCTTATCACTATAGACATGCACGGTGAGTACTGTCAGTTGTAGGTAGTGGCAGAGGACAAACTTGAACTCGTATTTACGAGTATGTCACCATTTGGCCGTTACCAGTACTGCAGAATACTATTTGGTTTGGCGAATGCACCACTGAGACTGCGTCGCAGATTAGACAGGCTATGACAGTGGTGGCCGAGATTCCAACTCGCAGGCCTTGCCCTTGCCTGAGTGACGAGGCGCCCAGCCTCGCTTCATATTTACGCCGCAACCACGCTGCGCTGTCTGAGCATAAGCTGGGGGAAGAGGGGAAAACGGCGAACGCGCCGCGCTGAAATGACAGTACAGTAGTACTGCGTATCACTTGGTTTTATATCTCACACTTCTCAACAACACAGAACACGAACAAAACAAGTTTTCAATGTTATTTAATTAACTTTGGCTCGTTGAAGACATAATACAATTTTTATTTGGTATAAACTGTCGGCATAGGGACAGAAGAAGACAGTTTCACACTCAAGTTGCCACATTATCGTGACTTATTCAGGTTCATAGTCGAAAGAAAAGCGTTTCACACATATACGTGGAACTGTTGCAGCACTTTTGTAAACTCATTATGGAGATGGGGAAACCGATCCTGAGGAAAACAATGTTTTGTAAGTAAGTCCGAAATTACCTTGTTGGTTTAACAGTTACATCTGCACAAACATAGGGGCACTTTCAACTGAAACGGCAGAAGTCTCGAATCAGATGTAACATTTGCGGTGCCCTCAAAGTCTTTATGAAACTCTCTTTGAAGAATTCATTGTGGCCTTGCAAGAATTGCAAAGCTCGCACACTCTTTACCGGTAGTGAGCTTAGGGAACTGGATTGTCTTTGTCAGAATATGTCCCTTCTACGACGCGTTTTTCTTTTCAAATGCATTCCCATCAAATCAAAAAGGCGCTACCTTGCTGTGTCTTATTGTGGGCGGTGAGCACTTGAGTCCACTTAAAATGCGAGATCTGAAATCCATTCCAGATGTACTAATTTTCGTTCCTGCACCCCTTTTTCCTTCACAAATTCAACAATAGCAAGATTTATATCGAAAAATCTTTCCAGGCGTGCCCCTCGACTTAACCAACGTACTATGCAGTAATATATGAAATCTCGACACTCTTTATTCATTTACATCGAAAATAGTTGCTCCGAAAATGGAATAACTGTTGCGACTTGAAAAATTTTACCATTCGTAGTACCAGTTTCATCAAGTGCTTCAAACCGGCAAATTTAGCACAAAGTGCTTCTCGATGTACAGAACAATGAATCCCATCTGACGGGAGTTGTTGTTGTTTGTTCTTTCATTGTCATGTAAAAGTTTAAATTCCTTCTGTATCGTACAATAATGTCGTTTCTTAGCATGTAAGCAGTACTCGTCACTTGTGGGAATAGAGGATTCTCAGCCCTTCCTTCTGTCGTTGCCTTTCATTTTAAAGGGCTGTGACGAGAGGTATCTAGACAGCCTCTTTTAGTGCAACCAGTGGACCTGTGAACCTCCTTGACGCCACGAACAAACAGCGAATGGTAAACAGTGCAAAAAGGTTCTGTCATGCTCTACCTTAAGCCTGTTTTACGTTCAACCAAGGATATTTTGAACAGACTGACGGCGTCGCCATGAGGAACCCTCGGGCTCCCTTAGTGACCAATCTTTTCGTGAAAGATTTCGAGGAGAGAGAGCTCGAACCAGCTACTCTTAAACCAACTATACTTTAGAGGTATCTGGACGATACTGTCATAATGTGGCCTCATGGAAAAGATGAATTCAAGGAGTTCCTCCACTACCTTAATTGCCTTCAGAACAACATTAGGTTCACTATGTGAATGGGGAAAGATAGTTGTCTGCGTTAGCAATTAACTGAATGCCTCAAGACATCCAAGAAAGACACTCATATTGATTTGTATTTGCAAGCGTCAAATTGTCATTACCCGTCGCAAACTATGGGCGTGCTTAAAAAGTTTGTATATAGAGCTCACACAGTCTCAGATCCACACACTTTGTCAAATGAGCTCTGACATCTAAATAATGTGTCCAGGAGAAATGGATATTCCATACAGAAAATTAACAGGGCATTGCCAGTTAAAACCAGCAATCAGGAAGTGGACAAAGAGGGCAACGCGCCGGCAGAATCTGTACATTTTCTTCCTTTCGTGGGTAACATTTGGTTTAAAACAGATGGTGGATGCAAAAACGCGTTGATCTGAAATTTACAGAGAAGTCTTGCTAAGATTGGGGGGGGGGGGGGGTTGATTTGGGGAAGGAGACCAGACAGCGAGGTCATCGGTCTCATCGGATTAGGGAAGGAAGTCGGCCGTGCCCTTTCAAAGGAACCATCCCGGCATTTGCCTGGAGAGATTTAGGGAAATCACGGAAAACCTAAATCAGGATGGCCGGACGCGGGATTGAACCGTAGTCCTCCCGAATGCGAGTCCAGTGTCTAACCACTGCGCCACCTCGCTCGGTCTAAGATTTCAGACCTTTTGCGATCAGTAATGGACGACTTGTTACTGTTGAAGGCCGGAACTTAAAAAATACCTTTTTTATGTTGTATGCCCCTGTACATAGGTCAGACCACACCAACCGTGAATTAACGCTGCGCTAAACATCAACCTTGCACTCGCCTGATGCAACTAAGGAAGTCCGCTATTACCGAATACTACATTGAATGACCATTTGAAATAGAGTATGATAGTATAATGATGACCACAACAACCTCTTTTTGGACTTCATTATCAAAGAACCAGTAGAAATACTCCTGGCGGGAAATCTGATGAACCGCGGTAGTGGTTACGTTGGACAGTGGATGGTATCCCATCGTCGTCCACGGTTTGTTCTGATCAAAGGTGACAGAGAGCGCCAACGGCCGCGGCGAGGGTAACGCGGAAGACAGCCGAGTTCCGCAGTTCCACGAGTGGGGGCGCTGCCCCCGGGAAGTGTGGTCCGTCAGTCGACTTGATTATGCCGCATGCGGGTTATAACTGCAGCGCGCTGTGTATTGCGGAACGGGGCAGCTCTTCGTCATTTTTCGATGGCTCACCTGGATACGGTTGGCAGGCACTGCGTGATAATACTGTGCGATTAATTAAACGACGAGCGTCTGCTAGTCCGAAATTTATTTTCAGCATTCAGCTCGGCGGGAAAATTTTAAAACTCTCAATAGCATAGGGTGTACTTGGACAATATCAGAGTATTTTCTAAATATATCCGAGAACACATGGTAAGTCTGAGGGATGTCTTTAGTCAGAGGTGGCACAACCAACACTTAACTTTTCTAACTTCGAAATGACATTCTTATAAGCTGACTATTTGGGGCATGTTATCAGCCATCACAGTGTCAGGTTAGCAATCCGCCACCCTGATCACGCAGCTACCGAGGCGAACACTAAGGGCCCGGGTTTGATTACCGACAGGGTCTGAGATTTTCTCCACTCGGGAACTGAGTGCTGTGTTATCCTTACCCTCGTATACAAAAGACACGTCGCTATTGAGATCACTGTATGAGTACGGCCCGATAGACAAATTTTGAAAAACGTCTTAATATGGAAATGGCTCGGTGGCTTTTACAAGCCGGTTGGGAATTCACCACGCGTGTTACTCAAATAGAGCTACAGCAATTTGTAGGTGAATTATTGCAGATGGTTTGTGCTAAATTTTAGAGAGAATTTTGTTTTGTGGTAAGTTTATATTCAGAGTTTTCGTCACATATACCATGACAGAATAGCAGCATCAAAAAATAATTAATATACAGTAATGAAATTTCGGGATTACATTCGTCTAGGAAAGGTATTTCAGTGACTCACACTACAATTTCACAAGGTAATGTAAGCCATTGGAAATGTGAAATGTTGGTGCATTAATAATCGGAGAAAGCGCCAGAAGGTTGAATGCAAGCAGGTAAACGTGCATCCATTGTGTTATTGTGTTGTACAGATGCCGCATGTCAGCTCGTGGGATGGAGTTCCATTACTGTTGCACAATGCAGGGACGATCAGTGGTGGTGGTGCGTGACGCAGGAGTTGCCGTCCGGTGACTTCCTTACCTCACGTGCGTCCTCGCTTGGAGACAGAGCTGGCGATCGGGCAGGAAAAGGCAACACGTTGACACTTCATCAGGTTACCTTCCATTCAGGAAGCTGTTGCACTCAGCGACTGTAATCTTGACTTGTAAATTATAGATTGCACCGACCAGACGTCCTTTTTAAATTTTGCTGTGCAGAACTAGATTTCGCCTAGAAGCTAGCCATTCTCAATGCGTGTAATGCCTGTTGGTCGGGCTTCATCCACAGTTCGTCGAATGCTACAACTTTGTAGAGCATGTTGGGTTACAACGGTGGTATTTGAGCCAGCATTATCCCGTCGAAACACCCCCTGGAACGCTGATCGTGAATAGCACACAACAACTCCAATCATCAGATTGACGTACAAATTTGCAGTCAGGGTGCGTGCAATAACCACGAGCGTACTTATGGTCTGGTGTGAGATTTCGTATGACAGCATAACTCCAGGTGTGGGACCGGTGTGTCCAGAGGGCCCTCAACCGGCCTCCTCTTCCGTGACAGCGAGGCAGAACCAGCTCTCACCAGAAAACACAACAGACCTCCGCCCTGCTCTCCAGTGACCTGTCGCTTGGCACCACTGAAGTAGCAAATGGCGGTGGACTGGCGGCAGCGGAATGCACGCTACATGGCGTCTGACTCGGGGCTGTCCTTGAAGCAGCCCGTCTGTCCACAGTTGGTCGTGCCACTGCGGTGCCACCGGCTGCTCAGACTGCTGCTGCAGAAGCAGTGGGATGCGCCAGAGTCGTACGCTGACTACGATGGTCTTCTCATTCGGTACTGTCGCGTGGGCTCTGGAGCCTAGCCTTCTTACGACCGTACATTCCCGTAACCACCGATGCCGGCAATCGTGCACAGTGACTGCATTCCAGCCAAGTCTTTCTGCAGTATCGGATAAGGAAAAACCGGCTTCTCGTAGACGTTTTACACGACCTCGTTCAAACTCGGTGAGGTGTTGATAATGACACCCTTGTCACCTTAAAAGCATTCTTGTCTAACATTAACCCACTGCGTCCAATCTCAAGGGAGATGACGCACACGGCCGTTGGAGCTTTTATGTGAAGCAAAGCTGATTCGCACACTCAGAGGCGCTACTAGAGCCACCCTTACGCGGCTGGTGCGAAATTTGAATGGACATCACCTTACAAATGTAGAAACAGGACTACCAACTTTCATCTCTGTCGCACACCTCCTTGGTGAACTATTCTTCTTTCCATCAGTGTATTTCAAGTCTTGCTCTACTCGATGCCTTGTAATTTATGTCAATGTGACTGGAACTGTGTTTGACTGCATTGTCATAAATGGTTTTATTTGAATGTGTTTCCTTTTTTAACATATGTCGACAAATGAATACGAAATTCGACTAACTTCTCAAGGAAAATGTTTCTGAAAGCTTGCCTAGTTTCTATATGTACATTTCTCAGATGCAACAGGCAAAACGTTAGTATTTCCATATCTCCATTTCAAACATTACATTCTCATTTCCTGTAGTTGTATGTGATGTTCGCTCACTACGATCATTGCTTGGAGAATGCGATGAAAAGTGCTGGAAAAGTGGAACTATCTGACATTATGCCACATCTCAATACTAATCAACGACACAATACGAGTCCTACAAATGTGACTAATGTGTCTCAGTTGGCTTATTTTACTTTCACGCCATTTTAATCAGAAATAGTTTTCTCTGAGTTTTTAAACCGTCCTTCCTTTCAGCTCCTCCCTTATCAGAGTAGAATTTTCTCTAATTGGCTGCCACTATGTGGTAAAATTGCAGCCAACTATTTACAATACGTCTTTTGACTGGTAGCCACTTTGGTTTCCTCGACGGTCATCTTGAATGTATGACAGTTTTTGCTGTGTGTGAATGCTGACTCGTCTGCTATAGAAAACCTTAATAGAAACGAGAACAGCGGTCAGTGCGAGCACGTCAGCTGCAGGACAAAAAGTGGCCGTAGTAAGTAATGTACAGGGAAGTCAACACAGATCGCGCGATGGATGATTTGTTTCACTACTTTCGCTGACCACACGCTTCCTCGGAAATTCATTGCCCTACTGGCAGCACACTAGAGATTTAAGGCACTGGTTGTCGCCATTGGTATCAGTAAATCTGCGTTTGTGATTTGCAATTTATCAGAACACCAAGAGAATAACGATAGCGGGAAAAAGCTGACAGATTCAACAACAGTGAACGCCTTGATCAGTGTGGTTTCGCACTAATATGTTATCGGCAGACCTAATGTCGAAACTTTTTTGGAGTGAAAAAGATACGAGGAATGCATGTCAAAGTGCAAAATACTGACTGTGACAAACAGCAGCAGATCGATATTTCCGAACAGGAAACTATACACATCACCCCAGTTCCCAGAACACCTGAAGATACAATATCCACAGTCAGCGTATCACAGACACAGTCCCTTTGACTGTTCAGAGATGTCACAAAAATCGCAAATATCGCAAAAAAATGTAAACAACCATGCATGAGCAGCGCCTATTAGACGGAGGGGGTCCAACAGTCGATCAGTTCCAGTCATTCCACCAGGAAGGAGGTACACGGCTCGTGTTGTCTGTTGCCTAGGTTCGATCGCGTCCGCATTGTTACTTTGCGCCAGGAAGGGTTCTCAACAAGGAAAGTGTCCAGGTGCCTCGGAGTGAACCAAAGCGATCTTGTTCGGATCAGAGACACAGGAAATGTCGATGACATGCCTCTCTCAGACCGCCCATGGGCCGCAGTGGATGACCGCTACCTACGGATTTTGGCTCGGAGGAACCCTGACAGCAACGCCACCATGTTGAATAATGCTTTTCGTGCAGCCACAGAACATCGTGTTAAGACTCAAACTGTGCGCAATAGTTTTCATGATGCGCAACTTCACTCACGACATCCATGGCGACGAATGGCGATTTGCAACCACGACACCATGCAGCGCAGTACAGATGGGCCCAACAACATGCCGAATGGAGAGCTCAGGGTTGGCATCACGTCCTCTTCAAACCAGACAATCGTCGCAGTCGTGTTTGTGTCTAAGGCTTTCAGCCTGACCGGGTTGCCTCCAGTGTCCAGCTAGTGCAGCAAGGTGGAGGTTCCCTGCTGTTTTTGGGTAGCATTATATGAGGCCCACGTACGCCGCTGGTGGTCATGGAAGGCGCCGTAAGGGCTGTACGATACAGGAAGGCTTCCTCCGACCAATAGTGCAACCGTATCGGCAGCTTATTGGCGAAGAATTCGCCTTCATGGACGACAATTTGCGCCCCCATCGTGCACATCTTGTGGATGACTTCCTTCAGGATAACGACATCGCTCGACTAGACTGGCCAGCATGTTCTCCAGACATGAACCCTATGGAACACGCCTGCGATAGATTGGTTGGTGAATCACATCGTCCATAAACATCCCTTTTCACTCTGAGGGATCCACGCCGGATCGCCGTTGAGGAGTGGAACGATGTGGACTAACAGTGCCTTGATGAACTTGTGGATAGTATGCCACAACGAATACAGGCATGCATCAGTGCAAGAGAACGTGCTGCTGGGTATTAGAGGTACCGGTATGTACAGCAATCAGGACCACCACCACCGAAGCTCTCGCTGTATGGTGGTAAAACATACAATGTGTGGTTTTCATGAGCAATAAAAAGACTGAAATGATGTTTAAGTTGATCTCTACTCCAGTTTTTCTGTACAGGTTCCGTAACTCTCGGAACTGAAGTGATACGCCGGCCGTTGTGGCCGAGCGGTTCTAGGCGTTTCAGTCTGGAACCGCGCGACCGCTACGCTCGCAGTTTCGAATCCTGCCTCGGGCATGGACGTGTGTAATGTCCTTAGGTTAGTTAGGTTTAAGTAGTTCTAAGTTCTAGGGGACTGATGACCTCTGAGTACTATGGGACTTAACTTCAGAGCCATTTTGAGGTGATCAAAAAAGTTTTTAATGTGTGTAGACGGAGAAAGCAAACTGTGTTTTGATAACCAATGTGTTTCAGGAACATAGGAAGCTTTTGGTGACCCAAGTGGTCAAACGTAGACCCCATCCTTCTCTTTGTGCAGAAGCTGTCGGCGAACACATTAAATATGAAGGAATGCAGGTGGACAGAACTAACGTTCAAATATACCAGAGCGGTTACTGTGCCTTCGAATACAGCCATAGGTAGCACAGAAGTCCAGGTGAACACTAACCATATTGGCCAGTGTCCGCGCTGCGGTGCGTGTTTCGAACGGCTGCTTACCTGGACACAACCGTCGACCTGACGTAACAAGAAACTCGATTCATCCGACCTTGCTACACGGTTACGTTGATCCACCGTCGAACCTCGATGACCTAAAGCCTACTAACGATGTCCTTAGGTCAAAATGGAAAGTCATGGGGGTCGTCTACTGTGAAGGCTCGCGTTCAGCAATGCACTCTGAACGGTGTGCTCCGAAATACTTTTGCACTGTACGGTGCAGCATAATGACAGCTACCAGTCACAACAGACGGTGATTTTATTTGACACACGATCTGTTTCGAGCTTGTGCCTACCTTCAGGAGATCACTATTTAAATCAAAAACAGATGATGTGGTGATGATTAAATAGACACAAATCGAACATCTGCAAGTGGCTGAACGACGTGTGTTGTAAAATATTGTAACACTTACAATGAGGATACACTAGTTTTCTGTAAAAGTGGTGTTCGAATACTCTTCAGCACCAACAATAAGCTGCAGCAGCGCATGATTCACTGCAACAAGACACAGCCAGTTTCACAGCAAATCACGTATTTACTAACTTTTATGAGGCAATTGCCCACAATTCTACAAAGGCCAGGCAGGAAGGAGTTTCTCTGTAAGGTACTGGGAAAACGTGGATGCCATCTGGCTAAATAATTTTGATAAATCCACTTTTGCAACAAATCTGAAAGAATAAGACCACTCAGCCACAACCATTAAAAAAAAAACATGCCGTCAGCAAAGGAAAGAAAATGAATCTCCTTGAGGAGATTGAAATTTACATCCATAACTCCAAATCATCACACCCAATTCTCAGTGAACAGACAGACCTTGCGAACAAGTCATTTCTACATATCTCTAACGAAACATTTTAAAAACCAAATACTGTAATACATGATCCCCTCACAACTAACTATGTTTTGGAGAAAAAGGAACTTTGTCTATTTAACCTTATAAAATTTACCACGAATCTAATACATTTTAGAAATGATAGTGTGCTTTCACAATCATATAACAATTTAACAATTTAGTGAACAGTTTTTGATGTTTCTGAGCAACAGTCATACAACAATTTTTAAAATAATTTTCAAGTGAAAATGGCATAAAAGGCCGAAACCTGGATCGTAATTAAACAACAAGTCAAATAGCTGTGTGTTCATTTAAAAAATATAACAACTTCATTTTCATAATTTGTAATATCTTTTATGTATCTGTATGTGTAATATCTCTGTACTTCTTTGATTTAATCTCTTTGACAACATCCAATGCATTTACATTTGAAAACAGACATTATGGTGAGTGTCTGTGCGTCTGAAGTTACCAACATGTAAAGTGCCACTACTTTTTCAAAGACATAATACGGAAGCACCTATAGTTCTTTGCTGGGAAGTGGTAGTACGGACCAAAACAAGAGAAAAAGAAGTCCAGTAAACATGTGCTCATAGCTCCTAAGGTATGCATTTTAGAGCACTAGTTCATCTTTCCTACTTTGAAACACAACTCTGCTAATGATCAAGTGCTCGTAGCTTTTAAGGTATGCGTTTTAGAGCACATGTTTGCTCGACTTTGCTTTCCATATTTTGGGAAGTGGTAGAGTGCACCAAAATAAGAAAAAAAAAGAACTTGCAGTAGAAGAGATTTGTTTCAGAGTATCGAAGATGAGAAATTGCTCGTAGCTCTTGAGGTATGCGTTTTCGACCCTATGCTTACTGAGACTTTTTTTACTTCTAGTATCGTGTACTTTCAACTGTATGCGTTCATGATACACCCCGTATACTTTGGCGTGCATACACATTATTCAACATGTGAAAGTCAGTAAAGATATTCGGACTTGGATTACGACATGTTCGATGTGTCTGCCATCATTGGCGGTGATATGTCGCAGACGAATAGCGAAATCCTGCGTGACCCGCTGAAGTGTCGGAATATCGATGCTGTCGATGACCTCCTGAATGGCTGTTTTCAGCTCAGATATGGTTTTGGGGTTATTGCTGTGCACCTTATCTTTAATACAGCGCCAATAAAAAGGAGTCGCATGAGTTCAGATCCGAAGAATATGGCGGCCAAAGTGCTCCTCCAGGACGTCAAACACTCTTCTTCTTCGATGGGGTCGAGCTCCGTCTTGCACGAACCACATCTTGTCGAAATCAGGGTCAGTTTGGAGATGACATGTTCGAAAACCTTCATGTACGGTTCGGCAGTCATCGTGACATCAAAGAATATCGCGCCCATTATTCCGTAACTGGACATTGCACAACACACAACTTGTCGAGGGTGAAGAGGTTTCTCGATCGCGAAATGCGGATTCTGAGTCCCCCAAGTGCGTCAATACTGCTTATTGACTAACTCATCCAAATTGAAGTGGGCATTATTGCTACACCAAACCATATTCGCATCAAAGTCCTGTCCGTCAATTCTGTGGACAACAGTGTTGGCGAAACACAACCGCTGTGCCATGGCCCTGGGGCTTGATGGCTGATGGGTTTGGATTTTGTATGGGAGCAGATACAGGTCACCATGAATAATTTGTCCCAGTGTCTCCCGGTTGACTCCCACCTGCTGTGCAGCTCGTCTGATCGATTTCCTGGGCTGGTTTGAAACACAGCTCGTGTCTTATCGATGTTTTCTGGCGTTTTCGCCCTTTTTGTACGACATACGTTGCCAACACTGTCATCATAAACAGTATCCGTTCTCAAACTTGCAAATCAAATTCTCGATTGTTAGCGAACTTGGACCGGCCATCTTCCGCTTGAACTCAGCCTCAAACTTCCTTTGAGCCGCAGTTGAGCTTCTGAAGGCCTACTATGCAAGCAATAACAGCTCAACACACTCTAGCACACTGCACCGTGACATCTTCACATGCAAGTGAGCGACAAGAAGGCGCGTGCGCATTCACATACTAATTCCCACCATGCCCTGTGGCCAAACGTGCGGTTTGAACGTCCTAACGCATCCGTTCAGAAGTTATGAGAATATTATTTCATACAGTTCAATAATTATCACCCTGTCATGGCAACACAGTGATGCTTCCCTATCTCATTTAATTTTAAGGTAACAATCTGTAAATCATCGAAAAGCAAATTGTCATAACGAATTTTTTATTTACCAGTGCCAAAAGGTGGTCAGTGTGTATGGCACAACTAATACCAACTAAATAAAGTTTTTGACAGCAGCTGAAGGTATAACTCTCTAAATATGTCTTTCATGAAGGGCTCATAATGTTTTGGTTCATCAGTGGTTATCTACACCTACTTCTGCAGGATTACCCTGCAGTTCACAAGTAGGTGCCTGGCAGAGGGTTCCTCGCACAACTTTCAGCCTACCTGTACCGTTCTAGTCTGGAACAGCCCGCGCGAAAAACGGACAACTAAATCTTTCTGTGAGAGCTCTCATTTATCTTATTTTATTACGATGATCATTTCTCCCTATGTATATGGGTGCCAACGAAACATTGTCGCACTCTGAGAAGAAAGCTGGTAACTGCGGCAGGATCTTCTCGTGAAGTGTCAAAGAGAAACGCATTTGTTTTAATTATTACAACCCCAGATCATGTATGGTATCCGTGTCGCTCTCTCCCCTTTTTCGCGATAGTTCAAAACAAGCTGCCCTTCTTCGAACTTTCTCGATGTCCTTCGTTGGTCCTATCTCGTGCGGATCCCACAATGCACAGGATAACCCCAAAAGAGAAGGTACAAGCGTAGTGTAGGCAGTTTCTTTAGTATGTGTCTTGCATTTTCTCAGTATTCTGCCAATAAATCGTAGTGGATGGTTTGCTTTCTTCTGTGTGATCCCTCCAGATTAAGTTATTCATAACTGGAATCCCCAAGCATTTAGCTAAGTTTACAGCTTTTCGATTTGTGTGTTTTATCCTATAACCGAAAGTTATTTGATTCGTTTTGGTATTCATGTGGTTGTCTTTATACTTTTCATTAAAGAGTCAAATAACACTTTTCGCACCACACTGATACACTACTGGCCATTATCATCTGCATTTCTTCTTGGTGTGGCAATTTTAAAGGGGTATTCATTGGACAAGTATAGTATACTAGAACTGACATGTGATTACATTTTCACGCAATTTGGGTGCATAGATCATGAGAAATCAGCACCCAGAACAACCACCTCTGGCCATAATAACGGCCTTGATTCGCCTGGGCATTGAGTCAAACAGAGCTTGGATGCCGTGTACAGGTCCAGCTGCCCATGCAGCTTCAGTCACCACTCTTGATGAACTGTGGTATCGTGTTGGTCAGTGGTGGCCGAGGAACTGGCTCATCACAATACGCCAGACGTTTTCAGTTGGTGAGAGATCTGGAGAATGTGCTGGCCAGGACAGCAGTCGAACATTTTCTGTGTCCAGAAAGGCCCGTACAGGACCTGCAACATGCGGTCGTGCATTATCCTGCTGAAATGAGCGTTTCGCAGGGATCGAATAAAGGGTAGAGCCACAGGTCGTAACACATCTGAAATGTAACGTCCACTGTTCAAAGTGCCGTCAATGCGAACAAGAGGTGACAGAGGTGTAACCAATGGCACCCCATACCATCACGCCGGTTGATACGCCAGTATGGCGATGATGAATACACGCTTCCAATGTGCGTTCATCGCGATGTCGAAAAACACGGATGCCACCATCATGATGCTGTAAACAAAACGTCATTTTTTCGGATGAATCCAGGTTCTGTCATTCGCGCACCCAGGTTCGTCGTTGAGTGCACCATCACAGGCGCTCCTGTCTGTGATGCAGCGTCAAGGGTAACCGCAGCCATGGTCTCCGAGCTAAGAGTCCATGCTGCTGCAAACGTCGTCGAACTGTTCGTGCAGATGGTTGTCGTCTTGCAAACGTCCCCATCTGTTGACTCTGGGATCGAGACGTGGCTGCACGATCCGTTACAGCCATGCGGATAAGATGGCTGTTATCTCGACTTCTAGTGATACGAGGCCGTTGGGAACCAGCACGGTGTTCCGTATTACCCTCCTGAACCCACCGATTTCATATTCTGCTAACAGTCATTGGATCTCGACCGACGCGAGCAGCAATGTCGCGATACGATAAACCACAATCGCGATAGGCTACAATCCGACCTTTATCAAAGTCGGAAACGTGATGGTACGCATTTCTCCTCCTTACACGAAGCATCACAACAACGTTTCACCAGGCAACGCCGGTCAACTGCTATTTTATGTATGAGAAATCGGTTTGAAACTTTCTTCATGTCAGCACGTTGTAGGTGTCGCCACCGACGCCAACCTTGTGTGAATGCTCTAAAAAGCTAATCATTTGCATATCATAGCATCGTCTTCCTGTCGGTTAAATTTCGCGTCTGTAGCACGTCATCTTCGTGGTGTAGCAATTTTAATGGCCAGTAGTGTACTTTTAATATGTTCTCTCGCTTGTTCAACTGAACTATTTAATCCTATATTTGTTGTTACGTTTGGAAAGTGATTATTAGAACTGTCATTCCACAAAAACTAAGAGCAGCACTAATATCCTTCATGAAATTAAGACAATTATAAAAACTCCGAAAAACAAAGGCTGTTATGGGGTTGATGGTATTTCAAACAGAATTCTGAGAGCTTGTTCCTACCTAATAAGCAATGTCCTTACTGGTATATGCAATGTGTTACTGTAATTTTTCCAAACAAGTTAAAATATTCAGTAATAAAGCTACTTCATTAGAAAGATGACAAGACTGATTTAAACAACTATTGTCAAATTTCCTTACTAAATGTTCTAGAAAATTAATGTTCTCAAGAGTTAGGTGGAAACAATTTACTTTGTATATTGCAGTTGGGATTCAAGAATCACCTGCTGGTATTTTTTGTGATCTCTCCAAGGTCTACACAGTCAAAGATCATGATACTCTCTTAAAAAATTCAAGTTTTATGGAATTGATGGCTTTACACACAGATGATTTGAACCATAGAGTGCACAAGGTTGTGCTGAATAGTCCAGACAACGTCAGAAGAGTAGAAAAGTTTGGTTACTGGGATAAAATCACAAAGTGTGTCCCACAGAGTTTAATTTTTGGTCTACTCTTGCTCTTTACATGTGAGAATGATTTTACATTTAACATTTAAAAAGTAAAATTGGTACTTTTTGCAGACAAAACTTGTGTTATAATAAATCCCATTAGAGAGAAAGCAACAGAAGGGTTAGTAAATGATATTGTCCTAAGAATTATTCAGTGGTTCTCTGAAAATGGAGTCTCCCTAAATTCTGAGGAAACATACTACATTCAGTTCTGTGCAACAAATAGTCACGCCAACAATTGATGTAGAACATGAGCAGGAGACAGTAATTGGGGTGGAATGCTCCAAATTTATGGATGGATATGTTGATGAAAAATTTAACTGGAAGATGCATATTACTGTGCTTCTCAAACAGGTTATTTCTCCTACTTTTTCTCTTTGTATAATATTGCTAATCTTGGAAACAAACTTATCAACCACCTGACATATTTTGCATATCTACACTCTGTAATTCCGTGCGGAATATTCTGTATGCTAACTACTCACTTAGAAAGCAAGTATTAATTGCACAAAAGCGAGCAGTAACAGTAATATTGAGAGTAATGTGTGGTATTCATCCAAGGGACGTAATACAGGCACCTCTTCAGGGAGTTGGCATTTTAACTGCGCCGTCACAAAACATTGTCAGTAATGAAATTCTTCATAAATAAATAATCACAATTTGAGAAGAACTGAGTGCAGAATGACCTTTGTTACCCATGGTTACACCTGTCAATGGCTCAGAGAGAAGTTCAGTACACAGCAATGAAAATTTTTTTGTCATTTGCCGAATAACGTAAAATGCCTGACAAGTAGTGACGCAAGGTTTAAATCTAATTTGGAACCATTTCTCCATGACAACTCCTCCTATTCTACTGACGAATTTCTAGTTAAGAATTGGTAGCTAGTATTTAAAAAAAACTAGTTTCGAATTGTAGTTTTTTAAGTGTAGTTGGATGATTATGGTTTTATTCCTAATGTGTTCATTAACGTTAACACTTATCACATATACATATTCTGTAAACTGACTCTTTCCACACCATTTCGATAAAAGAATCCTTCAAATGGCCTATGGAACATGTAACTAACTAACTTATAGCATATGCGCAGCGATGTTTACAAATTCCTGATGGATATTCGTCTAATACGTTATCTGTAGTTACATTGTTTGTTAGATTGTAATGGACTATAATGCAAATAGGTTCGTAATTAAAGGGTGCTGTTGTAACGTTCCTTTTTAGGAGGTGGTTCCAGGCCTCAGGGTAAACACCTGTGGTTAAGGTGTGGCCGAAGATATCTGCTGTAGTGGGCAGAAGTGAGTCAAAGGAACCATCATGCGTATCAGATTGGTATCTGCTGGACACGATAGCATCACAGTCCAATGATGAAGCTTATTATTGACAGTATTTACATAGAACTGAACCCATACTTCACATTACCAACAACTATAACTGAACCGCAAACGAAACAGCGTCTGATTGATTAGTTCATGTGGATAGACGACTGTAGCCACGAAAAATTCTTTCACTGGGACAGTGAGATCAGCAGCATCTATTACTATGCCTGCAACAAGATCGCGCAGGTTTTTCCATAGCACAGCAGGTCTATGTCTATTGTCGGTTAACGTATAGACCTGCCGGAGTTTAACAATTTTCACAGCTTGACCGACTATGCTTCGTTTCTGATTGTAAACAATATGATTTTCAGGTGTATGGCGTAGTTTGTGCGCTCGATGTGGAGCGTCTGAGATTCGTGAACTGTTTTAGTGCATCAGTTATCCAAGGTGCAGGTTTCCTTTCTCTTACAGTCTTTAGGGGAACATATTGGTGATACAGTCGAGTAAGCTTATTAGTAAATCCATGAAGTTATTATTTTATGTTCGAGAAGGGAATGGACGTCTTTCCACAAACTATTGCTTGTCTCTGATTTGCAGGTTCGTATAAATTTACGCATCTGAGATCTCGGCACGTAGTTAGGAGAATGTCCCAGATAGAAACCACAACTGAGTACGCCAAACATTATACCATAGGCAGACTTACCAGGGGCAGATATTTGAGAGATACGAATTACTCTATTTGGCTTTGAAGCCGAAATCATGATCGTGCAAATAAACAAGTCAAATGCCGGTACTGACTTTAAAGTGCCATTATCAAGTGTTTTAAGTGTTATACAGTGCCACTTCGTGTAAGTGTAAATGTAACACTGCAAACAATCATGATTTCGGCTTCAAACAACAGTCAAATGGCGGCACTGACTTAGAAGAAATATATTATGACTGTGGCCCCGCATTATGAAAAAAATATTAAATGTCTACTGTATTTGGGTTTCCATTGCAGATATATCTCTGAGAGTGTGACTAGTGTTCTTATGATGGGTAGGGGCAAGCTGTATTGGCGTAATATTTGAAGAAGGAAGCATCCACTTAAATTTTTACACTACAAGGATTGTTGTACATAAAATTCACATCAGTGTCACTAGCTATAATTATAGCCTAGTGTGTTGATTCGAGACTTGAGAGAGCCATTTCAAAGCAGACAAGACAGACTACTTTAGGAGGTTTGTAGAGGCCACACGTACTGGGGCATTTTCTGTTACGAGATTTGATCTCTGTTAACATGTATTCCCTTTGTTTACCTTCATTACTAATGGATGTGTGCATTAGTTGATGAATCGGTGCTTATGTATGCCCCGCTGCTGCGCCTCAGAAGGATGCAGTCATCTACGTTTACTGAATTTGTGGGAATGCTATGTCAGAACGACCGAGAGGTGGTGGTTATTGTTGTGGTCTTCAGTCCTGAGGCTGGTTTGATGCAGCTCTCCATGCTACTCTATCCTGTGCAAGCTTCTTCATCTCCCAGTACCTATTGCAACCTACATCCTTCTGAATCTGCTTAGTGTATTCATCTCTTGGTTTCCCTCTACGATTTTTACCCTCAACGCTGGCCTCCAGTACTAAATTGGTAGGTCATGTTCTGAGGCATCAAGGGATCACCAACCGATCCCTTCTTCTAGTCAAGTTGTGCCACAAACTCCTCTTCTCCCCAATCCTATTCAATACCTCATTAGTTATGTGATCCACCCATCTAATCTTCAGCATTCTTTTGTAGCACCACATTTCAAACGCTTCTATTCTCTTCTGGTCCAAACTATTTATCGTCCATGTTTCACTTCCATACATGGCTACACTCCATACAAATACTTTCAGAAACGACTTCCTGACACTTAAATCAATACTCGATGTTAACAAATTTCTCGTCTTCAGAAACGCTTTCCTTGCCATTGCCAGCCTACATTTTATATCCTCTCTACTTCGACCATCATCAGTTATTTTGCTCCCCAAATAGCAAAACTCCTTTACTACTTTAAGTGTCTCATTTCCGAATCTAATTCCCTCAGCATCACCCGACGCATTTCGACTACATTCCATTATCCGCTTTTTGCTTTTGTTGATGTTCATCTTATATCCCCCTTTCAAGACACTGTCCATTCCGTTCAACTGCTCTTCCAAGTCCTTTGCTGTCTCTGACAGAATTGCAATGTCATCGGCGAACCACAAAGTTTTTATTTCTTCTCCATGGATTTTAATACCTATTCCGAACTTTTCTTTTGTTTCCTTTACTGCTTGCTCAATATACAGATTGAATAACATCGGAGAGAGGGTTGTAGCCTGTCTCACTCCCTTCCCAACCACTACTTCCCTTTCATGCCCCTCGACGCTTATAACTGCCTTCTGGTTTCTGTACAAATTGTAAATAGCCTTTCGCTCCCTGTATTTTACCCCTGCGACCTTTAGAATTTGAAAGAGAGTATACCAGTTAACATTGTCAAAAGCTTTCTCTAAGTCTACAAATGCTAGAAACGTAGGTTTGCCTTTCCTTAATCTTTCTTCTAAGATATGTCGTAGGGTTAGTATTGCCCCACGTGTTCCAACATTTCTACGGAATCCAAACTGATCTTCCCCGAGGTCGGCTTCTACCAGTTTTTCCATTCGTCTGTAAAGAATTCGCGGCAGTATTTTGCAGCCGTGACTTATTAAACTGATAATTCCAATCCCAAAGAAAGCAGGTGTTGACAGATGTGAAAATTACCGAACTATTATATTCTTCTTGAAGTCTGAGGGTATTTCGCCTGTCTCATACATCTTGCTCACCAGATGGTAGAGTTTTGTCACGACTGGCTCTCCCAAGGCTGTCAGTAGTTCTAATGGAATGTTGTCTACTCCCGGGGCCTTGTTTCAACACAGGTCTTTCAGTGCTCTGTCGAACTCTTCACGCAGTATCATATCTCCCATTTCATCTTCATCTACATCCTCTTCCATTTCCATAATATTGTCCTCAGGAACATCGCCCTTGTATAGACCCTCTATATACTCCTTCCACCTTTCTGCTTTCCCTTCTTTGCTTAGAACTGGTTTTCCATCTGAGCTCTGGAGAAAAGAGAGCTACTTGTATGAATATCAAAAGGTCCCTTTAATTTTCCTGTAGGCGGTGTCTATCTTACCCCTAGTGAGAAAAGCCTCTACATCCTTACATTTGTCCTCTAGCCATCCCTGCTTAGCCATTTTGCACTTCCTGTCGATCTCATTTTTGAGACGTTTGTATTCCTTTTTGCCTGCTTCACTAACTGCATTTTTGTATTTTCTCCTTTCATCAATTAAATTCAGTATCTCTTCTGTAACCCAAGGATTTCTACTAGACCTCGTCTCTTTACCTACTTGATCCTCTGCTGCCTTCACTACTTCATCCCTCAGAGCTACCCATTGTTCTACTGTATTTATTTGCCCCATTCCTGTCAATTGTTCCCTTATGCTCTCCCTGAAACACTGTACAACCTCTGGTTCTTTCAGTTTATCCCATCTCCTTAAATTCCCACCTTTTTGCAGTTTCTTCAGTTTCAATCTACAGTTCATAACCAATAGATTGTGGTGAGAGTCCATATCTGCTCCTGGAAATGTCTTACAATTCAAAATCTGGTTCCTAAATCTCTGTCTTACTAAAAGATATCAGATAGATCATATAATGGTATCTCCAGGGTTCTTCCATGTATACAACTTTCTTTCATGATTCTTGAACCAAGTGTTAGCTATGATTAGGTTGTGCTCTGTGCAAAATTCTACTAGACGGCTTCCTCTTTCATTTCTTACCCCCAATCCATATTCACCTACTATGGAATCCGAGCGTAGGAAAAGGGAGAGAAGGAAACAGTCACCCATGACTATTCAGGTAGTGAAGGGACACGAAAATTTAATAACTTCTTTTATCTCATCATACATTTCATCAATTTCTTTGTCATCTGCAGAGCTAGTTGGCATATAAACTTACACACGAAGCCCATGCCTACTACAGTAGTACATCTTGGCCACAATAATGCGTTCACTATGCTGTTAGGAGTGCGGGTAAGCTACTACAATTTTTTTTATTCATTATTAAACCTACTCCTGCATTACCCCTATTTGATTTTGTATTTATAACCCTGTATTCACCTGACCAAAAGTCTTGTTCCTTCTGCCACTGAACTTCACTAATTCCCACTATATCTAACTTTAACCTATCCATTTCCCTTTTTAAAATTTCTTATCTACCTGCCCGATTAAGGGATCGGGCATTTCACGCTCCGACCCGCAGAACGCCAGTTTTCTTTCTTGTGCTAACTTCCTCCTGAGTAGTCCCCGCCCAGATACCCGAATAGGGGACTATTTTACCTCTGGAATATTTTACCCAAGAGGTGGCCATCATTTAACCATATAGTAAAGCTGCATGCCCTCGGGAAAAATTACATCTGTAGTTTCCCCTTGCTTTCAGCCATTCGCAGTACCAGCACAGCAAGGTCGTTTTGGTTAGTCTTACAAGGCCAGATCAGACAATCATCCAGACTGTTGCCCCTGCAGCCACTGAAAAGGCTGCTGCCCTCTTCAGAAACCAAACGTTTGTCTGGCCTCTCAACAGATACCCCTCCGTTGTGGTTGCACCTACGGTACGGCCATCTGTATCGTTGAGGCACGCAAGCCTCCCCACCAACGGCAAGGACCATGGTTCATGAGGGGGGAGGGGGGGGGGGAAGGGACCGAGAGGTACGGTTAGATAAAGAGGGATGAGTCACGCCGAAGCGTGCAGAGAAACGCCGCCAAGTGTGCCATAGACTTTCTCACTTTATCACATCGGAGGTGGCTAGCTGGCCTTTTGCTGACCCCGGTGAAGGTGCGTGCACGCAGTACCAGTGGCAGTGGCAGAATCTGCAGCGCTGGCGTCCGACCACCCAAGCTTGCACGCGTAGCACTCCTGTTCACGCCTCGGCCGAGCAGCCCGCCACCTGTGCTGGCTCCAGCTCCAGCTCGCGACGAAGCTGACCGGCGCTCTACGTGGGGTCGCGGAGCTGAGCTCGAGGGAGCGAAGTGAGACAGCCGTCCACCGTCGTCGTAGTGAGCCTTAGAGGCTCCGGCTGCCCGCCCTGCGCAGCTCGGTCAGTGGCAGCAGACCGCTCTGCTCCCTGGAGGCTGCGAGTGGACGAACTTTCATTCCTCCAGACGCCTTTACCAGAGAGCTGAGCCTGCCGGCCTCTCGCTCCTCGCGCCGGTGGAGCTCCGAGGCCGCCACAGCTAATACGCGCCTGTGCAACGTAGGTTGCAGATAATTTCAGTGGCCTGGTTGGCCGCGATATGCATCGCCACAAGGTCGTCGTGGTTGGACTGCATCTTACACAACCGTCATTCTCTCTGGTTCTAGACGTGGACAGATTGGCGACACGACTACCTGCTTTTAGCCAACGGGCTCGCTTATTTATACGTCTTTTCCCTACGCCTCCGACGTAGTTCTTGTGGAGGGAACAAGTGGTGTGCTCTTCAATAGTTACATCGCCAGCTTTCCTCAGCCCACTTCGGCTCCCACACACAGGTTACTAGACGCTGCTGTAACCGCTATGTATGAGTTCATCACCGCACGCCAGAGCCCTGTGCTGTCCCGAGTACTACACAATTGTATACAGTGCCAGCTGGGCTGTGCCTTCTCGCCTTGGTAGCGGTGTCATAAGCCTGCTCTGCAGAACTGTTTGCAAAATATCTGCGTTGCCCGCGCCTGTCAGTTGATGTGCCAATCAGCTCCTTAACTACCACCTTCCAGCCATGGCTGGTCCAGCATGCCTCTTCCCTTCCGAGAAGATTCGTCCCGAATCACTAACATTGTACTCCTAATAAATTACTGAACTCAATAATTTACATATTGAGGAAAATTCGCGAATTTACGATTCGAGACCTACGCTCATACTTTACTACTGCCATGTACTCCTTATCATAGTCTTATACATTTAAGGTCTTAATTAAACTAGTTGATTCTCCGACCAATGTTGCTCAACCATTGTATTGGTAATTGGTGTATTGGCACGTCCACAGCTTGTGACCTCCTGCGTCTTTTTCAGAAATACAGTACGCAAAAGCGTGCCAGAAACAGGCCACAACTGATGGCCGATACACTCACCACTGCTATTTTGTGCTCCTGTTCTTCCCGGGAATGGTGTACATGCTGCCACGTGTGTTGCATCGAAATTCCCCTTGCTGGGACACTCTTAATCTGACTGCAGAGGATCCGGACTGAGTTTGTCATTTAAATAGTTTAATTTTGAACGGATAATACCCGATCCTTTTGGCCAGTACAACAATTGTTTGACAAAGTCATAACAGCTGGGTCTGTAAGTGTAGCCGGAAGAGGAAGACTAGTCCCGACTACCTCACAAGTCATGCCATTCATGTTCTTTCCGCTTTCTCGAAGATGTGGCCGTGGACTTTCTGCAAGATTTCCTTCCAAAAACCTTCCGGAAGCACCACACGTGGTTCACGCCTCTTCGTTTTACATAACAAAGCCTCGTGCATAATGAAACATGGCTTTGAGTTAAATGCCCGGCACTCCTTATCCCTTGCCTGTGCCCGCTGCCACTCCTTCACGCCCTTCCCTAACGTACTTAAACATCATTACCCTGCGGCTCAACTAATCTGCATTTGTGTGTGACGCCTCTGGCTTGAGGGTTACCTCGCACTTGAATTGAATAAGCTTGAGTGCCACCGAGTTAATCTACTAGATGGATCTTTCAAATCAAGCAACTGTATCAATGACGTATGGTCTGTCATGATATGAAACCTCCGGCCATACAGGCAACACCGAAAATACGTACTACCATATTTGGCTGCTAACATCTCCTTCTCCGTTGTTGAGTAGTTACGCTCCATCTTGTTTAACTGCCCTGAAGCGTAAGCTACCGGGTGTTCCTGACTGCCTTATTTGAAGCATCTGACAAAGGATAAATTCTTTCTGGAAATCCGGAAAAATCAATACTGGATCGAAAACTAATATTTCTTCCAGTTCTTCAAATGACTCCTGACACTCTTGCGACCAATGAGATTTCGTCCCCTCTTCAGTAACACGTTCAGGGGTCAAGCTATTTCTGCAAAGTCCTTCACAAACTGTCTATAATAATGACAGAGGCCAATAAATGACTGTTCCTGCGTAGTTGCTTGTGGTATCGGATAATACTGAACTGCGTCTGTAAGACGGGGATCGGTCTGTACGCCACGCTCACTAATCACGTGCCCCAGATAGTTCACTTGAATTTGCGCAAAATAGCACTTGTCACGTAAATCCTTTGAATATGCAGTTATCTCACCGAGATAGACCGAACACTTTTTGGCTTTAGTCCCCTCAGTACCCCATCTAACGACCCCTGTAAAGTTGCCGGTGTGCTATTTAGTCCAGATGGGATGCGTCTGTAATGAAAATGTCCTGCTGAGACGGTAAACGCTGTTTTCGGCCTGTCTCCAGGCGCCACCTCCAATTGATGGTATCCTCTCCTGAGGCCCATAGTTGTGAAGAACCGACACTGACCCAGATTATCCAAAGTTTCCATGCTGTTTGCAATTGGATGAGCATCCACAATAGTTCGCGCATTTACGTATCTGCAGTCACAGCAAAATCTGTATTTCCGTGTCCTGTCCGCCGACTTCTTTGGCACAACCACAATATTTGTGCTCCAGGGACAATCGCTCGATTCTGTGATCCCACCCAGCAGCCGTTCAATGAATTCTTCTATCAATGGTTGCTGCTGCTTTGCTATACGGCTTGGCTTCCTATAAACTGGTGCGATATCCCCTGTCGGCATGTGATGTTGCGTCATCGCGGTTGCCGGTGACCCTCATTTAGCACAAAATGAATCACTATACCTCAGCGACGAGTTCTCCATAGCCATTCGATCGCTGCCCTCCAAATGATCTACTTTCCCTCGTAACACTTCCGTATCGACGGTTTGCTTGTGGTCTTCCTCTAGGCTTGACCTATTAAAGTCATTTCCAAGACTTCCAGAGTGGCTATTATTGCACCCTTTGACAGTCACTTCTCCTCTGACATTGATGGGGAGCAGATGATTCCAGTTAGTGTGGATACCGACGACACTCAGATGCGCGAAACTCCTGTGGATACAACAATACGAAATATCCTACTCTTCATTGCTTAACAGAGGTTCAGCCACATATAATGCTTTCCTCGGCGAATCCGTATCCTCTGGAACCCACACTATCTTTCCCGTACCTCCTGGTATTTTACTTTGCTGATCGATCTTTACTGAAAACGCACGTGAGCCGTGGTGACTGGCGCTATTTATGCTCCACTTGCGCCGCTGATATCTACTGTCGCCTGGTCTCGAATCTCTGGCTGTTCGGTCTTGGGTTTTCCGGCTTGGCGTGTGGCCGGCGGCTTTCTCCGGTCGCCGTTCAACGAGGCAACACGTTTTGAAGGCAGGCCCTCCTCTCTATCGGCTGTGCCTGGGTCTCGCCGTTTCGCCGCGCGCCGGGTGTACGGTGCTGAACAGCCGACGTGTTTGCGTGCGAAACGGTGGCGGGTCCGTTATCTCATGGTGGACATCATCTCATCATCTAACTGGAAGCATTAAGTCCCGTATGATTCACAAATCTTCACGGGTTAACGACAGAATATGAAACTTATGGTGGCATGTTGTATCTGCCGGAGATAAGTTAAGGATGGTTCTGAATAAGAGTGTTATACTGAAGTTACGAAGTACAAGGCTTTGAAGTGTTGTTTCCGCGGAGCGGAGTCTGAGATATTTTAACTGTTCTTTTATTCGGTAAATTACACTGACTTAACAAAAGCTCTGCCTTTAACACTGAAGAAAGTCTAAAACCAAAACTGGGCGGAGAGCACACTATCATACTACATCAAATTAACACTGCCAGGAACCTTTATTTCGGCAATGCAAACATAGTTTTGCTGCTTGTTTTAATCAGTTTGGTTTTCAGTTAGGTTACAGATAGTCGCATAGTTAGTAAGCCTTGCATGGTCTTGATTTGCCTTTTTCAAGAGTTGAATTTGTCTGCCGCGTGAATTATTTGCTGTTACAGAAATGGTGTGGTATATGAGGCACATGAGGTTTGTCGCCTCGGCGGGCAGGCTGAGATCGTGTATGCGTTCGGCGTGTTTTCTACCCTGGCTTGCAGCCTGATCATGTTCGAAATTTCTTGGCGGTTGCTTTCTACTCGTTTGTCCCGAGTACCACCGCGTATAAGCCGCACTTCCATCCTTCAGTTAAACATCCGGCCTGTCCGCCGGGACGGACGAGATCCTTTCATAAGTAGCTCAAGGTGAATCATTAGTGTTGTGTAAATTTTGGTTACGTAAGCAATGAACTTAATAGTGTGCTTATAGTAGTGACTGAAAGTGATCCTTTTGCAATCAGATCTAATTATTATTTTTAAAATGCTGTTTGTGTTTGGATCATGAATTAATACAACATAGTTTTTCTAAGTTTGGTGAAGGACAAGCGTCCGAAATTTAAAGACTTGGTCTTTGGTAATTCCATTTTGTATTTTGTATTCTTTTTTAAGAGGACAAAGATCCGAATTAAATTTTTATATTGTTATTCCGATTCTGTAATTACGTAATAGTGAAATATGATTTGTTCTTTAGTTGAAATTAAAATTATGTACCAGAGTTTGTCCATCAGCAAAGATTCCTAGCTTCCTATCTCCATTGAGTAACTGTGGTTAAATTGTAATTTTGGTTTCTCTAGCACGTAATTTGAGCAGGAAAACAGCTCGGCCGGCCGTGCTGGAAGAGCGGTTCTAGGCTCTACAGTCTGCAACCGCGTGACCGCTACGGTCGCAAATTCGAATCCTGCCTGGGGCATGGATGTGTGTGATGTCCTTAGGTTAGTTAGGTTTAAGTAGTTCTAAGTTCTAGGGGACTGATGACCTTAGCAGTTCAGTCCCATAGTGCTCAGACACATTTGAACCAAAAAAGCTCAACTGGTAGTAGAACGAATAAAAGGGGGGGGGGGGGGGAGTTATTTCCTACCCTTAGTGTTGATGGTCAAAACTTGTGATAATAGTGTCTGAAAAATTTAGCTAATACGTTTTGCTGTTTCAGGAAGTTGCCCAGCATGAGTGGACGGACCTGCCCTGGAATTGTATACACTACTAGCCATTAAAATTTCTACACCAAGAAGAAATGCAGATGATAAACGGGTATTCATTGGACAAATATATTATACTAGAACTGACTTGTGATCACATTTTCACGCAATTAGGGTTCATAGCTCCTGAGAAATCAGTACCCAGAACAACCACCTCTGGCCGTAATAACGGCCTTGATACGCCTGGGCATTGAGTCAAACAGAGCTTGGATGGCTTGTACAGGTACAGCTGCACATCCAGCTTCAACACGATACCACAGTTCATCAAGAGTGGTGACTGGCGTATTGTGACGAGCCAGTTTCTCGGCCACCATTGACCAGACGTTTCCAATTGGTGAGAGATCTGGAGAATGTGCTGGCAAGGGCAGCAGTCTAACATTTTCTGTATCCAGAAAGGTCCATACAGGACCTGCAACATGCGGTCGTGCATCATCCTGCTGAAATGTAGGGTTTCGCAGGGATCGAATGAAGGGTAGAGCCACGGGTCGTAACACGTCTGAAATTGAACAGTGGACGTTACAAGTGCCGTCAATGGTTACACGTCTCTGTCACCTCTTGTTCGCAATGGCACCCCATACCATCACGCCGGGAGATACGCCAGTATGGAGGCGTGTATTCGTCATCGCCAATGTGAGTTCACCGCGATGTCGCCAAACACGGATGCGACTATCATGATGCTGTAAACAGAACCTGGATTCATCCGGAAAAATGATGTTTTGCCATTCGTGCACCCAGATTCGTCGTTGAGTACACCATCGCAGGCGCTCCTGTCTGTGATGCAGCGTCAAGGGTAACCGCAGCCATGGTGTCCGAGCTGATAGTCCATGCTGCTGTAAACGTCGTCGAACTGTTCGTGCAGATGGTTGTTGTCTTGCAAACGTCCCCATCTGTTGACTCAGGGATCGAGACGTGGCTGCACGATCCGTTACAGCCATGCGGATAAGACGCCTGTCATCTCGACTGCTAGTGATCCGAGGCCGTTGGGATCCAGCACGGCGTTCCGTATTACCCTCCTGAACCCACCGACTCCATATTGTGCTAACAGTCATTGGATCTCGACCAACGCGAGCAGCAATGTCGCGATACAATAAACCGCAATCGCGATAGGCTACAATCCGACCTTTATAGAAGGCGGAAACGTGATGGTATGCATTTCTCCTCCTTACACGAGGCATCACAACATTTCACGAGGCAACGCCGGTTACTTGCTGTTTGTGTATGAGAAATCGGTTGGAAACTTTCCTTGTGTCAGCACGTTGTAGGTGTCGCCACTGGCGCCAACCTTGTGTGAACGCTCTGAAAAGCTAATCATTTGCATATCACAGTATCTTCTTCCTGTCGTTTAAATTTAGCGTCTGTAGCACGTCATCTTCGTGGTGTAGCAATTTTAATGTCCAGTAGTGTATTTGCTTCGCGAGCATTAAGTTTACGAGCTGTGCGTACGTGGTTTGCCTATGGAGGGCAATGTTGACGAGTTGGCGGCTTCGACGGATACTCCGGTCTCCCTTCCTGTTGATTACCTTGCTGATGTGGGTCAGTGGCTTGCACGCATTAAAGCGTCGTGGAGGATATTGTATAACTTGACAAAATCTTCAAGTTGAGTGTACGACCAGAGACAAATTTGCCGCGTGCAGGCTCACCTAAGTTATTATAGTAACTGATATCGAAGTTATTGCAATGCGTCACGGAGATAGACAGTAGATAAATCCGATTAACAAACAGTGTGACGTTCGTGATTTTCAAGCTTCTACCGTCGTGCTTGCTTTAGGTGAGGGAGGTTTGGGAGACGAGCCCGTTGTACAGAGCAAAGATAAGGGTGTGGGAGAGCAATGTAAAACTGTGTATTCTGATTGTTTTTTGAAACTGCCAAATCCTAGTGTAAAATTGTTTGAAGTTATTTCAGAATTACTGTATATGATCTAAGGTTGCAATATGTAATTGTTGTGGTTCTTAGTCTGGTTACAAGTTCATGGTGATTCATTAAGGGGTGGAGCATTGCGTAATTTTGTCTTTATTGTGTACGATGGCTCGTGGGTGCTTTGGTAGGATCTTAGCGGAGGAGTTGCAGAATCAAGGAACACTGGTTAAACTCCGCCGGAAAATTTTAGGGAGTAAGGTCTCGCATCGCATACGGGTACAGTTGCAGCGTGACTTCTATTGGACGATACAAGCAGATGATGAGACGCTAGCCCAATATTTTGATCGAATGAGTACTGCAGTTGTTGCTCTTGACATTTCAACACCAGAAATAAATAAAATTGAACATCTGCTTGAGGGGATGCGTCCTCAACATCGTTCGCGCTTAACTTTTGCGCAGTGTCCGATTCCATTGGCACAGTTCCAGCAGTTAATTGATTTCGTAGAAAAGGTCTCCCCAGTTGGTAATCAACGTCCGCAGTGCCAAATTAAACAACCTTGCGTGGTAATTTCTAGTGGTGATAGAGAAAGGGGGTCCTGCAGTCCTCGCATGTTACGATGTTATCGTTGTCGAGCTACCGATCACTTAGTGCGGCAGTGTCCCGCGTACAATAGCCCTAGGCCGAATAGCTGACGCAAGATGCGAGGTAAGGGTAGCAAAGACCGTAACTGGCCTTTGAATTGTAAAGCGATTAAGGGTGTGAGTCGTTCTCCCATATTTGAGGGGCCAGCAATTTGTTGGGTTGTCTCTTGCTCTCGACTGTGCCATTTAGGTAGTAATAGCTGGCGTGCGCCACGCCGCGTAAACAGTTCTCCATGCCGCATGAGCAGCTCTCTAAACAGGCAAACAGAATTAAGTCCTGCCCTAGCTGCTATTCATGCCACAAACGCCAAGACTACCCGTCCCGACAAGCACAATGTTATGCTTGTGGCAAACAATCCGTCTGTTTGCAATGGACCAACCATCGGAATTCTTCCTACTCATAAAAATCTATTCGAAAGACCCATGTAATTAATGTAGTGTCTTGCTAATGCCTACAACAGGCTTTGAAAACTAGCAACAGAACAGTTTCTTCAGTGATATGCTAGTCCAACAAACTTTGTTCATTTGCTTCTTTGAGGAAAACGTGTGAAATTTCAGTTGGAAACGGGTGCCTCTGTTGCATTGCTGAATTGTAACACATGTGAACTGTCGGGCTCCCCACGTCTGTCTAAAACTAGCATGTACCTGGCAGCTTATAATGGACAAGACATTCCTGTTCTCGGGAAATGTACCTTACCTGCCATGTACCGCTCGCTTACGCGAACTGTAGCTTTCACTATGCTACAATCATGCAATTGTGAGAACATATTTGGCCTTGATTCATTTTATTTACTTGGCTTTAAAATTCAGGGCAATGTGTTGTCAGTGTCTGCATTCAATGCTCAAGACAGTGTAGCTAGCTTGCTGAAAGAATTTCCTGAAATTTTTTTTGAAGATTGAGACAAGGCTAACAACTTTGTTTCACATATTACTACGAAAGACCATGCTCAGCCGAAATTTTGCTGGACCAGAACTGTTACCATTGCGTTATGAAACAGTCGCTGCTGAACTTTAAATTCTTTAAGATACCAGTGTTATTGCGCTCATACAGACTAATCAATGGACAAGTCGACTGGCTTTGCTCCCCAAACCTTCAGGTCGCATTCGCCTCTGTGTTGACTTTATGTTTACAATCTACCCGCGAACTGTGTCCATGAGATCCTCTGGGCGTCGCAATGGATAAGTATCAATCAGATTAGGTGCTGGTCGTTACTTTTCAAAAACTGATTTTTATGACGGATATGCTCTAATACCACTCTACGAAGAATCTCTAAGTGTTTGTAGTGAACACTTATTTGGGCTTCGAAAATTGCGTTTGTCTTTTGGCAGTGCCTCCACACCCGCTGATATTTAAACAACGGTATTTGGAACAGCTGACTGCTCAAGTACCAAACTGTTCAACTACTTGGACGATATTATCGTATCAGGTCGTACACCTGGTCAACGCATTGCAAATTTGCGTGCTTTGTTTCGTGTGCTACCTAGATTAGACAAGTGTGTGATATGACTAAGGCACTGCGACACAGGTTTTAAAAAATCAAACAGTCAAGGTGTACATACTCTTATTTTTGTTTTGGGGCGCAAATCTGCTATGGTCATTAGCGCCCGTTCTGTGACTTAGGAAACGGTAAATAACGAAAATGGACACCAGCAGCAATGGGAACGAAACTCAAAAGATTGGAGAAACGAAAAGCAGAAGGAAAGCTTAAAAATCCACCACAGAAAGTGGTTGGTTGTCCCCAAAAAAGAGCTTCAAATGACTGACGTCATTTCACTGGCACTAATAAACTTGAGAACGCGGTCGGCTGAGCGCGTGTCATCTGCTAAAATCGACGATATATCAGGCGATAGCTGTAGACGGGACCGTAACGGATTAAAATAGGGGCACTCAATTAAAAGGTCTCTTACTGTCCTCAGCTGAGAGCAGTGGGGACAGAGTGGGGGAGGATCGCCCCTTAAAAGATGTCGATGGCTAAAAAGACAGTGCCCTATCCGGAGTCTAGTCAAAATTACCTCCTCCCGACGACGCGTTCGGGAGGAGGAGGTCCAAGCACAAGAAAGAGCTTTCATGTCCCGCAATTTATTATGGGTAAGTGTCGACCAAAGCGCGTGCCATAAATGAACAACACGTCGACATAGAACGCTCCGTAGTCCGGCGAAGGGAATCGATTGGATAGCTGGCCGAAGAAGAGAGACTGCAGCCTTGGCTGCAATATCGGCCGCCTCATTTCCACATATACCAACGTGTCCTGGGAGCCAGAGCAACGCCACCGAAACGCCCCCCAAGTAGAGCAAGTGGAGGCAGTCCTGAATCCGGTGGACCAGAGGGTGGACAGGGTAGAGAGCTTGAAGACTGAGGAGAGAGCTGAGAGAATCTGAGCAGATTACGTACTGTATCCGCTGATGGCGGCGGATGTAGTGGACAGCCTGGAGAACAGCGTAAAGCTCCGCAGTATAAACCGAAAACTGGTCGGGAAGCCGAAATCGATTTGGGGTGTCGCCAACAATATAGGCACTCCGACAACAAATGATGTTTTAGAGTCATCAGTGTAAATAAATGGGGCATTCTCTATTTTTTTTGGTGGGGTTTAAGGGCGCTCAACTACTGAGGTCATTAGCGCCCAGTCACAGTTGTTAGAGCACATGGAATCTAGTAAAGCTCAAGGGGAGGGGGGGACACCAGAAAGTCCTGACAAAGATGCAGATAAAATAAGTAAAAAAGTTAGATGTCTTTGGACAAGCCAGTTAAACTTATAAAACGCAGAATACGAGCAGCTGCTCGAGCGTCATCAGCTAAAACATCCGGTAAAGTAGATGGCAGGGACAGGACAACACGAAATTGACTAAAACGGGGACACGACAATAAAACATGGCGCACTGTTAATGCCTGACCACAAGGGCACTGCGGGGCTGGATCACCGGAGAGCAGGTAGCGGTGGCTAAACCGGCAATGCCCAATCCGCAACCTGGTCAGAAGGACCTCCTCTTGCCGAGATGGTTGGGAGGACGTTGTCCAAGCAGTTGGGAGCGGTTTTACTGCCCGGAGCTTGTTTCCTTGGAGGGATGACCAAGCATCCCACCACAACGACACAAGCCTCTTACATACATCCCCACGAACGTCAGATAACGGGACACAATGGGAGGCTGGCCGAGGCAGGAGGACTGCAGCCTTGGCTGCAGCATCCGCATCCTCATTCCCAGGCACTCCTACATGTCCGGGAACCCACAGAAAGCTAACAGAACCACCATTATCAGCGAAAGAATGGAGGGACTGCTGTATCCGTTGAATCAAGGGATGGACCGGATAGGGAGCTCCAAGGCTCTGAAGAGCACTGAGTGAGTCAGAGCAGAGTACATACGATGAATGGCGGTGGCGGCGGGCATACTGAACAGCCTGATGGAGAGCAAAAAGCTCGGCCGTAAAGCTGGAACATTGGTCGAGGAGCCGGTATTTAAAGGTGGCGGCCCCGACGTCAGTTTTGGAGCCATCGGTGTAAATAAAGGTGTGACCGGCAAGTCGAGCACGAAGTTCGACAAACCGTGAGCAATACACTGCAGCCAGAGTACCTGCCTTCGGGAGTGAGCTGAGGTCGAGATAAATATGAACCGGAGCCTGGAGCCAAGGTGGTGTCGGGCTCTCACCCTCTCTGAAGGTGGTAGGGAGGGCAAAATCCAATTGTCGAAGCAGGCGACGGAAGCGGACTCCAGGGGGCAGCAGGGCAGACACATACAACCCGTACTGACGGTCGAGAGAATCGGCGAAGAAGGACTGGTAAGAGGGGTGGTCGGGCATAGACAACAGCCGGCAGGCATACCGACACAGCAGTACGTCGCGCCAGTAGGTCAATGGTAACTCGGCACCTTCAGCATAAAGACTCTCGACAGGACTAGTGTAGAACGTTCCGGTCGCAAGACGTAACCCCCGATGGTGGATGGAGTTGAGACGGCATAAGAGGGATGGCCGAGCAGACGAAGCTCCCATAATCCAGCTTCGATCGGACTATGGACCGATACAAGCGAAGCAGGACAGTGCGATCCGCTCCCCAAGATGAACCACTAAGAACTCTGAGAACATTAAGGGAATGTGTACAACGGGCCGCCAAATAAGAGACGTGCAGAGACCAACAAAGTTTCCTGTCCAGTGTGAGCCCTAGAAACTTAGTTGTTTCCACGAATGGGAGAACAACGGGACCGAGATGTAAGGATGGCAGAAGGAACGCTTTATATCGCCAAAAGTTGATACAAACCGTCTTCTCTTCAGAGAACCGGAAGCCATTTGCCACGCTCCATGAGCATAGGCTGTCTAGACAACGCTGAAGGCAGCGCTCCAGGACGTATGTTCTCTGGGCACTGCAGTAGATCGCGAAGTCATCGACAAAGAGAGCCTGAGACATTAGGTGGAATGCAATCCATAATTGGATTGATCGCGATGGCAAAAAGGGCTACGCTCCAGACGGAGCCCCGAGGCACTCCGTTCTCCTGGAGGAAGACTTCGGACAATACAGAACCCACACGGACCCTGAACTTTCGATCCGTTAAAAAGGAATCAATAAAAAGGGGCATGCGACTGCGTAGGCCCCACCTGTGCATAGTGCGGAGGATACCTCCTCTCCAACAGGCATCATAAGCCTTCTCCAAATCGAAGAACACGGCTACCGTTTGGCGCGTTCGCAAAAAGCTGTTCATGATGAATGTCGACAAGGTCACAAGGTGGTCAACAGCGGAGCGGCGGCGACGAAAGCCGCATTGGACATTGGTAAGTAGCCGTCGAGATTCAAGAATCCAAAATAACCGAGCATGAACCATGCCCTCCACCACCTTACAGACACAGCTTTTAAGAGAAATGGGGCGGTAACTAGAAGGAAGGTGTCTATCCTTCCCGGGTTTGGGTATAGGAACAACGACAGCGTCAAGCCAATGCATGGGGCCTTACCTTCGGTCCAGACGCGACTGTAGGTACGAAGAAGGAAGCTTTTTCCCGCCGGAGAAAGGTGTGCCAGCATCTGAACGTGAATGGCATCTGGCCCCAGAGCAGAGGATCAGGACAGTGCAAGCGCACGTTCAAGTTCCCACATAGTAAAGGGGGCATTATAAGTTTCCAGATTCAGCGAGTGGAAGGAAGGTCGCCGAGCCTCTTCTGCCTCTTTCCTGGGAAGGAAGGCACGGTGGTAATGGGCGGAGCTTGAAACCTCCGCGAAAAAGCGGCCGAAGGCGTTGGAGACAGCCACAGGATCGACAAAGACCTCATTACCTGAGGTCAGGCCAGGTACCGAGGAGTGGGCCTTAATGCCCGACAGCCGGCGCAGGCCACCCAAAACGATGGAAGAGGGAGTAAAATTGTTAAAGGAGCTGGTGAAAGAGGCTCAACAAGCTTTTTTGCTGTCTTTGATGACTCTACGGCATTGCGCTCTGAGTCGTTTGTATTCTATACAATTCGCCAACGTAGGATGGCGGCGAAAGGTGCGTAAAGCACGTCGTCGAGCACGGATAGCGTCTCTACAAGCCTCATTCCACCAGGGGACGGAAACGCGACGTGGAGAAGAGGTAGTACGAGGAATGGAACGTTCGGCAGCATTGATGATAACAGCCGTGAGGTATTCGACCTGACTGTCAGAACTGAGAAATTCGTGGTCCGAAAAAGTCGCCAGGGAGGAGTAAAGTCCCCAGTCAGCTTTCGGTATGTTCCAGCTCTAAGGACATGGGGATGGGGTGTGGTACAGGAGACGAACGACACAGGGGAAGTGGTCGCTCGAATAGGTGTCAAAAAGGACATACCACTCGAACCGACGGGCAAGAGTGGTAGAACAGATCGAGAGGTCCAAGTAGGAGTAGGTATGAGTAGAGTCCGAGAGGAAAGTCGGGGCGCCAGTATGGAGGCAGACAAGATTGAGATGATTGAAGACATCCGCCAAGAGTGTGCCTCTTTGACAGGATGCAGGACAGCCCCAAAGGGGATGATGGGCATTGAAGTCGCCAAACAATAAAAACGGCGGGGGAAGCTGAGCAATCAAGTACATCATGTCAGCCCGACTAACAGCAGATGACGATGGAGTGTAGATGGTACAAACTGAAAAAGTAAAAGCAGAAAGAGTAATGCGGACAGCTATTGCTTGGAGTGGGGTGGTCAATGGGATGGGGTGGTAATAAACATCGTCCCGCACGAGCAAGATGACCCCACCATGAGCTGGGATACCGTCCACAGGGGTGAGGTCATACCGCTCCGAGGTATAGTGGGTAAAGGCAGTACGGTCAGTCGGGCGCAATTTGGTTTCCTGGAGACCAAGGACGAGCGGACAGTGCAGGCGGAGAAGCAGTTCTAATTCCTCCCGATTAGATCCAATACCTCTTACGTTCCAATGTAAGAAGGCCATCGCTAGTCAAAAAATAGGGGGAACGAGACGGGGGGAAGAGCTGGTCACCTCGAGACGGCCATGGAGGGCCAGGTTTCGAGGGAACAACGCTACAACTGGCGGGAGGCGGATCCTGTTCCATCGAGTCGTCGCCAGCTGCAGCCGCTGTCCCGGGTTGTGTAGGAGGGGCAGCATCATTTGCCGACGAGAGGCCAGCTGAGCACCTGGCAGCAGAGCGTCCCGGCGAAACTGAGGACAGCTGGGAGCAGCGACTCATGGATGGAGCGTCAGACGAAACGCGCCGGGGTGGAGAGGGGGATAGAGACTACTTCTTGGAAATTCAAGGAGCCACAGCGATGGTGGACTGGACCCGAAGAAAGTCCTCACGCGCGGGGTCCGTTTTGGAATGCTGGACCTCGGAAGCTGGGGTCCGGAACGTTTCCCCGATGGACGCCTCAGAATAGGATCGCTTCTCAGGGGGCGGGGGGGGGGGGAGGAGGAGGGGGAGGAGGAGGAGGAGGAGGAGGAGGAGGAGGAGGAAGGGTGGCCCCTGGGGCAGAGGGGGCGGGGGCTGCGGGAGAGGATGATTTGGAAGGGAGGGATTTGGGAGGCGGAGGCAGAGACTCCGGATGGAGGGAGGAGGTGGAGGTGGAGGGGGGACAGGATAGGGGTGAGGATACCGTGGAAGGAGTGGACACGACTGAGACAAACGAAGTGGTCAATGGCACGGGATGGAGGCGGTCATACTTCTTCCTGGCCTCAGAATACGAGAGACGATCCAAAGTTTTGAGTTCTTGAATCTTCTTCTCCATCTGATACGCGGGGCGGTCTAAGGATCTAGGCTAGTGGGTGCCAGGACAATTAACGCACCAAGGTGGTGCGGTGCATGTATGTTCCTCACGAAGAGGACGTCCACAATCGCCACAAAGGGGCTCAGCCTCACACCGTGACGACATGTGCCCAAAGCGCAAACACCGAAAGCAGCGCATAGGAGGCGGGACGTAAGGTCGCACATCGCACCGGTAGCACATCACCTTTACCTTCTCCGGGAGAACGTCCCCCTCGAAGGCGAGGATAAAGGCCCCGGTGTCGATGCGACGGTCTTTGGGGCCGCGCTGGACTCGCCAGATGCGATGCACGCCTCGGTGCTCCAGGTTGGCCCTGAGCACCTCATCAGATTGCAGCAGGTGGTCACGATGAAAAATAACCCCCTGCGTCCTTTTCAGTGCCAGATGCGGGACAATGGACACTGGGATGTCCCCTAGGCGGTCGCATGCCTGGAGCACCGCCGACTGTGTGGCGGAGGTGGTCTTTATAAGAACAGACCCCGAACGCATTTTACTGAGAGCCTCGATTTCCCCGCAGATGTCCTCAATGTGCTGAAGAAAGAACATGGGCTTGGAGGTGGCGAACGTTCCCCCATCGGTTCGAGAACAGACCAAATAGTGGGGGAAGTACTTCGTCCCAAGCTGGCGGGCCTGTCCTTCCTCCCAGGGAGTGGCCAAGGGGGAAAGGGCAGGCAAACCAGAGACAGTACCTTTGTTTTTAAAAGACTCTGCCGCACAGGGACCCGATACATGTTGACGTTTCATCTTCGAAATGTCCGCCCTGATACCACCCACTCCGACCAGGGGTTCTCCGCACGGGCGCCACCCAGCCTCAGCAAGGGCCACCTGGCAGGATGACCATTGCCGGGAGTCCTGATACCCCGAGGAGACGGGCATCTACTCCTTGGCCAACATGGGGAGGGTGCAGCTCAGGTATCGGCAGTACGATCTCTGTGTTGTCAGGGGGCTACAACCTAGAGGGTACATGACGACCCCACCACAACGGGCTGGCTACCGTGCTGGATTTCTGGTGCCATGGAAAGTCCATCATGATCGTAGGTGCAGATGGGGACGCACTATGGGCGTAACTTGTACAACCCATCAGGCGTTTAAGCCGAATTTGAGGAATAGAGCCGTTACAATGCCTATTCTTACCCCAGACCCGCAGGGGGGGGGGGGGGGGGCATTTTCCATTTGTGCACATAGAGCAGCAAATGCCCGATGATAAATGTGAGGAGGGGTGCTATCCTTGGGAAGGTGGCAAAGGTCACAGAGCAAGCAGGTCCAGGGGTGAAGCTGAGATGGCTCCATACCCCCAGTTGTCTCTTGACTTTCTTAAGTCTTAGGAAAGGAAGGAAAGAGAACGTAGCAGTTGACAGGAGCAAACTCCCAGACGTTGTAGAGAGGAAGGGCAGTCTACCGTACATCCAAGGAGGCGCCGAGAAAAAGGTCATGGGCTGGATTAGCAGGCATGGAAGACAGATGGCTAGCATAACGACTCAGAAGGACTGCTCGCCGATTGGACAGCGGAGGTTCAGCAGTCTCAGCATAAAGGCTTTCCACAGGGCTGGTGTAAAAAGCTCCAGACAAACGTAATCCACGGTGGTGGATAGAGACGACGAAGAGTAGACGGCCGAGCAGAGGAGTACACTATGCTTCCATAGTCCAATTTCGAGCGCACTAAGGCGCTCGAGAGGCGGAGAAGGACGACTCTGTACGCTCCCCAGGAGGTACCATTCAGGACACGGAGAGTGTTAAGGGATCGCAGACAGCGAGCCGAAAGATAGGAAACGTGGGAGGACCAGCACAGTTTTCTGTCAAACGTAAGACCCAAGAATTTAGCGACGTCCGAAAACGGGAGGTTGACAGGTCCTAGATGTAAGGAGGGTGGAAGAAACTCCGTACGACGCCAAAAATTAACACAAACGGTCTTACTGGGAGATAAGCGGAAGTGTTTCGATGCTCCAAGAGTGGAGGCGATCGACACAGCCTTGAAGACGTCGTTCAAGAAGGCTGGTCCGTTGAGAGCTGTAGTAGATCGCAAAATCGTCCACAAAGAAGAAGCCTGAGACATCGGGAAGGAGACAGTCCATAATTGGATTTATGGCAATGGCAAAAAGTACAACACTTAGCACGGAGCCCTGGGGTACCCCGTTTTCTTGGGAGAAAGTACGGGAGAGAGTAGTGTTCACCCGCACTTTAAATGTGCGCTCTGCCATAAATTCGCGAAGAAATAGTGGCCGCCGACCTCGAAAGCCCCAAGAGAACATTGTGCAGAGGATGCCTGTCCTCCAACAGGTATCGTATGCTCTCTCCAGATCAAAAAATATTGCTACTGTTTGGCGTTCCCGGAGAAAATTGTTCATGATATAAGTGGAGAGAGCAACAAGATGGTCAACTGCAGAACGATGCTTTCGGGAACCGCATTGGGCAGGTGTTAAAAGACTTCGGGACTCCAGCCACCAAGCTAAACGGCAATTCACCATACGCTCCAAAACCTTACATACACTACTCGTGAGAGAAATGGGGCGATAGCTAGAGGGGAGATGTTTGTCCTTTCCAGGTTTCGGAACAGGAACGACGATAGTAATTTTCCCAGACGATGGCGGGAAGCTGTCTGTCCAAATTCGATTATAAAGGCGAAGGAGGTAACGCAGACTACGTGTTGATAAATGCAGCAACATTTGGATGTGGATACCTTCCGCCCTGGGGCGGAGGAGCGAGAAGAAGAGAGTGCATGTTGGAGTTCCCGCAAGGAGAAAACAGTATTGTAGCTTTCGCGATTTTGAGAGGAGAAAGCAAGAGGTCGCACTTCCGCTGCACGTTTCTTCGGGAGAAACGCTGGCGGGTAATTTGAAGAGCTCGAAATCTCAGCAAAGTGCTGACGCAACGAGTCAGAAATTGCGACGGGGTCCACTAATGTGTCATGCGCGACAGTGAGCCCCGAGACCGGGGAGAAACTGGGCGCGCCAGATAACCGTCGAATCCGACTCCAAACTTCCGAGGAGGGAGTGAAGGTGTTAAATGAGCTAGTAAAGAATTCCCAGCTTGCCTTCTTGCTATCGCGGATGACGCGACGGCATTGCGCACGGAACTGCTTATAGCGGAGACATGTGGCCAAAGTAGGGTGGTGGCGGAAAACGCGAAGAGCACGTCGCCGCTCACGTATTGCGTCACAGCATGCCTCGCTCCACCAAGGAACTGGGGGGCGCCGGAGCAATTCGGAGGTGCGTGGTATTGAACGTTCCGCAGCTGTAAGAATAACGTCTGTAATGAGTGACCTCATCCTCGACGCTAGGAAAGTGACAGTCATCGAATGTCGCTAGAGACGAAAAAAGTGTCCAATCGGCTTGGGCAAACTTTCAGCGTCTCGGGCGCATATATGGCAGTTGTGGATGCAATCGAAGGACACATGGAACGTGGTCACTCGAGTGTGTATCAGCAAGGGCGAACCATTCGAAGCGCCGAGCTAGCGGAACAGCACCGACCGAAATGTCCAAATGAGAGAAATTTGTCGTGGAGGCAGACAAAAATTTAGGGTCCCCAGTGTTGAGGCAAACTAGATCCGCTTGGTGGAAGACGTCTAGCAATAGGGATCCACGCGGACATTGATGTGGAGATCCCCGAAGCGGGTGGTGGGCATTGAAGTCCCCAACCAGCAAATAGGGGTGTGGAAGCTGACCAAGAAGATGAAGGAGATCAGCTCGTGCCATTGGTGTGGAGGATGGAATGTATACAGTACAATGGGAGAACGTGTATCCGGAAAGGTAAAGTCGGACGGCGACAACTTGGAACGAACTGTTTAAGGGGATTGGGTGATAATGGAGAGTATGATGGAGAAGAATCATGAGTCCTCCATGGGCTGGAGTGCCTTCAACAGAGGGGAGATACCTTCTTTTCTCGGTTATTCTTTGCGTTGAGGTGCTAGATTGCAGTTTGTGCTTTTCTTCAAGGCTTAGAAACCGTTCAAACATTTTACAATACTTATTTTTATTGCTAAACCGGTTACACTCTTGAAAGCTGAAAGCAGTTGTGGGAGCATGCAGACGAATAGTTGCGTGTGCACAGTACAGGGGCAGCGGCAAAGACTCTACTGTGCACATAATGGTTTACTCTTTGCTTTTTGTTTGTTTTGTCTTACACTCGTTCCTATTCTTAATGTTCAACTTTATTCTGAAGCAATGAGCCAGACATTAACATGGAACATCTATCATTAATAGAATGGAGCTACGTAGTGGCTACACAGTCATTAACCAGCTATCGTTGTCAATATAGATACCATGCTTCTTAAAACCTTTAGAAAAGGAGTTACGAAATACGTTGCTTTTATTTTACAGCAACCAGCCGGTTTTAGGTTACTTTATTTCAGTAGAACAGTCACCTGTTTCGAATGTACACAATTTATCATCAAACGGCTTTATGCTTCCGTCAAAGCTAAATAATACATTGGTTTGCAGGTGAGCTGCTGTAGGATACACAATAATTCACGATTACAAACGTGTAATAAAAACGATTCCGTCAAATGTGTGTGTTAGAACACAACTTACATGGAATGTCCATCTGGCGCATTTGTTTTGCATTATAAAATACTTTCCATTGGTCACAAAACGGTGTATGTGGTGGTGAAAATAAGAACGTCTTTGCGAATATATTTCGTTGTCACAAAAACAAATTTCGAATGTGCACCACATGTTTTGATTCACGAAGTACGACACTCATGTGCTTTGTATAGTCACATCATTCAAAAAGTTTTCAATGACACCAACATATGGCATTTTTGGGAAAGCAAGCGTAAATTACTGTTTTAATGGAAAATACCTTTTCATTCTAATAAATGTTGGACGTCAAATACAGACATAATGATGCGTAAACGGGATTTTGTGAAGTATAGTGCCTATATAGAAAGGAATGTGGACAAGAATATATATTTTTATAAAATGTGAAATCCTCATGCGCTATTTCAACAGTGATGAAGGTACTACATTAAGTTTTATTACTACTCAGTACTGATTAATCTTATTATATTGTACGTACCTACAATAGTCATCTGATCTGGAGATAAATGTACAAACATCGTTTATATTGGAGCGTGGAAAGTACTTTCCTAAACGACTACCAGGAAGGAGTGTCAGCCAAGTCGGTCTGCTCGTTAAGGATAACATCTGGGCCTCACCGATTCATAGTTGGCTGTCTTTCTGCTAAAGATTCTGACCGAATTAACATTGAGGGTAACAGCAAAATATTGTTTTCTTCTGCAATGTGGACTGCAATTGTAGACTTGTTCACGTTTCCAAGCCTCCAGACATGGTGGTGTTCTTTGCAAGTAATCTCGAAACTTTTGCCTTTCTGACCGATGTACAATTTTGGCACGAATCATTCCTGATTTGCTGTAGGGGGGCCTCGCAAAGATTTACATCGTGGATCAGTTTTTGCTGCAATTTTGCATTAGTAGAGAATCTTTACCAAAATAAGTTTTCATTTTTATGTTTGGTATGATCGTTGGCGTACGTATGGGATAACGGTATATTTAGGTTTGGCTTCTGCATCATCAGACCGATATGTTTTGGATTGAATGCCGTGTGAAATGCTGTTCTGTGGAAATGTCGAGGTTAGAGACACGAATGGGGAGTCATTACTCTAGCAGCACGTGCCGAAATTCTGGAAATCCACTGAGAGCAGCGACTCTGACGCACGGTAGTCTGTAGCGACCCAGCGTTTGGGACCGGGTTTCGCGGCAACTGTCAAGCGAGGCGGCTATTCGCGTGCTGGTGTCGTGGCAAGAGCTGGAGCTGGAGCACGGCTCACAACACGGCGCTCCTCACTTCAAGCCAGTGGCGACTCGTCACGTGCTGCTGTGACTCCGCGTACTTGTCAGACCCACGTCACACGGAAACGCCGCTGTATGGCGTTCCAAAACGTTGCGACCGGCTTAATAGCGTATCAGTCACAACAGTTAGGCTCATCAGCGTATATAGAGCAGGCCAGACGCTGGAAAAGAAGCTGCTCAGTTTTAACGAGTGAATGTAAATGGCGAGAATATGATTATTGGATATTGGTTCCGTCTTCAATGCAAAACGCTGCTTTTTTTTGCTACACGAACATGATGGCACAGATGAGGCCTCAAGTATGTTTATGATGTTTCGGCACATTTTGGTAGATCAGTTACAACCTGAAGTATGTTCACGTTTTACAGTTTCCCGATAAACAAAACGGCACAGATGTGCCGAAACATGTTTGGCTAACAAGGAGAAAACTGCGTTTCGCACATAAAATTATTGAATATAAGGCAGAATTTTTATTCTTTCATAGTTCGCAGTTAAAAGAGCTGCAAATCCGAAAGGAGAGAATATGGTGCACAAGGTGACTAATTGTAACGCGTAACGTAAAAACATACTTAACTGAGCCAGAATTTTGTAAAATATTCCCAAAACATAGTATATAACAGACGAACGTAGGGACTAAATGTGAAGGAGATTATAAGGAGACGCTGTAGAAATTCGTCAACCGTCTAGGATACATTACCATTTATCATATTTGCAAACTAAAATCTAAGTTGCCGATTAAGAAGGAGCAGACAGTGTGGAAACTGTGGCACAGGTAGCTACTACCTAGTAGTCTCACGTTCATTCGATCGGTAAGGTGGTTACGTGATCAGCAGTGAAAAATGTCCGCCACAAGCACAATCGACTTCAGCTGCCTTAAATGTGTGGCATCATCAGCGGCCTGCGTCTACATCCACACAGTTACTCTGCAATTCACAATTAAGTGAATTTAAGCTACTTCTCTATCGTTCCACTCTTGCACAGGAAAATTTTCGTTTTTCCCGCAGGGTGTTCGAGTTCTCATTCTTTTTTTCTTATTATAATGATCATTTGCTCCTATGTAGACATGTGCCAAAAATGTTTTCACGTTCTGAGGAGAAAACTGGAGACTGAAATTTCGTGAGAATGTACTGCCGCAGCGAGGAACTCCTTTCGTTTAATGGTTGTGCCACTGAAACGATACGTGAATTTGAGTGGCACTCTCCCCCAGTTCGTGATCATACAAAACGAGCAGCCTTTCTTTGAACTTTTTCGATGTCGTCCGCCAGTCCCATCTCATGCGGATCGCACACCGTACAAACATATTCCAGTAGGGAGCGGACAAGCGTAGTGTACGCAGTCTCTTTAGTAGACCTGTTACATTTGCTAACCATTCTGCCAACAATCTCAGTGTCTCGGTTCCTCTCCCCGCAACATCGTCTATGTGATCGTTCCAGTTGCAGTTACTCGTCATTATCATCCAGAAATATTTGAGTTTACAGCTTTTAGATTTGTGCGATTTATCGTGTAACTGAAATTTGGCGGATTCTTTTAGTGCTCGTGTGGGTGACTTGACACCTTTCGTGATTTAGTCAACTGCCACTTTTTGCATCATAGAAGTATGAAAATGTTGTTTAGATCAAATTCATTTTGATCATCTGATGACTGCAGATGGTGGTATCATTGAACGGTGGCCTTAGATCGTTTAAATGACGGTAAGAGTGTCTCCTAAATCGTTTGTTTTACAGGCGCTCCGTTGTTCCTAATACACACAGAGCAATAATTCATTGGGGAAGGTCAGATATTTACTCTGTGACTTTCCTCTGTCGATAAGTATCATTACTTCGTGAGAACAAAGCTAGTTGTGTTTCACAGGCACGGTATTTCCTGAATCCGCGTTGGCTATTTGTGAATTACCTCGAAGAAAAAGACATACTGTGCTTCGAACATTCAGTAAATGTTCCAATATCATACTGCAAATCGACGTCAGCGATGTGGGCCTGAAATAATATTTTTAATCATGAATTAAATGTACTAAAAATATAGCCTGTCTGTACACAATGATGTAACATTCAAAGTTGAAGTAATTGGTTGGGAACTTCTCAAAATGACTTCTTTCCTTTATATGTTACTGTAGATTGTATGTCACTTTCATGATAAGCGCAGTAACAGAACCACGTGTCGGCAGCATTCATTCAGCACTGGGACTTAGGGTCGCACGTGCGTGAGCCCTGGGACACCGACCGAGGTGTGCAGCTTGCGGTCGGCTTCATCCGCCGGCCGCGTCGGTCTGCCGGGCAGTGGGGTATTCCTCGTATTTATCCTCAGGACGCACTCTTCACTGGTTTTTTTACCATCTTTCCATAGTGAATGGTGATCATCAAGTCTGATTTTGCACCGCCTGCTTATTTCACTTCTAATCGTAAATACTGGAAAGCATAGATGACAAATTACTCCGGTGTCTGACACTTCTTCCACTACCCGACTCTTCTGGTCTGCCAGTGAGGGACGAGGTACGTCGTCCATGTGGCGGTCTCTCGCATTTCTGACGACACTCCTTCAGAGATGTGTCGGTACAGAGGTGATGTCAGTCGTCCGATCAGGTGGTACGTGGTACGTGCCACACCGCGAGGTCGGCGGTAGCCAGACTCCCAGTAGCATTGGGTCAAGCCCGCTTCGCACTGCAAAGGCCTTATACCTGTCTCTCCTGTGCCATCGTGGACTGGTCTCCCTATTAGTAAAGTATGCGTTCAAGTCCGTAGAGTAGATTCTGTGAGATTTACCTACGTATAATCACACGAAACAACTGAAGGTTATAGTTTTTCCACAATGTTTTCTTAAATGAAACATTTGCAAAACACACGTAATTGAAATAAAAAGAAATTTAGAAGCGAGCCATAGACTGTAAAATGAAAACTGCCGAAACGATCGTGGTGTTACCTGCAGAAGAACGTGCGGTCCCCGTAAGCGAGCGGAGGCGCTGAACTTACAGGTGGCCTCTCGTATCCCTCTAGTTGTGTGACGACACAGCGAGCACGTGCGTCCGTATACGGTCCTCCAACACAAACCGCTTGTACCGAAAAGAAGAATTTCCGCACCCCGCACTCCTCCCGGCGTCAGGAAAAGCACTGCACAATTTCGTAACAGGACAGTCCACGGAAGTCTGCACGCCTGCCGCGACGTTGGAGCAGCGTGGGCAGGCTGCGCACCGCCGCCGCCGCCCTCGCTGCTGAAGACGGACGAGTTGTCGGAGCAGCCGACGCTGAAGAGTACAGCTAAGAGAAGGGCGTGCACTGCTGTCTCTACACTTCTGGCATTCTTTTGAAGCTTTCCGTTTTCAAAGAAAATGCACTTCACGTGTAGAGCGTTTGAAAAGGTCCTGTAGCCACCTTTCATTAGTCCGGTAGCCCATTTTCACTAGGATTTCTCTTTCCTTCCTTGTTTCTCTTTTCTCATAATTATCATAGTGGTGTAATTGAATGAATGTTGTGTGTCACGTTGCTAGACGGTGGCGTAGTCCGCTGCAGAAAGTCTGCGATAGTCGTACAGATTCAGCAGCAGTTGCACAGAATAGTACAAACTCTCGTAGTAGTCAAGTAGGCAAAGAGGTTTGCGCTACTGGTGAGAAATATTCCTGCGTTAGGTTGGTGGTGTAAATGTCATCTGTGCCTCCCGCTACTTCTCCAGCCTCTTCCACGCTTCGCGTGGCCCGGAAAACCCGGTCTGCCGCCGGTACTGGAAGCGTCCACAGCTGTGCTCCAATCGAAGAAGGGAGAGTTAGACTGACCGCGTGGCGCGTCGTTACTTGGCGAGGGGAGAGCTGTTAGCTTTTGGTCTCGCTTTTCAACTCTGCTTTGCCTTGTCGCAGCAAAGAATGCAATCTTTCAAAGCTTCGGCAGATTTTTCTTTTAGTAAATTTCTGTAGCAGACTTGGAACCGCCAGAAGAGCTCCACACAAAGGTGTCGATAAGAAGTGAGCACTCGCTTCTGTATGAATGTCTTTTTGCCTTCAGCTGTGCCTGTATAAGCTTTCACCTTTCTAAATATTTATAGCTTTGCCTTCTCGTAAATTTTCCTTGTCTTTTGTGTCTTTCGTCCGTTGGGAGGCAATCACGTGGTAGAACATTATAGTTTGTTGGGCTACCGGCATCACTAACTGTCCGATCGCATGTTTTAGATAATGTTAACATGATTGTGTGGTGTGATATTGTTGCAATTTGGGCACTATACCTAGAAATTGTGTGTCCACAAACCACGTGGGCAAGCGGGTGTACTGCGAAACGTGTATCGTTTCACGAGCTATTGCGATCGGTTATCAGGCAAGAGCAGTTCTATGAATGATTCACACCAATGATTTTAGGTGTAGATTACAGCGGTGAACGCATCGACGCTTTTCTTCAATGTTATCAGGAATTATGTACATGCTTCACATCCACGTCTTACAAATAAATGATTTTATCTACAATTTTCTCTTGCATTCCGATGTTACGTTTTTGCACCTAAGCCACACACCTCGTAGCTTTCCTGTTAGCACATCCAACGCGTTTCCTTACGCACAGGTCCAGTGATTAGTTTCCTTTTATTTTAAGACAAATGCCTTAGATTAAGTCTTATTTTCAGGTGTGTTGCTGGCAGCTGATCTTCTGCACAGTGTTCTTGCATGTGCTATTTTATTTTAAATGTTTGATTGTCGTGAACAGTGCGCGGGGAATACTATTAATTTCATTGTATCCCATATAAGCGACATTACAACATATGCATTTTTGTGCGTTTTTGGCCTGTGACCAAATTAATTTATTTTCCGACTAGACCAAACCTTTGATTAGTTGTATGGTTAGAGTCGGTGGCGACCCTAATAATCTCACGTTAACTTCACAAGCAATAAGTATTTACATTCCCAACAATAACGTAATAACACGTAGTAACAGGTTAGTTAGACGACGTCTGACAGAGGAATGAGCGCAGTAGACAGGCAGCGCTGGTCCCACACCGGCCCGCCGCGCCAAGCCTCCTGTGGACGGTGCTGCTGGTCTCCTTCCGGCAGTTCTCATTCCACACCGTGCGGCTCACTTCTTGTTGAAGGCGCCGTATACGCGTCCACTCGCTTTTACTTCCTTTGCTCTCAGCCCCCTTAAGGCATCTGGCACAAGCTCCCCTCCGGTGAACTGCACGTTGCGTGTCTCCTCGAAGTGAGCAACGCAGGTCTCCCACATCTGTGGTGGAGAGACGGCACAGTACTGCAGTACTACTATGACTTTTCAGCTCTGAAAATCTGGGCGATGCCAGTGAAGACGACGAGGGCCCTCACGGAGATGTTCATGCGGCCATTCGAGAAGTGGAACTCGGCGGCTAATTTAACGGCCACGGTTTCTGAGCATGTAAATTATGTCGCACATGTCGCACATGTCACCCAGTCATTAAGTAATACATAGTATCATTGGAGGAGGAAGTTGTTAAACGCAGGCTCTGATAGTATGTACTCGTTTCCATGGTTAGTTCTCTCTTTTTTTAGATCTGATTTAAAAATGTTTCTTTTCACGTGTGAGCGCCACACGCCTCTGTCAACTCTCGCCAGTGACAAATACACACACACACACACACACACACACACACACACACACACACACACACACACACACACACACACAGGACGACAGCAGTCTGACGAGAGGTCCGTAAGGAGGACCGCCACAGAGTCTTAGAATAATTCTTGATCGCCCTGAGCTTGTGACATTCTGCATCCCAAAGGCCCAAAACCTGACAACGTAATGCCAAGCAAAGGTCTATTTCCGGATCGTCAATAGCAAGAGATGGCCTGGTAGTGGCCAATTTAGCAAGTCAATTGGAAAGTTCACTGCCAGGAATCCCATCATGGGCTGGGGTCCAAATGAAAACCACTGAGCATCCACCTTGAAGGAGAGAAAGGGAGTCCTGGATAGCGATGACCAATGGCTGGCGAGGGAAGCACTGGCCGATAGCGTGCAAACCTCTCAATGAGTCACTACAGATTGTGAAGGATAGTTCTGAGCAGGAGGGGATATGGTCCAGTGTGTGCAAGATGGCTACCCGTTTTGTAGTAAAAACACTACACCCATCTGGCAAGAAACCAAGTTCCGTGCGTCACGCATATGTGTAAGCAAAACCAGTGCAGCCAGCAACCATGGAGCCATCAGTATAGATCACTTCACCATCAGTTGTTCTGTTCCCTCAGTTCCTTTAAGGGTTCCGAAGAGCCACCGGAGAGACAGAAACCTTTGAATCGATTGAGGGATCAAGACAGAGCTGCGGCCGAGAGACGCACCACGGAGAGGTACGTGCATGAGCAGAGAATAGAGGCGGTAAGGGGAATTGCTGGAGCTCAGAAAAATGTGAATGCGGACAGCCACTGCGGCGTGTCTGCATAGTCAAAGGAGACCATAATTCAGGTGCTTTGGGGTGTAGCGAATGCGGAGCGCATAAGATATCAGCTGTTGTAGGCGCAAAACTCACAGTGATTGGTGCCTTCCGGACTAGCCCCGTACTTAGCTTTCTCGCAGAGGTGGGGATTCAGTCGCAAGTCTGACGTTGCAGATACTAGACTCCATCAACCACTGTGGGGTCAAAGGCGACATAGAACCATAGACAGGACTTCCATAGTCTAAACGAGACTGGACCAGTGCTTGGTACAATTGCAGGAGAACAGAGTCGTCTGCACAGATGCCTGAGAACATCGCCAGCAGAAGAGGATGTGCTGGTCCCATCTCGAAGATGAGGGAGCCATGTCAACCAGACCCATGAAGCGAAGACCAGACCGAAGAAGCGATGGGTGTCTACCATCTCGAGGGGCTGGCCATCGAAGAACAGTACCAGATGGGGATGGACTGTACAGCGATGGCAGAAATGCATGAGACACGTCTTGGCCGCCGAAAACTGAAAGCCATGGGAGAGAACCTATGAGTGCGCCCAACAGATTTCCCCCTGTAGACAGCATTCTGCAGCGCCCATTACGCAGGAGGCGAGGTAGATCCAAAACTCGTCAGCATACAAGGAGGGGGATACTGTCGGTCCAACAGCTGTCACCAGACCATTAATGGTTATAAGAAAGAGGGGGGAAACTCCGCACGGAACCCCGTGGAACCCCATTTTCTTGCCAATGGTGAGGGCCGTAGGAGCAGCAAACTTGGACAAGAAAGAAAGTTACGGATAAAAAGGGCACTCTTTTCAGGTCCGAGTGCCATGAAGGCCCCATTCGTGAAGGGTGGTGAGGATATGATGGCGCCAGGTTGTGTCATAGGCTTCATGCAGATAAAAAAAAGACTGCTATTCGGTCGGCTTTTGCACATTGGAAACACCTCCTTGCAGACTCCAGATGGAGCAAGTTATCCACCATAGAGCGGTCACAGCAAAAACCACTTTGAGTTGGTGACAAAAGGTCCTGGGGTTCAAGGATTCGAAACAGCTGCTGACTCATCATGCATTCAATGTGTTGGATAGCTACCATCCAATTAGCCTTACCAACTGAAGAGGTGGCTTCCCTGGCATCAACACCAGAACAATAATCCTTTCCTGCCACTAGGTAGGAAAGGCTCCCTCACTCCACAGGCGGTTGAAAAGTGTCAGTATATGATGTTGGTCAGCCACTGTTAAGTGTTGGAGCATTTGGTTATGTATCTGATCCGGTCCAGGAGCTGTGTCGGGACGAAGGGCGATGGCACTGGCGAATTCCCACTCGCTGAATGGGACATTATAGGGCTCCGAGCAGTGAGAAACAAAAGACAATGTCAGTCGTTCTCAGCGCTCTTTCAGGAGAAGGAATGTGGGCGGATACTGAGCCAATGCTGGAGCTTGAGGAAAGTGTTGAGCGAAATTTTCTGCTACAATGTCCGGATTGGTAAGGACAACACCATACACAGAAATTCCTGCAACCCCAGCTGGAGGTCGGTGGCCAAAAATTCGCCGAGTTTCAATCAGACTTGTGAAGAGGGGGTGTGGGGTCCTATGGCAGCTACATATCATTCCCAGCAAATCCGTTTCTGAAATTTGATTAGGTAGCAGGTCCAGGCGGAGAGTAGTTTACAGACCAGAAGAAGAGAAGGGTGCCACTTGGTGTGTTTAAGAGCAAGGCGGCCGTCTTTTACGGCTGCAGCAATTTCTGGAGTCCACCAAGTGACCAGTGTTCCAGCAATCCATTCTTCCTCGGGTTCCCCCCATTGGAACTGCTGAAAGGACGGCGGCAGTAATATATATATATATATATATATATATATATATATATATATATATATATATTAAAAATAACTGTTCTTTGAAGGCCTACGCATCTCCATGGCAGTGTGGTGATACACCGAACACTTACTTACACATCCAAGCAGGTGCTCTCTCTCAAGAAGCTGAGAAGCTGCTGCAATTGCCATGTGCCAGAGGGTTGTGTCAACCCTCAATACTGCTAACCAAGTGCAAAATAATACTATTAAAAACGTCTGCACATATTTACTGTTACACATACCTTAGTAATATCTGCAGCCTCGACCGCATTTCAAGATGTACAGGGTGCTCATTATTGAAGTAATGAAATAAAAGAGTCCGAACAACCTGACTCGAACCTTTCAGAAGTTAGAACTGCACGGTTCGCCGCGGGGTGTGATGGGAATTACTACGGTTTGGTTTAGCGAGGAAGCCCAATTACATTTGGACGGGTTCGTCAAGCGCACTTGGGGGGACTGAGAATCTGCATTTCGCGACTGAGAAGTCTCTTCGCCCTCAACGGCTGACGGTGTGGTGTGGTGTGGTGTGGTGTGCAGTGCCCAGTCACGGAATAATTGTGCGGTATGCCTCGATGGCACAGAGACTATCTAAGGGAACGTGAAGGTTTTGAAAGATGATTTCATCCCCACTATCCAAAGTGACCCCGATTTCGAGAAGATGTGGTTCGTGCGAGACGGAGCTCGACCCCATCGACGTGGGAGTGTGTTTGATGTCCTGGAGGAGCACTTTGGGGGAGCGCATTGTGGTTCTTGGGTACCCAGAGGCCACTGGCATGGGGCTGGATTGGCCACCGTATTCTCCGGATATGAACATACACAACCACCAAATGGAGTCGCATGTTAAAGACAACGAGTGCAGCAATCACACCAAAACTATTCCTGAGCTGAAACTGCCATTCAGGAGCTCATCGACAGCATCCATGTTCCGACACTCCAGTGGGTCGTGCAGAATTTCACTATTCGTCTGCGCCACATCATCGCCAATGATGGAAGGCATATTGAATATAAATGTAAACAGATATTCTGATTTACGTTATGACATGTTGAACGAAGTGTCTGCACGACGTAATTTGTAACTAATTTAAGTTTTTTTCATATAGTTCAATAATTGTCACCCTGTATCTTCGGTGCGGATGGGATCTCTCGAGGCAGTCGTGCTAAATGCTACGAGTGAGGAAGATGTTGGATGGGGGCGGGACTACGTAAGTGGTGTGCAACTAGTTGGGAATTCGGGCTGGACATGACGTGTGTGCAGAAAGCAAAAGCAGTTAAGGTAACCACTCGTGTTAAGTGGCAAACCCATGTTAATGTCAGTTTGACCAATTCATTATGTTACCATCTTGTTACAAAAGTACTGAAGACTTTTTCCAATAGGGTTATCTACAAGCAGAGATGGTAAATGGACGAGATTCGAGGCAGACGGCGGACCTCGTACTGGGCCTGGACATGTTGCGTGTCTGCAGTAAGAACCTGCAGCTTGAGTCTTGTTCCTCTTATATACACTACTGGATCAAAAGTACCTGGACACTTATCTGCGGACGTTACATGGGGGCATGGTCATCTTTCGCCTTTATGGCGGCTTGAACCACTCTAGGGACACTTTGAGGGCGTGGTGTGTGTGTGTGTGTGTGTGTGTGTGTGTGTGTGTGTGTGTGTGTGTGTGTCAGTGTGTGTGTGTGTGTGTGGGGGGGGGGGGGTGATAGGAATAGAGGGGCGATTATACTGAGGGCATATAATACAGTGAACATCTCTCAATGTCTGGTGTTATATGTAACAGTTTTATTGCACTGAAGCAGTGAGCGAAAATCTGTACCAAGGCTGGGAATCGAACCTTCGTCTACTGCTTACTAGGCAGGTGCGTTAGCCACTGAGCCACCCAGGCACACTTGTTAGCGCAACTGCCTGCGTGTAAGGGGAATTTAAAGTAGTGTGTGGGGGGGGGGGGGGGGGCAGCAGTGAGAATCCAGACTGAGGAGGCAGGCGTGCCTGTGGTGCGTGCGCTCATGCCGCCCACTGTGCCAAGGTGGCTCTGCGGCTGACACACCTGCCTAGTGAGCTGGAGACCGAGGTTAGATTCCCGACCTTGGCACAAACTGTCACTTGCTGCTTTCGTCCATATACACCACATCTGTACGAGACCAGTAAACTCTCTGAAATTGTCACTTTATTTTTACAAATTGCAATATTGTGGCCACTACTTTTTACGCAACCCATGTAGAAACAGGCGGTCTCACACAAAACTAATGAATAATTAGAGCGTGGTAATGCTGAAACTTAAGTACCGAACAGTTCAGTTATGTGGAACCGAGCTATTGGTTAACATTGTGACTGCTTCTCTCTCCACTTGTCAGGCACCTTTCTCAGATGAAAGCTAATGACATAGGGACAGTGAGATTTATAAGAAGCCCGTACACGACAAGAAGTTTGTCGTGTTATGGATTACATTTGCTGGAAAAAGATTTTTTATTAAATAACGAAAGGGTGCAAAGTAAGTAATGCACCACCACCCAGAAAGGTCCCAAGCAAAATAGTCCGATACGTAGAGAAAAAAGTTACTCGCCAGCTGGCGGTATCAGAAAATGCATAAAAGGAGGAGATGCGTGAACTTCGGGAGTGGGTGGCCGATTCTTCTTTCAGAAGAGTTGAAGGGAAACAAAGAGGGTTGAAGGGAAAGGGCAAGTGAGGTGAAGGAAGCGCGAAGAGCTACGCAGAAGTAGCCCAGCACGCCGGAGGGAGGGAGGGAGGGAGGGAAGACTTGCTGTCGGCACTGGCAGTGGACGAAATTTGAAAAGACGGAACTTAGGGTTGTGTGTGAAATAAAGAGCGCGAGGAAATCGGTAAGGGTGGAAAGGTAAGTGCATTGTACACTAAGTGTTACGGCGTAAAGTCAAGCGCCGGCACTCCAGAGAGAGGAGAGAGAGCTGTGACGAGACAACAGCGAATCGAACGCTGACCGACGCCTCTCCAGGACGACAACGCGGCAGCAGCGGCCTCGTGTGAAGAGGACGTAAGCGCCGCGACCAACTGGCGACTGGCTACGGCCAGTTCAAAAGCAGCTACTTGTATAGCAGCATCAATTCTATTCACTTCGCTGGTGCTCTCTATGTAGCACATGCTTGTAATTGTCTACACTGAAGGTTTCTTTATTTTGTACGTCGCTGTTTGCCTGAGACACATTTGTGTAATTGCAAAAGTTAATTGCACTACTTTTTGTAATAAAATTCATTAATACGGGTACGCAGGATTTCTAGACACAACAGAGTGGAGGTGTGGGTTGGAGGTAGGAAACTGACAGGTCAGAAAATAAGAGTTAACGACAGGGATACTTACTAAACAGAAATGCTGAGACAGTGGAAATAAATTCAAAATTTAGGCCAGGTAGGTAGAGACCAGAGTACATGTTATGAAGTTTGTTCTCACCTGCCGAATTTTGAGAAACTCTTGTTTGCAGTGAGAGTACCTGTTTCACCACAGCTCTGCCATCTGGACTGAGGTCACGACTGTCATGTTGCAGAATGTTATTTGCAACAGGATGTTATTTACTGCCAATACACATCCGTCTATGCCCATTCATCCTAACTGATAACTAGGTATTCATCATACTAGTGTATTAAGCCGAACAGTCTACGTGACGCGTCGTTCCACAGGTGGCTCGCTCTCTGTGTTCTGCCCTTAAGACTGGCACAAGTTCTGGCAGGAGGTTGCAGTGGGGGCGATCGCAGGGGCGTAGCCATATGCTGGGGACCTGCATGCAGAAGGAGCATGGGGTCTGACAAAAAACTAGTCTAGGTGCTGTGCGCAAAATACTGTCCAGAGTGGACCTCATTTCAGGGCACTGTCTTAGGAAACGTGCAGAATTGTCTTTAGGAGAAATCAGCTGTATTAGGGTTGGATACGATAGTGTGGGGAATCTGCATTTGAACTGGCTGCTGTGATGATTATGCACAGTGAAGGCTGAAGAGAAAATGGTGTATTGCTGTGAAGTGTCTGCATCTGAACATAATAACGAGGCTCTGGAAGAGAGAGTATTTGACATAAGAAGGATGGAAACTCAAAATATGAGTGCTGTTCTTTGTCAGTAGGCTTTATGTGAACATAAGCGTGTAGCTGCTGCTCAATGAGGGCGAGGCACGGAATTTGGAATGTGACCATTTGCTGCTGCATAAAATAATGATAGAACTGTAAATAGTGGGCTGGATTGCCATAAACTAGCTGGACAAATTTGAACGAGAGAAGCAGAAGGTTGTGTGCTGTAATGTACTGTTGTGAAAGCTGGCATCCCTATACAGAGCACATGTGTGTTTATTGTGAGGGATCCTGCTCACGTGTTCAGTTGTGCTATAGTTTCTATGTACTCGCCATCTTATAAGTTTCGAAGGGGGCCTACATCCAACAGTGGATGACAAATGACTGCTAATGGCAATGATTGTTTCTGTAACTTTATTATTGTTTTTACTACACTAGCCAACAGCCATTTTGCATCTGGGATGTGTGTAGAATCCGAATATACCTTTTAAAACTCAACAAAAAGTAGAATATTTTGAAGTTTTTTTTATCTCTCGTATTCAGTATTTCGCTTTTTGCTGTTCTGTTTTGGTGTTTAATTGCATGCTTTGATTTGCAGAGGAGAGCTAGAAGATCTACAAATCGTCAGAGAATTATTGGTGTGGTAATCCAGTGGTGTGAAAGAGATCCTCAGTCAGAGTTTCCTGTGAAAGGTAGTGCAAGTTTTAAACACACAATGTTTGCACTAACAAGGTGAGGCCGCCAATTGTGGAACTCAGATTCGATTCATACTGCGCATAATAAAAGCCCATGGCCAGAGGTGTAATGTGGCAAAGCACCAAGATGCACTTCTCAGCCGTTGTCGAGAAAATCGAGTTAAAAGAAACCGTTGCGGTGAAATACTCTCTACGATTAACAATTTTCTACAGCGTCGTGGCGCGGCGGTAAGCGCTCGGGTTCATAATCCGAAGGTCGCCGTTTCAGTCGAAAAAGTTCTCCAATCCCACTTATTGTTACGGTCAATTTCAATGCACCAATGCTTCGGCCTCAGTTTCAAAGGTTGTCACGATACACATCTAACATTTAATCGTTCGGACAAAAAAGCCAAAAGTGGGTATAGTTTGCTGAAAATAGAGGAATTGTTCTGAGTTTTTGCCGAAAACTTAAGCCACTTTTTTAGGTGTCTAGTAATTCATCTCCCAAGTGAGTTAATTCACTTTGTGTTTATCTAGAAAGACGCGCAGGAAACAAATCCATGGCTAGCATGCGTCAGCAGTGATGCAGTCTGGACAAACTACATAAATGCAACTACAAATTTTAACTTATTCTTATCCTAAGGTTTTTAACATGGCTGTCAACAAGCGACTGTTGTACAACACAAAATTTTGAAAAACACAGGCCTCAGTCGCGAACACAATTTGTAACCTAGGATTCGGTGTCACAAGAGACACCTCCTTCGGACAAATCAAAACTAAATTAAAACTAAAAACAATATTAAAACTAAAAACATGATCAGCTGAAAAAGTCTTGTCTTCACTGATTGTTATTCTGTCTTAAATAGTGCTGCTGTAGTTCGCAAAGTAGAGGATATAGACTGTGACCAAGCTACTAGATTACTTTCGTTAGACATAAAAAAGCTTTACACCAATGTTCCCGTGCAAGAAACCCTTAAGATTGTGGAGGAAAATCTGTGTAGGTGTAAGAAATATCTGTGATAGAGAAATTACAAATTTCATTAATTTGATCACCGTTGTAGTGAAGTGCAATTACTTTCAGTTCAATGGGCGACTGTTCCAACAAAATGACGGCCTAGCCATGGGGAACTTGCTAGCCGGAATTCTTGCCGATATTTGTATCAATTCGTTAGAGGTGAAATTCTTTACGTGGTTTTCAGCTACAGATCTGGGCATTTTGTCCTACTGTAGATACGTTGACGATATGTTAGTAGTCTACAAAGGTCCTCCTGATGGGATCAACCGTATTTTCAATCTGTTTAATGATCATGATAATATTAAGTTCACTTGTGAACTAGAAAATGAAAATCAATTACATTTCGTCGATCTTACGTTGTCATTAATTAACAGAATTTCCTTAATTTTCCGTAAAGAGAGAAACTGATCAAATCGTTCCGGCTTCTACGCATCCAGCCTATCACAAAAATGCTTTCTTTTTCTCCGCTATTCATGAGATTAATCTTATTACAACTGTGGCGGTCAATAATGGTTACGAAGCTCGGTTGGTAGATGATATCCTCAGAAAGAAGATTGGCAAGAAGGGTACTACACTTGGTTCTTTCATCAGCGTCCCAGAAGAATCAGAGAAAAAATTCCTCTCAATTCCATTTTTAGGTCCAGTGTCCTACCAGATTCAAAGGTTGCTTCGGATTAAATACAAGTGTAATATTGCCTTTGCTACAAATAACTCCAGAAAAAATGTCAACCATAATTTGAAGTCAACTACTAGCTCTCTGCAGAATTCTGGTGTCTACAAGATTTCATGTGACACTTGCGGTGCCTGTTTTATTGGTCAAACAGGACGTGCCTTTTCAATTCGCTGTAAAGAACATTTTCTGAGGGAAAGCGGTTCGTGTGCCCCTAATTCTTCTTTTGCAGATCACATGCTAATCACAGGGCACTCTCCTAAAGGGGTTGAGAAGTTGGAAATTTTGCATATTGAAAAAAAAAGGGGGGCGTAAACTTGATATATTTGAGGAGCTGGAAATTTTCGGGCATTTACTTTCGAATGACTAACTTTTTCTCAAAGAGCAGGTGCAGTTGCGTGGAAGAAGTTATTTCAATGGTATAAAGCCGCTGCTTGACGAAATCTAACCCTGATGTACCAACTACTTCTTGCAGATTCAGAGACCTTTTCTTTCTTTTTTACGGCTCATACATAAATTAAAAATTTTTCTGGTTTTTTATAATAATTATAGCAAGCAGTAATGTCATTTAATGGATTATTTCGTACGTCTTCTTTATGCATTTATTCTGGAATTTTTGTACAACAGCCAGTCATTCATTAGTTGTATTTTATATCTTGCAGTTTCCCGCTATTGTAATTACTTCATGTACACCATTCAGTTGTTTCTTTATTTCCCTCTCTGCAGTTACGAGAAGTGTTTACAAAATAGCTTGTTTTACCTATTAGCCACCAGATGGTGGTATTGTCTAAGTTGCCGTGACGCACAAGTCACATGATGTTTCAGTTTTGTGATGACTGTAGCAGAGGACACATGGCAGCCCCTAGTGGCTTGCACCTCTGGCGCTTTTTATTTTAATTCTGACTATCTGACGCTGTCAGCTTTCGCATTTTTTGGTACGTTACGCTGTAACATTTAGTTTTAATTTTGTCCGAAGGTGTCCCCCTGTGACACCGAAACCTAGGTTACAAATTAATTGTGTTCACGACTGAGGGCTGTGTTTTTCAAAATTTTGCTTTATTCTTATCCATTTTTGAAAGGTTTCTTTTTAAGTTTAATGAAAATTTTCTTACGAACTTCCTCAGGAAGTCTTATAATTCTGAGCGAATACTTGTATCGCGGTATGTACCTTCCAGGAGGTTCATCGTCTTTTTGAACTGCTACTCCCTCCACAAAACATATCCATCTGAGTTTAGGAAAAGTGTTTCGCATGAAAGATCTAAAACCATAATGTTTTAAGTTGTGAACTAACTGAAGCGCTTTTTACAAACTTACTTATTACACAACATAAGATTAAGAAAACCCGTGGCTAACCATTCTCTCTCTCTCTCTCTCTCTCTCTCTCTCTCTCTCTCTCTCTCTGCTTTGGGAACATTTCTACATACATAAACAGTCATTTCGTTCCCTGTTCCACTCAAATGGAGTGAGGGGAAGAAGACTGTATATATGCCTCCATTCGAACGCCGATTTCTCGTATCTCGTCTTCACTCTCTTAACGTGAAATGTACGTCAGTGGTGATAGAATCTTCCTGTAGACAACCCCAAGTGCCGGTTCTAGAAACATTCTCAGTAGTGTTTCGCAAAAAGAATGCCATCTTCTCTAATGGGAATTCCGAGAGAGTTCCTGGAGAGAGTTCCTGGAGAGAGTTCCTGGAGAGAGTTCCTGGAGAGAGTTCCTGGAGAGAGTTCCTGGAGAGAGTTCCTGGAGAGAGTTCCTGGAGAGAGTTCCTGGAGAGAGTTCCTGGAGAGAGTTCCTGGAGAGAGTTCCTGGAGAGAGTTCCTGGAGAGAGTTCCTGGAGAGAGTTCCTGGAGAGAGTTCCTGGAGAGAGTTCCTGGAGAGAGTTCCTGGAGAGAGTTCCTGGAGAGAGTTCCTGGAGAGAGTTCCTGGAGAGAGTTCCTGGAGAGAGTTCCTGGAGAGAGTTCCTGGAGAGAGTTCCTGGAGAGAGTTCCTGGAGAGAGTTCCTGGAGAGAGTTCCTGGAGAGAGTTCCTGGAGAGAGTTCCTGGAGAGAGTTCCTGGAGAGAGTTCCTGGAGAGAGTTCCTGGAGAGAGTTCCTGGAGAGAGTTCCTGGAGAGAGTTCCTGGAGAGAGTTCCTGGAGAGAGTTCCTGGAGAGAGTTCCTGGAGAGAGTTCCTGGAGAGAGTTCCTGGAGAGAGTTCCTGGAGAGAGTTCCTGGAGAGAGTTCCTGGAGAGAGTTCCTGGAGAGAGTTCCTGGAGAGAGTTCCTGGAGAGAGTTCCTGGAGAGAGTTCCTGGAGAGAGTTCCTGGAGAGAGTTCCTGGAGAGAGTTCCTGGAGAGAGTTCCTGGAGAGAGTTCCTGGAGAGAGTTCCTGGAGAGAGTTCCTGGAGAGAGTTCCTGGAGAGTTCCTGGAGAGTTCCTGGAGAGTTCCTGGAGAGTTCCTGGAGAGTTCCTGGAGAGTTCCTGGAGAGTTTACGTAATGTTCGCATGTCGATCGGACCTACCGGTAACAGTAGTTCAGAAGCGAGCACCAGAAATCTATTTCCCTTAACGGCGCGTTGGGGAGTCTTGAGACATACTCGGCAACTGACCCTTCCTATATGCAGCCTCCTTTGTAGATCAGCTTCACTTTTCTAGGATTCTCGCAGTCGCCTGAAGCTGACAGTTCCTCTTCCCTACTACTGCCCTTCCCTCGTACCGCTTTGCGATTCTCTGCCTGGATATTTGTCTGACGTGACTAAGTTGTAACGGGACATCGTCTAGCATTACTTTCCCTCAACTGTAGTAGTCGTTACCAGTAATACTTACCTGTGCAAAACTAAAATCACTCAGCCGTTTTCCTGAAAAAAAATCTTTACGAGGCGTGTTTAAGTAAGTACCGCTTTAAAATTTTAGAAAAAAAGACGTGCTAAGGTATCTCAATTTTATTTTTACATGAAAGCCTGTATCTTAATCTACGCAGTGACGCCATTAAAGTCTGATTCTTCCTCGTTTCCGTTGTGTACTGAGTGTTTAAGATGCCTCTGATAATTTTGAGTCCCGCCGACTGTGAAGTACGGTCTGTTACAAGATTTCTTAGTGCTAAAGGTCTAAAAGAGATCGATATTCATCGTGAGATCTGTGCAGTTTAGCGAGAAAACATTATGAGTAATGGAATGGTAAGAAAATGGGTGATAGCATTTAAAGATGGCCGCACAAATGTGCATGGTGAACGGAGTGGGCGTCCTTCGGTCATTAATGAAAGTTTGGTGCAGGAAGTGGACAATAAGGCGAGATAAAACAGACGCTTTACGATTTCCTCCTTTCGGGATAAGTTTCCTAATGTTTCCGGTAGTGTTTTGTATGGCATTGTGACCGAGCGCTTGAATTACCGAAAATTATGCACACGTTGGGTGCCAAAAATGTTGACGTATGTGCACAAAACCAAACGTTTAGACAGTGCATTGACTTTCCTTGATCGGTACCACAACGACGGTGATGATTAAGCCAAACTGTTACGGGCGCTGAAACATGGGTGGCCTAAGTCACACCAAAATCAAAGCAACAGTCCGTGGAAGCTGAGCAAGGGCATCGCTTTGCTGCAAGACAATGCCCGTCCGCATGTGGCGAATCAGACCAAAGATCTCATCACATCTTTTCGATGTGAAACTCTACATCATCCTCCGTACAGCCCCGATCTTGTGCCCAGTGACTACCATCTGCTCCTGCACCTGAAGAAACACCTGGGCGGTCAGCGTCTTCAAGACGATGACGAAGCCAAAACAGTGGCGATGCAGTGGTTAACAAGTCAGGCTGCAGTCTTCTATGAGGAGGGTATTCAAAAACTGGTACAACGTTATGACAAGTGCCTCAATATTGACGGAAACTATGTAGAGCAGTAGTTTAAGGTACAGGCTTTCATGTAAAAATAAAATTGAGATCTTAGCGCCTCTTTTTTTTAATTTCAAAAGGGTACTTCAGAAACACGCGTCATATAATTTAGTTTACAATATGTTATATTTCAAGCTAAAATTTATGGAGAGCAATTACTTTATTTTCACCATTGGAATGTATATGTACTAGCTCTGAATGTACAGTTGAAACCTTTTTCTGTTCATAAACATTTGAAACTACGAGGTATTTGACACAATAATAGAAATTGTAAACCCTTTGCAATATTGTTATAACCGCAGAGTAGTAAGCACGCCTCTGATGTGATCGGACGTAGTTTTGTATTTTGGGCGAACAATTCAATTTCGGCATTGTTATCACTGAGAAAACGCAGAATAATGTGTGATGTACAAAATGTGAGAAAATGAATTGTCGTTGCAGAATTTGTAGTCACGTTTATCTTCACATGGAAATGAAAAAGATCGTATCGCAGTGTTGGCCGGGAGGCCCTATCCCGGGGAGTTGGGCCGCCTTATTGCGAGTCCTTTTTAGGTGACGCCACATCAGCGACTTGCGAGTCAATGATGGAAATGGAGACACAACACTCAGTCCCCTGCCGGAAATCGAACCCGGGCCTGCTGTGTGGTAGGTGGTAACGCTACCACTAATATTCACAATTTTTTAGATCAGTTGAACCGTGAGAACCTAACATGCGAGAATTTCAGCTTCAGGAATTAGACCCATAGAAACAACTGCAGCCAACTCTAGAGTAAACTTTTTAGTTTACGAGAAAATATACGTAATCTTACTCCTTTCAAATCGTCAGGAAAGGCTTTGTAATGTACCCCCTGCTTCGTACTTGCTGCTATTGTTCGCCAATATGCAAATTCGAGCAGCGTACCACTAATAACGTATTCGAGTATTACCATAAATGTTTTCCTACTCATTTGCAGTAACACACATTTACAGCAAACCGCCACGCATCACATCAAACATAACTTGCAGGAAAGTCATCCTGTGTTCTTCCGCAGTGACTAAACGATTCTTTCAGAGATACAACAGCATCGTCAGCAAACGGTCACTCATTGTTACAAGCTCTGTCAGATTACATACGCACATAGAGAGCAGGACACATCCTTTCTCAGTCCTACAGGTGCCCTCGTCTCGGATGAAGACTCGCCATCTGGGACGACGTACTGCGTGGTACGGCTCTAGAAGTCTCATGTATGTGAGGACCTCTCCTGTACACTACCGGCTCTGTCGGAGGCCCGGACGGATGTAGCGTGGCAGGGGTGTGTGTGTGTGTGTGTGTGTGTGTGTGTGTGTGTGTGTGTGTGTGTGTTTTGCGGCTGGGGCGCCGCGCAGGCCGGAGCGTCTCCCTGTGGGAAGCGGCACGCCCGCGTGTCCGAGCAGCGGCGCGTCGCACCCGCTCCGTGCTGGCGAGCATTTCGACGGTACGGGCAGGATGCGGCGCTCTGTCTGGCCGGGTCTTAAATCTGCGCGGGGTCTCTCTGACGAGGTGTTCTGGAAACGTAGGAATACGGAATCTTCTGGCTGCCCTTCGTCCACTGTCTGTAGGGTCCTGTGTTGGAAATGGGCTGGCCGAGTTTTGCACGATTGACGGCCTCTACTTTGTGGACACGAGCTTTCAGTCTCGATTTATTACATTTGAACCTAGAATGTGCTGGAGAATTGTGCAGCAGACTAATGTTCCGGACATTGGTCAGAAATTGTCTGTCTGTTCTTTAACCCTTCATAAAGACTGGAGTCACCTGCACCACCGGTGACATTGAGCTTCCACGTCATTCGCTAGGAGAGTAAGTAGATCAGTTTGTGGTCTGTAACTTTACCGTAAAATTGCTACTGATGGGCACAATTCACAGGTTACGCGAGGTAATTCATCGTTTTCACTCACGGTTTTCTGTGTTTCGCTGTTATTGATTATGTCCTTACATTTCCCATCCATTCACTAGGTGTGCCAACTGTTTACACTGGACTCTCATTCGGGAGGACGACGGTTCAATCCCGTCTCCGGCCATCCTGATTTAGGTTTTCCGTGATTTCCCTAAATCGTTTCAGGCAAATGCCGGGATGGTTCCTTTGAAAGGGCACGGCCGATTTCCTTCCCAATCCTTCCCTAACCCGAGCTTGCGCTCCGTCTCTAATGACCTCGTTGTAGACAGGACGTTAAACACTAACCACCACCACCAACAACTGTTTGCATCCTCTCCACTGGAGGCACACACTTACGAAGACAAGGTTGGTTGCTTGGTTTTGGGGTTTGATGGGGGCTAAACATCGAGGTCATCAGTCCCCAGTTAAAAACAGACATTAAAGGCCTATACAGTAAAAGCGTAACCTCCACACCCAGAGGGAGGGAATACCAAGGGGGTACAGAGCTAAAATACACCGCAGTAACACAAAATAGAGGACACTTAAAAGGATCAGAGCAAATAGTTGACTAGAGTAAAACAGACTACAGTGGTTGATGGATCAGGTAAAAAATCAACCACTCAACTACAAACGAAGAACCTCCAGCTGGAAATCGTTGATAGAGGTACAAACACAACTTGTTACCATAAAAGACACTATTTTGGTATGCACGTCACAATTAAAAGCCACTGGAGTGGGTGTAGCCTGAGAAATCGTGCGAGAGCGCCCACACTAGAGCGAGTGATAAAACCCAGCTGCACGGGTAAAACGTAAAACTGGGTCAGCTATAGAGGCATCGTCACCGACAATTAAAGGAAGCGCAGCTGGTAAATTAAAGGACTGCTGCAAGGGGCCTAAAAGGGGGCAGTCCATCAGAAGATGGACCACTGTCAGCCCTGCATCACAGCGACACTTGGGCGGGTTCTCACGACGAAAGAGATAGCTGTGGGTCAACCGCGTGTGTCCAATTGGCAGATAGCAACTGAGTCCCTACGCGTGCTCCTCAAGGATGAGTTCCATACGGCCGTGGACGACTTGACCATGCGGAGCTTATTTGGCGTGTCCAAGACAGACCGTTCAGAGCTCCAGACATCGCGGACCTTGCGATGTAGGGCTGACCGGAGGTCTCTTTCCACAAGACCAAGCTCCAGGGGTGGCGGTGGTGGCCTGCTTGGCCAACCAATCGACACGTTCGTTTCCTGGAATGCCGATGTGGCCCGGGGTCCACACAAACGTCGCTGAACGACCACACTCGGCGACAGCAGAAACAGCATCTTTAATACCGCGCACTGAAGGGTCCCGAGAGAAACATTGGTCGAGTGCTTGCAATCCACTCAGGGAGTCACTGCATATGACAAATGACTCCCCAGTGCAGGAGGAAAGGTGATCGAGTGCACTATAAAGAGCAACCAGCTACGCAGTGAAAACACCCCTCCCACAAGGCAGGGAATGCTGCTCAACGTAGTCGCCGTGAGGACAAGGATCCAAAACATGACATTGGAAAACGAGCTACAGGATAAAATGTGTGTCATACAAAATGCCAGAGAGGTAAATGATCAACAATGTAGGTCTTGCAAAAACGTAATTCGTCACTGCAAAGTGCGGCTCTGCATATAAAGTGCTTACTTCTGTGGCAGAGGATATTTCAAAGTGTATCATGTCTTAGGGTTTCTTTTTTTCCTGCTTGCATACGGAGTGTGGGAAAAATGACTGCTTAAACTCCTGTAATTAGTATATTTTCGTGTGCCTGGTCCCTGTGGGAGTGATATGCGACGGACTGGTTCTTTAAATTTGGTAAGCAAGCTTTCACAGGCTGTCAGTGTTGGTGTTCAAGTGTGTCACACATATGATGAAAAAATTCAAGTGGCACTGTCGGGTATCTGAAAGAAACTTGTCACTATTCGTGCTGCCCTTCGTAGACGTCAGAGATCGGGAACATAGCTAGAGAGTAATGTTGAGGGTCCCATACATTAGCACAAGAACAGGAAGCCAGCACGGCACCGAGGTGAAGAGGCACCTCGACTACTGAACGTGAAGCAGTGTGAGCGATGCGGGAACGGCGGCGGCCCTCCGGTCGCTTCCTGCCCACAGCCTCGCTCTCCTGCAGGAGTGTCGGGCCGGTCCTCACTCGATACAGGGGACGGTCTTGCCGTCACGAACTCGCACTGGTGGAGTCAAAATGACTGACCTGTGAAATTGTATTGGCTCTGACAAAGGTATGTCTAGTGAGACACTGGACCGTGTAAAAAGAAAATAAGTTACGTGGTGGGTAGGTTTGCTCAAGTGCCCTTTCAGAGACAAAAAATGGTGTCTGGAATAAGTTCAATGCCATATTACATGCTCTAGACAGCAAATTTTCTCTGAAGAAAAAAGGGAGTATACTTTTGTTTGATAGAGAACACACTCATGGTGAAGATGTAACAAACGAAAACAGGGTAAAAGCTATGTCAGTGTTGTGTCCCTGCCAGCAAGAAGTGTGCAGTCTTCTGATCTTATTAAATTGTATTTGCGAGATAATAGTGAGTTCGATAGCTAATTTATTTCTGCAACTTTAAGACTGCTGTAAATTTATTTTAAAAATTGACCATGATTTATAGCATACACTTTAATTTCATCTTTCGTTTCCTTGTCCCGTCATGACGAATTCGTGTGTATGTGCCTCAATGATATTACATTCTGTTAGGGACGTACAGTCCAGAATCGGTATGCCAACTTGGCAAACTCGCCACTAGTACTGAGGCAGTGACCCCAGCCAGTGCGCCAGGCTGGATCTGCCCATTTCGTAAATCATCGTGTCCTGCCGTATGGGGGAGTTCCTGAGTGACGCCGCACACCGCCATCCGACGGGAGTCGTCAACACTGAGGCCCCCCTCAAGGGACCGAAGGCGGGACAGCCGTACGACGAGAGACGCCAGCCGTAGGGCGGGAGCCGGAGTGTGTGCCGCCCGCGTCGGCGTAGCCCCCGCACTTACACCTGCAATGGGGGCGCAGTTCGTGTCGTGTGAAGCTGTCCGACACGACAGGCAGTTCTGCACTTCTTCGGGCGGCATGCAGTACACCAGGTTCTGCCAAACGGCTGCTTCAACCCTGTGCATTGTCGGGACAATTGAATCAATGTTCGTGGCAGTTGTGTCCGATCCGCACACAGATTCTGATCTGCACGGCCTTTGAAGCTTAATGTTTTGATCACCACCTTATACACGAGCGTTTCTACAATAGAAAAATATTTACCACTGATCAGTCACCACAACGGTATAGAAATTCTTTACACTCTACGATCCCATACATAGTGGCAGTACTGCGAGTGTTACAGCGTACAGTCAGCGCCAGTACGCCAGTCGGGACTGACAAAAGAAGGCTGAGAGACGACGTCAGCCAATTGCACGCTGGTCTACCTGCATACCTGCCTACCTACCTCCCTCACAACGCGACAGCAGAGGCCCCTAGGTGAAGAGTTTCGTTTTCGGTTTTGTTGTCCTTTAGGGCGCAAAAACTGGTCATACGCACCCAACACGAAGAAAGAGGGGAGTTAAAAAAGCGACTATACGTCCCAACTGACATAATAGAAGACAGCTAAAAACAGGCACGTGGAAAAAGGGCTAAAGAGACACCGTACAGAAACGGAGGTCCAGAACTAAAAATTAAATGGCCTCTGCCATATTGCTTTGGCAGATAAAAAGTAAAACTGCAGTCTGCAGCCCGCGTATCATTTGCTTAAACGGCCGATAACTAAGACGGCAAACTCAAGCGGGAACATGAACGGTTAAAAATATGCATTCCATCAGGAAGAGGTGAGGTGGACAGCTAAGACTTGGGCACAATGTGTACAAAGTGATGGGGCAGCGCCATTGAGCAAATGATGGATAAAAAGGCAGTGCCCAATACGCAGCCTAGTTAAAACGACCACGTCCCTGCGGGAGGGCCGAGAGCAGGTCGTCCAAGGCGCTGGGAGAGGCTCAATAGGCAGGAGCTTATTCCCGTGAAGGGAGGACCATTGGCGATGCCAAAGGGACACCAACTCCTGACAGACGGCAACGCAGAGATCGGGGGAATAAAGGAACTCGTGGGCTGAGGTACGAGAACTGCAGCGTTGGATGCAGCGTCAGCAGCCTCGTCTCTTGGAAGATCGGCATGATCAGGGATCCACATACACGTCACACTGGCTCCACCAACAGTGAGCAAGTGACAGTTTTACTGTACCCGCTGCACTAATGGGTGGCGGTGTCCAGCACACAGACTTTGAAGGGCTCTGAGGGAGTGAGCAGAGAACAATTGAAAGGCTGTGTCACTGGATGTACTCCGTGGCCTGATACAGGGCGAAGACCTCGGTGGTAAATACTGAGCAGTTTGCTGGAAGCCGATATCGAAAGACCTGGACGCCAATCACGAAGGCATACCCCACCGTCAGTCCGAGAGCCGTCAGTGTGCACAAAGGTACTCTGGCGAAGTTCTGTGCGAAGGTCGTGAAAGTGTAAGCCATAGAGCGAGGCTGGAGTAGTGTCAGAAAGCGAATGCAGGCCAAGGTTAATACGGGCTACTTCACGAAGCCAAGGTAGTGAAGGGTTCACACCCACTGGGAAAATTGCAGTGGTGTGAAGTTAAGCCACCATATCAAGTGCCGAAAGTGGGTTCCTGGAGGTAACAGAAGAGGGACGCGCACCATACTGGCGATCAAAGGGATCAAAGGAGGCAGCATAGGAGGGGTGGCCACACATGGCAGAGAAACTGAATGCATACCTGCTGAAGAGAAGGTCACGGCATTGGGACAGTGGCAGTTCAGCAGCTTCAGCATACAGACACTCAACCGCACTGGTGTAAAAGGCGCCCGTGTCCAAACGGGTCCCACAATGGTGGATGGTGTTGAGACGGCGTAAGATGAATGGGCATGCAGACCCATAAACAAAGCACACACAGTCGAATTTGGGACCGACAAGGGACCGGTACAAATGGAGGATGGTTCAGTCGGCACTCCAGGAACTATCATCGAGGACATGTAGGAGCCACATACAACAGGCTCCCAGATAAGGCACATGGGAGGACCGAGAGTGCTTCCTATCGAGCATGAGCGCCAGGAATTTCGTAATGTCAACGAATGAAAGGGCAAAAGCCCCAAGACGTAAAGATTGTTCGAGAGACCATTTGCGCCACCAGACATTCATTCATACCGACAAAAGTCAGTGGAAAAACGAAAGCCATTGTCGATGCTCCTGGAGTAAAGACGATCAAGACATCGCTGAAGACTCCGTTCAGTTGGACAGGTCTATGGAGAGCTGCAATAGATTTCAAAAACGGAGCCGGAGATGCCCGGCGAGAGACAGGCTATTATAGGGTTAATTGTTCAGATGCGATCCGAGTTGGTGACCCTTCTAGCACAGCTCCAGACCGTGTTTGCTTCAGTCACGCAGCTCAATGGTCATCACTGCAGGGACCTGACGTGGACATCTGTGGAACTTCCACCTGTTTAGTGGGCGATGGTCCTGAGGTGTGGCAGGCAGAGGAAGACTTTCCGAGGGACCAATTGGAGGGCCACCTTTGTTTGATGAACAGGTTTCTGGCGTTATCTGTGGCTGACAAAGATCCTGAACCATATGCCGTCCTTTTCACTGTTCCAGAGGAAGCCTCTTGATTCACAAAAGTCTGGGCATCACTAAGGGTGCGATTACTGACAATTGGGAGCTCCAACAGTAGGGGGAGCAATGGGGCCCCTTAGGTACTTGGCTGCCATAGAGGGAGTATGCATACCATATGTAGTTATTCCATATGTGAAACAGGTGCTTCTGTATGTTGTGATCAGACATTGCAGCCAACTGCAGATGGTAGCTCATGTCGTTAAAGCACTGTATCGCTTTGGACCAGATGAGATTCTCTCTGGTTTTGGGCAGCTAGCTAAAGTGGTAAAGACTGGAAATCTTGCTATTTGAAGGTGGAGGTCATCTGTAGCATCATGACAGAGCTAACCATGATCCTTTGATTCAAACCCTCAATTCGGCTCCTTGTCAGAGGCTAAGACAGTTCTGCACCTGTGTAGTCTGGAGATTCCTCGATTGGCGCCATAGGGTGGTGGGTTTCCTGGGTTATGCTTAATATGTCAGGGGTCCACTACACACAGGAGGTGACTGCACGGATAGTAGTTGGGGGGGGGGGGGGGGGCGCGCTGTGTGGAGGCGACTGACCGGCTTCTTAGGTTAGAGGGTCTTGGTAAGCTACAGAAGCTTGTGGTTATAGCTTGATACCAGTGCCTACCAATTTCAATTGTATATTACAGCACTGAGAATGGTCACTAAGTGACTGAAAACTGATTTTGCTGACAAAAACAAAATACGGCGAATGCTGATTTTTCCTTCCAATTCTACAGAAAGGGAATTAGTCTAAAAGGGTTCAGGGCAAAGGTAGATTTAGCAATAATTGGTATTTTAACTGTAAATTGGGAAAGACTCAGAGCTCCAGTCGCTAATAGGAAGCACCGAAGCTCAAATTGTACGTATGGAAAGGTAGATAAAGCCATAAATAAATTCAGCCGAAACTTTTACCGAGTTCTGAATCGTGTTCATGAAGGACAGATTAAAAACAGTTGGTGGTGGACTGTTTATTGCTGTTAGTAGTAATTTACCTTTCAGTGAGATTTAAGTGGGCAGTTTCTCCGAATTGATATCGATAGGTCATACAGGGTGCACAAAAACCAAACGTTATAACCCTGAAAGTTTTTTGCATGTATACTATGACAGCATATTTTGGTAATTTGCTGATACTGAGCGCTAATCGCAAACATGGCGAGTTCAGATGCGGAGTGAGCTTTCTGTGTGTCGGAGTTCGACAAAAACAAGTGTGCTACAGCTGTTCATCGGATGTTTAGAACCAAGTACGGTAAGAAGCCATCGACAAGGAAGGCCATTTACCACTGGCACAACAAATTCGTTACGACGGGTTGCTCATGCCCAGCAAAGAGGAGCGGACGTCCCAGTGTGAGTGAAGTGAATGTGGAGTGCGTAAGAGTTGTTGCAGCAATGGCTGATGCCTCAAATGCAATCGACCTCTCCATCTTTCAGCAGGCTCCAACCCGTTTTCATCGTGAAGTTCGTGGGTACCTGAACACGGAGCTGCCGCATCGATGGATCAGTCGTGCTACAGAAAGGGACAGCTGTTTCACGAAATTGCTTCCCCGATCACCAGATCTCACTCAGTGTGACTTCCTTCTGTGGGGACACAGTAAGGATCTGGTGTATGTACCGCCTCTACCACGTGATGTAGCGGAGCTCCGGGAGAGAATACGGGAGGCGACTGCCACAGTAGACAATGCCATGCTGGGACGGATGTGGCAAGAATTCTGTTATAGTATTTACGTCTGCCGAGTCACTCAATGTTCGCATATCAAATGTTTGTAAAGAAACTTTCAGAGTTTCTCTTCAAAATGCAATATGTATGACATCTCTGCAATGTTTAGTTATTGTGCAATCAATAATTGAAAGTGTTCCAAGACTTTATGTACACCCTATATTTGACAACTTTTACAGATTAATAATTGGTTAGTTTTACCAACTACCTGAATGAGTTGCCAAATAAAGACGATCTTAGTCGTTTCAAACAGGTACCCCGCTCATACAATTGCAGACGGTGACGAATTCAACCTACCGTGCAGATGTTGACGAAAACATCTATCAAGCCAGTTGTAGGCATATGACGTCATTCTAGATCGTTCCGAAAGCTTTCTCAGGTAAGTACTTTGAACAATAATTGTTACTTCAAGGGCCCAAATAAGCGTAAATTGTCGTTAAAGCACTGCTGACATCTTGGCAATAAATAATCCTGAGCAAATAGGAAGCGTCATGACGGATACAGGGGTTAGTGACCACACGCTTGTTGTAGCGAGTCTAAATATCTTAACATCCAGGCACACCAAAAATAAACAGAAAGTATATAGATTTATATGTATAAAAGCAGATACAAACGCGCTTGACGCCTTTCTAACAAACAGCGTCAACTCTTTCCGATCTCACTATGTAAGCCTAGACCAGACGTTGTTTGGATTCAAATAGAATCGACGGCAGTTGAGAGTTGTATACCAAACCAGTAAGAGGTCCCACATGGTACACAAAGCAGGTAGGTACACCATTACATAAGGTACGAAGGAAAGCACACCAAATGTAAGACAACGTAAAACTCCAGCACTGGCGAAAGTGTTTTACAAAAGCTGGAAACTTAGCGCCAACTTCTACAACGAAACTGTCGCGAAATCTGGCAGAAACCAAAGAGGTTCTGGTCGTATGTAAAGTACAACGTCAAGACAATACCTTCACTGCGCGATAAAAATGGTGATGTCACTGATGTAGTGGCATCAAAGCCGAGTTACCAAACATGATTTTCCCGAAATTCTTTCAGCAAAGAAAGCTAAATATTCCAGTATTTAAATGAAGAACTAATGCCAAGATGACTTAGTAGCATGTATCCTCTGTGTTGAGAAGTAGCTTGCACCATTTAATGAAAGCAAGGCCTCCAGTCCAGATTGTATACCAGTCAGGTGTGTTTCAGAATATGCTGATACAGTAACTCCATATTTAGCAATCACATCTACATCTACATCCATACTCCGCAAGCCACCTGACGGTGACAAAGATCCACACCTGAAGACTGAAGTTGCACAAGTCACACCAATACCCAAGAAAGGAAAAACGGGTCTGCAATTAAGAGAAAATTACTCTTATCACTAACGCAGATTTGCAGCAGGATTTTGGAACATAAACTGTGTCCGTACATCATGTATTATCTCGAGAAAACTATTTGTTGACAGACAGCACCAATTCAGACATCTTTCTCGTGAAACAGTGCAACACAACTAGCGTGTTAGTTCCACGAAGTAATGAGTGCTATCGCCAGGGGGATCTGTAACTGGTTCCACATTTTTAGATCTCCAGGCTTTCGACACTATTCGTCAAACGCGACTTCTAATAAAATTGCATGACTGTATTATAGTCAGTTGTTCGCTGAATTCAAGATTTTCCTTTGAGACGTCAGATCTTAATACTTTACGGAAAGTCATCGAGTGAAACAGAAGTAATATTTAGTGATCTCCAAGGGAGTGTTATGGACCCTCTGCTGTTCCTGATCTACGCAAACGATTTAGGAGACAATCTGAGCAGTCCTCTTATATTGTCAGCAGACGATGCCGTCATTTACCGTCGTGTAAAGTCGTCGGATGATCAAAACGAATTGCAAAATGGTTTAGAGAAGGTATCTGTATGGTGCAAAGACTGGCGATTGTCTCCCGATAAGGAGAAGTGAGGTCGTCCACGCGTGTACGAAAAGATATCCGCTGAATTTCGGATTTACAATGCGTCGATGTAAAGGCTGTCAATTCAGCTTAATAGCTAGAAATTACAATTACGGAAGAATTAAACTTGACCGATCATACAGAATGTTGTGAGGAAACCAAACCAACGACTGCGATTTTCTGGCAGAACACTGTGAGAGCCACAGCTTCTACAAGAGAAGATTGCCCACATGAAGCTTGTCCGCCCAGGTGTGGGATCCGTATCAGATAGGACTGACGGAGGACAACAGTAAGTTCAAAGAAGGGCCGCTCGTTCTGTCTTATCGCGAAGTAGGGGAGACACTGTCACGGATATGATACGCGAATTGGGGTGGCGATCATTAAAACAAAGGGCTTTTTCGAGGCTGTGAGATCTTCTGAAGAAACTTAATCACCAGTCTTCTCCTAGAGTGTGAAAATACTCTGTTGGCACCCACCTACGTAGGGAGAAATAATGATCATGGAATAACTCAGAGCTCGCACGACACGACTGAAGTGTTCGTGAATCTGGCGCGCTGTTCGTGAGTGGAACGGATAAAAGAGCGTGAAGGTGGGTCGATGAACCCTCTGAATCGCACTTTATTTTGAACTGCAGATTACTCATGTGGATGTAGATTGTGTCGAGCATCACAGTATTGATGTTTTATTCCAACGTTACTGGCTTGTGTCCCCTACTGATCTGCATTAACTTACACTGTATCCGTATTTGGTGTCATGAATGGCAGCTTGCTCTACACGCAGAAAGAATGTATCCTCCTGGAGTCCCTTAACGACGGTACTTTTCTGGGTGCCACAGCGTCATCAGCAAACAGTGCAGCACGTAATTGTGACCTAAGTGCAAAGCAGCTCAACACACTGGATCTAAGTGTAGAAGCACTAGAAGGTATCCTGTTTGCTGATGATTCGACAGTTCTATTGAAAGGTGAAAACAGCGATGAGCTGCAATCAAGTGCTCCACGAATCGGGTCCGCAGTCGGGCAGACTGCGGCTTGCGTGGGTTGTTCTGCCGTGGTGTACGAACATCCACCGCAACTGAGTTTTTGTTTAGGATTATAAAGTCGAGAGCAGTCCTATTACAAAACTCCCTGGTGTTTGACTGTGAGAGAATATGAAACAGCTTTCCACCGGTACGCTTAGTACGTTTAACCCAACACAAAATGAATGACTACAGCAATAACTCGAAATAGCCACACCTAAAATATTTAGAAATATTCTAGAGAAATACTCCAGCAGTTTCAGTACCTTTACAATTGGAAAGAAGGCAATCCCAACAATAAAGAGGAATAATTAAAGAATGGAAGCGTGCAAACACGTACCAGTACTCTAAGTTCCACTACCTTGCGTAAGTTAAATCAAAACAACCTTCGGTGACATTAAAAGCAAGGGTGATAACATTAAGAGTGCAACGGGAATTCGACTGTTAAATGCAGACGAGATAGCGGATAGGTGGAAGGAATACATTGAAAGTCTATGAGGGGGAAGATTTAATGTGATATAAGAAGAAACGGGAGTACAGAGTATGAACAGAGAGTAAATTGAAGGAAGACGAAGGTAATGATAAGCAGTAGAACTTAGAACAACGAGAAGCTTAATATCACGACTGCTGGTCGCGAAGTTAAGGACTTCTGCTACCGAGACAGTAAAATAACCAATGACGGACGGAGCAAAGAGGACATCAAAAGCAGTGGAGATGGAAAAAGGGCAATCCTGGTGAAGAGAAGTCCACTAATATCAAATATCGGCCTTAATTTAAGGAAGAAATTTCTGAGAATGTACGTCTGGAGTACAGCATTCTATGTTAGTGAAACGTGGACTGTGGGAAAACCGGAACAGGAGAGAGTGGAAGCATTTCAGATGTGGTGCTACAGACCAATGTTGAAAGTTAGGAGGACTGATAAGGTAAGGAATGAGGAGGTTCTACGCAGAATCAGAGAGGAAAGTAATATGTGTGAAACACTGATAAGGAGAAGGGACAAGATGATAGGACATTTGTTAAGACATGAGGGAATTACTTCCATGGTACCAGGAGCTGTAGAGGTAAAAAAACTGTAGAGGAAGACAGAGACTGGAACATATCCAGCAAATAATTGAGGACGTAGGTAGCAAATGCTACTCTGAGGTGAAGAGGTCGGAACAGCAGAGGAATTCGTGGCGGGCCGCATAATACCAATCAGAAGGCTAACGTGACAAAAAAAAAAACAATAAACCTTGCGACGCAACCAACCTATGAGAGCAAACCGCTGGAGCAAAGCTACTGCAGCTCAGTCCGATACACCAAAATAATTAAAACTAAATCCCGGAGGAACAACTTACGGAAACAACTACCCCACGTCTTATGCAAACCATCACCGCCTCTGTATTTCTGGGGGGTTTGGATTGTGGGAGTCCGAGTCCTGCAGCCACTAACAAAATCAGACACAAGCAACAGACCTTAGCCACACTGCCGATCTTGAGAAGTGAGTTGATACTCAAACTACAACAGTTAACAGACACACTGTGTACTTTGTCTACCGTATTGCAGTGTGCATTATCAGAAGAAAGGCATGTGTAAGTAAAGATGAGATGAAGATTGAAGAACCTTCGACAACAGGGAACTGCGTTTGTCATTAGCCATTAATTAATGGATTGAGTTACTGATTTCTGATCACCCAATAACCAAGTGCCCAAACAACATTTATGTACCTAAAATTCAGACAAATAAGAAACGTGCATAGAGGGGACATGCATGAATATATGCATCTGACGGAGACAACACTGTTGTCAATATCTTGAGTAGTAGAAACAGACAAGAGAACAGATGGAGATGCCCTGACATCAGTAACTCAAGACTTATGTTAAAAAAGTCACTATACAATCAGACAGTATCATGAAGCTAACTTTGTAGGCGCGGAATTCACTTTCATAACAACGAATGACATCGTCACTTATTATACTAACACTGTTCCGGTAACTGACCAAGTTAACTTGTACTCAGGGATACTGGCGATTGAGCTGAGTGTTCAGGGGCTATCCGGGAACCCTGTACCAGTTGCAAGTTGCCTGATTAATGCCTTCCAGCAACTATAAAAGTTTGATTTTCAGTATTTCGTGCAGTTACTGTCTTTAACATAAGAGGTCATACTAAAATTTTTAACATAATATTGTACGTCTTAACAAGCAGATGTTGGCGAGTGTCGACAGTTGGCAACTGTGCGCACACACCCAGACTTTATTCGTCGAGCGTCTCGAGATGAGCGCACTCACAGACTTCTGATTAACTTCAAGCGCGTAAGCAGGAAAAGTTTAGCAAACGTTTGAACTTATGCTTCAAGTGAAATATTTAGCACATTAACTCATTTGCAAAGCAGTCAGAAGTTTGACACCGTGTTATAGACGGCAGTTAAAGTGAACAGTCGGCAATTTCCCGGCACATTTACAACAGATGGACGATAAAGTACTGAATTTTCACATATGAACAACAGGAACATGGACATATCACTGTAATAATAATAATATGTACACCAATTACAGTAACTTCTGAACAATAACAAAGTTTGTTGTAACAGAATAAGGATAACATATATGCTTTCCAGTTAACAGCTGAAAATATTTATGAACAATATATTATTATGTAATGTGTTTCAATCACATTCTTCGTCACTCAGACTGTATAAGGAAAACGTGACTCAATAACTGTACTCTTGACTGGTGCAATATTTATACAAAAGTATTTAAAGAGAGAATCGTATGTACATCACAGAATAACGATGTATTTGAATTATTGCAAATTTATATTCATAAATTAAGACGGAAGCAAAGTTTCTTAAGTGCAACCAATTCTGTTTTTCACCGCCAGGTAACAAACTACTTTAAAAACAAAGTTTCAAAAAATTACAAAGCCTTTACAAAAACTTAGTTCACTACATTGGCATCAAAATAAGCTTTACTGCAAACAAGCTTGTAAAGAATCCAATTGACCAACTAGCATCATAAAAAGAAACTACACAATATATACAATTTCTGTGTAGTAATATTGATAACATGTGTAGCAAGTGGAATGATGTGCAAACTAGATATGAAGGACACTGACTTTCTGAGGCTCAGTAGCCTCCATTCAACACGTGCCATCAATCTGGTCACTAAAAAGGCCAGGGTGTCCCACAGTTCCTATTACATAGAGGTTGTACAGCAAACTTTATCCACTAAGTTTCATTAACGAACCAATGTCTGAAAATTTACAAAGTCGCTTCTACAGCTCCTACAAGCCTGTAATAGGAATTGTGAAATGCCCTGAGCATTGTTAGTGGCTAGTCATCTTAAAGTGAATAATGTAAGAGCAGTGCCCCAATATTAAGAGCATTACAGTACCTAAGTTCCAAATTCGAAAACAACTTTAATGATTTAAAAAGATAGAGTGGAAAACTAGGCCTTAGAGTGTTTCTATGAATATGTGCCTACATTTCCACGTTATAAACAAGCATTATCATAGCATCTCTGCAATCATAAAATCATCTTTCACAATTACTGTATTAAAGAGGCGACATTATTCGATTAGCTCTTTAGGCCGAGGCAATGTCTGGAACCAAAAATTGACGATAAAAACTTATAATTAATCTACCTTAAAATTTCCATCTCAGTTTGCGTGGATATATTTCGTTGAAAAATTTCCACACCAAGCCAAATGCTCATTAATGTAAAAAATTTAACAGCACGGTGTTGCAATTCTACAACACACTGCGTAATTTATATTAAATTTATTTAACACCACTGAAAATGTGCCAAGAGCATGAATGGTATGGTATTTGTGACTAAATAAATAAATGGCCAAAATAATGACAGTTTTTCTTTATTTTTGATAGATTTAATTTTGAAATCATGATAGCCTGTCTTATCGGTAAAATATTCATACTTAATTGGCAGCTTAAATACAACAAATAACTATCATTTACTCACACCATTTACATTAACTGGCACATTACAAACAAACAAGTTACGTTATTTGAGATGGTAATTATTTCATTTACATTGATTTAAAATACAATGCATCATGTGTCAGTTGGAAATCGACAGCTTCTGATGCAAACTGTTGCTAAACAGAAGTAAGAAATGATGCTCAAATCACAAACTTGTAAATAGTATTTTCTGGTTAAACATATTAAGAGTTCACAAGGAGAAAAAATTAAGCTGCAGAAAAGAAATTTAAATACCATGTACAGTATATCTAAAGTGAAAGGAAGCCCAGTTGTTTCATCCATTGTGCACACACAACCAACTCAACCAGATCTCACTGGCTGTGTTGAAACCTTGGGAAAGGAATCGCACGTTTGAGGTGCTGGGCTAAGGCTGTCATCTTGCACCGTATGTCTTCTAAGCTGACTCCTTCCACACCGGACAGAAGTGATACCCACTGCTTCTACATAACTTTCCATTCAGCCCAATACTAGTCCGGATACCTCGATGTGCTGCGAGTTACTACAATGTCGATGCGTGACGGAGAATCCACGACTTGCAGTCGGCGGCACTCGTGAACTACCCTTCGTACATTGGTGTCCTGGCTTTTATAATACTGACGTACACTTTTTTGGGACGGTGAGGCACGTACATGACTGCAAGAAGCGTGCTGCTCGGCGAATAGGGCTTCTGACGTGAGACGGTTTTGTGGAAGGTCGTTGGCCCGCAGGCAGCTGACGTCCCTCCCCCGTGCAGGGTGCAGGTAATCTCTAGACCTCGTGTCGTCTCCCCGTTAGCAGACTTGCAAAACATTCATCCACAATGACAGTGATCTTTCTCCCAGTAGCGGACGCCAAAATACAAACGATAGGCTCAGGGCAGACATCCGTGAGGTCTGGGATGAAAGACCCAACTCTGAACAAAGTAGCATCTGGGAGACTGCTTACCAAGAAGGTATTGTTTTGGGAGGAAGTACCTCGTACTTGGCTCCACCACAGTGCCCTGACATTTTCACTCCAGTCTTCTCAAACCATCTGGCACCTCCAAAATTACTTTTGTGTCCGTCAGCAATGTCCAGTCTCGTGCACAACGTTACGGGAATTTTCAACAGCAGCCTGCTTTGTTTCACAAGCATTTGTTCACTTGCCACGAAGGACACTTCACTGCTGTGCTCCTCTCCAGGATTGTCTCTCTTCTAATGGCAGGAACATGCAGTTATAGCTTTCCAATATTCCCCACTCCTTTTGGTGAGGACATCTCCAAGAGCAGAAAGTTCCCACTTACCGTGGTTAACATCTCTCAAGGCTGGACGGCGAAAGAAGCCTTCCATACATTCACTTTTGATGCAGAGAAACGTCTCCAACTGTGCGTCATGTTGTGTTCGAAATGCAGAACTGCTGTGACTGAGTAATGGTAGGATCGCTGCTGTGTAGACACCCAGTATGTTAGGAGCTGTAGCAGTGCAGGCAGCCAGGGCGAAACCTTCAGAATCACAGCCACTACTCAGTTCCTCCCTTTACTACCAGCTGATGGGCTGATGGTGACAGATATAAATTTAATAATGCTCGTAGACAGCACAGTCTTCACAATGTTCAGACGCAAGCATTGCCGAAAGTTTCTCCACATACATTGTGGAGATTCGAAACACTACTACTACTACTACAATGCCTGAGGAGGTCCTCCTCCCCATCAGAGGTAAGATTAAATAAAGAAAATGAAAGACACCCTCCGGCCTCGCAACCTAATACCGTCGGGGTCGAAAAAATCAAGAGTTGGTCAAGAGAGACCGACAGGAAAGAAAACAGAATACGCCTGACAAGGAAGTGGAAGCAACGTCAGACGTCTCTAGTAGCGAGCTGACAGCGAAGAGAGACAGACACGACTTTTTAAATATGGTCGAATACTATTTGACAAACAGAACAAAAGTATGTCATATGTAAATCATACAGTATTAAATTTACGCAGAGGCAATATGCTGACAATATCATGTTGTCTAATACTGGAAGGACATTCTTTTGTCATGATACAACAATGGATACATTGTTGCATTACATGCAACATTACAAAACTGAATACCTTCAAGTTACCAGATACTTGTGCTGTTACATTTATTGAATCATTTAAAAAGTAATTTTTACAACACAGACAATGAAATTTAACATGTAAAAGCCTCTGTAGTCACTACAGGTTACAGCGCAGCTAAAAATAAATACTAGTGTTAGAAGACTTTTCTTAACGTCGAGCACAGATGAAATAACTCTGCAGATCGTTTGACTTAATCGTAATACAACAAAATAATTTCCGCATTACTAAATTGCAACGTTAGATTGTACAAAATACTGACAAATATAAGAGGGGCGTTCAGTAAGTAATGCAACAAATTTTTTTTGAAAGCAGGTTGGATTCACTCGGGATTCCAATACACCATATTATTCCCTGCGATTTTGGCTACAAAACCCTACTTTTCCAACGTAATTTCCGTCGAGTGCCACGGCCTCGCCTGGAGGGCTCGCACGCCCGCGCGACACCACTCCACTCCACTTTGCTGGTCGACGTCTCGTCGCAGCGACAGCCTCCCTGCCCCGCCGCCTGCAGAGCAGAGCGCGTCCTTCAGCCATCCGACAGTCCGGATCTCGCACCCACTGGCTTCCATCTGTTTGCGCCGATGAAGTTCAGTATGCTCGTCTCGTGTGTGCTGACTCGTTTGAGGTCTCGCGATGCCACGGAGAAGGAAAAGTTCATTTCCATTTATGTGGCGACGAACACGCTGGAGGCGTTCCTTCAGCTTCCTCGCGGTGGCGCAACGCACTTCAGAGTTGACAGACACACAGTGACAGATGTAATCAAACATCGCAACACCTTCACAGTCCCAGAAGACCGCCACCGTGACTTTAGTGGGCCAGGATGTGTCTTCGAACTTTTTCTTAAGAGGATATGGCATGGAGCCTCCCACGTACTGCAGTTTTGTTTCTGGTTCGAAGTGACGCACCCACGTTTCGACGAAAAATTATCACCGTCAGCCTCGTAACGCGCAGACAACTCGCCACTTTGTTGCCCTTTACGGTCCTCAGGCGGCGAGGAAGCCAGCAGGGTACACACCCTACTGGTGGGCGAGTGTGCTTTTTTTCCACTGCCAGGTCTCTGTAGGTATTCTCCCAGGGCTACGAATATCTGCGATGGTCTGGTTTTGCACCGAAAACTCGAGGTGTCTCTCCCTCCGAGGCTACGTACAGTGCTGCCACTTGTCGGAAATCCGCGGAATATTCCTACTTCGGTCCCTACAGTTTCATCGTGTCTCACAACAAATTCTTAATTTTTGGAACTGACATTGGCTGAGAAAAGAAATATGTCGCATTGATCACTGAACGCCCCTCCTACATAGTATTACTAACTCAGATTGTCATTACGTGGAAAAAGCCTCTCACAGAAATAAAGTTGAGGGATATTACAAGTAGTGTGTTGAGAGATATTTTGTAGGAAAACGTACTGGCATTGTGGTAGCTGTAGTAATGTGTGCGGATAACAAAACATTTAATAACTGCCTGTTTACACAGGTTACACAACAGGAAGTAAATATAACTTTCCAGATAGTGTTTCTAAATTATCTTAAAGTAAAATTTCTACAAATTAATAAAATTTAAAAAGTAATGACAATCATTTACAAGGTCATTAAATTACCAACTATAGTTACAACTTCACCAACAATTCCTATATCTACCTTTATCAAGTCTGACAATCTTATATGGAGGCTCTGAACTCGCATATAAACATTTTGTAAAAGATGTGAAAGAAAACATCGTCCACTTACAAATGTGCACCATGTTACACATCAAAATATCAGCCCACACACGAAGCCACACATGGGCAACAGTATGTTCTGTATCAAAGACAAAGGAAAGAGCAGTACAGAATGTGGAAGTTCCATACCAAGAATAACTCAAGGACGAACATTCCGTCCTCTCACTGCAGGACATACTGTATCGTGTGCGAACCACAACTAATCAAATCTACTAACACAGAATGAACGATTAATCAGCTGTTACAACTTCTGTAGAAGGCACACTAAAAGACAATATACAATTCTTCTGACACTTCAACATTACGCACAGTACATAGTTACCTGGCGTGCCAATTAGTGTTAGCTTAATCTTACATTCTAAAATACAACAAAATGGTATAAACCCAGTTACTGGACTGTGAGTAATATTTATACACAGTGAGAAGGCTGATAATATCCAGTCCCTCATGGTTCCCACCTCATCCTCGGCACAATGACAGACATTTCAGCAAATACGTGTATCAGCTGCTTATCTACAAGTACAATTATAAGGGTGACATAACTGAAATTACTATCATATGTATCCCAAATGGCTACAAAAGTGCATGTGGCTAAGGTAATTTCAGGCACGCGTGACGAACAACCAGATCATAAAAATATTCTCAAATTATGGTGCATAAAAAGTATCCTCTACATCAATCGTCTTTAATACCTTTAGAGACTCAAACTCTAACGTAAAAAACAGTTTCAGACTGACTGCTTTGCAAATGCACGACTGTCTTGAAATAGACGTTAAGCATTTAGGAGAGGTTAGTAATTCCAAAAAAACTTTAAACAATTTCAAGCTATCATTATGAAACATTCACTGTAAATTTTACGTATACCTCCCCATGAACCATGGACCTTGCCGCTGGTGGGGAGGCTTGAGTGCCTCAGCGATACAGATAGCCGTACCGTAGGTCCAACTACAACGGAGGGTTAACTGTTGAGAGGCCAGACAAACGTGTGGTTCCTGAAGAGGGGCAGCAGCCTTTCCAGTAGTTGCAGGGGCAACAGTCTCTATGATTGACTAATCTGGCCTTGTAACAATCAAAACGGCCTTGCTGTGCTGGACTGCGAACGGCTGATAGCAAGGAGAAACTACAGCCATAATTTTTCCCGAGGGCATGCAGCTTTATTGTATGGTTAAATGATGCATGTCCTCTTCGGTAAAATATTCTGGAGGTAAAATAGTCCCCCATTCGGATCTCTGGGTGGGGACTACTCAGGAGGAAGTAGTTATCAGGAGAAAGAGAACTGGCGTTCTACGGGTCGAAGCGTGGAATGTCAGATCTCTTAATCGGGTAGATAGGCTAGAAAATTTTTAAAGGGAAATGGATAGGTTAAAGTTATAGTGGGAATTAGTGAAGTTCGGTGGCAGGAGGAACAAGACTTCTGGCCAGGTGAATACAGGGTTATAAATACAAAATCAAACAGGGATAATGCAGGATTAGGTTCAATAATGAATAAAAAATAGGAATGCGGGTAAGCTACTACAAACAGATGCCGACTAGCTCCGCAGATGAAGAGATTGATGAAATGTATGATGGGATAAAAGAAATTATTCAGATAGTGAAGGGAGACGAAAATTTAATAGTCATGGGTGACTGGAATTCGATAGTAGGAAAAGGAAGAGAAGGAAACGTAGTAGGTGAATATGGAATTGGGGTAAGGAATGAAAGAGCAAGGGGCCTGGTAGAATTTTGCAAAGAGCACAACTTAATCATAGCTAACACTTGGCTCAAGAATCATGAAAGAAGGTTGTATACATGGAAGAAGCCTGGAGTTACCGACAGTTTTCAGGTAGATTTATATAATGGTAAGACAGATTAGGAACCAGGTTTTAAATTGTAAGACATTTCCAGGGGCAGATGTGGACTCTGACCAGAATCTATTGGTTATGAACTGTAGATTAAAACTGAAGAAACTACAAAAAGATGGAAATTTGAGATGGGACCTGGATGAACTGACAGAACCAGAGGTTGTACAGAGTTTCAGGGAGAGCATAAGGGAACAATTGACAGGAATGGGGGAAAGAAATACATTAGAAGAAGAATGGGTAGCTTTGAGGGATGAAGTAGTGAAGGCAGCAGAGAATCAAGTAGGTAAAAAGACGAGGGCTAATAGAAATCCTTGGGTAACAGAAGAAATATTGAATTTAATTGACGAAAGGAGAAAATATAAAAATGCAGTAAATGAAGCAGGCTAAAAAATAAACTTCTCAAAAATGAGATCGACAGGAAGTGCAAAATGGCTAAGCAGGGATGGCTAGATGACAAATTGAAGGATTTAGAGGCGTATATCACTAGGGGTAAGATAGATACTACCTACAGGAAAATTAAAGAGACCTTTGGAGAAAAGAACCACTTGGATGAATATCAAGAGCTCAGATGGAAACCCAGTTCTAAGTTAAGAAGGGAAAGCAGAAAGGTGGAAGGAGTATATAGAGGGTCTATACAAGGGCGATGTTCCTGAGGACAATATTATTGAAATGGAAGAGGATGTAGATGAAATGGGAGATATGGTACTGTGTGAAGAGTTTGACAGATCACTCAAAGACCTAAGTCGAAACAAGTGCCCGGGAATAGACAACATTCCATTAGAACTACTGACGGCCTTGGGAGAGAGAGTCCTGACAAAACTCTACCATCTGATGAGCAAGATGTATAAGATAGGCGAAATACCCTCAGACATTAAGATGAATATGGTAATTCAAGTCCCAAAGAAAGCAGGTGTTAACATATGTGGAAACTACCAAACTATCAGTTTAATAAGCCACAGCTGCAAAATACTAACACGAATTCTGTACAGACGAATGGAAAAACTGGTAGAAGCCGACCTGGAGGAAGATCAGTTTGGATTCCGTAGAAATATTGGAACACGTGAGGCAATACTGACCCTTCGACTTGTCTTAGACGACAGATTAAGGAAAGGCAAACCTACGTTTCTAGCATTTGAAGACTCAGAGAAAGCTTTTGACAATGTTGACTGGAATACTCTCTTTCAAATTCTGAAGGTGGCAGGGGTAAAATACAGGGAGCGAAAGGCTATTTACAATTTGTACAGAAACCAGATGGCAGTTATAAGCGTCGAGGGGCATGAAAGGGAAGCAGTGGTTGGGAAGGGAGTGAGACAGGGTTGTAGCCTCTCCCCGATGTTATTCAATCTGTATATTGAACAGGCAGTGAAGGAAACTAAAGAGACGTTTGGAGTAGGTATTAAAATCCATGGAGAAGAAATAAAAACTTTGAGGTTCTCCGATGACATTGTAATTCTGTCGGAGATAGCAAAGGACTCGGAAGAGCAGTTGAACGGAATGGGCAGTTTCTCGAAAGGGGGATATAAGATGAACATCAACAAAAGCAAAACGAGGATAATGGAATGTAGTCGAAATACGTCGGGTGATGCTGAGCAAATTAGATTAGGAAATGAGACACTTAAAGTAGTAAAGGAGTTTTGCTATTTGGGGAGCAAAATAACTGATGATGGTCGAAGTAGAGAGGATATAAAATGTAGACTGGCAATGGTAAGGAAAGCGTTTCTGAAGAAGAGAAATTTGTTAACATCGAGTACAGATTCAAGTGTCAGTAAGTCTTTTCTGAAAGTATTTGTATGGAGTGTAGCCATGTATTGAAGTGAAACGTGGACGATAAATAGTTTAGACAGAAGAGAATAGAAGCTTTCGAAATGTGGCGCTACAGAAGGATGCTGAAGATTCGACGGGTAGATCACCTAACTAATTAGGAGGTACTGGAGAGAATTGGGGAGGAGAGAGATTTGTGGCACAACCTGACTAGAAGAAGGGACCGGTTGGTAGGACATATTCTGAGGCATCAAGGAATCTCCCATTTAGTATTGGAGGGTAGCGTGGAGGGTAAAAGTCGTAGAGGGTGACCAAGAGATGAATACACTAAGCAGATTCAGAAGGATGTAGGTTGCAGTAGGTACTGCGAGATGAAGCTTGCACAGGATAGAGTAGCATGGAGAGCTGCATCAAACCAGTCTCAGGACTGAAAACAACAACAACAACAACAACAACAACAACAACATATCTCGTCCTACGATGTTAAACTTTTGTCATAAGGTTGTACCTCCTAAGTACTAAATTATGTCAGGAATTAAAATTCACTCCATATTTGTATGAAATACTGAAAAATCAAAGAAAGCAGTTATATATGCTACGTGCTTCTGATACTGTGTCATGAACTGCATGAGTCATTTTGTATTACAGACAATAGTGTTTGTGTACAAAAACACCTTCTCTCCTCCTGGCTCCTTCAGCAACCGTGATGTGTGCCAAGATCTGCCTGCAGTTGTGAATGGTATACGTACAACAGAAACGTACCGTATTTGCAGATGACGCCATCATTGTAACAGAATATCTGTCAAACACAAACACCAACTACATTTCACCAACGAACACTCAGTGACACTGAATAACCAGCAGATAAAGATTTGATACCATCAAGTTCTTGGGCATTCTCTTACACGGCAAATCACACTGGGAACGTCACATTTATTAGACTGAAGAGTGTCAGCTCAGCAGCTATTGCTCTCTCTCTCTCTCTCTGGAGGTGAAGAGGTCAGAGAGGTATCTTGTTCTGCTTCTGCGCACTCCCTAGTGTCACATAGTTCTATGTCCTCTGGGAACTCTCCTCTTACTCAAACTGTTTTCACTGCTTAGTAGGGAGATTAGAGTCATGTACAGAGTGCGTCCGTGAACCTCCCGTTGCAAATAGTTTAGTCAGCTGAGAATATTTGCTACTGCTTCCCAACACCTATTTTCACCAATATATCGTGTGCCTAGAGACTAGATCCTAGGTAACAGAACTCAGCCGTCCACGTGTGTGGCACTTAGCAGAGGAATTATGTGAACTGTCTGCTCTGCAGACAAACGCTATGCATGCTGCTGTAATAATTTTCGACATCCTTGCCACTGAGCTGAAAATCTTATGAAACAGTAAATATATATTCAAAACTGAACTACATAACTATCTCTAAACACTACGTGGAACAATATGTTTATAGACAACTTATCTAAGATATACCCAACAAATTATGTAACTGGCAAAGGTTGATACTAGTATTTCAGAGGTCAATGCAGCTTCACAACCTTGAAGGTTGTACTACGAAAGCAACAACTGGCTAATCTCCTGACTTCATGAGAAGAACGAATGACCCAACACCACATCAAAAGGTCTCTACCAGGGCCAAAAATTTACAGAAGTGGGACCATATATTAAATACCGTCAACTGAACGCTGAAGGCATTAGTCGAACGAAGTGCCAAATTCTAGGAAAGATACTGTTTAAGCATGTTATCAACACGATCGTAAAGCAGCGAAGTCATGCAAAAAATAGCGATCATCTACGTGCAAGATGATAGGGGCTAGGTTGCGCAATATCTTCTATGCAAAGTACCCCCGTACCTATTGTGAAGGAAAAGTACCCGTACATGTTTGAATACAATATCGCTGACAGCAACAATGTGCAGTAGCGTGTGCGGCGAAAATGGTCAGTAGAGTTCGTGGGTGGGTGAGCGGTAGTGGGTGCTGAGCAGACGAAACCCGCCGCCAAGTCACAGACTGCGGCGAAGGGTCGAACGGAATAAATGGAGATCTGTAAGGTATTTGACGGCTCAGGATGATGGCGGGTGGGCGTGAGGGTCTTAGGGCGAGCCGGTGATCAGCATTTGAAGACGGTCGAATAATTTGCTTTAACTTTTATTAAAAATTCGTTACAGCCATACTCAGAAGCGGCCAGCGTCCTCGCAGCCTACCGACCGGAACGCGACGCGGAAGCCCTGTGTCTGAGTATGCAGCAGGGGGTCTGATGACAACAGCCGCCCGGCCGACAGAAAGACCCACTTTTATTCTGCGTTGCTATTTAGCTGACTCGCGTGGGCAGCGACCCGGTAATGCGGAATCAGCGGTGACGGAAACACGTGTACCGCGCTGGAGGGTGAACTATCGTTTGCCTACCTCACCCGCTCCCTTACAGATCTTCTTCTGCACGAGATTAATGAAGCATTAAACGAAAGAGAAACTAACAGCGATAATGCGCCTCAAATAATTGTAGATAATGAAGTTTTGAGGACAATAAACCCAACCAGGATTGCATCCTGTGCCTTTTATCAAACAGTTCTAACATTTCAGAGAAGGTAAACTAACTAAAATAGACATGTGCGTCAGCCACGTGAAGTGTTTAGCACATATCTGGGAAATTTGTACATCCGAAAATTGTTCGGAACGTTAATTTGAAACCCGGTTTTCAAATTTTGGTCTCGAGAAAAAATAGGATGTAACGTCAAAGCTTCCAACAAATACCGGAGATAGAGTGCAAAATCAATGGGAGCAACTTGCCACAAGCACAAGTAGTAATCTAAAAAGTCGTGATTCACTAAACCAAATGAAGTTTTGGAGACGGCCCGCTCTGAAACTAAAGTTATAGGAAATGGGTCACGAGTCACAATGAGGGCTATCAACTGCAAACGCGTCACTGTCGCTAAAAAGAGAAGAAAGAATCAAATAAATTTTAAAGATGGTGGGTTAGTATTTGGGTTTAGGGGCCGCTCCACAGCATGGTCATCAGCGACCTAACGATAAGTCAACATGCAAGTCTCGTGGGTGGAGACGAAGGCTGTCCCCACATGGGGAGCAGATTATAACGTATTGAGGTCTTCCGCCCTTCTCTACCAGTTTAGGGATGGGGCCTGACAGTTCACAAAATTTCACAACTCATGGGTGTTAAAATTACGAACAACTTCAGTTGGAAAGATCACATAGATAATATTGCGGGGAAGGCGAGCCAAAGGTTGCGTAACATCGGCAGGACACTTAGAAGATGCAACAAGTCCACTAAAGAGACTCGTTCGTCCTCTGTTAGAATATTGCTGCGCGGTGTGGGATCCTTACCAGGTGGGATTGACGGAGGACATCGAAAGGGTGCAAAAAAAAAAAAAAAAAAAGGGCAGCTCGTTTTGTATTATCACGTAATAGGGGGGGAGAGTGTGGCAGATATGATACGCGAGTTGGGATGGAAGTCATTAAAGCAAAGACGTTTTTCGTCGCGGCGAGATCTATTTACGAAACTTCAGTCACCAACTTTCTCTTCCAAATGCGAAAATATTTTGTTGAGCCCAACCTACATAGGTGGGATGATCATCAGAATAAAATAAGAGAAATCAGAGCTCGAACAGAAAGGTTTAGGTGTTCGTTTTTCCCGCGCGCTGTTCGGGAGTGGAATGGTAGAGAGATACTATGATTGTGGTTCGATGAACCCTCTGCCAAGCACTTAAATGTGAATTGCAGAGTAATCATGTAGATGTAGATGTAACACTGGTATCGGTATCTGGGAGGACGGTGGGCAGATCTCTAGCGAGACCTAGGGCTGCCGTAATATCAGTATACAGAACACACGTAGTCACATTACGCTGAACTGAAAGCGGCACACCACAAACTTCACAGAATGATGGATCCCCTCGCCAGAGGAGGAAGCCACGTGTGAAAGGACTATGCCCGATGCGCAGTCTGGTAAGCATAACCTCCTTCCAGGGGCAAGGCTGACACGAAGTCCGCCAAGCCTTTGGTGGTTGGTTTGAGCGACCACAGTTTGTTGTCCGACACCTGAAACCATTCAGTCTCCCAGTGACACATGATGCGTCTTACATCTGTCAGAAAATGAGAATGGCGAGCAACGGGATGGGACATTGATGGACAGCACCATCCCAACATGCTTCCGTGGCAGATTCGTCAGCCATGTCGTTACCCTGTATTCCAATGCGGCCAGGTGCCCAGCAGAAGATCACCACCTTGCCACAGTGTTTGAACCACTTTAAGGAGTCACGGACGAGACACACTTTAAAAACCGTATCAGGGAAAACCACAGAACAACAGAGCATTCCCCTGCTGGGATCCATCTGTATAAATAACGATAAAACTATGGTACATACTTAAAATAGACGAAAACGAAGTTGTAACAACCAAATCTGGAGCACAACTTTTCGTGTCCTGTGTCAAGCTTAAAATCACTTTGGGCCACACCAAGGCAGCAGTGCGTTCCATCCCTGGGTATGTATTTTCATACCTGAAAGATCCAGATCCTTGAGACAGTCTGTAGCACGTACACCAAATGGCTGGGTCGCTTGGAGCCGATTACTGAGCAGTCGATCGAAGGTGGTTGGATCACTGAACTAAATGCCAATGACTGAGGCAACGCTGAGAGTTTCAGCGCCTGTCGAGCCAAAAGAATACGTCGCCAAATCCAGAGTGGTGGTTCACCAGCCTCTGCACACAGACTCTGAACTGGGCTGATCCAAAAGGCTCTAGTCGATATCCGAATGCCCTGATGGTGGACAGCATCTAACATCCAGAGGTAGGAAGGATGTGCAGGCAGATCCGTAGTCACGCTGCCATAGTCCAAGCATGATCGAACAAATGTCCTATGAAACTGTAAGAGGCGGGACCTGTCGGCGCTCTATGTTTTTCCGCCAAGGCATTTCAAAACGTTCAACAACCGGAAGCCCTTTGTTGGTAGGTCTTTCAAATGTGGAAGCCATGTTAATTTCGAGTCAAATAAATCCAAAAAGCGCATTGTGTCTTGAAAATGTAAAATACAGTCCCCCATTGTAAGCTCTAGTTGGTTATAACTCCGACCAGCACGATTAAAATTGACACACACAGTCGTCTCAGGTGAGAACCGAAAACCAGTTGTCTGAGCCCAGTTTTCCAGCCTCCTAATGGTCAGTTGTAGCTGCCTCGTCGTCGCCGTAAGATCAGAGGATGAGTAAAATATTGCAAAGTCACCCACAAGGAAAGAGCATTTGACAGGGCTCCTGACTGTGGAGGAAATGTCATTGATAGCGATGGCAAACAATGTGACACCGAGGACACTGCCTTGGGCACACCATTCTCCTGAACATTGCAATCAGACATGGCATCGCCAATGAGATAACGGAAACGCCGGTCCTCGAGAAAGGATTTGATTAGAAGCGGCAGGCGTCCACTTAGTTCCCATTCATGAAGTTGGCGAAGGATGTTTTACCTCCAAGTAGTGTAATATACTTTATCGAGGTCAAGAAACACAAACTAAATGGTTTCGGCCTAAGGAGGACTCCTGTATCTCCGTCTCCAGTAGAATTAAGTTGTCAAGAGTGGAATCCTTGTGCCCAAAACCGCACTGGGAGCGGCTCAGGTGGCCTCGGGACTGAAGCAGCCAGACGAGGTGGCGGTTGCCCATGCGTTCAAGAGTTATCTATACAACTGGTAAGGGTGACACTCCGACAATTAATGGGGTACTGTCCATCAAACCAGGTCTGATTGAAACGAGAGAGGAGCTGACCTTTCGCTTCAGGGCATAGGTTAAGCATGGTATAAGGGATATCATCAGGTCCCAGAGCAGTGTCTCTGGCTGTAGATAAAGCTGACTTCAGTTCCCACATCGAGAATGGAAGGTTGACTTTCTCATTTCACGAGAAGAAATTGGGCTTCCTTTTATCTGTAGTCTGACGAAATACCTGAACAGCAGGAGCTTGTCTGGATGACTTAGTAACGGTAGAGAAGTGTTCAGCTAAAACGTGAGCCATGTCTTCTGACGTGTCCACCAAGACCCAACTATTTGACAAGGATTACCCTTGCCTGAAATCCATCGTATTAATTCTCAAACATGCAAAGCGGGAGTGGATGATTAATGGAAGTCTTAAATTCTCTCCAGGAAGACCTCTTCCATTCTTTGATCACTCGCCTTGCATGTGCTCTCAGACTTTAAGGCATGAAAATGTCTGTAGTTTGACACTGAACTTCCGCAGAGCTGTCCGTCTGGCCCTGATGGCCAATCGACAGTCGTCATTCCACCAAGGTACAGGCCATCGTCCAAGGTGGTCACTAGACCTGTGGATGTACTCTGGGGCAGCCCTTTAGATCTCATGATTATATGGGCCTCCACCTCCCGTGCACAATTCTTTTGTTCAAAAATAGCCTGTCGACTGTACTGTAACCAATTTGCCCTTTGTATCATCCACCTGCGTCGTCTCCTGTTCGCCACCATCCTAGTTGGCAGACGGATCCACACTGGAAAGTGGTCACTAGAATGTAAATCTGGAGCCTCTTCCCAGTGAACTGAGTCTACAATAACTGGGAAACAAGAAGGTCAATAGCTGAAAAAGACCCTGCAGCTGCGGAAAAGTGAGTCATCTGACCCACGTTCAGGAGGCAGATATTCTCAGAATGGACGAGTCGCTTGATCATCCGATCCCTGCAGCAAGTAGTAGCCGATCCCTACAGCACACTGTGGGCACTGAAGTCCATTACGAAGTCGTTTGACACTTTTCAGAGACCCAGAAATACCTTCCAATGCCCTGTAAATATCGGAAGGGGATATCTTCTCAAAGCTTTCCCATTTCGCTTGATCACAAAGAAAGCGTTATGGCACACTAATGCCCTATTACTATGATTCTGAGGATTCTTTTCGGGAGGACTGACCAACCGAGCTCTCTTTGAGGAGTGGGTTAAGTGCTGCCTGACGGTACACCCGTCCCGTCAGGAGTAGTAGTTTCACGAGGCAGTTCCACAGGGATCCACGAGACGCTGGGAAACAACCGTCGACCCAGGCAGAGCCTTGCATTTCTGATCAAGCGTTGTACAACTGCGGGGCGGCAGGTGCCCCAGAGGTTGGCCGCTAGAGACTTTTACCTCAACATCCATTCACCTCAGCACGTAGCACACCTTGAGGTTGAGGTTTTTTTATAGAGTTGTGTACCTTCTTCACGGTCCAGGCCGTGAAGCAGAGACCCCTGCGTTCTCCGAAACTCTCACCATTCAACCGCTGCGCCGCACGGTGGTCGCTGAACTATAACCAGAGCTTGCGGTGACAGAGGACTGGTGGCGCTTACCAGTCCCCCAGCTCAGGAACCCCGGGGTCGCCAAGCACCTACTGAGCGAACGAATGCTGAGCCCCTTAGGGGACATTTTAATGCCTTTCAGAGTAGTCCAAATATGGGGAATTACGGACAACAGCCAGCGAGGCGGACGGGAGCTATTTCAGAAAAATCTACCCCCTTGCATTTTCGGTATCACGCGCGTATTGTCATTGCTGTGAACAAAGTAAACCCATTAAAGGTCAGCCACTGTCAAAGCCCAGAATTCAGAAGGATAAGTACCAGCAGAGAGTATTCATTTCCGGATCACTTAATATCAGTTTAGTTCTTAAAATTGCCCGGCTCTGAACAGGTTTGTAAATACATTCTCTCACACTTCATTTCTGTCAAACCAAGGTTGACTAGTCGAGGGAGATGATTAGAGTTTTGCATTCGTAAATATGAAACTACTTGTTTTCGAAAAAAGGAGAACTGGAACTTTAAATAATTCTGAGGAAGACACTGGTCTTCAGGAAAATGATTACAATGCTCTGACTAGTATTCAAAGTAAGATTCAAATATCAGTGGACGTGTCTGAAGCTAAGCGGGAGGAGCGGGTAGAAATATTAAGATGTTACGTCGATCTATTTTCGATATAGGAGGAAGTGTACAGCCTTTATGTGGAGCCGAAGATGTTACCAGTTTAGAAGAATGCCTTTCGGTCTCTCTACATCAGAGGCCGTTATGAGAGCACTTTATGAAGTTTCAAGAGAAGAATAATAGACACATTCAACACTATGTAGACGATATTTCAATTAGTACTGCCTTGGGGGAGAACATTTAGACATTCTATGCCATGTATTTTAAGCGTTTAACGGAGCTGGAGTCACATTTTAAGTCGCATAAATAAGAATTCGCCAGGTTGCGATTAAACACCTTGGACAATTTTTTGTGCGGAACCGAACCTCATCTGACGGAAATGGAAGCAGTGAGAAATTTTCCTGCATCGATGTGCTGAAGACAAATATAGTCTTCTCGGTTTGTGCAATTTCTATCACAGTTTTCATCCTCGATCTTGTTTGTCTTCACATGGCTATCGCCATCTGAAGTGGAATAAGGAACATCCGAGTTAACTAAAAACCAGCTGTGTGAGGCACCGATACTTTGCCAGACTGGTTTCTACACTGGTAATGATTCAACTTTTTTTACCTTGGTGCAGAAAAGTATGAGGTTAACAGAATCGTAGTAAATTTTACTGTCGCATTCGCAATCCGTACACTCACTCACTGGGAGAGGAAGTACATATTCACAGGAGAAGAGAGCATTTCCACGAAAAAGTTTCGCGGGTACTGGGATGAGATGCGATATCTTTACAGAGCATCAAACACTTTCATTCTTACTAAATTTGTACCTAATGAACAGCAGGCCAACGCATTGGTTGTTAGCACTTCAAGAGTGTGATTTTTAAGTTCAGCACATACCGGTACAACAAACATAATTGATCAGATGCTCCTTAAAGATTATGAGAGGGGAAACAAATGCGTTAAAGTTGTGTATATCAGCAAAAGCAAGTGATCATTCTTTTTGTGATGGATGTAGAAGGCGAGCCTTTTACAGAAAATTTTCTACGTAGTATCAGGTGGAAGCAGGTGGTGATTGAAATTCTTAAGACAATCAAAAAAATATGGTGATCCTGTTGCATAGTGTGCTTTAAAATGCCAACACTTTTCTCATTTTACAAAAAACCCAATTTGTGGAGAACGACGGTAGAACAGCGGGAGCTTTCAAAAAGCGGCCGAACTTTTGAATATTTTATGTCAATTGCGTTCACGATAACACACCCCCCCCCCCCCCCCAGACCACCAAGTGTGGGAGCGTAATAAACGAAAATAAAACTTGAAAACTTTAGGTCTCGCCTCCCTCTCTCATTCTGAAACCTGGAAAAAAGAGTAGCGTTTATATCACATCTCAATGGTGTCGATTTGTGCCATCACTGATCAAGTCATCGCAAGGCATATGTATTTGAAAATAACTACTCCATTAAAAACAGTCATGACCTCATCAATTGTATAAAAGATATCCCCACCCCAGTCACAGCTAAATTTACATCTCTTGACATAGTAAACCTATATACAAACATACCTGTCAAGGAAATAATTAGTTTAATAAGGAATAACTTACTGAAACATAGGACAATGGGTAGAGCTTAAATCTATGAACTCATAGAGATCCTGGAACTTATATTGTCACACAACTACTTCCTGTTCAACAACAAGTTTTACATCCAGGAAGATAGACTGGCAATGGGTAGTAGTCTTACAGGCTTCGTTGTAGACAAATATATCAATAACCTTGAAAATAATTTTCATGTCCCAAACCCAACTAAAAGATGAGCTGCTTTATTACAAACGCTATGTTGATGACACACTCATTCTGTTCAATGGAGCAACAGAAGAAATAGATAATCTAGCCAAAGAACTTAATAAAACACACAATAAAATCCAATTCACAGTAGAATATGAAACACCAGAAGGCATTAACTATCTTGATCTAACAATCTCAAATAAAAATCAGAAGCATAAATTTCAAATTTTCAGAAAGCCAACAACCACCAATCTTACCATACACAAATCCTCTTGCCATCCAGACCGACATAAAAAAAGCATTCAGAACAATAGTTAATCACATGCTTAAAATCCCAATGGACACAAGTGAAAGACAAATAGAAACAGAAATTATTAAATCAATTGCCACCACCAATGGGTACAACCCTGCAATAATAGATAAACTAATCCATACAGCAAAACTAACTCAAACTGCTGAACAACCACCCACAAACAAGAAAGCCACATTTGTTAGCCTGCCTTTCCTATGGAAAATTTCTCACCAAATTGCCAACCTCTTCAAGACACACAACATAAAAATAAGTTACTTCACCAACAACACAATACAAAATAAAATCATACACAGCACCAAAACCACCATACAACAATATCAAAAGTCAGGTGTGTACAAGCTCACTTGCAACTCGTGCCCAAGCTTCTACATTGGACAAACTGGTAGAAGCTTCACAACAAGATTTAAAGAACACACAGATGCACTCTGTTTTAAGTCCAGCTTTGCCTCACATCTTGCCCAACACAATCATTCTGCAAACAACATAGAATAGAATCCCCGAATACTAAATTTTGCCAACAAAGGCACAATACTTTACCTTCTTGAAGAAATTGTAATATTGATCTACACAAATACAGCACCTGACTACCTACTCAATGATCAAACTGAACTGAGAAACAAAACTTTTTCCCTTCAGAACTTTGAAGATCTGTTAGTTCAAAACAAGTAACCGCCCAACGAACCCTACACCGGCTCCCCAACGCCCCCCCCCCCCCCCCCATGACCCACTCCATCCCTCTCCTTACATCCTAACCACACCGGTGTCAATGTAATATACTAACACAGAATAAGACATGTACCATATCTCTAAATGTTAAAGCCCTCCATTGCTAACATAAATCAGTACTTTATACATATCAACTCTAGCTGGAACAAACAAAAGCTGCCTTTACCAATATCCCAGATCACTAATGTTAGAATAAAAATAAGTCAACAGTTAAAGAATTTTTGTTCATGATTTTTTTAAATGTTAAATGTACAGCCATACAAACAGCTTTAATCCATTATAATCACTATAACTCTTATACATATACCTTTAGCTGAAATAAACAGAATCTGCTCTTGATAATACCTCAGATCAAGTTAACGTAACAACAGAAATAAGCCAACAGTTCATCTGAAGATTTGTTATTAATTACAATGTTGACTGGAATACTCTCTTTCAAATTCTAAAGGTGGCAGGGGTAAAATACAGGGAGTGAAAGGCTATTTACAATTTGTACAGAAACCAGATGGCAGTTAGAGTCTAGGGGCATGAAAGGGAAGCAGTGGTTGGGAAGCGAGTAAGACAGGGTTGTAACCTCTCCCCGATGTTATTCAATCTGTATATTGAGCAAGCAGTGAAGGAAACAAAAGAAAAATTCGGAGTAGGTATTAAAATCCATGGAGAAGAAATAAAAACTTTGAGGTTCGCCGATGACATTGTAATTCTGTCAGAGACAGCAAAGAACTTGGAAGAGCAGTTGAACGGAATGGATGGTGTCTTGAAGGGCCAGAACATCAACAAAGGCAAAACGAGGATAATGGAATGTAGTCGAATTAAGTTGGGTGATGTTGAGGGTATTAGATTAGGAAATGAGACAAAGTAGTAAAGGAGTTTTGCTATTTGGGGAGCAAAATAACTGATGATGGTCGAAGTAGAGAGGATATAAAATGTAGACTGGCAATGGCAAGGAAAGCGTTCCTGAAGAAGAGAAATTTGTTAACATTGAGTATAGATTTAAGTGTCAGGAAGTCGTTTCTGAAAGTATTTGTATGGAGTGTAGCCTTGTATGGAAGTGAAACATGGACGATAACCAGTTTGGACAAGAAGAGAATAGAATAGAAGCTTTCGAAATGTGGTGCTACAGAAGAATGCTGAAGATTAGATGGGTAGATCACATAACTAATGAGGAGGTAATGAATAGGGTTGGGGAGAAGAGGAGTTTGTGGCACAACTCGACCAGAAGAAGGGATCGGTTGGTAGGACATGTTTTTAGGCATCAAGGGATCACCAATTTGGTATTGGAGGGCAGCGTGGAGGGTAAAAATCGTAGGGGGAGACCAAGAGATGAATACACTAAGCAGATTCAGAAGGATGTAGGTTGCAGTAGGTACTGGGAGATGAAGCTTGCACAGGATAGAGTAGCATGGAGAGCTGCATCAAACCAGTCTCAGGACTGAAGACAACAACAACAACAACAACAACAACAACATACAGGTCCTAGTCATACAGACAGCTGCACCTCACTGCAGATACTATAACTCTGTATTATTGATTCCTTGCGATTCATGTTAATGCCAAACATGATAATTGCTATTAAAAAACTGCCTGTAATATACAAGTAGAAATAAGATATCAGATCACCTGAAATTTTTTCTTGTAGTAATTTGTTTAATTTATCTTGTGCCCTCATGTTATCACCATTCTCATTAAAATACTTGCCCGTATATCGACTTTAACACATGTAAAGAACAACAAATTACATCTCTGTACAAAGTAGGCTTATGCCATATCTTTCTGTCAAGATCTTTGTTACAAGCAACAGTTGCAAAGCGCATGCTCGATGCTGGTAAAGTGTCGGTGTCAATGTGTAAACTAATATAGTTTGTGTGAAAGTGTTCTGGACATCAAAATGGAGGCAGACAGATACGAAAAAAGCCGCCTATACTGTCACAGTAAGTAAAAACTAAATTTACAACCATATCGACAGATAAGCTATAGTCATGGCGATACATTAAAGTGTGACCCATCTTTCTGCCATAGAACCAGCACCCAGCATTATGCTACTACCAGTAATGATTTAACTTCCTGGACCCTCCCGAAACCATCCTTCAGATGAACCTGAAAAGGTTCGAAAACCGGTTCATGTAATAAAGCATTATTATTGAAAAAAGTGACTGGTTGCACTTATTTACATTCAATATACAGTCACGGTTCTAAAATATCCGTAATGGATACGCATAATTCAATGACTGACTTTCCCTTAGAGTGGGCCTTTGTGATTCACATATTTCTTTAGGGCAAAGTGCAAGGTTGCACAACCAGACACCTACATTAGTAGCAGAGCCACTAAAGGAAGATAATTTACTCAAATGAAATACTGTTCCAGATACCTCCGACACCAGTGATGTATATATGCGGACTGAAGTGGCGAACGAAAATTTTTTACGAATGGCAGGATTCGAACCCAGGTCCCTTGTTCACACGCTAACCACTACGCCACCCTGGCTCAGTGGTTTTGCACAATCGCCCTGACTACCCCAGCACGTTTCCATCCTCCATCGTGCCCCATCCCACTTGGTACTCCCAAGAGGCTCTGCAACTGCATAGGAATAGCACCCCAGCATTAAATGGAATCTAATTTGTTACTATCCAACCACTGCAGCATAGGCACACACCTGTAGTTTCATTTGCATAATTCCCACTTTATAATTTCGTTACGGAACTAGCAGCGAGTGGTTGCGCGACCCACGGCTGCCGGCTACTGCCACAGCAGGTAAGTCCTCTTGTGTTCCAGTGCTCTTGAAGTAGTTCAAGAAGGGAAAAACAGTGGATTGGAAACCCGCGATGCGAGATGCCCTCGTGGCATCAGACTCAGAACCCAAGTTCGTTCATGTTCTTCCATTTCAAACGGAGAAGGTAGAACAAATTGGTCATCATCAGTAGAGGAAACTATAAACAGTGGTAAGCAATTATGGATGCCATAACGAACAACACGACTCCCGAGAGTAAGGCTAGCCTACTGCGAGTATGACCACTTTCGGAGGCAAAATATTCGTCATACAGTTTGAGAGATCAGGGAAAAACTTCCAAGAACAAGACTTCAACGGTTTTCAGTTCAAACTCTTCCTTTATCGCCCTGTAGTAATATCCACCCTAGCACTGTGACTGCTCATTGGCTGCCTTGTTGCTCGAGGTTTATGTCCAGGTCCTTAAAAGGGGAATTGTCTACCAGCATCCGGCCTCTTCCATACAGGTGTCTCATATCCTGCCAGGCGTTCCTTTCAGCCTACAGGTCTCAGACAATGTAAGCTGGTATCAAACAACACCATGCTCAGAAATTTCCAACAATCTCATTTTTTAGAATTCTCGTCCATTTCCTCAGAAATCTTTGCTTCTGACGATCCGTGCAGTCCTGCACAACTGATTGCACAGGCTGCTTCACGAAGACATACAAATATTTTATCGTGTCATTCTACAAGTAAGACTAAAGAAGGAAGTTCACATAAACATAGGTCCACAAATGTTTAGTTACGGAGTTACGGCTAATAAAATATTCAACCTGCAATTTAGCAACTTCGCTAATATGAAGCCATCGCAAAACTATACGAGGTTGAAGTGAAGCACAATTACCACTTATTTTGTTGTTACTGGTCTGGCGAATCTAATGAAACATGTCCCAGACGTGTATATGCATTACTTGCTCTCATTATGAATGCAATAGACGAAATTAAGAACAACGCTGCGAAGTGGAAACAAGCAACAAAATCTGGTCATTCACGTCAGCTAAAGGCACTGACCTCTGTGGAGACATTTTTGAACATTTATTGTGAAATTGTATGTACACTGTGCAACTACCTTTACACTGTACTTAGTTTTTTTTCGATTAAACGTGAGTTAACGTTTGCCATGGTATTAACAAAAGCAGATTATCTGACATTTACAGTGTTTCAGTTAGCGTTATCACCATCATTTTTCCAAAATTAAATTCTCTACAACTTCTGTTGAAAACTTTATTAAATTGCAGACAATTGCACAAAAAAATTCGGTCAAGTAGTTAATAAATTAAAAATTTTACGAAATTCCGTCTCTGCCCCTCTGTTCTGGAAAACTACTGCAGATACACGTCTGGGACATGATTTATTAGATTCACCAGACCAATAAATACAAATGGAAATCTTGGTTTGCTTTAACCTCGTGTAGTTTTGCGATGGCTTCATGTTAGCGAAGTTGCTAAATTTCAGGTAAAATATTTTATTAGCCGTAACTCCGTAACTAAACATTTGCAAACCTATGTTCATACGAACTTTCTTTAGTTTCACTCTTAGACTGAGAAAATATTTGCATATCTTTGTGAACCAGCCAGTAAATTGGACATAGTTACAAGGATAAGGCACATGATACCAACTGTTGGAAGTAGACGACAGACATCAGGCCTCTATCATTTTCGTTGAAGTCTTTCTCTCTTGCATTCTTGATAATGAATATCCCGTTTCGCTCTTTTAATGGTATCGCATTCGGTAGCTGTGAGGAAGAGGATATCTCGCCAAACCTGTCACAACCAATAACGAAAGATAAAACAATTGTGTGGGAGGAGAAAAGTTTGAATACGAATTACTTTGCCGATGATGCTGTAGTCTTCAGGTAAGTAGTATCACACGAAAGTTGTGAACAAATCAGTGAGGATTTGCAGAAATAAATGCGTAGTATAATGACTGGCAGTTATCTCTCAATATTAGGAAGTGTAACCTACTGCTTATAGCAAGGCGAAAATCCCCATTAATGTACGAGTACAAAATAAATGCCCAGTCTTTGGAGGCGGTATCGTCCGTTAAGTATCTGGGCGCGACTATTCGAAATGATCTCAAATGGAATGATCAGATTACACAAGTAATGGCCAATGCGAACTCTAGATTGCGGTTTATTGGCAAAATCCTGAAGCGATGCAGTCCTTCAACTGAGGAAATTGCTTACAGTACGTTAGTTCGTCCACTCAGATTATTTTTCGTCTGTATGGGACACTTACCAGTTGGGTCTCATTCATGAAGTTGAGAAGGTCCAAAGAAGAGCGGCAAGATTGCTGACTGGTACATTTAGCCATCGCGAGAGCGTTACATTTCTTTTTTTTTTGGTTGGGTTTAAGGGCGCTCAACTGCTGAGGTCATTAGCGCCCAGTCACTGTTGTTAGAGCACATGGAATCTGGTAAAACTCAAGGGGATGGGGGGACACCAGAAAGACCTGTAAAGATGCAGATAAAATAAGTAAAATGGTTAAATGTCTTTGGACAAGCCAGTTAAACTTATAAAACGCAGAATACGAGCAGCTGCTCGAGCGTCATCAGCTAAAACATCCGGTAAAGTAGATGGCAGGGACAGGACAACACGAAATTGACTAAAACGGGGACACGACAATAAAACATGGCGCACTGTTAATGCCTGACCACAAGGGCACTGCGGGGCTGGGTCACCGGAGAGGAGGTAGCGGTGGCTAAACCGGCAATGCCCAATCCGCAACCTGGTCAGAAGGACCTCCTCGCGCCGAGATGGTTGGGAGGATGTTGTCCAAGCAGTTGGGAGCGGTTTTACTGCCCGGAGCTTGTTTCCTTGGAGGGATGACCAAGCATCCCACCACAACGACAGAAGCCTCTTACATACATCCCCACGAACGTCAGATAACGGGACACAATGGGAGGCTGGCCGAGGCAGGAGGACTGCAGCCTTGGCTGCAGCATCCGCATCCTCATTCCCAGGCACTCCTACATGTCCGGGAACCCACAGAAAGCTAACAGAACCACCATTATCAGCGAAAGAATGGAGGGACTGCTGTATCCGTTGAATCAAGGGATGGACCGGATAGGGAGCTCCAAGGCTCTGAAGAGCACTGAGTGAGTCAGAGCAGAGTACATACGATGAATGGCGGTGGCGGCGGGCATACTGAACAGCCTGATGGAGAGCAAAAAGCTTGGCCGTAAAGCTGGAACATTGGTCGAGGAGCCGGTATTTAAAGGTGGCGGCCCCGACGACAAAGGCACAACCGACACCATCGTCAGTTTTGGAGCCATCGGTGTACATAAAGGTGTGACCGGCAAGTCGAGCACGAAGTTCGACAAACCGTGAGCAATACACTGCAGCCAGAGTACCTGCCTTCGGGAGTGAGCTGAGGTCGAGATAAATATGAACCGGAGCCTGGAGCCAAGGTGGTGTCGGGCTCTCACCCTCTCTGAAGGTGGTAGGGAGGGCAAAATCCAATTGTCGAAGCAGGCGACGGAAGCGGACTCCGGGGGGCAGCAGGGCAGACACATACAACCCGTACTGACGGTCGAGAGAATCGGCGAAGAAGGACTGGTAAGAGGGGTGGTCGGGCATAGACAACAGCCGGCAGGCATACCGACACAGCAGTACGTCGCGCCGGTAGGTCAATGGTAACTCGGCAGCTTCAGCATAAAGACTCTCGACAGGACTAGTGTAGAACGTTCCGGTCGCAAGACGTATCCCCCGATGGTGGATGGAGTTGAGCTGGCGTAAGAGGGATGGCCGAGCGGACGAGTAGACGAAGCTCCCATAATCCAGCTTCGATCGGACTACGGACCCAAGATGAACAACTAAGAACTCTGAGGACATTAAGGGAACGTGTACAACGGGCCGCCAAATAAGAGACATGTGGAGACCAACACAGTTTCCTGTCCAACGTGAGCCCTAGAAACTTACTTGTTTCCACGAATGGGAGAACAACGGGACCGAGATGTAAGGATGGCGGAAGGAACGCTTTATATCGCCAAAAGTTGATACAAACCGTCTTCTCTTCAGAGAACCGGAAGCCATTTGCCACGCTCCATGAGTAGAGGCTGTCTAGACAACGCTGAAGGCAGCGCTCCAGGAGGCATGTTCTCTGGGCACTGCAGTAGATCGCGAAGTCATCGACAAAGAGAGAGCCTGAGACATTAGGTGGAATGCAATCCATAATTGGATTGATCGCGATGGCAAAAAGGACTACGCTCAAGAAGGAGCCCTGAGGCACTCCGTTCTCCTGGAGGAAGACGTCGGACAATACAGAACCCACACGTACCCTAAACTTTCGATCCGTTAAAAAGGAATCAATAAAAAGGGGCAGGCGACCGCGTAGACCCCACCTGTGCATAGTGCGGAGGATACCTCCTCTCCAACAGGTATCATAAGCCTTCTCCAAGTCGAAGAACACGGCTACCGTTTGGCGCCTTCACAAAAAGTTGTTCATGATGAATGTCGACAAGGTCACAAGGTGGTCAACAACGGAGCGGCGGCGACGAAAGCCGCATTGGACATTAGTAAGTAGTCGTCGAGATTCAAGAACCCAGACTAACTGAGCTTAACCATGCGCTCCATCACCTTACAGACACAGCTTGTAAGAGAAATGGGGCGGTAACTAGAAGGAAGGTGTCTATCCTTCCCGCGTTTGGGTATAGGAACAACAACGGCGTCACGCCAACGCATGGGGACTTTACCTTCGGTCCAGATTGTAGGTACGAAGAAGGAAGCTTTTGCCCGCCGGAGAAAGGTGTGCCAGCATCTGAACGTGAATGGCATCTGGCCCCGGAGCAGAGGACCGGGACACTGCAAGCGCACGTTCGAGTTCCCGCATAGTAAAGGGGGCATTATAAGTTTCCAGATTCAGCGAGTGGAAGGAAGGTCGCCGAGCCTCTTCTGCCTCTTTCCTGGGAAGGAAGGCAGGATGGTAATGGGCGGAGCTTGAAACCTCCGCGAAAAAGCGGCCAAAGGCGTTGGAGACAGCCACAGGATCAACAAGGACCTCATTACCTGAGGTCAGGCAGGTACCGAGGAGTGGGCCTTAATGCCCGACAGCCGGCGCAGGCTACCCCAAACGACGGAAGAAGGAGTAAAACTGTTGAAGGAGCTGGTGAAAGAGGCCCAACAAGCTTTTTTGCTGTCTTTGATGACTCTACGGCATTGCGCTCGGAGTCGCTTGTATTCAATACAATTCGCCAACGTAGGATGGCGGCGAAATGTGCGTAAAGCACGTCGTCGAGCACGGATAGCGTCCCTACAAGCCTCGTTCCACCAAGGGACGGAAACGCGACGTGAAGAAGAAGTAGTACGAGGAATGGAACGTTCGGCAGCATTGATGATAACAGCCGTGAGGTATTCGACCTGACTGTCACAACTGGGAAAATCGTTCGTTGGTTGGTTGGTTGTTTGAGGTTAAAGGGACCAAACAGCAAGGTCATCAGTCCCTTGTTTCAAATAGACTCCATTCTGCTAACGAGACATCTCAGTATAGTCAGAAAAATAAAACGGATAAAGGGGAAACGTAAAAGGGCAGTCACGTTGTCATTAGTAAAAACTAATGAGGGAAGTTGGCAAGAGAACGAACCCAACACTATGCTGAAGCAGCATAGGCAAGACCACCTGTGACTTAAAAGGTATAACTGCTATAATGCAGAAAGTACGTATGGGAATAGAAAAACTAACCAAGCTTTAAAAAGAAGGGGTAAAAACAGAGTAAAAGGGAAAGAAAAGAGGATTCCGGTCAGGGAGGTGAATCGGGAATCTCTGAACACTGCCTACAGTGGGAGACACCCAAACACTCACCGCCCTGCCCCAACACCAGAGGGAGATTAAAAACTTTAAAACTGAGAATAAAAACCACTCTCCCGGAGGAAACCTAGAACCAGAGAGACCATCCGGGAATCGTCAGCCAACATCAAAGGTAAAGTGTGGGGGAGTCTGTACTTAGCACGCAGAGCCAAAAGAAGGGGGCATTCAACCAAAATGTGGGCCACTGACTGGAAGGCTCCACAACCACATAGCGGGGGTGGCTCATCACGCAAAAGGAAACCATGGGTCAGCCTGGTATGGCCAATGCGGAGACGACACAGTGTGGTCGAGTCCTTGCGAGAGAGGCTAAAGGAAGAACGCCATGGGCCTGTATTCACCTTAATGGCACGAAGTTTATTAGACAGTGGAGTAGCCTCCCAAGAATTGGCCCATGACTGTGCAAAGTGGGATTTGATGTGAAGCCGTAAATCGGCTGCAGGAGGGGTTACAGAAAACGGGGGGTAAGTAACTGCTCCCCCAGCCAAACGATCAGCGAGCTCATTACCCGGGATACCCACATGGCCCGGGACCCATAGGAAGTCAATGGAACAAGCAGCACGGTGAAGATCAGCGAGATGGTCATGGATGGCAGAGACCAATGGATGGCGCGAAAAACACCGGTCAATAGCAAGAAGGCCACTCATCGAGTCCGTACATAACAAAACGCGGTTGTGTTGGGATTGTTTAATAAAGGTAAGGGTCCGGGAAATTGCCATCAATTCTGCAGTAAACACCCCACATGAGGGTGGTAGTAGATGATTTTCCGTTCCAACAAAGGACGTGAAGGCATACCCAACATGATCAGCAGATTTAGAGCCATCAGTGTAAAAAACAACAGCATCCCGAAACTCCCATAAAATTTGGCGGAAAAAGGAACGGAACACCACCGGGGGGATGGAATCTTTCGGACCGCGGCGGAGATCCATCCGAATTCGAGGCCGAGGAACTAACCAAGGAGGGGTGGAGGGGAGGGAGCGAGGAAGACAGGACAAAGAAGGAAGCCGAAACTCACGGTTAAGAGACGCAAGGCGCAGCCCAACCGGTAAACCCGCCCGAGGGCGGGAGTCAGGCGGGCGACGTCCATGGTCTGGGAATAGGATAGAATAGGAAGGATGAGCGGGAGAAGAACGGGTAGTAAGGGCATAAGACACCAGAAGCTGGGACCGCCGAACAGAAAGGGGGGGGATCCCAGCTTCAACCAGGAGACTATCAACAGGGCTAGTAGGGAAGGCACCGGTGGCCAAACGGATACCACGATGGTGGACTGGATCCAGCACGTGCAGCGTGGAAGGAGCAGCTGAACCATAAACTTGACAACCATAGTCCAAACGTGACAGAACTAGAGCACGATAAAGACGGAGGAGGAGGGAACGGTCCGCACCCCAGGAGGAGTGGGCAAGGAAGCGAAGGACATTGAGTTTACGGAAACAACCTACCTTCAGGAGTCTGATATGGGGCAGCCAAGTGAGCTTGTTGTCGAAAAGAAGACCTAGGAAACGAAACTGTGGAACCACAGGCAATCTTTGTGCAGCGAGATAGAGCTCTGGATCAGGGTGGACCGTAGTACGGCGACAGAAATGGACCACCCGCGATTTTAAAGGAGAGAATTGAAACCCGTGTGAGAGGGTCCATGCAGAGGCACGCCGTATAGCCACCTGGAGCTGCCGTTCTGCAGATGGCATCGAGGAGGAACTAACCCAAATGCAGAAATCATCCACATACAGGGCAGGGGCAACCAAGGGACCGACAGAGGCCACAAGTCCATCGATAGCAATGAGGAAAAGGACACTCAAGACAGAACCCTGTGGGATGCCCGTCTCCTGGGTCCGTGGAGAACTAAAAGCAGTACCAACTCGAACTCTGAATGACCGATGGATCAGGAACTGGCGGATAAAAATCGGGAGTGGGCCCCGAAGACCCCACTGATGAAGGGTTAGTAAGATGTGATGGCGCCAGGCCGTGTCATAGGCCTTGCGAAGGTCAAAAAACACTGCAACCAAATGGCGGCGCTGGGAAAAAGCCTGCCGAACTGCGGATTCCAAGCGAAGCAAATGATCGATTGGAGATCGTCCCTCTCGAAAGCCACACTGGTAAGGGGACAATAGATCCCGAGATTCGAGGACCCAAGTGAGCCGACGGGCTACCAGCCGTTCAAGTAACTTACAACCAACATTGGTCAAACTAATCGGCCGATAGCTGTCAACAGATAGGGGGTTCTGACCAGGCTTAAGGACAGGAGCCACAATGCTATCCCTCCACTGAGAAGGGAAGTCACCCTGGAGCCAGATACGGTTAAACACCCGAAGAAGATGGTGCCGTTGTGTAGCACTGAGATGTTGAAGCAGCTGGTTATGAATGGAATCTGGGCCAGGGGCCGTATCATGAGAAGAAGAGAGAGCAGAAAGAAATTCCCATTCAGTGAAAGGTTCGTTGTAAGATTCTGACACACAAGTGGTGAAACATAAGGTGACAGCTTCAGCCTGCTGTTTTTGATGAAGGAAAGCAGCTGGATAGGAGGCCGACGCTGATGCCACTGCAAAATGGGTCGCAAGATGTTCTGCGAGAACTAATGGGTCCGTACAAATGCCATCTGGGAGGTGAAGGCTTGGGACGGTGGACTGCCGATGGCAACCTTGGAGAGAGCGAAGTGTAGCCCATACCCGTGACAGAGGGACAGTGGAACCAAGGGAAGAAACGAATCGTTCCCAACATATCCGCTTGCTCTGTTTGATTAAATAACGGGCTTTAGCGCGAAGGCGTTTAAAGGTAGTAAGGCTGGCTACGGATGGGTGCCTCTTAAAGTGTTGCAAAGCTCGACGGCGATCACGGATGGCAATGGCAATGGCCGTACTCCACCACGGGACTTGCCGACGACGAAATTGTCCAGATGAGCGCGGGACAGCAAGGTTAGCAGCGCGAACAATCGCGTCAGACACGTCACGTAGGACGTCATCAATACAACCCGACAAAGAGGGAGAAAACTCGACCTGTGCAGTATATAGAGGCCAATCGGCGCGGTGGAAAGACCAACGAGGTAACCTGTCCATCGGGGAGCGGGAAGGGAGCGTGATAATCAACGGGAAATGGTCACTATCACAAAGGTCGTCGTGTGGCGACCAGTGTAATGAAGGGAGGAGAGAGGGAGAAGAAAGAGAAAGATCAATGGCAGAAAAGGTACCATGACCAGCACTGAAATGAGTAGGGGAGCCATCATTGAGAAGGCACAGGTCGTGGTCTGCAATAAATTGGTCTATAAGAAGACCTCGTCTAGATGGAAAGGAACTGCCCCACAAAGGATGATGAGCATTAAAATCCCCAAGGAGGAGGAAGGGAGGAGGAAGATACTGAAGAAGGGTGGTTAAGGCAGCAGGTGTAAGAGTCCTGTCAGGAGGGAGATAAAGATTGCATACTGTGACTGCAGAGTCTAAGTGGACCCTAACAGCAACCGCTTCCAATGTAGTTTGGAGAGGAATCCACGTGCTAGCAATGTCTGTACGGACCAACGTACAAACGCCACCAGAAGCCCGCAAGGGTCCGACCCGATTTCGACAGAAAACACGGAACCCACGGAGGGTCGGTGAGTGAGCATCAGTAAAATGAGATTCCTCGAGAACCACACAAGCTGCTGAGTAGGACGAAAGGAGGGATTTCAATTCCGGAAGGTGACGATAGTAGCCATTACAATTCCATTGGAGAACCACAGAACGATGGTTTAAATGAGGGCTGAACACGCTAAATCCAGTCATACCGCCGGGTCCCCACCCGTCACCGACAGGGAGGGGGCGACATCCATAAACGACAGGTCAGAATCCGGTTGTGAAGCGGGGGAAGGGACCTCCGGTGACACCAGAGGCTCTTTGTCCCGGGACTTATGTTTCTTCTTCTTTTCAGGCTGAGATCGAGGAGGGCTGTGTGGCATAATGGAGCCAGCTGCAGCAAGATCAGGAACAGAAAGACCGGGCGACCTGGGGGCCGATAGACCGCGGCTCTCGCGGTCGCCGCGCTGCAGCAGACCTTTGACCTGGAAGGTGCTGGGAAGGGGCATCCCGGGAGACGCGCCCTTGACCAGCAGACGCCGAAGGAGTGGGACACTCCTCCGGCTGGGGAGGGGGAGCGGCGCCCAGAGGAGAAGGTGTGGGAGCCGCAGGGGAGGGGGGAAGGAGAGGGGTCCGGGATGGGGGTTAGGAAGGGGGAGGAAGGGATGAAGAGGCAACCAAGGCGTAACTAGATGTCATGGACACAGGGTGCAATCGTGCATATTTCTTACGGGCCTCTGTGTAGCTTAAACGATCAAGAGACTTATACTCCTGTATCTTTTTTTCTTTCTTATAGACTGGGCAATCTGCTGAACGTGGAGAATGACTACCATGACAATTTACACATACAGGAGGGGGAACACAGGGACTCCCCTCATGGAGTGGACGTCCACAGTCACCACAGAGAGGGTCCTGGGTACAGCGAGAAGACATGTGGCCAAAACGCAAGCACTTAAAACACCGCATAGGAGGTGGGATGTATGGCTTCACATCACAGCGATAGACCATAATCTTAACTTTCTCAGGAAGGGTATCCCCTTCAAAGGCCAGGATAAAGGCACCAGTATCAATACGATTATCTTTAGGACCCCTCTGAACACGTCGAACAAAGTGGTAGAACAGATCGAGAGGTCCAAGTGGGAGTAGGTATGAGTAGAGTCCGAGAGGAAAGTCGGGGCGCCAGTATTGAGGCAGACAAGATTGAGATGATTGAAGACATCCGCCAAGAGTGAGCCTCTGACAGGATGCAGGAGAGCCCCAAAGGGGATGATGGGCATTGAAGTCGCCAAACAATAAGAACGGCGGGGGGAGCTGAACGATCAGGTGCATCATGTCAGCCCGGCTAACAGCAGATGACGGAGTGTAGATGGTACAAACTGAAAAAGTAAAAGCAGAAAGAGTAATGCGGACAGCTATTGCTTGGAGTGGGGTGGTCAATGGGTTGGGATGGTAATAGACATCGTCCCGAACGAGCAACATGACCCCACCATGAGCTGGGATACCGTCCACAGGGGTGAGGTCATACCACTCCGAGGTATAGTGGGTAAAGGCAATACGATCAGTCGGGCGCAACTTGGTTTCCTGGAGACCAAGGACGAGCGGACAGTGCAGGCGGAGGAGCAGTTGTAATTCCTCCCGATTAGATAGAATACCTCTTATGTTCCAATGAAACAACGCCATCGCTAGTCAAAAAGTTGGGGGAACGAGACGGGGGAAGAGCTGGTCACCTCGACGGCCGCGGAGGGCCAGGTTGCGAGGGAACAACGCTACAACCGACGGGAGGCGGATCCGGTTCCATCGACTCGTCGCCAGCTGCGGCCGCTGTCCCTGGTTGTGTAGGAGGAGCCGCATCATTTGCCAACGAAAGGCCGGCGGAGCGCCTGGCAGCAGAGCGTCTCGGCGAAACTGAGGACGGCCGGGAGCAGCGACTCACGGATGGAGCGTCAGACGAAACGCGCCGGGGTGGAGAGGGGGATAGAGACTACTTCTTGGAGGCCTTCTTGGAAGGCCGAGGATGCCTTCTTGGGAGGCCGAGGATGCCTTCTTGGGAGGCCGAGGAGGCACAGGGATGGTGGGCTGGACCCGAAGAAGGTCCTCACGCGCAGGGTCCATTTTGGAACGCCGGACCTCGGAAACTGGGGTCCGGAACATTTCCCCGATGGGCGCCTGAGAAGAGGATCGCTTCTCAGGTGGCGTGGGGGGAGGAGGAGGAGGAAGGGTGGCCCCTGGGGCAGAGGGGGTGGGGGCCACGGGGAGGAGGATTTGGAAGGGGGGGATTGGGGAGGATGATTTGGAAAGGAGGGATTTGGGAGGCGGAGGCAGAGCCCCCTGATGGGCGGAGGAGGCGGAGGGGGGACAGGATAGGGGTGAGGATACCGCAGAAGGAGTGGACACAACTGAGGCAAACGAAGTGGTCAATGGCACGGGATGGAGGTGGTCATACTTCTTCCTGGCCTCAGAATAAGAGAGCCGATCCAAAGTTTTGATTTCTTGTATCTTCTTCTCCTTCTGATATGCGGGGCAGTCTGAGGATCTAGGCGAGTGGACGCCAGGACAATTAATGCACCGTGGTGGTGGGGTGCATGTATGTTCCTCACGAAGAGGACGTCCACAATCGCCACAAAGGGGCTCAGCCTCACACCGTGACGACATGTGCCCAAAGCGCAAACACCTAAAACAGCGCATAGGAGGCGGGACGTAAGGTCGCACGTCACACCGGTAACATCACCTTTACCTTCTCTGGGAGAACGTCCCCCTCGAAGGCGAGGATAAAGGCCCCGGTGTCGATGCGACGGTCTTTGGGGCCGCGCTGGACTCGCCGGACGAAATGCACGCCTCGGTGCTCCAGATTGGCCCTGAGCTCCTCATCAGATTGTAGCAGGAGGTCACGATGAAAAATAACCCCCTGCGTCCTATTTAGTGCCAGATGTGGGACAATGGATACTGGGATGTCCCCTAGGCAGTCGCACGCCTGGAGCGCCGCCGACTGTGTGGCGGAGGTGGTCTTGATAAGAACGGACCCTGAACGCATCTTGCTGAGAGCCTCGATTTCCCTGAAGATGTCCTCAATGTGCTGAACAAAGAACATGGGCTAGGAGGTGGCGAATGTCCCCCCATCGGTTCGAGAACAGACCAAATAGCGGGGGAAGTACTTCGCCCCAAGCCGGCGGGCCTGTCCCTCCTCCCATGGAGTGGCCAAGGGGGAAAGGGCTGGAGAACCAGGACTAGAAACGGTACCTTTTCTTTTGAAAGACTCGGCCGCAGAGCGACCTGATACGTGTTGACGTTTCATCTGGGAAACGTCCGCCCCGATACCACCCACTCCGACCAGGGGCTCTCCCCACGGGCGCCACCCAGCTGCAGCAAGGGCCACCTGGCAGGATGACCATTGCCGGGAGTCCTTATGCCCCAAGGAGATGGGCATATACTCCTTGGCCGACGTGGGGAGGGTGCAGCTCAGGTATCGGCAGTACGATCCCTGTGTTGTCAGGGGGCTACAACCTAGAGGGTACATGACGACCCCACCACAACGGGCTGGCTACCGTGTTGGATTTCTGGTGCCATGTAAAGTCCATCATGATCGCTGGGGCAGATGGAGATGCACTATGGGCGTAACTTGGACAACCCTTCAGGCGTTTAGGCCCAATTTGAGGAATAGTGGGTATGGTTACAACGCCGGTGCAATACTGAGTGCCAAGGTCTTAGTGCACTTAGGACCAGTGGTACACCACATAAGGTGTCCTTCCCCAGAAGGCTCGTACTTCAGTAGAATTTTGAAAAATGGAGGTCAAAACCCAAGGGGGACCATCACATGGAAGGCCGAAACGGTTGAAACTCCTTCTAGTCGCCTCGTACGACAGGCAGGAATACCTCGGGCCTATTCTTACCCCGGACCCGCAGAGGGGGAGAGCGTTACAAATCTCATAGAAAGTTTGATCTGGGATACACTTGCAGATAAACGACACGCTAAATGGAAGGGGCTGCTCACCCATTCCGGAAATCCGATCTTCGCCGAGGATGTAGAGCATATGCTATTATCACGAACTTTACACTCGCGCAGTGATCACCATTCAAAGATATGGGAAATTAGAGCTCGTACTGAGGCGCTGAGACAGTCGTTTTTCCCTCGTGCGATACGCGAGTGGAACAGAGGGAAATATGACTGGTGCGAATTGTGCCCTCCGCCACACACCGCTTTGTGGCTAGCGGAGTATATATGTAGATGTAGATCTTTATGTGGCAATGAGCTAAGTTAGCAGCAACTTCTCATTGTTGCACTTCTTAAATATAAAGGAACTTAAGTTTTTCTTATTGATAAATAGTTATTCGACTCTCATACCAAAGATTAATTTGGGAAGTATTTAACTGTGACGGACGAAAGGTTTACGCTCTTCGCTTATTACTTTTAGTAATGGTTGCTTTTCGTTATTCTCATGTCCTGGTGATAAGACATGCTGTGTAATGACTGTGATAAATAATGAAGGCAACTGCTCAGACAATGCGACTTTCTCACTTGCTCCTGTAACTCTGGAAGATTATTATAATTTTATATGGAGGATTTAGATGGAGGCGACGATCTTACGACGGCTCTGCTCAACAATAGAGGTACGTGAATGAGATCATCTCTTTCCCTTCGTGGCCTCCGAGGACAATTTCAATATTTAGGTCATTTGCCGCGACATTCAGAACCTGCAATCTTTATTTTCATTTAATTACGAAGCCCGATTGTTATCTTTCTTTGATGAATACATGCATTTTAACCACAATTCTTTTTACCCAGGCCACGGGGAATTATAGTTGTATGCGAACGTACATACAACAAGCAGTGTTCAATTTCAGTGGTGCAAGAATAGAGCTGACAAATGTGTGCTGTCAAAGCTCATCAAACCAGTCTTCGGAACGTGGAACGCAGAGCAGTTTTCAGTGACCGCGCGAGGCACGACGGAAATGCTCTGTCGACAGCTAATTTTAAATGACTAGTGATTGAACTTCGGCAGACGTGTTTCGACATATCAAACTCGTGTCTTGTCTTAACTGTGGTGTCACCGCCAGACACCACACTTGCTAGGTGGCAGCCTTTAAATCGGCCGCGTTCCATTAGTATACGTCGGACCCGCGTGTCGCCACTATCAGTGATTGCAGACCGAGCGCCGCCACACGGCAGGTCTAGTCTAGAGAGACTCCCTAGCACTCGCCCGAGTTGTACAGCAGACTTTGTTAGCGATGGTTCACTGACTACTTACGCTCTCATTTGCCGAGACGATAGTTTAGCATAGCCTTCAGCTACGTCATTTGCTACGACCTAGCAAGGGGCCATTATCAGTTTCTATTGATATTGAATCATGTACCGTTAAGACCGACGTTCACCATTAACGGATTAAAGTTAAGTATTCCACCAGCTAGCAAGTACTTTTTTCTAAATTCTAATTTCCTTTTCCTGTTCTAGACCTCACGCCAGCCTGCGTGAGCTAAAACGCGTGCCTTTCGGCCTCCTCCTAGTAACACGGTGTTGGCTCTCCTGCCAACCAAAACATTAACCATGACCTCACAATGTGCCACGTATCGGAGAAAACTGCGGTGAACAATCTGCGGCAGAACTAAAGTAACGATCGCTTCGTTCACGGTGTTTCAGGCTAATATTTGTGAGCAAACTCGAGACAGGCAAAAATTTCAGTATCATCGCTAAAAGCCAATTGTAATATCTCACTATCATTGGCTACCTGAAACGATCCTCTCATTGGCTACACTTCCTGCCCTGTTAGCAATTCAATGAGCAGTCCTGGTTGGCACTTCGTTTCAGATTATAGGCGACACATGCAGATTCCAAACGAAAAAAGAATGATAGAAAACTAAGACAAAACAGAAAAGTTCATACGACAGTGGCAATGACACAGCAAACTATTACTAATAAAAAATTTGTGTGTGTGTGTGGGGGGAGGGGGGGGTGTTGATTTTTGGTGGTGTTATCACATGTGGTGAAATACAAAATAATGAGCCAAATCCAGGAGTCGGGATTCACACACATCAAGAAAACAAGCCAGGCAAAGATTATTAGAAATGAACTGACCAAGTAGTATTACAGTTTGGCAACAGTGAACGCTTCAGCGCTCCGATTGAAGAAAACCAGCTCCAATGCATGAAGTGTCAACTATTGAGTAATTTTTATCAGTATAGTTCACAGCTTTCTCACTGCATCTACAGCACAAAATGAGTCAGGATCCTTTGACCAAAGTGCAGGTGAGGTCGGAATTTCATGTTTTGACCGTAATCTGCTGAGGTCTCTAAAACTCAGGACGATATTGGTAATGCTGATGGTTCTTTAGATTCAGACAGTCTGTATTTGTGGCTATATTGCAAATATCAACCAAAGGAGAGGGAGACAGAAAGAAGTGTAACTAGAAAGACTTTAAAGGCCTGAGAAACAGAACAAACGCTCTCTGCAGTTTTCTATCGTTAAAGCGTACGTATAGGTTAACCAGCGTGGAAGATAAAACCACATGTCATTTGTGCAGATGTGAAACATTATGACAGAACATTTTGTACATTTATGTCTGGTCCATTAAGCAGAAACAGAGGATAACATAGAATTCAGAAGACGGTGGCCATGCATTAACTTTACAAGCCCTCTCCCCAAAATGACACTTGGAAAAGGATTTTCTTACTTTCACAACTACGAGCCCTAACAATAAATGTACGACATCTTCCAGGTCTGCAGTTAAATTCTTTCATGCATCTGAAATGCTGCCCTTCATGGGATTCTATCCACATTCCAATGTTCAAGTTGTCACAATTCATGGGTTGTATTATTGTTTATTAATATAACTATACAGTGACGACTAGTAGTTTGCTTCAGGGTATCATCAAAGTTGTCAATCTGCAACGTGTGTTGTAGCTGTGACGTATGATAGAGATTAGATATTAAATAAAACATTTTCCGACTCCAGCAGGTAACAGCGAGAGCATATGGGTTTCCTTTAACACTTATCTGTTGAAATTGTATCAGAGCGAGTACACTGACAGGCACTTTGCTATGTACTAGTTTGAAAATTAGAAAGTTTGTCCATCGTGCAGTTTAACACCAAAATAGTGGCTTCACAACACACCGGAATACCAAAATGCACTTTAATGTAAGTGGATGAGCAACGCAGAATTGACTCCATCACGCATATTTTCATAACTAACAGTTCCACACTTGAAGTATCTTCTACACAAGGACACTATTGCAGTTGTTCAATACAAAGGTGTAACTCCAGACCTCCAAACGGTAAATGTTCACCTCTGTATTTGATTAGGAATAAAAAATACAATACAGGAGAATACTATAAAAGAGATCCTTGGGAATGTTCGGCTAATATAGTTGGTGGTGACTGTAGCCTCTCCAGAAAGATTCCATTACGGCAATAAAATCTTTGATGTTTTAGAAATCCAAAAGTAGTTTGAATGTCAATTATGGATTGATATCAGGTTAAATCAGGACTACGTGTTATCAAAACGAGAAATTTTTTTATCGTAACTCCATGCCGTTTGGAGTAAGGATCTTAGTCCCTAACATAATGAGATGCACCCTGTTCCCACCAGACACCTCAGCATTAGCAACACGTATGCTACATCAACCGATCAGCTGGCGCACACAGATGATGTCGACAGGAACTACCTTTCAGGCTCGTTAATTTGGTCCATGCTGTTTACGAGGGACCTGCAATTAATACTGCCGCAATCATCTCGCTACGGAGATGTTATGGAAATACTGACCTTTAATTTCTATCCAGAGCATAGACACCTGCCCAGCACAATGTGGCGTATCAGTTCCATATACTGCAGTCACGGTTCAATCCAGGAAGTGCCGCACAATATGTCGTGGAAAGTTACCCGAGCTTGTTGGTTACATACATATATTTGGATAGTTTGCCAACCCATTTTGATTTTACGAGTTGACTGACTCACCTCGATTCCAATGTTGGTTTAAGTCAGACAACAACCTGCTTCAACAGACTTCCATACGCTGTACATCTCAATATCACATTGGCCCCATTTGGAGAGAGATGGGCCACTTCACAGTAAAAAGAATGGAATTTTTTTTTGTTTTGTTTTGGTTTTAGGGCGCAAAACTGCTATGGTCATTAGCGCCCGGTCAGTGACTTAGGAAACAGTAAAAACCGAGAATGGAAACCAGCAGCAATAGGAACGAAACAAAAAATTGGAGAAACTAAAAGGAGGAAGGCTTAAAAATCCACTATAGAAAGGGGTTGGTTGCCCCAACAAAAGCTTCAAATGACTGACGTCATTTCACTGGCACTAATGAACTCGAGAACGCGATCGGCTGAGCGCGTGTCATCCGCTAAAATTGACGATATATCAGGCGGCAGCTGTAGACGGGCGCGTAACGGAGTAAAGTAGGAGCACTCAATTAAAAGGTGTCTGACCGTCCACAGCTGAGAGCAGTGAGACGGAGTGGGGGAGGATCGCCGCTTAAAAGTTGTCGATGGCTAAAAAGACAGTGCCCTATCCGGAGTCTAGTTAAAATTACCTCCTCCCGACGACGCGTTCGGGAGGAAGAGGTCCAAGCACAAGGAAGATCTTTCATGTCCCGCAATTTATTATGGGTGTCGACCAATGCGTGTGACATAAATGAACAACACGTCGACATAGAACGCTCCGTAGATCGGCGAAGGGAATCTATTGAATAGCTGGCCGAGGAAGAGAGACTGCAGCCTTGGCTGCAATATCGGCCGCCTCATTTCCACAGATACCAACGTGTCCCGGGAGCCAGAGGAACGCCACCGAGACGCCCCCCAGGTGGAGCAAGCGCAGACAGTCCTGAATCCGGTGGACCAGAGGGTGCACAGGGTAAAGAGCTTGGAGACTTAGGAGAGAGCTGAGAGAATCTGAGCAGATAACATAGTGTATCCGCTGATGGCGGCGGATGTAGTGGACAGCCTGGAGAACAGCGTAAAGCTCCGCTGTATAAACCGAACACTGGTCGGGAAGCCGAAAATGATTTGGGGTGTCGCCAACAATATAGGCACTCCCTACACCTAACGATGTTTTCGAGCCGTCGGTGTAAATAAATGTGGCGTCCGTCATTTGTGCACATAGAGCAGCAAATGCCCGACGATAAACAAGTGAAGGGGTACCATCCTTGGGAAATCGACAAAAGTCACGGAGCAGGCAGACCCGGGGACGGAGCCAAGGCGGTGCTGTACCACAAGTTGTCAAGAAGGTTTTAGGAAAGCGGAAGGAAAGAGAATGGAGCAGTTGACGGAAGCGGACTCCCGGTGGTAGTAGGGAGGAGGGGCGGCCTGCATAATACCCTACATCAAAGGAGGCGTCGAAAAAAATGTCATGGGCTGGATTAGCAGGCATGGAAGAGATGGCTAGCATAACGACTCAGAAGGACTGCTCGCGGATTGGACTGCGGAGGTTCAGCAGTCTCAGTATAAAGGCTTTCCACAGGGCTGGTGTAAAAAGCTCCAGACACTAAACGTAATCCACGGTGGTGGATAGAGTCGAGACGCCGAAGAATAGACGGCCGAGCAGAGTAGTAGACTATGCTTCCATAGTCCAATTTCGAGCGCACTAAGGCGCGATAGAGGCGGAGAAGGACCACTCGGTCCGCTCCCCAGGAGGTACCATTCAGGACACAGAGGGTGTTAAGGGATCGGAGACAGCGAGCCGAAAGATAGGAAACGTGGGAGGACCAGCACAGTTTTCTGTCAAAAGTAAGACCCAAGTATTTAGCGACGTTTGAAAACGACCGCCTTGTCTGGATATTAGAATCCCGGCAACTCTTTAGACACTTTCAGTGTGGGTTCAGGAGGTTTCGTTCCACCTTCGATAACCTTGCCCTCCTGGTGTCGGCTATACAACAAGCTTTCCTACGCCGTCACCACCCTCTAGGTGTATTTTTTGACATCGAGAAGGCCTACGATACCACTTGGAGGCGTCTCATCGTGGAGCAACGTCACGAATGGGGTTTTCGTGGTTGTCTTCCTCTTTTTATTCAGTCTTTCCTTTCACCACGCTATTTTAGATACAGAATTGGTGACGTCCTGTCTGATCGCTTTGAGCAGGAGAACGGTGTCCCTCAGGGTAGCGTTTTAAGTGTGACTCTCTTTGCCATCGCTATTAATAGCATAACGTCCATAGTGAAGAGTCCTGTCCAGTGTTCCTTGTTTGTGGATGGCTTCTCTTTGTTTTGCTCTTCTTCCAGCCTTGCAACGACAACGCGTCAGTTGCAACTTACTATTAGAGGTTCGGATGACTGGCGCGCAGAAGAGTGGTTTTAAGTTTTCCATCGAGAAATCCGTATGTATTCTTTTCACCGTTCTCTTTCGATTTTAACCTTTCCTGAATTGAGGATAATGGACACTATCCTTACTTTTAAAGACATCGTGAGATTTCTGGGGCTCATTTTTGACTAAGCTTACGTGGTTACCTCATCTTAACGACCTGAAACGGCCACTTAAGGCTTTAAGTATTTTAAAATGTCTTAGCCACAGTACAGGGGGGGGGGGGGGGGGGGGGAGCTGACAGGACTTGTCTGCTCCAGTTTTACAGGGCGTTTGTGCGATCTCGGCTCGATTATGGGTGCACGGTGTATGGGTCTGCGAGGCCTTCTTACTTAAAGTTGTTGGACGTTGTGCACCATGAAGGGCTTCGGTTGGCCACTGGGGCATTCCGAACTAGCCCCATACCAAGCCTCTGTGCAGAGGCTGGTGAACCGCCACTTCATATGCGGCGACGGCTACTTACAGTGCGCCAGGCGTATAAAACTTTGTCCACACCACACACACCTGCATACCATACCGTTGCTCAGCCTCCTCTGGCACAGCTATTTCATAACCAGCAACGTGCGACGCAGCCCTATGGGATTCGCGCACAGGATTGCCTCTCTGCGATGTCTATGGCTAGTCTTCATGTTTTACGTCGCAGTTGGAGCAGATTTCCACCTTGGCTCCTCCAGAGACCCAGACATTTTAGATTTGACTAATTTTAAGAAAGATAGCACACCAGATTTTACATTCCAATCTCTGTTTTCTAACATTTTAGATGTGCGTCACTGTTTCACCGTCGTTTACAATGATGGCTCCAAACAGGAGACTTCCCTTGGTTGTTCTGTAGTGTTCCCTGATCATGTTACCCGGATTCGCCTCCCTGATGAATATACCATTTTCGCAGCGGAGCTCCACGCGATCCTGAAGGCACTGGAGCAGATGCATCGTGTTCGGGGCAATCGATTTCTCCTCTGCTCCGATTCTCTTAGTGCCTTACAATCATTTCAGAATCTGTACCCAACTGAGGAGATTGTCCAGCTGATATGACCAACCGTACTTGCTCCAACGGCGGGGTAATAAGGTATCCTTCTGCTGGGTGCCTGGTCATGTGGGAATATGGGGCGATGAACAGGCCGATCGGGCTGCCAAGGAGGCCTGCAGAGAGCAGGATGTGATCCAGTGTCCTATTCCCTTGCAGTCTTATCTCTGCACTCCACAAGAAATGCATGGATTTGTGGGAGGAAGAATGGCAGGCGGTGACGGCCAATAGCACAGCGTTACCGTCAAGCACACGGCTGTAACCACGCCACAGCACCTAGGCACGTCAGTCCACAACAGCTCCCGAGCCGGCACAGTGCGACAGCATACTTGGTAGCTATGGGACGGCCATCGAATTGTGTCAACAACTTCAATGTAAGACGAGGACCCACAGTCCTATATACTTTTAATTCTGTCTTACTCTATGGAGTTCCCAGCTATTTGTGATGGTATTTTGTCTTTTAGTCCGTTTAATTTCATGACAGACTCTACAACCTGATGAGAGCATTGTCTCTTGAAACGCGTTGTTAAAATACATGTATAAGAACCGCGGTTGAATGCTAACACTGATAACCAATGAGACGTGTGTGTCTAGGGTTTTAAAGTTTTGTGATGTGTCTTGACTCTGGCCTAAACTTTTAGGCTGGAGGTTTTATTGTATTGAAGAATGGCTGACTCCTCCCTTTTTCCTTTCGGTCAGCCAGGCACTTCCATCTGCTATATCGTTTTAGCTGACTCTACTACTTTCTTCCTGTGTTGTCCATGTTTTACTGCTGACGACATGCTTCATCCCACGCTTCGGTGTGGGTAGGCCCATATTTTTCGAAGCTTGTTACCTGTGTTTTACGTTCTGTTTTATCTTACTGTTCTGAGTCTTTTCTTGACACCCGTCTCACTATGTTACTGAGCGGGCGCTGAAGACCTTGCTGTCGTGCGCCCAGGGAAACTACTACTACTACTACAACATTGTGTTTTCCACGCTTACAACAGGTTCTGACAAAAGTAAGATTAAGGTTCCGCCGCCGCCTCCTCACCTTAGTGCTGTGCAACGATGTTCTAACAAACTATTTGTCTCATTACGAATTGCTCGCCGTCGTGTGTAACAAAGTCCACACAGGTGCCTCCGTCACTTTGCTTAATGGTGCCACGTACCATCAGTTCGGCTCACCACCCCTTTCTATATCTAGCAAGCACCTCACTGCTTACAAATTCCAGTGCTTGGACAGTGTACTTTGCCTATCACAAATCTCACACTAGGACAGTGTTGAAATCCAGACACAGTTAGAACATTTTCGGATTAGGTGCCTTCGATTTGTTTGGCCTTAGCATCCACGACAACGTACTTTCCATATCGGCTTGCGATCCAAAAGACATTCTCTAGCTTGCTTAAAGAATTTCCTGAACTGTTTTCAGAAGGAATGGGACAAGCAAATAACTTCATAGCGAATGTTACATTGGAAGACAATGCACAGCCTAATTTTTTCCGGGACCACCCATTCCAACTGCTTTAAGAGAGAAACTAGCCAGTGAAGTGAAATTATTGCACGACAATGGTGTAATTGCTTCCACTGAATGGGATGAGAAGTTCCGCCTTATGCAAGACACCATTTTTGTTTTGTTTCACCCATACATGTTTCAGCACTTTTGTGCTATCGTCAGTTGGTTCAATTTTTATTTTTAACTGGAAAATTGTTGTTACATGTTAACATTTGTGTTGTTTACATTATTGTGTAAAAGTTCCATTTATAGCTTTATCGGCGAAAAGTGGATGCAAGCATTAGTTAACATCCCTTACATTATGTTAGTGGCCATTTATTTTGGTAGCTATTCTGTCGCTCAGTATACAATTTGTCGTTTGCAAACAGCAAAACTATTTTCTGTCTGTTATGCATTTACGAACGGAAATGAGTCTGTATCTAGTTTTGTGTAAGTTACAGTTTTGAGGTGGTTGTGCGTTCTCCAGTGTTGTTGGCGAAATAAATAGGCTTACTTCTTAACCTATGGTTGTTTGGCACTGTACGTTTATCGATTTCGCAAAACATAGGCGGAGTTTTCGCTGCCAATACGTGTTCTTGTGGCTGTGTGGCGTTCATTTGTTTCGTAGCGTGTTTTGTTGGGTGAGGCGCACGGGATTGAATTGTATTTGGCAGGAGAGAGAGAGAGAGAGAGAGAGAGAGAGAGAGAGAGAGAGAGAGAAAGAGAGAAAGAGAGAGAGATCGATCTTTACTTCGCCAACAACAGAGGAGAACTCACCACAACTTCAGAACTGTAACCTACACACAAAAACGTGATACAGACTCATTTCCGTTCGTAACTGAGTAACCAACAGAAAATAAATTATGTTTTGCTGTTTGCAGATGACAAGTAGTATATTGTGTAGCAGAATAGCTACCAAAATAAATGGACAATCACATGTAAGGTATGTTAACTAATGCTTACATCCACTTTTCGCCAATAAAGCAGTAAAAGGAACTATACATAATAATGTAAACAACACAAATCTTAACATGTAACAACAATTTTACAGTTAAAAATTGTACTCACTGACAATAGCACAAAAGCGCTGAAACATGTATGGGTGAAACTAAAGAGTTGTCCTGCATAAGGCGGAACTTATCCAATTTTTTTAGCAAGCACGGACAGCAAGAACTGAACCACAAAATGATTATTGCTTTCATTGAAGCTACTCAATGGACAAGTCCTCTCATTTTGTTGCCTACGCCTTCTGCTCGGCGCATTTGTGTTGACTTTCAAGTCTACAGTCAAGCCACAGACAGTAGTTGACGCTTATCCGTTACCTCGCACTGGGGAACTCGTTGACAGGCTTGGAGCAGGACCTTACTTTTCTAAGATTTGCGCGATGCCTACTTGCAAATACCATTGGATGAAGAATCGCAGGAAGTGTTCGTTATAAATACACTCTTAGGAGTGTTCAAGTATCAGCATTTTCCCTTCGGTAGTGCTTCCGTACCCGCCGTTTTTCAGCGTCACTTTAAAGAGCTGATTGCAAATGTACTATTTTATTCAATCTGCCTTGACAATATTGTCTGAAGTGTTACACCAGAGGAACACATTGCGAATTTGCGTACTGTTTTTCGAGTGTTGTCAGAAGCAGGACAAGAGTCATCTCGAAAAGTGTGACTTTTTCCGAACTTAACTACATTACTTAGTTCATGTGATAAACAGTCAGGGTGTGCACTCCCTCCAGTCTCATTTGCTTGCAATCCGCGATCTGCCTGTTGCTCGCAATGTGCGTGAACTGCACTCAGTACAAGTCAAGATGACGTACTACGCTCGGTTTATACTGAATCTCGCTCACAACGTGGCTCCATTGCATCGCCTGCTCCGCAGAAATGTACCTTTTGTGTGGCCTAAAAACTGAAGACGCATTTCGGAAACACTGAAATGCTTTGCGTAGTGACTTCATTAATACATTTTGACGCTGCCGAGCCAGTAGTTTTGCAAGTCGACACTACTTCCGATGGAATCGGCGCTGTGCTTTCGCACAATTGGTGCACAAGACAGACCTATTGCCTTTGCCTCAAAGTTGTTAAGTAGAACTCAGTGCAGTTATCCTCGAATTGAAAAAGCTCTCGCTATTGCCTATGGTGTGACAAAATTCCACCACTCTTTGTATGGTCGCAAGTTCTACTTAGTGACGTCACAAGGCTTTGTAGTCCTTGCTTCATCCGTCAAAGCCAGTTCCTACACGCACTGCTCAAAAATTGCAACGATTCGCTTTGTTGCTTTCACAGTTTGCAATCGTGTGCAGACATACGGCAAAGCATGGTAATGCGTACGCCCTATCTCGCCTTCCGATCGGCGCAGACTGATTTTGATGCGTCTGCCGCGTCTTATTGCCAAAGCAATGCATTCTCAGCCTGGTCGAAGCTCAATCGCCATAGCAAAGAGTGCACAGATTTTGCGGGACCATTTAGGAACACTCGTTGGCTCGCAGTGGTAGACTTCTAGCAAGTTCCGGTTTGCGATGCCTACGAATTCTACCACATCGCGTAGCACCATTCGGGTGTTGCCCTCCGTATTTTGCACAGAAGGTTTGTCAGGAGTACCTGTGTCGGGCGATTGACGACAGTTGACTTCCTCTGACTGAACAGTTTTGTGAACGCACTGGCATTCGTCACCTAATAAGTGGCCCGTTTTACCCGCAGTCCAACGGTAAAGCAGAACGTTTCGCACGGACTTTCAACCAACAGATGGCCAAGTTCAGCACCACCCCGACACGGGAACAGGGGCTCCAACCCTCCCTCGCTTCCTATCGCAGGGTGTATACGACCCGGGACAACCAGGAGATCCGGGAAATACCCGGAAATTTTTTCATCCGTGAGAAAACCGGGAAAAACCCAGGAATAGTTTAGAATTTCGGGATTTTTCATTGTTTTAGTTTTCAGATAAATCTGTGATTTTGACTGGTAAGAACCAATACTCTAACAAAGGATATTACTGTATCCCGCTACTGTAGAACACTGCAGCAACAAAACATGAAAGGGAGAAAAAACTAAAATAAAACTTAAGCTGCAAAGGAAATGCGCCGTATACAACAAAACAGTGCTCATACAATCGTCTGCCAACAGCAAAGTGTGTCAAAGGCTTTAGGAAGACTATGCAATGCTTTATAACAAATTGCCTCCGATGAGCGTGACGTGACAACTGTTTAGATTCGTTTGAGCTGTTGCGGGCTGGCTCTTGAGCAAGCGCAGTTGAGTCGCGTATGAGTAGCACCTTCTCCCGCTTCTGGTTACAGAATTATGGATGGGCGCCACTACTTAATATTGCCCCGGTTCGGAAATAGTAGATTTTGGGCTGATGCACAGAGCAGTTCGAGTTGTGTTGGGAGTCTCCACGTGAGCTATGTTCACGTTCAGTGATTTTGTTGTTTCATCTTCGTTTATTGATCTCACGTTAAATGATAAAAACGGATTTTTTCGGCTGGGAGCTATCAAATGAATTAAAATTCGTTCGCATAATTACGGAAGGCTAAAATATGTTTTTAGTTTCAGATTTTATTTCCACCTTTCTGGCAGAACAATGTTATTTTTGCCGGCTTGCTAAAGAGATTTGGCTTATAATTAATCTTTTCTGCTGAGGCAGTCAATTTATTTGAAACTGGACCTGACGGTACGCCAATTCAATTCTGGACAGAGTACGCGAAAGAACTTGCCCCCTTCTAACAGCCGTGTACTGCAAGTTTGTAGATGAACGGAAGGTTGCAAATGATTGGAAAAGAGCACGGATAGTCCCAGTCTTCAAGAAGGGTCGTCGAGCAGATGCGCAAAACTATAGACCTATATCTCTGACGTCGATCTGTTAAATTTTAGAACATGTTATTTGCTCGCGTATCATGTCGTTTCTGGAAACCCAGAATCTACTCTGTAGGAATCAACATGGATTCCGGAAACAACGATCAGGTGAGACGTAACTCGCTTTATTTATTCATGAGACCCAGAAAATATTAGATACAGGCTGCAAGGTAGATACTATTTTCCTTGACTTCCGGAAGGCGTTCGATACAGTTCCGCACTGTCGCCTGATTAAGACCCTACGGAATATCAGACCAGCTGTGTGGCTGGATTGAAGAGTTTTTAGCAAACAGAACACAGCATGTTATCAATGGAGAGACTTCTACGGACAAAGTAACCTCTGGCGTGCCACAGGGGAGTGTTATGGGACCATTGCTTTTCACAATATATATAAATGACCTAGCAGATAGTGTCGGAAGTTTCATGCGGCTTTTCGTGGATAATGATGTAGTATACAGTGAAGTTGCAGCATTAGAAAATTGCAGCAAAATGGAGGAAGATCTGCAGCGGATAGGCACTTGGTGCAGGGAGTGGCAACTGACCCTTAACAAAGACAAATGTAATGTATTGCGAATACAAAGAAAGAAGGATCCTTTATTTCATGATTACATGATAGCGGAACAAACACTGGTAGCAGTTACTTCTGTAAAATATCTGGGAGGATGCGTGCGGAACGATTTGAAGTGGAATGATCATATAAATTTAATTGATGGTAAGTCGGGTGCCAGGTTGAGATTCATTGGGAGAGTCCTTGGGAGAGTCCTTAGAAAATTTTGTCCATCAACAAAGAAGGCGGCTTACAAAACACTTGTTCGACCTATACTTGAGTATTGCTCATCAGTGTGGGATCTGTACCAGATCGGGTTGACTGAGGAGATAGGGAAGATCCAAAGAAGAGCGGCGCGTTTCGTCACAGGGTTATTTGTTAACAGTGATAGCGTTACGGAGATGTTTAGCAAACTCTAGTGGCAGACTCTGCAAGAGAGGCGCTCTGCATCGCGGTGTAGCTTGCTGTCCAGGTTTCGAGAGGGTGCGTTTCTGGATGAGGTATCGAATATATTGCTTCCCCCTACTTATACCTCCCGAGGAGATCACGAATGTAAAATTAGAGAGATTGGAACGCGCACGGAGGCTTTCCGGCAGTCGTTCTTCCCGCGAACCATACGCGACTGGAACAGGAAAGGGAGGTAATGACAGTGGCACGTAAAGTGCCCTCCGCCACACACCGTTGGGTGGATTGCGGAGTATAAATGTAGATGTAGAAACGAAGTGTTTAATTCCACACTATTGTCTAGTTTCAACTGGTCGCTGCATTTCAAGTGCACGCATGGAATTATGCCATAATAAAGAACCAAACACGAGATAATGCAGTAATCGTACTCCAAGAAAATTTAGATGCGAATGAGCATTTTACGCCGAATTATTGGGTTTAGTATGGTTCACGAAATTCCAACGCTCTTTAATCACCGTCTGATGTCTTGTTTCTTTTACTACTTATATAAGTTCTTAATATTTTGCACGTACCAACACATGGGTTTCCTGCATCATCGTAGCTGCGCAAGCGCGGTGACACACTTGCCGCTGCTGAAACGAACCTATTTCTAACAGGTCGCGGGAAAATATTGTGAATGGTGGTTTGAAAAGCTTTACATTCGAAGCAGACTTCCTTTTACGTAAGATGAACTATGAGCGAGACTGTACCATGAATTTCTTGAATCACAAAGCGTTTGACTCATTTAAAAAGCAACTCTTTGAGGACGACCATTTAGAAGAATTTCGAGCCCAGAAGGTCAGACATTTACGTTGTTTACTGGCACATTTGTGTCATGTACCTTAAAGTGTAAGACGCTCAAAAAAGATGAGTATTATATGTGGAAGCTTAGCTTCTGTTCCAGGTTATTAATTTTGGAGACCAATATATGTGAATGCTATGTATATTAATTTAAACCATTAACTTTTCTTATTTGTGTGTCTGCACTACTTAAGAGTGATGTTCTATTGGCTTACTACATCACCTGTCCTATGGTGCCATCAGCTGGTGAGACCACGTGACAGGAGCTATGACTGTCTTACAACAGCGCATCGCAATCTCGATTTCAATGTTTCGGAAAGTAAGATGCGGTGTTTGGTGGAATTCAAATTTATACCTTTGACAACGTTGATTGGAATTGTCTCCAAATTCTGAAGGTGGCAGGGGTAAAATATAGAGACCGAAAGGCTATTTACAATTTGTACAGAAACCAGATGGCAGTTATAAGAGTCGAGGGGCATGAAAGGGAAGCAGTGGTTGGGAAGGGAGTGAGACAGGGTTGTAGCCTCTCCCTGATGTTATTCAATCTGTATATTGAGCAAGCAGTGAAGGAAACAAGAAAAGTTAGGAGTAGGTATTAAAATCCACGGAGAAGAAATAAAAAATGTTGAGGTTTGCCGATGACATTGTAATTCTGTCAGAGACAGCAAAGGACTTGGAAGAGCAGTTGGACGGAATGGACAGTGTCTTGAATGGAGGGTATAAGTTGAATAACAAAAGCAAAACGAGGATCATGGAATGTAGTCCAAGTCAGGTGATGTTGAGGGTATTAGATTAGGAAATGAGACAAAGTAGTAAAGGAGTTTTGCTACTTGGGGAGCAAAATCACTAACGATGGTCGAAGTAGAGAGGATATAAAATGTACACTGGCAATGGCAAGGAAAGCGTTTCTGAAGAAGAGAAATTTGTTAACATCGAGTATAGATTTAAATGTCAGGAAGTCGTTTCTGAAAGTATTTGTATGGAAGTGAAACGTGGACGATAAATAGTTTTGACAAGAAGAGAATAGAAGCTTGCGAAATGTGGTGCTACAGAAGAATGCTGAAGATTAGATGGGTAGATCACATAACTAATGAGGAGGTAATGAATAGGGTTGGGGAGAAGAGGAGTTTATGGCACAAGTTGACTAGAAGAAGGGATCGGTTGGTAGGACATGTTCTGAGGCATCAAGGGATCACTAATTTAGTATTGGAGGGCAGCGTGGAGGGTAAAAATCGTAGACGGAGACCAAGAGATGAATACACTAAGCAGATTCAGAAGGATGTAGGTTGCAGTAGGTACTGGGAGATGAAAAAGCTTGCACAGGATAGAGTAGCATGGAGAGCTGCATCGAACCAGTCTCAGGACTGAAGACCACAACAACAACAACAACAACAACAACAACAACAACAACAACAACAACCACCATTGTAATACGAAAATATGCAGCGTACGTGTTGCTGCACATCAAAGATCTTTCAAAACTTGTTTTTACCCCCTGAGTTTCGTTTTCTGAAGTGGCGGGAAATTCTGCTGCGGTACATAAAACCATAAACATTCAAAGGATTGATGAGGAAGAGTATACTGTGAGTTAACACGGAAAAAGCGTATTTTCACCCGGGAGAAAGCATTTTTAACCGGGAAATCCGGGACTTTTTTCCTTGTCCATTATACACCCTGTATCTCTCCCACCCACGAGACGGACCATCACTGGCAGAACTTATGCACGGCCGCCGCCATCGGACGCTTATACACCCACCACAGGATCCGAGAACGCAATTGCGCCACTTTTTTCCCTTCTTCTATGTTTATGGCAACTGCGGGCGTCGAATTGCATTGGCTATGTATTCGATTGCAGGTCCCGACTAGAGAGCCTGTATAGGGAGTGAGTGGCCAACCGGACGATACGGCGGCCATTTTTCTGCCAAACTGCGGGTGGGACTTTTGAATGGCCAGTAGTCGAGTGCACAAGCACAAGGCAATATGGCGAAATCATTCGTTAAATGCCTTTCTTTACAGCTATAATGTGTCATAATAATATTCACACAGCCAATTTACAGGTGTGTTTTCAAAGTTAACTATGTATATTACAAGTCGTTTTATACGTAGTAAAAAGCAAAAACGACTTACTTCGCATAGATAAGAGTACTTGGCTGGTTTCCACAAGGCTCCTGTTTGATTTATGTCAGCCCTGTTGACTGCGACTGCCCACTGCTTTCGTCTTTCTTCATTGCGTGGAAATGCTAACATGCGAAATCCACCTTCGCCTCTATTGGAGCAACCAAATGCAGCACAACCTGGCATCGTTTACGAACGTCTGCAGAACGAATTACAGATGTCAAAAACAATACTGTACAATTACTAACGTGTTTACTTCAGACATGTAGGCCTACCGACTTCATCACAAAACGCTTCATTATTTCAACTCGTATTTAAGATCGCAAACGCTAATTACGTACTAAAAACGAAATACAACTAAATCGAACATGCATGCACAACGCATGACAAGTCTGTCAATAATTCAAACACCTTTTAATCGTTTCCAAAAGTCCTCTGAACTTCGACTCAAAAGCACGGCGAACATAGGAAGCTCGAGAGATGTTTGGAGCCCTTTTTCTGCCAAAGCTAACCAATCAATCACGGGCATCTTCACCTATGGCCACTCTCTCCCTACACCGGCTCTGTAGGTCCCGACGGTTTGCAGCGCCGCCACCAGCGTGTCATTTGGCCCGTGACTCTGGCGCTCTTCTCCCACCCGATTGAACGCGCGGCCTTCGCAGCCGCCCACTGCTGCCACAGGAGGAGCGCCCTCGGCTGCGCCGTCGCCCCAGCACACCCTCAGGCCTGGACGGGTGCCGTGCCAAGGGTTTTTGGGAGGAGGATGTCCCTGCTGCCTCGCAAGACAGACGGCGCACAACAGCTCCACAGCTACGACTCCCGGCCCGCCTCTGCTTCCAGCGTCCTACCTCCCTCCCTGTTGTTCGCAGCCCCTTGCGCGACAACGGTGCGGGGGCGGGGTAGGTATGTGCTGGCCTAAGCTGTCGCCAGCACACCAGGCGGCAAAGAGGTTGTGAGAAGATCCATAGTAGGCACAAACAACTCTCCTATCAGGAAGGGGTGGGGGCAAACAGCAGACTCGCGGGCAGTGCCGCCTCGACCGCCAGTATGTACCGGGTGATCAAAAAGCCAGTATAAATTTGAAAACTGAATAAATCACGGAATAATGTAGATAGAGAGGTACAAATTGACTCATGCTTGGAATGACATGAAGTATTATTAGAACCAAAAAAATACAAAAGTTCAAAAATGTCCGACCGATGGCGCTTCATCTGATCAAAATAGCAATAATTAGCATAACAGAGTAAGACAAAGCAAAGATGTTCCTTACAGGAAATGCTCAAAATGTCCACCATCATTCCTCAACAATAGCTCTAGTCGAGGAATAATGTCGTGAACAGCACTGTAAAGCGTGTTCGGTGTTATGGCGAGGCATTCGCGTCGGATGTTGTCTTTCAGCATCCCTAGAGATGTCGGTCCATCACGATGCACTTGCAACTTCATGTAACCCTGAAGTCAATAATCGCACGGACTGAGGTCTGGGGACCTGGGAGGCCAAACATGACGAAAGTGGCGGCTGAGCACACGATCATCACCAAACGACGCGCGCAAGAGATCTTTCACGCGTCTAGCAATATGGGGTGGAGCACCATCCTGCTTAAACATCGTACGTTCCAGCAGGTGTTCATCAGCCAGGCTGGGGATGATACGATTCTGAAACATATCGGCGTACCTCTCACCCGTGACGGTAGCAGCCACAAAACGGGAATCACGCATTTCCTCAAAGAAAAAAAGGCCGACAATGGTAGATGTGGTAAATTCAACCCATACCGTGGCTTTCTGGTCGTGCAGTGAAGTTTCCACGACAGTTCTAAGATTTTCGGTAGCCCTACTTCTGCAGTTGTGGCCGTTGACAGACCCTCGGAGCGTGAAATGAGCCTCGTCGGTCCACAACACGTTACTCAGCCAATCGCCATCTTCTGCCATCTTTTGAAACGTCCACACCGCAAATGCCCTCCGCTTCACTAAATCGCCAGGTAACAGTTCATGATACCGATGGATTTTGTACATATAGCTTCGAAGGGTACACCTCAGTACCAACCAAACAGTAACGTATGGAATGCCGGTGCGACGTGCAACTGCACGAGCACTGACTTCCCCGTGCATAGACGAACCCGCTACAGTCTCCATTTCTTCCTGAACTGCCTCAGAAGCATTACGCCTTGTGCCACTACAGGGTCTATCGTCTAAACAACCCGTGGCTTCGAACTTCGAAGTCATTCTCGCCACAGCCACATTTGTCAGCGGACCTTTACCCGTTCGAATCCCCTTCCTATGGCGATAGGATCGTAAGCTGAACTAGCACATTCCGCATTGTGATAATACAGCTTCACCAAAAACACCTTTTCGGGTAACGTCAACATGCTGGGACTGCTGGCGCATCTGATTCATTACAGCTCCTTTTATACACGATTGTCATGCGCAGTCACTGACGTTTTGCTGTCCAGCGCCATCTGTCGGACATTTTGTGAACTTTTTTGTTCTAATAAAACCCCATGTCATTCCAAGCATATGTGTTAATTTGTAACCCTCTATCTACATTATTCCGTGGTTTGTTAAGTTTTCAAATTTATATTGACTTTTTAATCACCCGGTAGATCGCCACCGCGGACCGGAGGCACCCTAGCCAGCCAGCGAGTCGGCGAGTCGAGACGTCGGTCGCAGCCCAGTGGCAGACAGTCCAGCCTCCACCTCAGCGACCACAGTAGTTTATACAGCTCACCAGCAGTGAGGCTAACGTGGACTATTACGGAAGAGCTTCTACCGCAACAGCTTGCTTACAGGTAAGATTGTTCCCAGTCCATCCATTCCATCGTTAACTGATTCTTTCATATTTATCGTTATGCTGCGTACGATTCTGTTGCGATTCCCCTCTGGCTGCTTGTCTGGTCTTATCGATCTTCGAGTCGTTGCTTCCTGTTAGCCTTGTGTAAGGGAATAAGATCTTTGGGGGGATGGCCGATTGGTTGCCTAGCGGTGACGACTCGGTCGGTCGGTTCTTAAAATCGGGAATTACAGAATGTCGTACGATGAGATCGCGGCGTGGCGTGGCGGTTGAGAGTTGGCTGTTGTTCGGAGAAGCGGGGTGGTCTATCCTGGTGAACGAGTTGACGGGACAAGGCTGTCAGCTCTTGCTGTGAGCACCCGGGGCCACAGCTGTGGTTACGATTCACTACTTCATGGGAGCGGCAACGGATGTCTTTAAATTGTCCGTCTGGTGGCGGGAATGACGGACTAGTAACTCGCCTAACCTGAGGAGTGGTATTTCGCCGCCGTGGGTGCAGAGAAGGCGAAGGCTCCGGTGACAGAGGGCGTGGCTGCGTGTCTGTGCCCAGTTGGGTTCGCTGACGACGTGTACACGGTCGGGTGTGAGGAACCTTTGCATATGAGTTCACCTGCTGTTTCTCTGATAAATTGCAAGTTAAGTTCGTTAAAGGTTTAGATGTTAATTGAATTTTGGTTTGTACAACCCCAGCGTCTTTTCTGCCTTGTGGCCTCCTGCGTTCGGGTTTCCTGTCCTTGACGCCGGTGTATTTATAGACAATCTTTTCCGCTTCTTATTAGTACTGCCTGGGAGGGAGTGTATTTGTGGGCAGGGATTATGGTTCCTGATTTGATTCCTCCCCCTCCCCTGGCCTCGCGTGAGGTCCATGTGATTGCTGAATGCGAGGCGTTGTGGGTCTGTTAGTCCTCCTCTAGCCTGAGCCATTGTGGCCGCCCTTACACCCGGTCGGTTAATTATTTCTATCCCAGGACATTTTGGTGGCAGGACATGGTGTTAAAGTTGTTAGTTATTGTAAAATGTTAAATGGTTGTATTTTACTCTGTTTTGGCCACAGTTTAAAAAGGTTAAGTGTGTCTTTCATTGGTGGGTTTTTAAAATTACGTGGCTTTAAAATTGTTAGTTATTGTGAAACGTGAATGACTATCTCTACTTTGTTTTAATCTACTTGGCATCCTTTGAAAATGCTAGTTCTGCCTCCCTGTTAGTGAGCCCTTTTAATTTAATATCTTGTTGTGCCGAAGTTTAAAAGAAGTTGGCTCCCTACATGTTCGGTAGCGAAATTGTATGCAAATTGGTGGTTTTTTACTTTCATGACTTGGAAAGTTTTAATTTTGTTATTAAATGCTTTATCAAAGTCTGTTAAGTAAAATGGCTTGGCTATTAACGGTAAAGTTTTTAATTTCAATTTCATTACTTGGAAAATTTTGATTTGTTATCAAATGTTTTATGAAAGTCTGTTTTAAGTATTATGGCTTGGCCGTTAACTGTAAAGTAAAATGTTTTGAAAAGACACTCATGCCTACTAGCTTTTTTGGACCTGTTCCTGGTAAAGTGATAAATGACTTAATGGTTGAAGGAATCAATAAAGAAATTGTAAATTGCAAATTGCAACTCTACAGTAACCAACAAATTTTGGCTCCGTTTCCCAACTGGGGGCTGTCCTTGATTAATTGTAACACCCGTCTCATACATGCGTGCAGTTTGTGTTATAGAAGAAGATAGTGGCCACCAAACAAGATCCTCTCCTCCTTTCCCATGGTACGAGCCTACAACGATAAAGAGGACACAAAAGAAAACTGACAACCTTTAAATTTACGTAATTTATCGTGTAATCGAAATTTAACATATGTATAATGGTGCAGGTCGTGAGTACCATCTGAGCTGCTTCTACTGAGAGAACAGCCAGCTACCTGCAGTGCTCTCGCTCCCCACCGCCCGCGGCTTGGCGAGTGTCCGACGCGTTTGGCAGACCTCCGCGGTCTCGTAACAACCGAGCTTCACCGACTCAGTCTGGTTTAACTTCCTCACGTTACTAGACAGAACTGAACCGCGATGAACTATAGAATTGTCGAATTAATTTGCCCCGTTTCGTAGTAGATGTCAGTTGTAAACTGTGCTTTGTTCGTGCTGATGTGATTACAACTCCAGACTTGGTCCTACCTTAGGGGGCCCTTTTACAGGCTCTTTTACATTCCAGCTGTTAACGTCACAAATTACGAGAGGGTAGAAATCAAACTATGCGTGTATTTAATTCAGATGCTGCTGAGATTTCTTTGTGTGTGCTATGTTCGAGTCCAACCACAATGTGATTTTTTAATTCGACACGTACTTCAGCTAAAAAGATTAACTCTTACCACGTTCAGTAAGCTCACTGATAAATAGAGAATGGAATGATCACGTAAACTCTAAGAAACCATCGCTCATTAGAAACCTGTTCAGTGGGCAGCGCCTTACTGCCACATATTTGTCAATTTTATATTGATGCATTTTAAGCAAGGCAAGTACGTGTAGAATTTTTCGCACAGGTTCCAGTGATACCATGCGGGACTATATAGGACGAATATTTTAGGTTTTATCATACATCGACCAACAGTGGACAAGAGCAGATCAAAATCATACAAATACTACGTTCTTTAACCGGGTCTTTTATTGCGATTACGATTACGATCTGCTTCGGTAAAATTACCGTCCAGCTGGAATGCAAAGTTAATAAGAACTCAAGCAGTAAGGAATTTGTTTCGTGCTTATAAAGTTTGGAAGATGATTTAATAATTGTAATAAACCAGAATATAGATGCAAAATTTTGCAATAATTCATACCCATTGACTACTCCACCTATTCCCAATTCTTTTCACATATACGATGTAACAAGCTGTTCTAGCCATCAAAATGGAAAGTTCGCTTACTTACGGGAATAGCCTAGCCCCTTCCACAATAATTAATCAGTTCCGTACTGCTCACGACATTAACTTGGCGATCCACTCGCATGGCCTTCGTGTCGGATAATGTCTTTTTGACACATTTATCTATTGCGCGACATTAATTTATGTCTTAATTCTGGGGCCACGACTGACGGAACGGCATTCGGCCCCCACAAGTGTGCGCGCGTGAACCGGCCGTATCTCGAAGCGTTGCAGACCCGAATGATACTGAATGCCAAAAACACACAAGTTAAAACTAGATCCCAATGTCAAAAGCCACGATCAGCCATACCAGGCGCAAGGGGTAGGCATCCAAGTGTTCGAACCTGTGCAGGATAAATGAATGATAAGACGCGGAGGTGGGCAATGTCTCACGGACCGAGCCTGCACGGAACACATCCAGTAACTGGGGCACACACTAAGTACGCACGACTGACGGTTGGGTGCGGTGACGTCACAGCCGGAGCCGGTGCTGCCGCCGCTCGCCTCCGTCAGCTCGTTTGTACCGGGCGGAGGAGCCTCCCGCCTGCAGTGTGGCAGCGTACACCGTTGTACAGAAACAGTTTTGTGTCTATGCTGTTCTACTAACGCCCGCGCCTGGTGCGACTGACAGCCTCCTGAACCTACACCGACTCGGGAGAAACGCTGGCGGGTAATTTTAAGAGCTCGAAATCTCAGCAAAGTGCTGACCCAATGAGTTAGAAATTGCGACGGGGTCCACTAATGTACCATGCGCGACAGTGAGCCCAGAGACCGGGGAGAAACTAGGCGCGCCTGAGAACCGTCGGAGCCGACTCCAAACTTCCGAGGAGGGAGTGAAGGTGTTAAATGAGCTAATAAAGAATTTCCAGCTTGCCTTCTTGCTATCGCGGATGACGCGACGGCATCGCGCACGGAACTGCTTATAGCAGATACAGTTGGCCAAAGAAGGATGGTGGCGGAAAATACGAAGAGCACGTGGCCGATCACGTATTGCGTCACGGCATGCCTCGTTCCACCAAGGAACTGGGGGGCGCCGGGGCAATTCGGAGGTGCGTGGTATTGAACGTTCCGCAGCTGTAAGAATAACGTCGGTAATATGTGTGACCTCATCGTCGACGCTGGGAAAGCGATGGTCATCGAATGTCGCTAGAGACGAAAAAAGTGTCCAATCGGCTTGGGCAAACTTCCAGCGTCGCGAGCGCATATATGGCAGGTGAGGCTGCAGTCTAAGAACACATGGAAAGTGGTCACTCGAGTGTGTATCGTCAAGGGCGAACCATTCGAAGCGCCGAGCTAGCGGAACAGTACCGACCGCAAGGTCCAAATGAGATAAATTTGTCGTGGAGGCACACAAAAATGTAGGGACCCCAGTGTTGAGGCAAACTAGATCCGCATGGTGGAAGACGTCTAGCAATAGTGAGCCACGTGGACAAGGATGTGGAGATCCCCAAAGCGGGTGGTGGGCATTGAAGTCCCCAACCAGCAAATAGGGGGGGTGGAAGCTGGCCAAGAAGATGAAGGAGATCGGCTCGTGCCATTGGTGTGGACGATGGAATGTATACAGTACAAAGAGAGAACGTGTATCCGGAAAGGGAAAGACAGACGGCGACAGCTTGGAAGGAAGTGTTTAAATGGATTGGGTGATAATGGAGAGTTTCATGGAGAAGAATCATGAGTCCATGTGCTGGAGTGCCTTCAACAGAGGGGAGATCATATCGGATGGACTGAAAATGAGGGAGAACAAAGCGGTCATGGGGATGCAGCTTTTATTCCTGAAGACAGAAGACGACCGGCGAGTAGGATCGCAAGAGGATCGACGATTCATCCCGATTGGCTTAAATACCGCGGATATTCCAGTGGATAATGGACATAGGGTGAACAGAAAATGGAGGAAAGTGACCAAGGTCGCTGTCAACTCAACGACTGCTCAGAGCTTGCGACCGACAGACTGGAAGGGCAGTCAGCCAAAGGCAGAAGATCCTTATCCATAGGTTGGTCAGGAGCAGCTCCTGCCACCAGCGATCGGCCGGTTGATCTGCCGCCAGCAGTGTGCTTCGGCGACACAGAAGACGGCCGAGGGCGATATCCGCCAGGTGGTGCTGTAGATGGGACACGCCTTGGCGGAGAAGGAGAGGAACTGGGTTTCTTGGTAGCCTTCTTGGAAGTATGATGAAGGAGGAACCGATGGTTGGGAAGTTGCGGTACGTAAAAAAGTCTTCACGAGTATGCTCTTTTTTCGAAGTCTTTGTGTCTTACTTTTGGGCTCGAGATTTAGCAGAACCCGAAGAAGGGTGAGCCAGAGAGTGGGCAGGCGAAAGTAGTGAGGTTGAACGGGCGATCTTTGCGCTGGCCGATCTGACGACCGTGATACTAAAGGTGAGGTCTCAAGTCTGCGTGGCCGCCTCCTTTGTTGGCCGAGGAGAAGCAAGGACAGTGCTGTATTTTCCTGTCTGAGGCACGGTGGGCTGTCGACTGGCGAATAATTTTCGAGCAGCAAAGGTCGACACCTTTTGCTTCACTCTAATTTCCTGGATGAGTTTTTCGTCCTTAAAAACGGGGCAATCTCGCGAGGAAGCAGCGTGGTCACCCATACAGTTGATGCAGCGAGGGGATGGAGGTGGACAAGCACCCTCATGGGCATCCTTGCCACACGTAACACATTTGGCCGGATTGGAACAGGACTGGCTGGTGTGACTGAACCGCTGACACCGATAGCAACGCGTAGGGTTCGGGACATAAGGGCGAACGGAAATTCTCTCATAGCCTGTTTTGATTTTGGATGGGAGTTGAACTTTGTCAAATGTCAAAAAGACAGTGCGGGTTGGAATGATGTTCGTGTCAACCCTTTTCATAACCCTATGAACAGCTGTTACGCCCTGGTCAGACAGGTAATGCTGAATTTCTTCGTCAGACAATCCATCGAGGGAGCGTGTATTAACGACTCCACGCGAGGAATTTGAAGTACGGTGCGGTTCCACCCGGACAGGGAAGATGTGTAGTAGTGAGGTACGCAGCAATTTTTGTGCCTGGAGGGCACTGACTGTTTCTAACAACAAGGTGCCATTCCGTAATCTGGAACAAGACTTTACAGGACCCGAAACTGCGTCGACACCTTTCTGAATAATGAAAGGGTTGACCGTGGAGAAGTCGTGACCTTCGTCAGACCGAGAAACAAGGAACTGTGGCAACGATGGAAGAACTGACTGTGGCTGAGACTCAGTGAACTTACGTTTGTGAGCAGACATAGTGGAAGGTGAGGAAACCATTGCGGAAGAATCCCCCATGATGACCGGCGTCTCCGATGGCGCGCTCCTCCCTTGTGGGGGCCCTCTCTGAGGGCACTCCCGCCTTAGGTGATTGTTCACACCTCAGGTCACACCTCCCGACAAACGGACGGAGGGATCAATCGGCACTTTCGGAAGGTATCAGCTCGGGTAATCACCCCTCCCTGTGCCTGGCCGTTACCAGGGGGTACGTACGTGTCCTACCTGTCTACCCGGGGTGGGGAATTACGCGTTACCCCGTCACCGGCTACATATGGAAGTGCGTGGGTTGGCCTTCAGACAGGCACAGGGAGGAAAAAAGAGAAAGGGAAAGAAAAGAAGTGGGGTCTCAAACGCCGTAGCGGAGAAAAGGGCAAAGAGAAGAGGGAAGGATGGTTGGTTGTTTGAGGTTAAAGGGACCAAACAGCAAGGTCATCAGTCCCTAGTTTCAAATAGACTCCATTCTGCTAACGGGACATCTCAGTATAGTCAGAAAAATAAAACGGATAAAGGGGAAACGTAAAAGGGCAGTCACGTTGTCATTAGTAAAAACAAATGAGGGAAGTTGGCAAGAGAACGAACCCAACACTATGCTGAAACAGCATAGGCAAGACCACCTGTGACTTAAAAGGTGCAACTGCTATAATGCAGAAAGTACGTATGGGAATAGAAAAACTAACCAAGCCTTAAAAAGAAGGGGTAAAAACAGAGTAAAAGGGAAAGAAAAGAGGATTCCGGTCAGGGAGGTGAATCGGGAATCTCTGAACACTGCCTACAGTGGGAGACACCCAAACACTCACCGCCCTGCCCCAACACCAGAGGGAGATTAAAAACTTTAAAACTGAGAATAAAAACCACTCTCCCGGAGGAAACCTAGAACCAGAGAGACCATCCGGGAATCGTCAGCCAACATCAAAGGTAAAGTGTGGGGGAGTCTGTACTTAGCACGCAGAGCCAAAAGAAGGGGGCATTCAACCAAAATGTGGGCCACTGACTGGAAGGCTCCACAACCACATAGCGGGGGTGGCTCATCACGCAAAAGGAAACCATGGGTCAGCCTGGTATGGCCAATGCGGAGACGACACAGTGTGGTCGAGTCCTTGCGGGAGAGGCTAAAGGAAGAACGCCATGGGCCTGTATTCACCTTAATGGCACGAAGTTTATTAGACAGTGGAGTAGCCTCCCAAGAATTGGCCCATGACTGTGCAAAGTGGGATTTGATGTGAAGCCGTAAATCCGCTGCAGGAGGGGTTACAGGAAACGGGGGGTAAGTAACTGCTCCCCCAGCCAAACGATCAGCGAGCTCATTACCCGGGATACCCACATGGCCCGGGACCCATAAGAAGTCAATGGAACAAGCAGCACGGTGAAGATCAGCGAGATGGTCATGGATGGCAGAGACCAAGGGATGGCGCGAAAAACACTGGTCAATAGCAAGAAGGCCACTCATCGAGTCCGTACATAACAAAACGCGGTTGTGTTGGGATTGTTTAATAAAGGTAAGGGCCCGGGAAATTGCCATCAATTCCGCAGTAAACACCCCACATGAGGGTGGCAGTAGATGATTTTCCGTTCCAACGAAGGACGTGAAGGCATACCCAACATGATCAGCAGATTTAGAGCCATCAGTGTAAAAAACAACAGCATCCCGAAACTCCCATAAAATTTGGCGGAAAAAGGAACGGAACACCACCGGGGGGATGGAATCTTTCGGACCGCGGCGGAGATCCATCCGAATTCGAGGCCGAGGAACTAACCAAGGAGGGGTGGAGGGGAGGGAGCGAGGAAGACAGGACAAAGAAGGAAGCCGAAAATCACGGGTAAGAGACGCAAGGCGCAGCCCAACCGGTAAACCCGCCCGAGGGCGGGAGTCAGGCGGGCGACGTCCATGGTCTGGGAATAGGATAGAATAGGAAGGATGAGCGGGAGAAGAACGGATAGTAAGGGCATAAGACACCAGAAGCTGGGACCGCCGAACAGAAAGGGGGGGGATCCCAGCTTCAACCAGGAGACTATCAACAGGGCTAGTAGGGAAGGCACCGGTGGCCAAACGGATACCACGATGGTGGACTGGATCCAGCACGTGCAGCGTGGAAGGAGCAGCTGAACCATAAACTTGACAACCATAGTCCAAACGTGACAGAACTAGAGCACGATAAAGACGGAGGAGGAGGGAACGGTCCGCACCCCAGGAGGAGTGGGCAAGGAAGCGAAGGACATTGAGTTTACGGAAACATCCTACCTTCAGGAGTCTGATATGGGGCAGCCAAGTGAGCTTGTTGTCGAAAAGAAGACCTAGGAAACGAAACTGTGGAACCACAGGCAATCTTTGTGCAGCGAGATAGAGCTCTGGATCAGGGTGGACCGTAGTACGGCGACAGAAGTGGACCACCCGCGATTTTAAAGGAGAGAATTGAAACCCGTGGGAGAGGGTCCATGCAGAGGCACGCCGTATAGCCACCTGGAGCTGCCGTTCTGCAGATGGCATCGAGGAGGAACTAACCCAAATGCAGAAATCATCCACATACAGGGCAGGGGCGACCAAGGGACCGACAGAGGCCACAAGTCCATCGATAGCAATGAGGAAAAGAAGGACACTCAAGACAGAACCCTGTGGGATGCCCGTCTCCTGGGTCCGTGGAGAACTAAAAGCAGTACCAACTCGAACTCTGAATGACCGATGGATCAGGAACTGGCGGATAAAAATCGGGAGTGGGCCCCGAAGACCCCACTGATGAAGGGTTAGTAAGATGTGATGGCGCCAGGCCGTGTCATAGGCCTTGCGAAGGTCAAAAAACACTGCAACCAAATGGCGGCGCTGGGAAAAAGCCTGCCGAACTGCGGATTCCAAGCGAAGCAAATGATCGATTGGAGATCGTCCCTCTCGAAAGCCACACTGGTAAGGGGACAATAGATCCCGAGATTCGAGGACCCAAGTGAGCCGACGGGCTACCAGCCGTTCAAGTAACTTACAACCAACATTGGTCAAACTAATTGGCCGATAGCTGTCAACAGATAGGGGGTTCTGACCAGGCTTAAGGACAGGAACCACAATGCTATCCCTCCACTGAGAAGGGAAGTCACCCTGGAGCCAGATACGGTTAAACACCCGAAGAAGATGGTGCCGTTGTGGAGCACTGAGATGTTGAAGCAGCTGGTTATGAATGGAATCTGGGCCAGGGGCCGTATCGTGAGAAGAAGATAAAGCAGAAAGAAATTCCCATTCAGTAAAAGGTTCGTTGTAAGATTCTGACTCACAAGTGGTGAAACATAAGGTGGAAGCTTCAGCCTGCTGTTTTTGATGAAGGAAAGCAGCTGGATAGGAGGCCGACGCTGATGCCACTGCAAAATGGGTCGCAAGATGTTCTGCAAGAACTAATGGGTCCGTACAAATGCCATCTGGGAGGTGAAGGCCTGGGAGGGTGGATTGCCGATGGCAACCTTGGAGAGAGCGAAGTGTAGCCCATACCCGTGACAGAGGGACAGTGGAACCAAGGGAAGAAACGAATCGTTCCCAACATATCCGCTTGCTCTGTTTGATTAAATAACGGGCTTTAGCGCGAAGGCGCTTAAAGGTAGAAAGGCTGGCTACAGATGGGTGCCTCTTAAAGTGTTGCAAAGCTCGACGGCGATCACGGATGGCAATGGCAATGGCCGTACTCCACCACGGGACTTGCCGACGACGAAATTGTCCAGATGAGCGCGGGACAGCAAGGTTAGCAGCGCGAACAATCGCGTCAGACACGTCACGTAGGACGTCATCAATACAACCCGACAAAGAGGGAGAAAACTCGACCTGTGCAGTATATAGAGGCCAATCGGCGCGGGGGAAAGACCAACGAGGTAACCTCTCCATCGGGGAGCGGGAAGGGAGCGTGATAATCAACGGGAAATGGTCACTATCACAAAGGTCGTCGTGTGGCGACCAGTGTAATGAAGGGAGGAGAGAGGGAGAAGAAAGAGAAAGATCAATGGCAGAAAAGGTACCATGACCAGCACTGAAATGAGTAGGGGAGCCATCATTAAGAAGGCACAGGTCGTGGTCTGCAATAAATTGGTCGATAAGAAGACCTCGTCTAGATGGAAAGGCACTGCCCCACAAAGGATGATGAGCATTAAAATCCCCAAGGAGGAGGAAGGGAGGAGGAAGTTGCTGAAGAAGGGTGGTTAAGGCAGCAGGTGTAAGAGTCCTGTCAGGAGGGAGATAAAGATTGCATACTGTGACTGCAGAGTCTAAGTGGACCCTAACAGCAACTGCTTCCAATGTAGTTTGGAGAGGAATCCACGTGCTAGCAATGTCTGTACGGACCAACGTACAAACGCCACCAGAAGCCCGCAAGGGTCCGACCCGATTTCGACAGAAAACACGGAACCCACGGAGGGTCGGTGAGTGAGCATCAGTAAAATGAGATTCCTCGAGAACCACACAAGCTGCTGAGTAGGACGAAAGAAGGGATTTCAATTCCGGAAGGTGACGATAGTAGCCATTACAATTCCATTGGAGAACCACAGAACGATGGTTTAAATGAGGGCTGAACACGCTGAATCCAGTCATACCGCCGGGTCCCCACCCGTCACCGACAAGGAGGGGGCGACATCCATAAACGACAGGTCAGAATCCGGTTGTAAAGCCGGGGAAGGGACCTCCGGTGACACCAGAGGCTCTTTGTCCCGGGACTTATGTTTCTTCTTCTTTTCAGGCTGAGATCGAGGAGGGCTGTGTGGCATAATGGAGCCAGCTGCAGCAAGATCAGGAACAGAAAGAGACCGGGCGACCTGGGGGCCGATAGACCGCGGCTCTCGCGGTCGCCGCGCTGCAGCAGACCTTTGACCTGGAAGGTGCCGGGAAGGGGCATCCCGGGAGAGGCGCCCTTGACCGGCAGACGCCGAAGGAGTGGGACACTTCTCCGGCTGGGGAGGGGGAGCGGCGCCCAGAGGAGAAGGTGTGGGAGCCGCAGGGGAGGGGGGAAGGAGAGGGGTCCGGGACGGGGGTAAGGAAGGGGGAGGAAGGGATGAAGATGTAACCAAGGCGTAACTAGATGTCGTGGACACAGGGTGCAATCGTGCATATTTCTTACGGGCCTCTGTGTAGCTTAAACGATCAAGAGACTTATACTCCTGTATCTTTTTTTCTTTCTTATAGACTGGGCAATCTGCTGAACGTGGAGAATGACTACCATGACAATTTACACATACAGGAGGGGGAACACAGGGACTCCCCTCATGGAGTGGACGTCCACAGTCACCACAGAGAGGGTCCTGGGTACAGCGAGAAGACATGTGGCCAAAACGCAAGCACTTAAAACACCGCATAGGAGGTGGGATGTACGGCTTCACATCACAGCGATAGACCATAATCTTAACTTTCTCAGGAAGGGTATCCCCTTCAAAGGCCAGGATAAAGGCACCAGTATCAATACGATTATCTTTAGGACCCTTCTGAACACGCCGAACAAAGTGAACACCCCGCCGTCCGAGATTGTCCCGAAGTTCCTCATCAGTTTGAAGGATGAGGTCTCTGTGAAAAATCACACCTTGTACCATATTTAGAGACTGGTGAGGGGTAATGGACACGGGAATTGTGCCAAGATGGGTACAGGCACGAAGGGCCGCAGATTGGGCAGCCGAAGCAGTTTTTATCAGTAACGAACCCGACCACATCTTGCTCAGGGAGTCCACTTCGCCGAACTTGTCTTCAATGTGTTCCACAAAGAATAAAGGTTTGACACTGGTGAAAGTATCTCCATCAGTCCTGGTGCAAACTAGATAACGGGGGAAAGGTTTTGCCCCTAGACGACGGGCCTGACCCTCCTCCCAGGGGGTAGCCACGGAAGGGAAGGCCGAAGGGGCAAGAGAAGCAGCACTTGAGGAATCAGTACCACGCAGAGAGACGGCCGCAGAAGAGCGGCCAGAGGTTTGGACCCTTATGCGTTTCATCTGCATAGCGTCCGCCCTGATACCACCCACTCTGATCAGGGGCTCTCCTCACGGGCGCCACCCAGCCACAGCAAGGGCCGTCTGGCACGGCGGCCATTGCCGGGAGTTCCGATGCTCCAGGATGACGAGCAACCACTCCAAGGCATGCATGAGGAGGTCACAGCTCAGGTATCAGAAGTGTGATCCCTGTGTGTTCAGGGGGCTCAACCAAAAGGGTACATAGCGACCCCACCACACGGGCTGGCTACCGTGCTGGCTATGCACCCTAGCATCAGACAACGACGTAGAAGAAAAGGTGGAATATACTAGGAGGGCACACGTCAGAGACACTAGGTAAGGTGCTCTTCCCCAAATGGCTCACACTACGGAAGAGAAATTTTGGAATGGAGGTCAAACCCCAGAGGGGGACCAAGGAATGCCAAAAGGAGGAGATGATTACGCAACAAAGCCAGAGTGTAAAACCAACAGAACCAGGAGGATAGCAGGGGCCAACATAAGCAAGGACACCAATAGAGGGAGAGGAGAGGGCGAGGGGAAAGGGGTATGGAGGGGAAAGGAGGGGAAGGGAAAGGAAATGCAGCCCGGGAGAGAAAGAAGGCTGCAATGGCTCGGGGCCCCGTGCTCGCCACGCACGTATCCACGAAAGAGTTGTGGACCCCCTGGGGGGCTTCAGGGGGTAGTCAGACAGGGTCAAATCATTTTAGCGTGTATTATTCTCCATTGCGCACATTCATTTTACACCCGCCTGGAGCAGCATCACGGAATATTTTCGTTTCATTGCCAATAAATTATTTTAATATAATCTGGTGCCTCTTTGCACAGCACAGCTCTCTTTGAAACGAGGTTAACTATCGGAGAGCAGAAAATCTTAACATGGGATGAATCACTTATGAAGTTAACTGGGCTCAAACCTCTTTTGAAAATAGCCATCTTTCTCCTACTACAATCCTGCATTTAAATTTACTACTTATCTTAAACCTGATCATAATTCCTTCACCATATCAGAGCAAACTAGGTTCCTGAGTTCCGTCTCAGATTTTACTAACGTATCTTCCATTTCGTTAAAATTCTCCAGTTTCCTGAAGTGATGAACTTTTTAAATGACTGTTTCAACAGTCAGCTTCAAACTATAGCAACCAAATTTACTTGTAAACAAAAAGGAAACCCTCGACCAGGCCCTGAAGACGACGCGATAGTCTAGCAATCGCCGTGTCATCCCCAATCATTCATCGGGAGGGATACGTGATCAGCACATGGCATTTCCGGCCGCTGTCCGCGTTACAGCCGTAGAGGCGCCACCCTGCCTCTCCACCACGTAGCTCCTCAGTTCTCAGGGGCTGTGTGCTCCCCAATCCGGTCATCCCACAGAGGAAAAATATCTGGCTGCACCAGAAATCGAACCTGGGTCTTCCACAGGAGTGTCGCACTGGCCAATCGACTACGGCGGCGGACTGTTTATGAAACGAAACGGAATACACAAGTACAATGAGCTACAGTTCTGGAATCTTAACAGTGATTCAAGCCCTGACTATAAGTGGACTTCCGATTTATGCGATCTCATAAATGGTGTAGCATATATCCACCGGTAATCTGGTTATACGATGTTTGTTCCAAAAATTCCTGAACAATGGTGTGTTGGAGCAAACTGCGGTTGGCATCCCTGCACACGCGTGTGTTCAACGCGTAACTGCCGGGAGTTTCATTGTTTTATATCTGTTAGTTATTGATCAGTGCTGCATTGAGCAGAACGTTGTGTCACCCATTTGCGAATTTCGAGATGGCAGAGCTTTGTGTGAAACTTAAGAAAACCTTTACACAGACACACGAAATGATGCAGGAAGCCTACGGTGTTGAGTGCTTAAGCCGTACTCGGTGTTAAGAATGGCTCACGCGGTTTAGAACTGGCCACATGGAAGTTACAGGAGACACTCTTTCAGGACGCCCTTCGACGACGGTCGTTCCAGGAACGTCGGCGAAACCTTGCGTGCCAATGGAAGACTGGCTGTCCGGGAGATTGCAGAAGAATTTAACATTTCAATTGGATCGGGTCATGAAATCCTGACACAGCATCTTGGAATTATGGCTCTTGCATCACGATAACGTTGGTGCGTGACTACTGCACAAAAAATAGAAAAATAGACTGCTGCTTCATCCTCCGTACTCTGCAGACCTGGCGCCTGCGGACTTTTCTCTATTTCCAAAGCTAAAAAAAAAAAAAAAAAAAGCTCTTTCAAGGATGAAGATTTGCAACGATAGACGAGATGAAAGAAAATTCGCAGACTGAGCTTCGCGCGATCCTGCAACAGACGTACCTAGACTGCTTGTGTAAGTGGAAATGGCGTTTGGGAGCTGTGTATCAAAACTAAAAGTATTTCGGAGACCATGTACGCTAAGTCAAAGATAAGAGTAGAAAAATTTTGCTGATGAAGTTCCAGAATTTTTTTGAACAGGTCCCTTGCAGACTTTGATAAACTACGTTGTACGACACACAGTACAACCATAGAGTAGGAATATCTCTGGAATAAGAAACTGTTGTAAGGTGATATCTTTTGAAAGAATGCGGAATCTAGGAAAGCCTAAAACTGCACAATTTGTAGCCAATTAAGATTTAAAATATTAAATGCACAGGTCTAAACAAAAAAGTGATAGTTGACTCCAGTTAAATAAGAACGCTCGTCCTTTACTTATTTAAACCGTCGCCCTATCTACTCGTTGGAAGAGATGAAAAGCTCTTCGGTGTGATTATACTGACGTGGAGATCTTATGTGTCAACCGTTTCTACGTGCTCGAATAATGATTTTCAAAGGCAATGTATGATATGTTAGACTGCAATGAATCGTCATGTACGGTATCATAACTACTATATTGCTTGAGGAATGAAGGGAAAGGCACTCTTTCAGGACAAAAATGTTAGGAACTGGAAAAAGTGGACTCATGGAACAACATTCTCGTAGAATGGAACAAGTGATGGCCCAAAGGAAACTCCTGTTCAAAAAAAAAAAGCACGGAAGCAAAGCTTGTTCATCGTACCCTCCAAGAGCGTTAATTTAAATTTAAAACAATACCAAAAATGCTTGACAATTTACAAATTTCGAGTACATTCACATTTTCCACACTTCATGCAAACTCCTAGAAATACGAGGGTTATCCCATAAGTACCCGGCCTGACCTAGAGATGGCAATCGTCTTTGAAAAATCTCTCTGGATTAGGAAGTATACGATCTATGATACATGTTTCAAGTTAGAAGACGCCACATTTTTTAGTATTTGTTTGGCAGCCATCAATAGGGATCGTTGTGAGTGAACTTGTAAAAATGGATAAAATGGGTCATCGTTATGTGATATATTTTTTGAAATATTTTAACTTAGTATTAAGAAAGCAGTCTTAATCTCATTTATTTATTTAGTACCGACCGGTTTCAACCCATCGCAGGGGCCATCTTCAGGGCGAACATACTGTGAAATTAGAATATATATCTTAGACAAAACTAATGATAGCTAACTTAGAAGAGTGGATCCCGTCAATATGTTTTACCCACTGGCCGATTGCTGGTGGCGTCACGTCTACCAAGGTGTGGCAGGAGGCTGTACGGAATTTACCTGAAGTATGGGTTTTTGAAATGCCTCAGCGCAACCAATGTTGAAGCTGAGCTACATTCTACTTTGGGAGAGTCTGCTCCTTCGTTGACAACACTAAAATATTGCGTAGCCGAGTTGAAACGAAGCCGTACAAGCTGCCAAGACTAGGATCACAGTAGTCGACCAAATGAGGTGAAGACTCCGCAAATGGTGAAGAACACGTACATCTACATACTCCGCAATCCACCATACGGTGCGTGGCGGAGGGTACCTCGTACCACAACTAGCATCATCTCTCTCTGTTCCACTCCCAAACAGAACGAGGGAAAAATGACTGCCTATATGCCTCTGTACGAGCCCTAGTCTCTCTTTGTGGTCTTTCCGCGAAATGTAAGTTGGCGGCAGTAAAATTGTACTACAGTCAGCCTCAAATGCTCCTTCTCTAAATTTCCTCAATAGCGACTCACGAAAAGAACGTCTCCTTTCCTTTAGAGACTCCCACCCGAGTTCCTGAAGCATTTCCGTAACACTCGCGTGATGATCAAACCTACCAGTAACAAATCTAGCAGCCCGCCTCTGAATTGCTTCTATGTCCTCCCTCAATCCGACCTGATAGCGATCCCAAACGCTCGAGCAGTACTCAAGAATAGGTCGTATTAGTGTTTTATAAGCGGTCTCCTTTACAGATGAACCACATCTTCCCAAAATTCTACCAATGAACCGAAGACGACTATCCGCCTTCCCCACAACTGCCATTACAGGCTTGTCCCACTTCATATCGCTCTGCAATGTTACGCCCAAATATTTAATCGACGTGACTGTGTCAAGCGCTACACTACTAATGGAGTATTCAAACATTACAGGATTCTTTTTCCTATTCATCTGCATTAATTTACATTTATCTATATTTAGAGTTAGCTGCCATTCTTTACACCAATCACAAATCCTGTCCAACTCATCTTGTATCATCCTACAGTCACTCAACGACGACACCTTCCCGTACACCACAGCATCATCAGCAAACAGCCGCACATTGCTATCCACCCTATCCAAAATATCATTTATGTAGATAGAAAACAACAGTGGGCCTACCACACTTCCCTGGGGCGCTCCAGATGATACCCTCACCTCCGATGAACACTCACCATCGAGGACAACGTATTGGGTTCTATTACTTAAGAAGTCTTAGAGCCACTCTCATATTTGCGAACCAATCCCATATGCTCGTACCTTAGTCAGGAGTCTGCAGTGGGGCACCGAGTCAAACGCTTTCAGGAAGTCAAGGAATATGGCATCCGTCTGATACCCTTCATCCATGGTTCGCAAGATATGTGAAAAAAGGAGAGCTGCGTTTCGCAGGAGCGATTCTTTCTAAAGCCGTGCTGATGCATGGACAGCAACTTCTCTATCTCAAGGAAATACATTATATTCGAACTGAGAATATGTTCGAGAATCTTACAACAAACCGATATTAAGGATACTGGCCTGTAATTTTGAGGATCCGTCCTTCTACCCTTCTTATATACAGGCGTCACCTGCGCTTTTTTCCAGTCGCTCGGGACTTTACGTTGGGCAAGAGATTCGCGATAAATGCAGGCTAAGTAAGGAGCCAATGCAGTAGAGTACTCTCTGTAAAAACGAATTGGAATCGCATCAAAACCTGGCAATTTATTTATTTTCAACCCATTCAGCTGCTTCACAACCCCAGGGATGTCTCTCACTATGTCCTCCATACGGGAATCTGTACGAGATTCAAGCGGCGGTATGTTTGTTCGATCCTCCTGCGTGAAAGATTTCTCAAATGCTAACTTTAAAATTTAAGCTTTCGTTTTGCTGTCTTTCGTTGCCAGGCCAGACTGGTCAGTGAGTGACTGGATGGAAGCCTTCTACCCGCTTACCGATTTTGCGTAAGACCAGAATTTCCTTGGGTTTTCAGCAAGATCTTTTGCTAAGGTATGACGGTGGTAGTGGTTGAATGCTTCGCGCATCGCTCTTTTTACAGCAGCACGAATCTCTACTAACTTTTGCCTGTCCTCATTCTCCCGATCTTTCTTGTACCGCGAGTGCAACTGTCTTTGCTTCCTGAGCATTCTCCGAATTGCGCTGTTAAACCACGGTGGGTCTTTTCCGTCCGTAACCCACTTTTTCGGCACATACTTGTCCAATTCGTAATTTACAATGTCTGTAAAATTTGCCCATAATTCTTCCACGTCCATCGTAGCGGAAGTAAATGAAGTCGATTCATTTACTAAGTGGGATGGTAACAACTGCTTATCTGCTCTTTCTAGTAAGAATACTCTCCTAGCCTTCTTGACCGACGTTTTAACTTTCGTAACCATAGTCGTAATGACAACATAATGATCACTAATCCCTGTCAACACTGACACCGTCTATGAGGTCTGGTCTGTTCGTGGCTACCAGATCTAAAATGTTTCCATTGCGCGTTGGCTGTCGATTTAGCTGCTCAAGACAGTTTTCGGATGATGTGTTCAAATGTAATTCACAAGACGTCTTGTCTGTACCACCTGTAATGAATCCATAGACATCCCATTCTATACTAGGTAGGTTGAAGTCGCCTCCGACTAATATAGCATGATCCTGGTACTTCTGCGATACAAAATGTAGACTCTCTCTGAATGATTCTAGAACTGTCACGGTGGAACCTGGTGGCCGGTAATAACACCCCACAATTAACTATATTTCACCTAGACCTGTTAAACGCGTCCAAATAACTTGACAATCACACTACTTCGACCTCAGCGGACAATATTTTAGTCAACTGCAATGAAGACACCACCTCCTACGGTGTCTAATCTGTCTTTCCGATACACATTCCAACCCTCACCAAATATTTCAGAACTTCCTATCTCAGGGTTCAGCCAGGTCTGAGTCCCGAGAATAATTTACGCGCCACACTCTTCCTGGAGCGCAGTAAATTCAGGAACTTTATTGCGAACACACTGAAAATTTACTGCTAATATCTTGGTAGCTGAAGTGTCTTTACACTGAGCGCGTCCTGATTTCCCTGCCTGCACGTCGACTGGTGAGTGTTCGTCAGGACACCTCGCACTACTGCCTAGCCTAAAAAAAAACCCATGTGCACGCCACAAGTACTCTGCTACCCGAGTAGCCGCTTCCTTTGTGTAGCGGTACTGGGTGATCGTCGACGAAGTGCCCGAGCTAGCAGACAAAAAAGTGCGGTACACCGCACATTATCGGAGTAGCTGGAAATGAGAGAACTGTGTGCAAGGCGCGTGCCGCGTTTGCTGACAGTCGAGCAAAAACAGTGTCGTGAAGATGTTTCAATTGAGAGTTTCGAAGTAACGAAGGCGATTTTTTGCGCTGTTTTAACCGTGGGTGAAATATGGTTCCACTCCCGAGACGAAATATCAAAACAATGGACACATACTGGAGCACCGACTCCGATGACGACGAAGACCGTTTCATCCGCAGACAAGCTCATGGCGTCGGTTTTTGGGATGCGCGTGGGATAATTTTCATTGACTACCTCGAAAAAGGAAAAACTATTAACACCGTATATTATGGGAACTTATTGCAACGTTTGGGCGAAGAAATCTAGCAGAAACGGCCGCATTTGGCCAAGAAGAAAGTGTTCCTTCAGGACAATGCACCAGCCCACAAGTCCGTTATTGCAATGGTCAAAATGATTAAAATTTGAATTGCTAACATAATGCACCCTATTCGCCAGATATAGCCCCCTCTGATCATTTTGTTCCCAAACTTGAAAAAATGGCTAGGTGGTCGAATATTTTCAAAAAATGAAGACGTGATGTCGGCAGTTAATGGCTGTTTTTAGGAGTTACAGTTCTCATTATAAAAAGGGTACCCAACTTACTGAACATCGCTGGGGAAAGCGTAGAGAAATGAAAGGAGATTACGTTCAAAAATACGTTATTGCCAAAATTTGTTTTTCCTTGTTGGGTCGGGTACTTATAGGACCACCCCTGTACGATAATAGCTCGCGATAGGAAACACTTGTACAGCGAGGAAGGAAATAACATGGGGTCTCAGTGCGCCACCACGCGTTCTGAGCTAACTGAACAAGCTATCACAAACAGCCCTGTGCTACAAGTAGCAAAGTGTGGGACTTTTATATTCAGACAATTGCTAAACGCTACTTCTCATGTATTTATTAAATGTGTGCCACCTCCACATTTTTTTCTCCTTCGAATTTCAAATGAGTTTCTTTAATTGATCTTTTATGCTACATGCATAAATAACGTTTACACGAATGTTTTCTTCACTTTTCTTTACCGTGACATTTCCTCAGTCAGCTATAAATCACATTGCAGGTTTCAGGATACAAGTTAATAATCGTGGGGATACAATAGCACTGAATTTGAAGTCCTCAACTTCTGCAGTGACTACGAATCGTATTGTGGTTAACAGCCTTCCCTCGCAGCTTACTGCCTCTCATGACTATTCTTTTTGTTAAGAAGGGACATGCTCTGAAATGCAGAATTCATCCATTCTTAGATAATTAAGAAAATCATAGGCTTCCCAGCTGCTTAAGAATGGACGCAGGTTCAGATAAAATTCTTCCAATACCGTCTGTGTACATATTCAAAAGTCTCCTTTATACAAGTACACGCTTGAATAGTTTACGTATGAATTCAGACTTACCTAACCGCAATACACGTGTAAGTAATAATCTGCATGGAGAAAGACCTAGGAATAAGTCAACCATTTCAACCATTACGTAATAAAGCTGTATGTTCCGCTAATTTGCATCAAGGGAACTGGAGATGAGAATTTTCGCCAGAATTTAAAAAATTACCCGTTAAATGTTTCTATAAAATTCTGAATGTATGTACCACTATAATTTCTTCGTTGTCATTCGAACAGGCTATTCTCATTCTAAATTTTATATTTTGTTTGTACATTCTTTCAACCGTAAATTACGTGATAAATGTGTTTCTCAAAGCGTACTGCACGCATGAGAAGTCAAAGCATGTGCAAGGCCAATGCATTAGTAATATTTTAAAATATTAGCTTTTCGATGATTTATCGAATTGTGCTGATGAATGTTATTACGACATTCCTATGTCACATAAGTGATACAGAGGACACTAATAATCCTCACAAACTTGACCGGGATTACAGAAGTGTCCGATTAAACCCGTCTGCTTTGACCAATGACGTCACCAATACGGCGGAAACTACCATCGACAACGACTCCAATATAGGGCCTATGACGTCATTACGAAAACATAACGAAAATAAAAACCAACACACACACACACACACCTTCCTCCAAAGATATAATCAAACTAACGGGATCAAGGTGGGAAACTGGGGTTTTTTGACCAAAAATTACAAAACCACCACAGCAGCTCGCGATACCGAAACACGTAGCTAAAACATCCCACTGGAATCTGACACTTCCCTTGACCTATATAGCTCTATAACTATATCAAAAAATTTTGAATTGAGTACTTCCCCAAAGATACATAAATCAAACCCAAGTGCCAATGCCGAGACAACCAAAAACACATGCAGTAAAGACCACCGACCTCACAATACAGAAATACCACACTGAACATCATAACACACGAAAAATACACCAAAAAAACAGGACTACTTACCACAAGTGAGTTCCGGCACTACGCACTAGGTCAAGCATCAATTCACTCAGCCATAGCCTCAAACACACACAAGGAAACAACAAAAACAAACTCTCAACCTACCAAACCCCCCCCCCCCACTCAACCTCCCCCCTCCCCCGAGAATCAAGAATCCATCAACAAATAAATAGTAAAAAAATTAATGTCAATCACACACTACAGCTCAAAAACTGCAACAAAACAGATCCTCCACAAGATAATCATAAAACAACCACCCCCACCCACCTACAGCCACAAACATCTATAAACACAACACTCAAACTAAACTCCGCGCCGTCGTGACGTCACACACCACTACACCCTTACGTCACGGGTCAAAGCCGACAAGTGGGATCGGACGTCCCCGTTGACCCACTTTACCTGTGCGGCAGCTCTCACTGCCAAAAACCAACACTGACGTCAAATCCGTTATGCAGACCTTCGCTTTTCCTACCTTAAACGAAGTCCACTGTACAATAAACGAAAACTCCCACATAACTGACATCAAAAACTTAACCTGACTGTAGATGGTAAATCATTATCCATGACACCTACCAACCAAAATACAATTACCAAACAAGAAAATCACCGAAATTCATGGAAATTTGCATAATCGCAAATTTACTTACACACACACAAATCCGCTATAACACGAAATAAGCCCGTCGTATACAATTTCTTTGCACGCTGCAACAGGCAGTGAGATGCTCTGAAATTTCTTTAATACGGACGACGAAAGTGATGTCCGTCGCCTGTCCTCTTCCCGAAAATACCGAGGACATATTACGCTATGTTTGGTCGGTTACCAAACTTTCCTTCTCACAGCCTTCACCAGGGACGTTAACATGTTGGATGTCAAATGACAGAAATAAAATCTCTAAAGCAAAAATAAACAGCGCAACCATTGCTGAGCAAACAAAAATTTAAGCGTCCAACGAATCTAAACGGGCGAACAACATAAAACATAGATTTTCCTATTTACTGTCAAAGTATTCACAATGAGCATGCTATTGTGTAAGTTCTATAAGAGAAAAATTTTAATGAATGGACAAGTCATATACAACGTTCATTTCTTTTATGCGTCGCACGTTTGAAAAAAAAAAAGCTTATTTTATAGAGAAGTTAACAGCACTGCAAAATACGATTTACAAGAAACACAAGCGAGTTCACTTACCGTGGCTGGCGTGCTGCAGAACGTGATGAGTCTTGCCTCGCTGTTCTTGGGGGGGCGGCTGAGGGGAGAGAAGAAGAAACCTCTCCACAGTGGAAAAAAACCCTCTGACAACACAAAAAAGCAACAAGAGACCCAAAAACTGCTCTATTTACACATTTACACAGCAGCACCAACGCAACTGAACTATATACTGTACTGTATAACACCGGCAATCGTCACAAAATGAAGCAAAATGGCCCACGGCGCTTCGTCTCGTCTGTCGCGGCTGTGAGCCAGACCACGTGACTCGCCAGCGACGCCTCACTGAATGAATACTGTCCTACGTACGCACCAAGCGGCCGACCGACTAATTGGACGTGTGTTGGTGTTTCACCGACCGACCCATAGAGTAAATATCTCTGGAGTGAGCACTCACATGCGCAGAACAGATTTTGCGTTGTCAACATACACTGCCGGCCTAGTCACGTGTCCTCGGGACGTCGTGTGTTTGTCCGTATAGCGCCCTGTATACATCTCTAGTACAGACGGATTCTTTTCGTACGTGTCGTGGATTATTTATATATGTTACACAGACATTTTAACAGTATCCATTTGATACCGGGAATAAACCAGGTATGTAACTTTTAAGGGCAAGTGATACTGCATTCTGCTTATTTGCGATAGGTGTCATAGTTAAGATGCACTCGACTTTTGGTAGTTTTTGGTATGATATGGCACTTTATAGTATTACAGAGCCTGTCGTACATTTTTGCAGTGATTGTCTTGCAAAACGACTTGACAGTACGCTAGTACTTTTGCAAGTGTCCGAAAAACACCGAATTGCCACACATTAGCGATTATATCCCTGCTAAATCGTCCTTTTTTTCTGCTATTTCTGCGTATTTATTTTCTCGTTTTTGCGACCTAAAGCACATTATTTTTTTACTGGTGACACTTTGAAGTGTTTATTTAACGCACTTTACGTACTTGCCCCCAGTTTATTAAATAAATAGTAGACTAAGTAAGAAGGGGGGGGGGGGGGGGGAGGCCATCGGAGAATAAATGTACTGTAAAGCAAATACAGTTGGTCATGTAACAGTCAACTCGTATAACACCATTAAGGGAAGTGGAAAGTCACACAAGTGAAAGAGTTTGGAGACATGTTTACTAGTATTTTACGATTCTTAATCAAATTGCGAAGAAAATAAATTGAAGGCAAAATACACCAAAGATGATGAATATGTACTTTGATTAGTTACACTATTGTTTTTGTGGTGTCACCGCCAGACACCACACTTGCTAGGTGGTAGCCTTTAAATCGGCAGCGGTCCGTTAGTATACGTCGGACCCGCGTGTCGCCACTATCAGTGATTGCAGACCGAGCGCCCCCACACGGCAGGTCTAGAGACTTCCTAGCACTCGCCCCAGTTGTACAACCGACGTTACTAGTGATGGTTCACTGACAAAATACGTTCTCATTTGCCGAGACGATAGTTAGCATAGCCTTCACCTACGTCATTTGCTACGACCTAGCAAGGCGCCATTATCAGTTGCTATTGATATTGTGAAGAATGTACAGACAAGAGCTACGTTCAACATTGATGGATTAAAGTTAAGTATTCCACCAAGTACCACTTTTTTTCTGAAGTCTGAATTCCTTGTCCTGTTACAGACCTCACGGCAGCCTGCGTGAGTTTAAACGCGTGCCTTTCGGCTTCCTCCAAACTCCGTGGGTTGGCTACTGCCAATCCACAACAGTTTTTTTATATGATTTGTGCAGAAAATGTATTTAAGCTGAATGCAGAAATTGGTAGTAGGTGCTGTGGAAAATTAAAAGTAGTTGGTATAGCATCTACCTTCAGCCACACACGTCAATTTTTTCTCTGTCTAAACATTCCTCTTCAAAGTGTTTTGGACATACTTTGGAATATTTTGTGGGGACAAAATTACTCATTTTCTGGAGCCACATCTTTACTCGTTGTTCATCCTTCGGGAAACTAAAATATAAATACACAATCATTCTCCATGTCCTAGGCACACTTAACATGGTCTTCTACTGTAACTTTATAGTAAACGAAAAGGTCTGCACACATATATTGTACGAAGACAATTACAGACTCCCGCTCTATTGAATTTCTGTCTCCCATGTTTCAAATCTATATACGTAATCAACAAGTCACTGATAAATGCATGGAGGATAGTGTTTGCTGAAACAACCAACCATTGCCTTTCCTGTTCCACTGGCAAATTTACGAGAGGAAGCGATTGTTTGTCAGCTTTTGTACGAGCCGTAATATCTATTATATAGTCATATAGGTCTAGAGAGTCAAGCCTTAATTATAATGCGTCTCGAAATTTTTGAACATAGTACCCATGAAAAGTTACTATCCCTCCTTTCACATATTTTCTTTGCATCCGTAGCAACAACAGTAATTCACCATCGCTATTACACTATCAACAAACGGTGAACACACAACAAAAACTCTTGATATTATAAACTTCAAACTCTGCGGAAAGCACGCACGCACAGCGAATTCCTGAAAACAAGTGACAATCCTGCTATGTTGACAACATGCGCAGAACGCAATGCTCAGTCCAGAGATATTTACTCTCTGGACCGACCGACCGACGGACTTCCACTGCCGGGGATGTGGGGCCAGTCGGCACCCGGCTACTCGCCTGTCTAGCGCTGTCGTACCAACCGCGCGCGGCAGGCAGCGTGTACGGCGGACAGAGTTTTTAGAGAAATTTGAAGGATACAGATGTTTGTGGGACATGTCGCGGGAGGGGTATAGCAAAAGAGATGCAAGAAATGAAGCACTTGTTTCATTTTGTAACGAATCCACGATGGTTTCGCATTGCACATAGAGGACCTTCTGTATTTCTGTTTTTATGTTTTATTTCCGACACTGATCGAAATGAAATCTAAAAACCGAAATATCGACATTCCAGGGACGTTAATTCATAAAATCTACTTGCTTCATTGTTATACGTGTTAAAAAGTGCAGGCTATATCCAAGCCATCTGCTATGGAGAGCAAAGTTTTTTTTTGTTTTTTTTTTCCTTTCTTCTGCGAATATGAAATGAGTCTCTTAAATTTACCGGCCATCTTTTACGCTACCGTCATTAATAAATTAATAATATTGTCACGAACATCTTTTTGTTTTGCTTTACCGTGATGTATTTCCTCAGTCGACTCTAAATCACTTAGCAGGTTTTGGGAACAATTTTAGTTCCTGATTGTGAGGATACAATAGTACAGAATAAGAGGTCCTCTTAATTTTTGCAAGTGGCTGGAAATCGCAGCTAACACCCTCTGCCACGACTGCATTATTTTTCGTTGAGAATGGTTTGATGACTATCAGCAGCTCCGAAATGCACGATTCACGCATTGTGAAGTAATTACGAACATCAGTGGCTCGCGCCTGCTTAAGTAACAGAATGTGGGCAAATTTCTTTCCTTAGATTAGCCACTTTTTTGCCCACAGCTTTTTCTCGGCCTTGCTTGGCCTGGTTACCTCCAAAACAGCCAAGGCGGACCCCCGTTTTTGTTTCTGTGTAAGACCAAGTGGGATCTCGTATAGAACATAATTGAATTAACTTACGAGAAACAAATCAAAACAACGGGGCGGCTCTGTAATCGCTGAGTGCGGTCGATCGGGCGTGTGTAGGCTGACACGAAATCGGTCGGCCGATAAATTGTGCGTGTCTAGGGAGGGGTCTTAAACGTAGTTTTCCGCATACCACAAAAATGGTTCAAATGGCTCTGGGCACTATGGGACTTAACCGCTGAGGTCATCAGACCCATAGAACTTAGAACTACTTAAACCTAAGTAACCTAAGGACATCACACACATCCATGCCCAAGGCAGGATTCGAACTTGCGCCGCGACCGTAGCGGTCGCGCGGTTCCAGACTGCTGCGCCTTTAACCGCACGGCCACTCCGACCGGCCTGCATACTACAGATTTATATGTCACCGTTGGTACGATTTTTTATGATTAAATGTGTGTGTGTGTGTGTGTGTGTGTGTGTGTGTGTGTGTGTGTGTGTGTGTGTGAAGTACGAGGGACGAAACCACTGAGGTCGTCGGGCCCTATATGATTAAATGTTAATAACTAATAACGTACTGGAGGTAAAAGCCTTCCGGAAAAGCTAGGGATGAATAATAGTAATAATAATAATGCTGCCCACTACATGTAATTAACCATGGTTCGTGGGCTGCTGTAAGCTACTTTTTTTCATCTTTGCCTTTGTAACACATTCTCGGACCACCAATCACATTTGCATTCGTCGTTATGCAAAACTAACATGTCATAGATGGTTGTTGTATTTATACCTGCGTATTACGAAAATACGTAGTTTTAGTGATACACCGCGTTAAACATTTCTTCAAAATCGTGTCTTTTTTAGTACGTCTTGTTCTGCAAGTGCCGGGAAATGTACGTAAACGTGAAACGTTCGAAAGTGAATGTTAACACTGAATTGAAGTTCCAGCTTGGCATTGCACGTACGTTTCTTTGTAGGTTGACAGTTTTTGCTGACTTCTCGTTACAACTGAGGACGAAATCTGAAAGCAGTGCAATAATTAACAACGACCAACGTAACACGAAGGTGGGCCTTGGCTAGCAGCAGTCGGAAACATTTACATCAGCGACTGTATCCCGTTTCAGTGGCTGACACGTGTGAACTGTGGCCTCAGTCTAGAAATCTAGACATCTTAATTAGAATATCTTTACGCCACTTTCGAGGAGTTTCAATTTAGATAATGATGTAGCAACTTCAGAGCGGGTATACATGTTTTTTAACTGTTTAAAATGTCTGGATTTTTTAAACTGAAATTCACTCTCTCCTACTTTAATGAGAAGTTCACGTATCAGATGACAGTCTGCAATTGTTTTTACTGTTACACGTACCTTTTTCCCTAATTAACATATTTTATGCTTTCCACTCTGCGTTTCATATTTAATTTGTTAAATGTTGGAAAAATCGAGAAATAGTAAGTACAAATGATTCATTTCTGCAGCTGCTAATATCTCAATTGTATGCGCATACGTGATATAAAGTTTCAATGCCTTGTACGGCTACGCAACGCGAACAAGCTCTGCGGTGAGACTCACACCTCCGTATGTAACTATTATCCAGGCTGCTGAAACTGCACCTGACGTATGCGTTTCAAGTTGGCAGCGAAACATGTCGACAAGTGAAGAACGAGAAGCGCGAGGCGTCAGGCGTGAACCGATCCCAGCGCGTTAATCCAACACCGACTCAAAGGAAGGCCTCGGCGCTTGTTGGTGACGTCACGTCAGCTAGGCACGGCGAACGCCAGGTCTGTTGCAGGCATACTCATAATGGTGTCTCCCTCCCTGACACAGGAAACTGTGAAATTATTGGCGGTACTTGACCAACACACATTGTTCTGAGAGATTTTTGCGATCAATTAATTGTGCAATTCATTACACTTCTTAACAAATAGTGTACTCCTGAACTTAAATTTCCACCTGTTTTAAGGATTGACATACACATACAACTTCATGGTCCAGCAGCAACAGAATTCGTGCTTCTCTACCTTATTTGTAAATCTGAGGAAGTTACGTTTGTACTGGGTTGCTTTTACAAGAAACTGTGAACATATTGGTGCTCTTTTTTAGGTATCTTGGTTGAATAGGGGGTGAGGAGCACTGAATGTTAATGAAATATCTTGCGATTGTACACGTTGGGGGAGGGGGTTGGGTACAGAAGAAGAGGCAAAAGAGAGATACTTGTTTTATCAAATAAAATTTTTTATCTTATAAAGTTCCTCCTTTCAGTTGCAAGAGGGGAATGTTTATCTTTTCTAATGTGCATGTTTAAAAAAGTTTAAGCCCAGCATTATTTTCGATGTACGAAGCTATTTTGTTTCCTGTTTAGAATGCCTTTCGTTGAAAACGACTGTAGTCTAATGACTAGCAACAGTTGGACATTTACACATGTAAATTAGTTCACATTTCCAGTGACGATGTCAAACGAAAATAAATAAATAAATAAAAGAAACGCGTTCACTGTAAAGGGGTTGGGGTAAGTTTCGATAGCAAAATGGATCAAGTAAATATAGTTACTTGAATGTAAAATTTCCGAAGCTTGCAATGGGGCAAAGCATCTTCTCATATTGATCTACGTTTGTTTCGACAGGATTCAGTAATACAGAACTATGATCTTCATTTGTGGCTTTACGATGGTAAGAAAATCTTTGATCTAAATAAAAGTGCAGAATCCAAAACAATACCAAACATTTTGTCCAAAAATAAGAGATTTATAGCGATAAGCACGCCCAGGCGTTTCTGCCTGCAACAGACCTGGCGTTCGCCGTGCCTAGCTGACGTGACGTCACCAACAAGCGCCGAGGCCTTCCTTTGAGTCGGTGTTGGTTAATCGCTGCAGGTCGTGACATCAAAGCACCTGCGCTGCCGGCTTCGGTTGGTGTGAACAACGTGCGTTGCGTTTCGCTCCTGCCGTGTGCCCGCGTCGTGCTGCCCTTCGTATTGCTGCGCTGTGGTGCAGAAAATTCTGATGCTCGAAAAAAAAAAAAAAAAAAAAAAAAAACTTTGTTTGCTTTGCTTAAAGACGTGCCGGTAGAAAGCGAGGGAGGCACCGAAGTTACTGCAGAGAACTGTGGAGCCTTACGAGCAGGAGAAGGAATACCCGAGTACTGAGTGACAGCCAACAGTTCCTGCCGATAAGGTTGTGGGACGAACGTAAAGAATGTTCGGAATTAGTGCAGGAAGAGTAGTAAGCGAGTGAGTTGTAATGTAAAAGCTGAAAGATGCAGACCTGAGCCCTAACAATTCGGAGCCGTCTGGATCAGATACAGAATTTTCAGCGACTCTTCGAAAGAAGAAAAAGCAGCCTCACAGTGTCACCGACTTGGATTCTTTCGAGACTGGTCCAATTCGCAGGCGTATTTATGCTTTCTACAGCAGCAAACAGTATTCTACGACGAAAAGTACGGATTTCCGTTACAAAGCGCTAGACGAACGCAAAGTACTGTTAGAAACGGTGCATTTTTTGCGGCTCGTGAATTATGTTTGTGATGACAACCGTGAAGTTGGTTTTGGTGCTGATTCCGGCTACAGTAACCATGGGAAGATGAATGGAATTGCGCCATTGTCGCCGTGAAGTGGTGAGTGAAAAGCTACGAATATCGGTTATTTATTGCAGTATCTTCGTTATAAGACGTAGAACGAGAAGTTACAATTTTGGTTATTACTTATTTTGTAAATTGTGTACCGTATTGTTTCCGAGACATCCGTCCTCACCAAATGCTTATTTTCTGTATTTCTTTGTTCCGTTGTCTAAAGCGTGTGCTTCGTTATGTTTGTATACAGGGTGATTCACGAAGGTATGGAAATATTTCAATATGTTAGTCTACAAGTAAAACTAAAGAGAAAAGTTCATATAAACATATGTTCGCAAATGTTTAGTTACGGAGTTATGGCTAATAAAAGATTTTGGATTAAATTTAGCAACTTCGCCAATTTGAAGCCATCGCAAAACTGTGAGAGATTAAAGTAAGTCACGATTTCCATTTATTTTGTTGTTATTGACCTGGAGAATCTAATAAAACATGCCCCAGACATATATCTGCAGTAGTTTTCCAGAGAAGCAAAGAAGTAATTTCGTAAAATTTTTAATTTATTAACTGCTTGGCCCAATTTTTTTTAAATTCCAGACAATTACATAAAGTTTTCAACAGAAGTTGTAGAGGATTTAATTTTTGAAAAGTGACGGTAACACCGTTAACTGAAACAGTATGAATGTGTCAGATAATCTGCTTTTATTAATACCGTAGCACATGTGAACTGAAGTCAAACCGAACAAAAAGCTCAGTGTTAAGGAAATTGTACAGTGTACATACAATTTCGCAATACATTCACAATAAATGTTCAAAAAAGTCTGCACCGAGTTCAATGCATGTAGCTGCATGTGTATGAACATATTTTGTTGCGCGTTTCAGTTTAACAGGGTTGTTCTAATAATCTTTGCTTCTCTGGATGTTCTGGAAAACTACTGCATATGCACGTCTGGAACATGTTTTATTAGATTCACAGACCAATAACAACAATATGAATGGATATCGTTCTTTACTTTAACCTCGTGCAGTTTCGCGATGTACTCATATTAGCGAAGTTGCTAAATTTCAGGGAAAATCTTTTACTAGACGTAACTCCGTAACTAAACATTTGCGGATATATATATGCACTTTTTTCTTTAATTTTACTTCTAGAATAACATATTAAAATATTTGCATATCTTCGTGAATCATCCTGTATACGTTACCATGCGGTTGTTTATTTGCTGTTATTGTGGTGGCAAGCCAGAAACGAATTCTTATACGTACTGTTATTGCTCAATAGCTTACGTTTACGAGCTGGAACAGAAAACGGAACCGTCTGCTATGTGTGTAGGGGCTGCTGTAGTAACATCGCCACTGCAGTGTAGCCAGCTTAACTTGACGTAATACGAGCTGTGAAGTGCCGTGTTCCGCCGTCGGCGCAGGTGCAAGTATCAACAAGCTGCACTCGCCTCGCACATTCGTTACGTATATCCCCGTACAGGGGAGACATTTTCATTGCGAGTCACCCGCCCGGTGTTGGTGAATGAATACTACGAGGGCAGTTCAATAAGTAATGCAACACATTTTTTTTCTGAAACAGGGGTTGTTTTATTCAGCATTGAAATACACCAGGTTATTCCCCAATCTTTTAGCTACACAACACTATTTTTCAACGTAATCTCCATTCAAAGCTACGGCCTTACGCCACCTTGAAATGAGGGCCTGTATGCCTGCACGGTACCATTCCACTGGTCGATGTCGGAGCCAACGTCGTACTGCATCAATAACTTCTTCGTCATCCGCGTAGTGCCTCCCACGGATTGCGTCCTTCATTGGGCCAAACATATGGAAATCCGACGGTGCGAGATCGGGGCTGTAGGGTGCATGAGGAAGAACAGTCCACTGAGGTTTTGTGAGCTCCTCTCGGGTGCGAAGACTTGTGTGAGGTCTTGCGTTGTCATGAAGAAGGAGAAGTTCGTTCAGATTTTTGTGCCTACGAACACGCTGAAGTCGTTTCTTCAATTTCTGAAGAGTAGCACAATACACTTCAGAGTTGATCGTTTGACCATGGGGAAGGACATCGAACAGAATAACCCCTTCAGCGTCCCAGAAGACTGTAACCATGACTTTACCGGCTGAGGGTATGGCTTTAAACTTTTTCTTGGTAGGGGAGTGGGTGTGGGGCCACTCCATTGATTGCCGTTTTGTTTCAGGTTCGAAGTGATGAACCCATGTTTCATCGCCTGTAACAATCTTTGATAAGAAATTGTCACCCTCAGCCACATGAAGAGCAAGCAATTCCGCACAGATGGTTCTCCTTTGCTCTTTATGGTGTTCGGTTAGACAACGAGGGACCCAGCGGGAACAAACCTTTGAATATCCCAACTGGTGAACAATTGTGACAGCACTACCAACAGAGATGTCAAGTTGAGCTCTGAGTTGTCCGTCGATCATCTCGAACGAGTGTGTTCGCACGCTCCGCCATTGCAGGAGTCACAGCTGTGCACGGCCGGCCCGCACGCGGGAGATCAGACAGTCTTGCTTGACCTTGCGGCGATGATGACACACGCTTTGCCCAACGACTCACCGTGCTTTTGTCCACTGCCAGATCACCGTAGACATTCTGCAAGCGCCTATGAATATCTGAGATGACCTGGTTTTCCGCCAAAAGAAACTCGATCACTGCCCGTTGTTTGCAACGCACATCCGTTACAGACGCCATTTTAACAGCTCTGTACAGCGCTGCCACCTGTCGGAAGTCAATGAAACTATACGAGACGAAGCGGGAATGTTTGAAAATATTCCACAAGAAATTTCCGGTTTTTTCAACCAAAATTGGCCGAGAAAAAATATGTGTTGCATTACTTATTGAACTGCCCTCGTATATTGCAGGACCTGTGTTGCTCAGAATTACGATGTATGTGTGCATGCGCTTCCAAAGGAACACTACATCGCAATTCTGAACAACACAGGCAGCAGAATATCTTACAACATACTTCGTATATTCGGACATTTAACTCTCGATTAATTTACTTCCTTATTTCAGTTGAATGTTGCCATCTTTTTTCAAACAAATTTGTAAAATTTTCAGCTGCTATTATGATTTTTATGCGAAGACTGAAATGCAGTTTTGCGACCCACCTAGTAAATTACTAATCTCCCGTAAACAAATAGGATATTGTGCTGGGTTCACTGTGGTAATTTTTTCGTAGGACAGCATTTTCGCCTTTGCCTGTTGCCGTTACTTAAAAATGATACATAGCATAGAGGCATATAGGCAGTCATTTTTCCCTTGTTCTGTTTGGGAGTGGAACAGGGAGAGAAGATGTTAGTTATGGTACGAGGTACCCTCCGCCACGCACCGTGTGGTGGATTGCGGCGTATGTATGTAGATGTAGGAGTACACAGTGACTGGATTCAGCTGATGGAACTCTTTACTACAGATTTATACAAATGCAACAGGAATTGTGCAGTGGTATTAAGATTTGTTGGTATTTCCTTCTGGCTTTCACGAAGTTGTCAATTTTAAACAGAGCCATAGCTCGATGTTGCGGGTAGTTGGTTGTTTCTCGCACATCCCGTGCACCTGGGCCGCGCCAATCGAATGTCACGTGATTCTTCGAACAGGCTCGATACTGTATCGAAGGCTGCGGTGAGCACTTCCCTACGCGAGTATAGTTCGCTATGCCCTATTTTCATTGTGCAAACATGGAACTTGTATCAGTGTGTTGTGGAAGGGCTGCACCATGTTTTATTTTAGTTTTATTAGCGTTAGCAAATCAGTAAGATAACAATGCATTTTCTGACGACATAAGTGAATTTTCGACACGCAGGGAACTTTTTTGCATTTGAAGTCTAGGCGATCGAATTGCGCGCATTAGATCTTAGCAATGGACCATATTTTCATCTACCCCAAACCGGAACTGTGTAAGAGTTTTCTAACACGAGACAATCTCAGTTAAAAACGGTGCTCAATGGTCTTTTCGCGCGTCAAGTATTAAGCTGTCGGACTGCTTACTTGTAACACCACGATAACTTACGACTGAGATGCATTTATGCTGTGTGATACAGAGTGAAATATTGAGACGAGCTGAATGTAAAGTTAGTTGCTGATCTGCTTACTAAAATGTGGGAACTTAAGAGAATATAATTTTGTTACGTAGCTGCTTCCCATTCCAAACTGAGCACTTGGAACATTCAGCTGAATCCAGTCACTGTGTACTCCTACATCTACATACATACTCCGCAATCCACCACACGGTGCGTGGCGGAGGGTACCTCGTACCATAACTAACATCTTCTCTCCCTGTTCCACTCCCAAACAGAACAAGGGAAAAATGACTGCCTATATGCCTTTGTACGAGCCCTAATCTCTCTTATCTTTGTGATCTTTCCGCGAAATGTAAGTTGGCGGCAGTAAAATTGTACTGCATTCAGCCTCAAATGCTGGTTCTCTACATTTCCTCAGTAGCGATTCACGAAAAGAACGCCTCCTTTCCTCTAGAGACTCCACCCGAGTTCCTGAAGCCTTTCCGTAACACTCGCGTGATGATCAAACCTACCAGTAACAAATCTAGCAGCCCGCCTCTGAATTGCTTCTATGTCCTCCCTCAATCCGACCTGATAGGGATCCCAAACGCTCGAGCAGTACTCGAGAATAGGTCGTATTAGTGTTTTATAAGCGGTCTCCTTTACAGATGAACCACATCTTCCCAAAATTCTACCAATGAAGCGAAGACGACTATCCGCCTTCACCACAACTGCCATTACGTGCTTGTCCCACATCATGTCGCTCTGCAATGTTACGCCCAAATATTTAATCGACGTTACTGTGTCAAGCGCTACAGTACTAATGGAGTATTCAAACATTACAGGATTCTTTTTCCTATTCATCTGCATTAATTTACATTTATCTATATTTAGAGTTAGCTGCCATTCTTTACACCAATCATAAATCCTGTCCAAGTCATCTTGACATCTTCTATCCCCCTACAGTCACTCAACGACGACACCTTCCCGTACACCACAGCATCATCAGCAAACAGCCGCACATTTCTATCCACCCTATCCAAAAGATCATTTATGTAGATAGAAAACAACAGCGGGCCTACCACACTTCCCTGGGGCACTCCAGATGACACCCTCACCTCCGATGAACACTCACCATCGAGGACAACGTACTGGGTTCTATTACTTAAGAAGTCTTCGAGCTACTCACATACTTCGGAACCAATCCCATATGCTCGTACCTTAGGAGTCTGCAGTGGGGCACCGAGTCAAACGCTATCCGGTAGTCAAGGAATATGGCATCCATCTGTGATACCCTTCATCCGTGGTTCGCAAGATATCATGTGCAAAAAAGGGCGAGTTGCGTTTCGCAGGAGCGATGCTTTCTAAGGCCGTTCTGATGCATGGCTTCATTTCCACGGTAGTAATGAAGGTCCAATGGCGCCAGCCTCGTCGCCACGACAGATGCTCCAAGTATCGCTGTGACCGTCACTGTCGTTATCTGACGAAACAGTCACCTCCTTCACTGAATTTTCCAAGACGGCTTCATTCTGCCACACTCTCTCCACGATGCTCTACGTATGTCTGTCGGCGTTATTCCTGTCTCGTGAGATCGCGTTGCAGTATATCCTTCCTCTCCCACCAACACATTACGGCCACAGAAATGGCAATAAGAAATTCTAGGACGTTCAAAAGTGTGAGAACTCGAAAAAAACAGTTCCTTAAGGACGACCAATAACTTGCTGAGTGTCGAATGTTCCTTTCTGCTACGAAAAAGCATGAACGTCACGACGCATTGCATCTACAGCAAGTGAATGTATATTGGTAATCCGCTTTTGCATGGAACGGTACCCCCTCTCCCCTGCCTTTCTCCCCAGAGATTCCAGCTTAGGTATTTTTCCAGCTTCCCTTTCCTTCTCGAACATATACTTTCTTATCTTCACAATAGTGTTTTAGTGTATATACAGATCCGCAGTAGTTCTATCGAACAACTGACTACCATTAAGTTTCACAAACTGCGACATCGTCGCAAAAAACACAGTGACCCATATATGTAAAAAGTTTCCTTTGATTTACGTCTATGGTCACAATCTTTTTTAACAGATTATCGGTTTCGGTCTTTAATGACCATCATCAGATCTGTTTCATAAAAACAAAGTCCTAATGTACTGCAGCCATAGTGGCATCGTCAAATGTTAAATGCGGATTCCGCATTCGGTCTCGTGGTCGCCAGATTCTTCACCACTGAGAAATTAATTTCATCATTTTTGAAGACGGGTGTGCATGGATGTGGAACTGTGAACACCAGCAGGAAAGGTTTACCCGGACTTGCGAAGGAAAACATGGAATTGGCGAGAGGAGAGTTCCAATCTGAGACGAAAGGAGCCATTTCTACTGTAAATTGGGTCACTCACTTGTCTGTCCTCTATTCGTGACCCCAAGTGAAAAACAACATTGGTGAAGAGGAAAAACAAGGACGGTACTAGGACATTTTTTTCCATATCCTCGAGTTGTCGCAGGATACAACAAAGTAACGGGTGGAGCCGACAAGATTGACCAACTAGGAGGAAAAATATGCTCTTGGCAGATGCTCTGTAAAATGAGAGCACAAAATCTATTTCCTAGTAATGTTGCCACAGTGAACTGTTTTATAGTACGGAGAATAAGAAAAAGGGCAAGCGGCCGACCCTTCAGGCACAGTTGGAGGAAGCAAGGAAGGATGTCATAAGGATCAAGGGAGATAGGGGGGAGGAGGGTGGTTGGGAACTGGCAGCTGGTAGGAGGATAGGAAGAAAGAGAATGCGATCTGACAGTTTTATCATCAACACGAAAAACAGGTATCTGCCACTACCAGAGTTAAGTAGTAGGGAAGAGCCTCAGGTAGAGCGGGGAGCAGGAAATGAGCAGTACACTTCAACCGAGGCGAAGAAGCCTAGGAATGTACAAAGTGTTAGGAAGAAGAAAGAGCTGATGCTAGGTAGTAGCCATGGGCGAGGTGTAGGCCCTCAGTTACAGGAAAGTTTAGGGGCAGCGTACCAGGCCACCAGTATCTTCAAGCCAAATGTAGGGCTAAGTCATGTGATAGAGGACCTAGGGTCTTTATGTAAGGACTTCACAAAAGAGGACCATGTAGTGATAGTGGGTGGGGCGGGAAACAGTTTGGACAGGGACGGGGCATATGACATAGGTAGTGACCTGGACAAGATAGCTTCCCTGACTCGTGGCACTAACGTACACTTTGTTGAGCTGTTCCGGCGTCATGGTCGACCACACCTTGATGGAGCTGTGAGGCGAATCAGTGTGGGGTTAGGGATGGCTCTAACAGCAAACTCTGCTCGTGTTTCTCTGGTGCCCGTCGGGGCTATCAACAGATAGATCCGTAGATACTCCGTGCGCATTGGTATGGGTGGAGGTTATACTTAACAGCCGAACTAAGTTAATAATTAGCTCCTTCTACCGACTCCCAGACTCCGATGATATAGATGCTGAACAGTTCAGAGAAAATTTGAGTCTTGTAGCAAATAAAAACCCCACTCATACGGTTATAGTTGGTGGGGACTTCAATCTTCCCTCGATATGTTGGCAAAAATACTTGTTCAAAACCGGTGGTAGGCGGAAAACATCTTCCGAGATTGTCCTAAATGCTTTCTCCGAAAATTATTTCGAGCAGTTAGTCCACGAACCCACGCGAATTCTAAATGGTTGCGAAAACACACTAGACCTCTTAGCCACAAACAATCCAGAGCTAATAGAGAGCATCATGAATGATACAGGGATTAGTGATCACAAGGTCGTTGTAGCTAGGCTCAATACCGTTTCTTCCAAATCCACCAGAAACAAACGCAAAATAATTTTATTTAGCGGATAAAGTGTCACTGGAAGCCTTCTTAAGAGACAATCTCCATTTCTTCCGAACTGACTATGCAAATGTAGACGAGATGTGGCTCAAATTCAAAGATATAGTAGCAACAGCAATTGAGAGATTCATACCTCATAAACTGCTAAGAGGTGGAACTGATCCCCCATGGTACACAGAACAGGTCCGAACGCTGTTGCAGAGGCAACGGAAAAAGCATGCGAAGTTCAGAAGAACGCGAAATCCCGAAGATTGGCTAAAATTTACAGACGCGCGAAATTTGGCACGGACTTCAATGCGAGATGCCTTTAATAGGTTCCACAACGAAACATTGTCTCGAAATTTAATAGAAAATCCGAAGAAATTCTGGTCGTATGTAAAGTACACAAGCGCCAAGACGCAGTCAATACCTTCGCTGCGCAGTACAGCATTTCCATTTATTTTACCGATGGTACTGTTACCGACGACTGTGCCGTTAAAGCGGAGTTATTGAACGCAATTTTCCGAAATTCCTTCACCAGGGAAGACGAATGGAATATTCCAGAATTTGAAACACGAACAGCTGCTAGCATGAGTTTCTTAAAAGTAGATACCTTAGGGGTTGCGAAGCAACTCAAATCGCTTGATACGGGAAAGTCTTCATGTCCAGATTGTATACCGATTAGGTTCCTTTCAGATTACGCTGATACAATAGCTCCCTACTTAGCAATCATATACAACCGCTCGCTCACCGATAGATCTGTACATACAGATTGAAAAATTGCGCAGGTCGCACCAGTGTTTAAGAAGGGTAGTAGGAGTAATCCATCGAACTACAGACTTATATCATTGACGTCGGTTTGCAGTAGGGTTTTGGAGCATATACTGTATTCAAACATTATGAATCACCTCGAAGGGAACGATCTATTGATACGCAATCAGCATGGTTTCAGAAAACATCGTTCTTGTGCAACGCAGCTAGCTCTTTACTCGCACGAAGTAATGACCGCTATCGACAGGGGATCTCAGAGTTGATTCCGTATTTCTAGATTTCCGGAAAGCTTTTGACACCGTTCCTCACAAGCGACTTCTAATCAAGCTGAGGGCCTATGGGGTATCGTCTCAGTTGTGCGACTGGATTCGTGATTTCCTGTCAGGAAGGTCGCAGTTCGTAGTAATAGACGGCAAATCATCGAGTAAAACTGAAGTGATATCAGGTATCCCCACGGAAGCGTCCTGGGACCTCTGCTGTTCCTGATCTATATAAATGACCTGGGTGACAATCTGAGCAGTTCTCTTAGGTTGTTCGCTGATGATGCTGTAATTTACCGTCTAGTAAGGTCATCCGAAGACCAGTATCAGTTGCAAAGCGATTTAGAAAAGATTGCCGTATGGTGTGGCAGGTGGCAGTTGACGCTAAATAACGAAATGTGTGAGGTGATCCACATGAGTTCCAAAAGAAATCCGTTAGAATTCGATTACTCGATAAATAGTATAATTCTCAAGGCTGTCAATTCAACTAAGTACGTGGGTGTAAAAATTACGAACAACTTCAGTTGGAAAGATCACATAGATAATATTGTGCGGAAGGCGAGCCAAAAGTTGCGTTTCATTGGCAAGACACTTAGAAGATGCAACAAGTCCACTAAAGAGACAGCTTACACTACACTCGTTCGTCTTCTGTTAGAATATTGCTGCGCGGTGTGGGATCCTTACCAGGTGGGATTGACGGAGGACATCGAAAGGGTGCAAAAAAGGGCAGCTCGTTTTGTATTATCACGTAATAGGGGACAGTGTGTGGCAGATATTATACGCGAGTTGGGATGGAAGTCATTAAAGCAAAGACGTTTTTCGTCGCGGCGAGATCTACAGTATTTACGAAATTTCAGTCACCAACTTTCTCTTCCGAATGCGAAAATATTTTGTTGAGCCCAACTTACTTAGGTAGGAACGATCATCAAAATAAAATAAGAGAAATCGGAGCTCGAACAGAAAGGTTTAGGTGTTCGCTTTTCCCGTGCGCTGTTCGGGAGTGGAATGGTAGGGAGATAGTATGAGTGTGGTTCGATGAACCCTCTAAAAGGCACTTAAATGTGAATTGCAGAGTAACCATGTAGATGTAGATGTTGAAACGTTCCCTTTGAACAATTATACATGACTGTGCTTAAACTGACACACAATATTTTGTTAGCGCAACGCAATCTGACTTTCAAAATTCCCTACAAAAGAATGGCCCTGACTAACATTAAACTATACCTTTCACAAATCACTTACCTCACAAAAATCTTCGCTGCTCAAGCTACTGCAATACAGCGAGCGCCACTACTGCCAGCTAAATAAAAGATTCAAACTATGGAAGGCACTAACTACTTTCACAAATCACTTACCTCACAAAAATCTTCGCTGCTCAAGCTACTGCAATACAGCGAGCGCCACTACTGCCAGCTAAATAAAAGATTCAAACTATGGAAGGCACTAACTACTGATAGGGATAGTTAGCAAATGAAAGATATTAATAGAGAACAAACAATGTATTTACCTTGATATCATCATATATAAATATAGCAGTTCATGACAAATTTCAAAACTCCGCCATCTCTCTCCCCACATCCACCACTGCTGGCGGCTCACCTCCAACTGCGCAATGCTACGCGCTGTTCACATCCAGCTGCCGCTGCCCAACACTACAATGGCGAGTATTACAACAATGCAAAGCAGCCACAGACTGCACACAGCACAGCCAGTGATTTTCATACAGAGGTGGCGTTACCAATAAAAAAACCTAAACAGCCTACTTACATAGCCCCCATGCTCCCCACAAAAAATTTTACAAATTGGATTGGGCAGTGGCCAATACAGATTTGAAAAGAATTTTTCATAATTACAATAACAAAGAAATCAAATGCACACACTTATTGATACAATTTTGGTCAAAAGCTCAAATTTTCTCACAGTCCATAAAGACAGTTTGATCGTTCATTACGGTAAAATAGTAGTGTTTTTCTCAAAGTCTGAGCAGTAGAAGAAAATGCACACGGAAGTAGTGGATTTCCATGCAGTCTTGAAGAAGTAGCGTTGTCCTTCCAACGGAAAGACAGTGCTGACTCTTGACATGCTGACAGATAATGCGCCACAACAGAGCAAACCCACAGCAGAGTCAGTCGAAGTTTTGAAGAATATTGGTGGGTAGGTCATCATAGAGCAGACCCACTGTAGTCCTGGTAGAGATTACGGTATTGGTGGGCCACCAGAGGTGCAGACCCACTGCAGTCCTTGTAGAAATAATGGTATTGATGGATCATCAAAGATGTAGACCCACTGTAGTCCTTGTAGAGATGGCCAGCATCCATCTGTTGTGACTGTGCAGGTGCACAATCACCATTGAAGAGTCTTGCGGATAATATAGCAAGTCCATAAACCACCACTTGTGCACTCACAAAGTTTTCGGAACTGTCCTTAGAACCAACAATGCTGTTATCCAGTCCCTTGCTGAATTATTAACACACGTGCAAACACTAACAGTCCCTACTTCTCACATATTGTCCATATACTATGACCAACAGAAATGTGCGCAGTGAAATGTAACTTACAAGTTAATAATAAGATGAACTGGTGTCAATTACAATTTTATAACATGAGAATACAATTACAAAGGTACAAAATACATCATTAAAGAACATAACAATACAGATAACATTTGTAGTAAAACAGGCGTTACAAAAGAATAGAAATAGACATATACGTCAGTGTTACAGGAATTATGACATGAGTACATACATAAAAGATCAGAATAACTTTCGAAACATCAACTTCACACATGAGCATTAAACAGAACAGAATTAATAATGTCTAACATCTTTACAAAGTAAATAACATATTATTAATTCCAATTATATTCGAGGATAACAGTATTCCTCATCATAGTGAATGTAGCTTAATATTAAAAGAAGAAAAAATTCTATGAAACTACACAGAGACAGGAAGAAAACAAATACACAAGGGTACACAAACACATAGTGGGATAACACCAATAGGAAAGGACAGGGTTCGTTTTCAGTGTAACATGTGGTACTGCAGTCCAACCCAAAACTTCATATATCTTTCCTCTTATTTCATCCTTTGTTTCCACCAAAACAATTCTATCTAAGCATGCTTTCTGTATTTATATGTTCACACATTTCTTACCTCAACATTTATTTCCAAGAAAATCCTACCTAAACCTGTTTTCTGTACTTTTTTTCGTATAACTTCTCAATGCATTTCTTCCAGTTCATCGCAACTCATTCTCTTAGAGGCTACCCCCTCTTAAGCTAACATAAATCTACTGAGCTCAGATGCTAAACTAAGGGACGAGGCAATGCAGCAGCACAAAATAAGTAACACAAACAGCAATGACGAAAAAAATGGAAAATTGCAAAGCAAGCTACAGTATATCTAAATTACCAAGCAATGCAACATTACAACTAATATGAGCCAATGTGCAGCAACAAGAAAAATAAATCAGTAGTAAACTGGCTTAGCAGAGTAACACAAAGTCAAATTCAGTAACACTATGCCTGGCAAACAGCAGTAACTTACCCGTATACCTAAACATGACATAGCTCAAACAGAAAAAATATTACAGTAAAAACAACAATGCAGATAAGGGAATGTATATTCACATCTTAATGTCTATGTAATTAAAGTGGTGCACCACAAATTATTCTACAAAAGAAATTACCAAGTACTTGAAAAGAAAATTATAGATGCAGTTACTGTTATTAGTCCCTTCTTATTGTTCTCTCCATTCCAAGAGCTCCTTTTTCGAAGAATGTGGATCAGAAAATACTTATTTAATAAATCTGTTGACAGAAAGTGTTCACATTAGCAGATGCATTTAAGTTTATTTTATAAAACCAATGCTGCAACACAGCTGGAAACCAGATATTAAACAAAATGAGCAATCTCTTAACTACAAAGACAATAGATATAAAATGTTTCTAATCATTTCATTAGGCATTTTAGTAAATATCATAAATTACGAGCTCCACAGTATGCTTTCAACAAGGAAATGTCAATAGCGAGGACAATGGCCTCCCCTTTCTTTTATTCTACCTGTGCTTCTGATGAGGCACTCACTAATGACTTGTTCTCCCGGCATCTGACACAGCTGCGTGCCCACGACGCATTACGTGCAGGTGGTCACTTAACTTTCTTACGGAAATATTTACGACAGCAGTTTCCACTACTGTGACAGTCTCATATACAAAATTTCACGGGTCGAGAATTTGCGTTGCAAATGTGTAGAAACAAAACCCTAGAAATATAAGTGTCCAAATAAAATATCCGTCAGCATTGTGATACAGTCACGCATTTACGCACATTTCATAACTCTTAAAGTACGCTTCTTGGTTTCCAACATACTTCTTATTCCTCATATACGGTAGCATCATCTTATTGATCATAAACGTATCTCAACAGCATAGTACACATCGTCGTCATAATTATCGTCCTCCAAAAGCTAAGTTCTGCAGAAGTTAATGTACTTACCCCATCATAAACGAAAGTGAAATGCTTTGTGTATAGATATCGTAGTTATTACGTACATTACTGTGATCAAGAAAGTATTATACTGTAAAGTATTGTTGTGCTACGAAAAAGGCTCTCACATTGTAGCTTACTACTAAAACATGTTTTGCTTTCCAGAAGAATTCAGAAAAACTGTGCGGATATAAAACAGATACACCGCAAAAGCAACATTGTAAATTGTCACTCATTAGTAGCGTCGTGATAAAACCGTGTAGTTGTCACATAAACTAACCACTGTGTCATCTGGTATCTCACAGAAAGTACTTTAAATCCAGAATATATTTTCAAGTAAATCAAAATGTTTCATTAAAATCTCATTAGCAGTACTGGTAAATGTTCTAAGTATGTGAGCCTTATAGTCGTTACGTAAACGTGCAACTAACAAGCAAGAATGTACACACACAATAACACTGTGTCGTCTGTTCACAATAACAATGCATTCGTAATTTCTGTTTCAATAAGTTCTCTTGGTTCTTAACTGGATATTTAACTTCAAACATTGTTGCATATTAACAGATTCTAAGTCTGACAATCCATACTAGGAATGTGAAGTGAAAGTTTATGGCAAAGACAAAGTTAAAAAGCAGATTATCTTTCAATAAACGGTTTTACATGTGAAATGTGGTGTAAACCTTTACTCTTCCTAGTGCACAGAGTTTCAACTTCAAAGCAATTATCATGTTGTATACATCGGTAAAGAATGCTGAAATTTTTCTCAAGGTTAGCTTCTATGTTATTTTTCTCTGAGCCAGCCGGCGCACGTGGGTGCCTACGGCGCGAGTCATTGTCTGTTCCTTTGTTGGCGCGCGTTGTTATTGGGATTAGGAGACCTAGCTTCTACAAATTCCCCGTGCCGAGAGGGCCCAGCTCTGTTAGAATCCCGCCAGTTCTGATGAAATTCAGGTCTGTCGTTATGTCGGTAGTTTACATAGTTTCTTGTTTGTCGGTCATGTGGTGGAGAATTTCTCCCTGAATCGTAACTGCGCGCTGGTCCGTTGCGTCTAAAGTTATTCTGTCTCCCTTGATAGTATTTATTTTGGTTCCCATATTGTCTGTTTCTCTTATTGTCTCTGTGATAGTCATTACCACGAAGAGGTGAGCTTTCCCTGAAGTTATTACTACTCTGCCAACGGTTGTCATACGGGTGGTGTCTGTTTTGGTCACGATTTGTGTTGTGAGAATAGCCTTGTCGTGTCAAGTTATTACTTCTTTCATCGCGGAATTGCGAGGGATGTGACCTGTAATTGTTGTGTTGCTGGTTTCACGTTCCGCGATTGTCAGTGTCAATTTCTAATTCTTGTAAGAGTCCCTGAAATGCTTCAATGTCGTCTTTGCAACGTCCTGCCAAAATAATATGTCGTAAATGTTCAGGCAGTTTGATTAAGCAAATGCGGATGAGTTCTGAGAGGCTGTATGGGTTTGAAAGATACTGATTCTTATGCAACATGTCTTCAAAATATTTCATAAGACTGGAAAATTCAGATTGTTCGAAACGTTTCATCATTATGATGCTATGTTTTACTCGGTCTTGTGTGGCTTGAGACCAATATGCTGAGAGGAAGGCATGGTAAAACTCTCCTTCACTGTGGCAATCGTGAATTACCGATCGCATTCTTACAGCTGGTTCATTCTCCAAGTAGCCACACATAAATTCTAATCTGTGTTCTAACGACCAGTTGGGAGGAAAACAATGCGAGAATTGATGGAGCCATGCTTGTGGATGAATGTCGTTGCCAGAATTCTTAAATGTTTTGAATTTACGTGTAGTAATGAACAGCTTATAGTCAAAATCATCATGTCGGCGAGTCGCATATCGGTCATTGTTAGGTCGTGTCGGCCGTTCCATCTCAAAATTCGGTGCACATTGCCAATTTCTTTCATAACTTCCGAAATACCCTGTGTTATTATTTTGTGGCTTTTCTGTATTTCTGTGTCCCTCTTCCCGTATTGGGGCGCGAGTATCCTCTGAAATACGTAATTCTTGTATTACCTGTGTCAGCTGATCTTGTACTTCCCGGATTTCTCTTTTGTACTGTGTATTGATTTGATTTTGATTCTGTTTGAATTTTCTAATTTGTTCATACTCTTCTGCGTCAGTGAAGGCTACAGGTCTTGTGTCATTCAGATCATCATCTACCTTTGTAGATAAGTTAGTGACCTGATCCGAAAGTTCGGCTACTTTCTCTGATAGTGAACACATTTCCTCAGTGTGTTTTTCTGAACCAAGTTTCAGAGTGTCCATTTGTGTTCAAATCGAATCTACTGTGTCCTTTAAGTTTTCCTGAGTTTTTGCAAGTTGCGTAACCGAATCGGTAGATGCAACTGAGTCAATTTTAGCCCACAAGGTCTCATGATTTTCATGAACAATGGTTTGCAGTTCTTTTATGGCTGCTTCGTGATTCTGTAATGCATATTCATGCCGCGAAAAAATAGGTTGAAAATGCTCACAAATTTGTGTTTTTACGTCATTACAGACTTTTTGACATTTCGATTCAATGTTATGTAACTCAGTAGTTAAATCTTCACGTGTTTGTTCAAGTGTGGTGTCTAACTTTTGAAGATTTTGTTCCATTGTGTCTGTTGCTGTGTTTGTCTCTGGTGTTGTTCCATTGTGTCTAACTTTTTAAGATTTTGTTCCACTGTGTCTAACTTTTTAAGATTTTGTCCCATTTGTCTCTGATTTTGTTCCATTTGTTGCATTAATTGCAATAATAATGTATTAGTGTATGGAATCTGTTTCTCTACGCTTTTCGGCAGTGCATTTGCACCGCCAACATTCACATTTTCACAAGCAGAAAATGTGTCTTGACTTATTTGAGAAAACGGTGATGACCCAAATCCTGAATCTACAGTATTTGCGAAATTGTGTCCTGTCATTTCGGATTCCTGAGGTGAGCTGTTGCCGACCGATCGATCGATAATGCTTCCCTGTTCACTACCTGTTTCAATGTCTACACCATTGTTTGCAGCCCGCTCCATTTCCCTATGCACACTTACCAAATTACTACTTTGAACATCAGTTAATTCATTACTCGGTGGCGCTAACACACTGCTTTCATTTTCACTGTCATTTCTCAGTTTACTTTGGAGCCTAGTATTACGTTTTTCACACGCCATTATTGCCACAGTATTTCACACGACAACACAGAAAAACACAATTTGAAGATCAAAAATAAGAGAAGACATTAACATAGCACTGAAAATTATATCTAGTTAATTGCAGCTGCGAAATACTTGGTGCAAATCTACATGCATGCCACAACTGTTTTACTGTACAACAATGAAAGACTGCAACTACAAAGGAGATTTTCTCTACAATTACGCACTAGCAATAAACAATAGCTACACTAATTACACAAACTACCAGAAAAAATCAGAAGATTCCAGTGAGGTATCCTCGGCTAAGGGTCGACATATGAAACGTCCCCTTTGAACAATTATACATGACTGTGCTTAAACTGACACACAATATTTTGTTAGCGCAACGCAATCTGACTTTCAAAATTCCCTACAAAAGAATGGCCCTGACTAACATTAAACTATACCTTTCACAAATCACTTACCTCACAAAAATCTTCGCTGCTCAAGCTACTGCAATACAGCGAGTGCCACTACTGCCAGCTAAATAAAAGATTCAAACTATGGAAGGCACTAACTACTGATAGGGATGGTTAGCAAATGAAAGATATTAATAGAGAACAAACAATGTATTTACCTTGATATCATCATATATAAATATAGCAGTTCATGACAAATTTCAAAACTCCGCCATCTCTCTCCCCACATCCACCACTGCTGGCGGCTCACCTCCAACTGCGCAACGCTACACGCTGTTCACATCCAGCTGCCGCTGCCCAACACTACAATGGCGAGTATTACAACAATGCAAAGCAGCCACAGACTGCACACAGCACAGCCAGTGATTTTCATACAGAGGTGGCGTTACCAATAAAAAAACCTAAACAGCCTACTTACAATGTAAATGGGGTTTCACTAGGCACGGCCCACACCTAAACAGGACTGGGAAGGGAAGATTGGTACAGCTGATTCATGAAAGCATAGGGGGTGGATCTCAGGCCGTACATGGCCAAATACCTGTTGTCATACATAGGAAAAGTAGGTATTTTTTAGAATAAGTCCAGGCAACACCTTCCCCTACCTAAATAGTACCTCCAGCACTTTAAAAAATACTGAAACAATCACTCACAAGACATATTTTAACACCTCAGATATCACATATACCAGATATCACAAAGAAAAACAAACCATTGGAAAGAGTAACATGGGGCATTTCACAGACTTAACAATCCTCCATCAAAACATGCAATCAATAAAAAATAAAGTACAACTATTAGGAGCTACAATCTTTGAACTGCACAGTAGTTTGTATTACTGAGCACTGATGTAGAAACACAGAAATCCAATATGTAGTTTTATCATAGTATGAAAAGTCAAACTCTTACTACAGAACTAGTTCAAGGGGTGGAGGATCATGCATTTATATCATAAAAGGAACACAGTTCAGGTCAAGACTTGACCTCAGCACAGGAAGTGAAGACAAACAATTTGAAATATCAGCTATTGAATTAACAGGGCTTCAAATCGCCAAGAAATTAATCATTTTGTGTGTGTATAGGTCTTCCAGTGGTAGTATGGACACTTTTTTCAATAAGTTAACAGAAGCTTTAGATAAAGTCTCAAGTACAAAGGTCAATATAATTCTGTGTGGGGACACTAACATCAACACTAACATCATAAATGACTGCAGCAGCACCTTCATAAACATCCTTCAAAGTTTTGGCATGCCCCTACTGGTCAATAGTGCAACAAGGGTTACCACGATGACTTAATCAGTAATTGACCATGTGGCCACAAATATGGACAGGGAAAAATGTGATGTAGCTGTAAAAGATCTCGGACTATCAGACCATCTCATCAAATAACAGTAAAGTCAAGCATCGAATCATTCCCTAAACTACAAGCCTATAAACGACATCTATTAGAAATCAAAATAAAAGATTTTTCAAAAGAGCTAGAAAAACAAGGCTGTGATGAACTGTATTAGGAAACCAATGTGAATATGAAATTCTCTAGAAACTCCACATTGTTTAAATTGAACTTTGAAAAGGCATTTCCAAAAGTATGCATGTCTGTATCAACATCTCACAAAAACAGATGGATAACAGCAGATATTAAGAAGTCCTCCCAAACACTTAAACACCTCAGTTCCATGAAAAAGAATTGCATGATCCAGAATTCTTAAATTTCTATCATAGATACAAAAAGATCTATAGGAAGATGCTGATTGCTGCAAAAAAGTCATTTAATGACAAAATAATATATAATGCAGAGAATAAAAGCAAAGCAATCTGGGATGTTATAAAAAAGGAAACGAGGAGAGGCAAATAAACGCAGAATAACATAGTGCTATGAGAGGGGGATAAAGTAATTAATGATCCACAGCAGTTACCAAACTATGTAAACGAGCATTTTTCAATTATTGCAGAGAAGTTACAGCAAAAATTCCCCCACACAAATATCACACCTGTAAATAATGTTGCACTAAATACAATTATGTTACTTCCAACCACAGAGAATGAAGTCAGTAAAACAATTCAAAAATTAAAAAATTAAAAATCAGTAGGCTTAGATGAAGTATCAGTGTGTGAACTGAAACAATGCATAGGGATTATACAAGGCCCCTTAACAAATATAATAAATGAATCCTTCACATCAGGGACATTTCCAGAACAGTTAAAACAGGCAAGAGTTGTACCTTTGCTTTAGAAAGGTAATGCAGAAGACATAGAAAATTACCGACCCATTTCCCTGCTGTCAGCATTCTCAAAGATAATAGAAGCAATTATGAAAGACAGATTAATGAATTACCTGAATAAATACAATCTTTTAAGCGAATCACAGTTTGGTTTCCGAAGTGACAAAAATACGGAGTCAGCCATAGTAGAGTTCACAAAAGTTGTACTTGATGCTCTTGATAAAGATGAGTGTGTCACAGGCATATTTTTGGCTCTTTCTAAGGCATTTGATACAGTCGACCACAGGATTCTATTAAATAAATTAACAGCATTAGGAATAAGAGAGGTACCTAATGACCGGTTACGCCCTAGAGAGGGGTCGGTCAGCGTACTATTGGCTGCCGTCGTCTCACAGCCCCCTCTGCTGTAACGTTCCTGGCCGACGTGCCGGCGCTCGACGTTACGCCAGAACAATGATGATGGCATCCTTTTGACTAAAACACTCCGCAGTTACTCTAAGATTAAGATCTGCGGACAGAGACTACTCAGGGGGATGTTGTTCTCAGGAAAAGCGAAACTTGCATTCTACCAGAAAACGTACGGAATGTTAGAATCCTTAATCAAGCAGGTAGGTTAGAGCATTTAAAAATGAAAATGGATAGGTCGAACTTATAGTGGGAACTAGACACGTGTGGTGGAAGGAAGAAAAGAGCTGCCAGCCAGGTGACAACAGGGTTATAAATACAAAACGAAATAGGAGGGGTTTTTTTTTTTTGTCGCTCTTATGTTACGACCCACCACCTGCTTACGATGGTCCTCACTGAGTACTTAGCCGCTGCGACCGGAGTACGGGCCCTGATGTGGCTGGAACCTCCACACTAGTTCCCGTGTCCTGCCACGTGGAGGCACGTGTTAGTTGTTCTTATTTTGTTTTTATCTTTTATTAATTTTATTTTGTTTTAATTTTGTTTCTTTTATTTTCTTTGTATTTCTATGTTTTCTTTCTTTTTCGGCAGCTTATCCCAAAATCATTTAACAAAAACTTTTACAAGATGTTTGAAATTTTGAAAGAGAAATACAAATAAGTAGTCAGTTGAGAATGAAGAAGACGAAGCAAGACAGGAAAGGAAGAAGTTTGAACTTTCAAGTGCCGCCAGCCTGAGGTACTGAGGGTGAAAACCATTGGTCCTCAAGCTCCAATACCTATTAATTTAACCCTTAAACCAGGAAGATCTATGCTATACTAGAGCTACTGCTAAGCTAATTACTAGAGCTATTACTAAACTAATTACACTATTTACAAGTTCAAACTGCCGTGTGTGTTTGTGGCAACTGCGACACCGACACTGTTTACGCCTATGTACAGATTTGGATCTGGTCTGGTATTGTCCATTATTATGGCTATAATTGTGTTGGATCTAGGACGCTACTTCTAGGTTAAGGATATTTCTGTCAGGTCTTTTGTTCTTAGTTTTCATCTTCCACACTATGGTGTCTGTCCAGGTGCTGCATATAGGTTTGTCGTCTGTACGGCCTCTCCCATCTGTATTCTTTGTGGCATTCGTCTGATATTTGTTCTATTACAGCAATAGAACTATGGGACGAACTAAACGTACTGATTGCGTCGTATATGTGTCGTTCAGTTTGTACGTGTTGCATTGCAGGTGTGTTACTGTGATGTCTGTATTTCCCGCAGAATAGGTTTGTGTGTTCGGAGGGTTCCCATACCTCCGCATGAGCATCTGAATGTGTCTCTCAGAGTCACGCGGTTCAAGTGCGTGGGATAAGGTCCGTGCCCAGTCAAGAAATACACCATGTCGTGGCTAGGGTCAGCAGGTTTCATTCTTAACCTGCCCGTTATATCCGGAAGAACTGTGTGTACTCTCCATCGCATGTGCCCCATTCTTCCTGCCATGTGTCAATTTTCCATTTTCTGAGGTCCCGCTTGTTATCCAGCGGTGAACCAGTTATTATATTAACCTGGTCTAGTCTACTCATCTTTAACCAGTACAGAGCGGCCCGATACCTGATTGTAATATCCATCGGGAAGACTCCGAGCAGAGTGGCCGAGCGGTTCTAGGCGCTACAGTCTGGAACCGCGCGACCGATACGGTCGCAGGCTCGAATCCTGCCTCGGGCATGGATGTGTGTGATGTCTTTAGATTAGTTAGGTTTAAGTAGTTCTAAGTTCCAGAGGACTGATGGCCTCAGAAGTTAAGTCCCATAGTGCTCAGAGTCATTTGAACATTGTTGACTCCGAGCGCAACACACAGTGCTTCGGCTGATGTTGTGCCGTAGCACCAGATAGTCACAATAGGACGCTTCTCTGTCCCCGCCTAACCGCTGTTCTGTTTGTGAGGAGGTTGAGCCCGTGTGCTCACGTACTGGCCGCAAAACTTAGTACTGACCCGAAGAGCGTGCAGGGTACCTACCAATCCTCTTCTCCTCTAGCTGGGCTCATGTATTTGCTGTAATGACCACAAGTAGGTCATCTGCATATGCAACAGCTCCTTCTGCCCTAACGTCCCCATCCAACAGCTGCAGGAGCGGTTGAATAGTTATGTCCCAGAAGACGGGCCCACAGATCGAACCCTGGGTACAACCCATGGTAATTTTCCTTATTACCTTCCGGTTGCCCGCACGCCATTCCACTATTACATCCCTGCAGTAGTCTAGTAGACTACTGTATAGGGCTGTGGGTACTTCGATCTGGCGTAACCTCAGAAACAGTGCTGGCCACCACAGGTTGTCAAATGCCCCTGCGAAGTCAATCACAATTGCCAAGGAGTGTGTGTTGTCTGTATTTTGTGTAATTTCGTGTAATTTTGTGAGCTCTCTTAACTGCGTCATCAATGCTTTTGCCTTTTCTGAATCCAAATATTTGTGGGCTGAGTCCAAGCAGGGCTCTGTGGGCCTGCTAGCGGTCACACAGCAGCCTCTCTTCGACTTTTGCCGTGGTGTTTGTTAGACATATGGGTCTGTATGATTTTCGGTCTGAAGGATCTCTGTCTGCTGACTTTCGTATAATAACTGCAAATGGGGATAATCCAAAAGCAGGTGCAATAATGGACAAGGATACAACAGGAATGTGGGTAAGCTAGTATGAACAGGATAGTGAATGCGCGATAGCAGCCGAGCCAGACACGAGGCCGACGTCCACCACAGTAGTACAGGTTTATACCGCAACAAGCGGTGCAGATGACGACGAGACTTAAAGGGGGTGCCAACTTGGAGCAGGAGAGGCACCACGGGACATTTTAATTTCAATTGTCTATACTTCTACAAATAAATTCGTAAAACTTCGTCATCATGACCAGGAAGGATTCAGAATTCACATTCAAGGCAGTGGAACATCAAAAACATAACAAAATAATTTCTTTTTGCATGTGAAATTTCATCATTTTTTCACTTACTATTGGTTGCAGTTGCTGCTATAGGTACACTTTTCTTCTTAAGTAAGAGAGATTCTTCGATGAATTTTGCACAGCGTACAAACCATACCTACAGGTGTATGAAACTCTAGAATTTATTTAATTTATGAAAAAAATGAATGAACTGTTACATTTTAAACTGAATGTTTAGAAAAAAACACAAATTTTATAGTTAATTATCTCAATTTTTACCACATTTTTTTAATAATTTGGAAAATTGTAGAGTTTCATACACATGTAAGTATGCTTTGTATGCTCTGCAAAATTAGTCGAACAATCTCTCTTACTTATGAAGAAAAATGTACCTATAGCAACAAATGCAGCCAATGACAGAAGACCAACAAACAATAAAATGGACAAAATCGGACAAGAAAACCATAGAGATACGCAAGAAACATGTAGAAGAGATCAAAACAAGAGAGCAGATTACAATGGATGGTTGACCACGAGAATAAAAAGGAAAAGCCAGCCACTCTGCAACACATTAAAACCTCCACCCTAAAAGCACTAGGGGAGAGGACATAGAGGGACAAAGGAATGCGTTAAAATTTAAATCAAATGATAAAACCCACCCTCACAAATAGAACACAAAACTAAAGCTGCTGTTGAGGCATTGTCGCCCAACACTGAAGGTAGGGTGCTGGGAAAGTTAAAAGTCCTCTGCAGCGCGGCTAAAAGTGGGCAATCCAGCAACAGATGGATGACTGTCATTTGTGAGCCACAGCGACGCAGAGGTGGGTCCTCGTGACGGAGTAGGTAACGAAGCGTTAACCACGTATGGCCAATGCGGAGCTGGCAGAGGACAACTGATTCACTGCGAGAAAACCGCATGGAAGAACTCCACATATTAGTAGTCTCCTTAATGACAGAAAGAGACATGGCCGCCAGCTCTGCAGTGAAAACACAGCAGACATCTGGCAAGGAATGCTGTTCAATATGTCCTCCATGAACATTCGCAAAGCCTACTTGACCATCAACCATCGAGCCATCCATGTAAACCACTTCATGGCCCCGGTACACGTCGAGAATCGAGAGGAAGTGATAGTGGAGAGCTGCAGGGTTAACGGAGTCCTCAGGGCCAAGCAAAACGTCCAGAAGAATGTGTGGCCTAGGTGTACACCATGGAGGTGTACGTGAATGGACCTCAAAGAGAGGTGGTAACGGGATGGACTCCAGCTCCACTAACCACAATCGTAAGCCCTGACATGGACCACCGATGTGAGAGATGAACTGCCATGGTTGGGAAAAGAAGACGGAAATTCGGATGCGCAGAAGAACTATGAACGTGTGCAATTTAACTGGCGAGCAGTTGTGCAGACCTAACCTTCAATGGAGAGACTCCGGCATCCACTAGGACGATGGTCACCGGACTCGCCCTAAGAGCTCCTATCGCTAGGCGAACGCCACAGTGGTGCACTGGGTCGAATAAACGCAACACTGAGGGCGCCGCCGAACCATTAACGAGACTGCCATAGTCAAGGTGGGACTGAACAAGGGCTATGTTGAGCTGCAGCAGCATAGAGCGATCTGCACCCCAGTTGGTGTTACTCAGGCAGCGGAGGGCATTGAGGTGCTGCCAGCACTTCCACTCAACCTGAGGTAGCAGAGTCAATTGGGCGCCGAAAACCAGTCCTAAGAATTGACATGTCTCCATTACAGTGAGTGTATCGTCATTAAGGTAAAGTTCTGGTACGACGCCGACAGAAGTGCATGACACATGACTTAGTGGCCGAAAACTGGAAGCCGTGGGCTAGAGCCAATGAGTGCGCCTTGCAGGTAGCTCTCTGTAGGCGACACTCAGCAGTAGCAGTACGAAATGCAGAAGTCGTCTGCATACAGAGAGGGTGAGACCGATGACCCTACAGCTGTTAGACCGTTAACAGCCACTACAAATAGAGTGACACTCAAAACGGAGCCCTGTGGACCGCCATTCTCGTGAATGCAGGTGGAACTATGGGAGGCACCAACTTGGACACGGAAAGTACGAGCGACAGGAAGTTTTGGACAAAAATCGGGAGCAGGCCCCAGAGACCCCACTAATACAATGTGGCAAGGATATGATGTCGTCAGGTCATGTCGTATGCTTTATGTAAGTCAAAAAAGACGGCACGATTACCGGTGAGGCGTACCTTCAGAAGCTTCAGACATCCATTTTACCTGCGGTCCGAGACTTGTATGGAGACCGAAGAGTTTACCTTCAACAAGATGGTGTCCCAGCCCACTGCCAAAATCGTGTTAGGGCGTATCTCGACGAAAATCTACCAGGAAGATGGATAGGCCGTAGAGGTGCTGTGGAGTATCCACCACGTTCCCCAGACCTAACTCCTCTGGACTTTTACCTGTGGGGAACTCTAAAGGATGTCGTTTATCGACAAAAACCACGCACATTGGATGAACTTCGAGAATCCATCGTACATTCATGTGCAAATATCCAACTGAACACATTGCAGTCAGTAGTTCGTGCTGCAGTTCGGCGGCATCGTTTGTGAGTCGATGTTAATGGAGACCATTTCGAACACCTACAGTGATATCTTTAAGTTGGACTTTAAGCTACACTTTTACCAAAAATGAGACAACTTCATCAATTAGTTTGCAAGTTATGGGCTTTTAAACAGTGGATACATTTTTTTGGACACCTCTGTATGTTCCAGCAGCTTACATAGAAGTCAGACGAGAGATGTTTAATCATCTGACTGTGGATCCGATCCGGCTCAGAAGCTGTGTCAAGCCAATGTGCAAGGGCACTCAGGAGCTCCCACTCTGTAAATGGGGCGTTATAGGGTTCACTGTGGCGTGTAGTAAACGAGATGACTTTCCTTTCCATCCGCTGTTTGAGGTGCTGGGGATTAGGCCTTGCAGAGGCTCGAGCATAGTGCTCTGCAAAGTGCTCGGCAATCGCGTTTGCGTCGGTAGATAACACGTCATTGATGTTAATGCCAGGGACACCTTTTGGGGGTCTGGTACCCAAAAATAGGTCTGATCTTCGTCCAGACTTGGGAAGGTGACGTATGGCACCGAATGGTCGACACGTACCTCTCCCGACACCCCTGTTTCCTTCGTTTTATTAGCTGGCGAACGCGCGCACGAAGCCGCTTAAAGGCTATTAGGTGCTCTAGGAAAGGGTGCCGCTTATGTCGCTGTAGAGCTCGCCGACGCCCTTTAACTGCCTCGGTGACTTCTGGCGACCACCAAGGGACTGTCTTTCGCCATGGGCACCCTAAAGGGTGTAGCATCGCGTTTTCTGATGCATAAACGATCGTTGTAGTGACCTGCTCAACGGCAGCATCGATGGCACCATGTGGGGGGAGATTCAGTGGTGACAGCAGAGGCGTAGGCTTCCCAGTCTGCCTTGTTTAAAGCCCATCTGGGTAGGCGTCCGTGGGCCAGACGCCGGGGCAGTGAAAGGAAGATGGGGAATTGGTCACTACCACACAGTTCGTCATGTGCTCTCCAGTGGATAGATGGGAGAAGTCCCGGGCTGCAAATTGATAAATCAATGGCCGAGGAACTACCATGAGCCTCACTGAAATGTGTGCCGGCCCCAGTGTTTAAGAGGCAGAGGTTGAGTTGTGACAGTAAATTTTCGACCTCCCTACCTCGGCCAGTAAGCATGCCACCACGCCACAAGGGGTTATGCGTGTTAAAATCTCCCAAAAGTAGGAAAGGTTTAAGGAGTTGATCTATCAGTGCAGCCATACGTTCAGGGGTGCTGCACCATCTGGAGGAAGATATAAATTGCAGACAGCTATTTCCTGCGTCGTCCTTATCCTGACAATAAGAGCTTCAAGAGGGGTTTGAAGGGGCACGGGTTCACTACAAACTGAGTTTGGGACATAGATGCGAACTCTACCTGACACGCTATCATAGTCACTACGGTTCCTGTAATATCCCTTATAGCCGCAGAGGGCAGGGGTCCGCATTGCTGGGAACCAGGTTTCCTGGAGGGCAATGCGGAAAGCAGGTATAAAGCTTAACAGTTGCCATAGCTCAGCCAGGTGGTGGAAAAAACTGCTGCAATTCCACTGGAGGCTTACGTGATCGTGAGCCTGGAAAGGCATGAAACACTCAATGAGGCTGTCTATGCCTCAGGGTGACCTGCTGCAACAAGATGAGTACCTGTGCAATCGACATCCATTGTGCCTGAGGGCTCAGCGAGATCTAGGTCCTCAGTGGACACCAGAATCTCCACCTTATACTCAGACACAGAGCTTGTAGGTAGTGGCGGTGTGGGTGCCACTGCAGTGCCTTGGTTCTTGGGGGTCTTTTTCTTATTAGGTTTCTCTCACTGCTCCTTGGGTTTGTCCAGCTGGGAGGGCTTCACTGACTCAGTCTCAGGGGCTGAAGAGGACTGTGAAGCCCTATGACCAGCTACCTGTGGTTGCTTCACCCACTGGTGAGTGTCAGCTTTGCCACTAGCAGCAACCTGGGAATGGAGGGACCCAAGAGATCCCTTCCTGGTGAGAGGAGCTGAAGAAGACTTATACTTCTCTGACTGAGAAGTGGGGACTGATGTTCCCGATGGTTGAGGGGGTGTTTCTCCTGAAGTAGGTTGTGCAGGAGCAACAGGGAGGGACGTGCCCGCCACCATCAAGGGGTCAGGTGGAGTCTGACGGCTTTGAGAGCCAATTGTAGATGGCGTAACGGATGATGGTAGAACCGTTGTCGTAGCGGCGGCGTAGGTTAATGTCATATGCACAGGACGTAGCCTATCATATTTTCTCTTTGCCTCAGTGTAGGTCAGTCGGTCCAGGATCTTGTATTCCATGATTTTTCTTTCTTTCTGGAGCATCCTGCAGTCTGGAGAGCAAGCGGAATGGTGCTCTCCACAGTTGACACAGATGGGAGGTGGGGCACAGGGAGTATTGGCATGGGAAGGATGCCCACAATCCAGACAGGTGACGCGGGAAGAAATATGGCCGAACTTCTAGCACTTAAAGCACTGCATCGGGGGAGGGATATATGGCTTTACGCCACAGCGGTAGACCATCACCTTGACATTCTCGGGTAATGTGACAACCTTGAAAGCCAAGATGAAGGCACCAGTGGACGCGCCAGACGAAATGGGTACCTCGCCACTCTAAATTGGCTTGCAGCTCATCATCAGACTGCAAAGAAGGTCCCTGTGAAATATGATAACGTGGTCCATAATTAAGCTCTTATGAGGCATGATGGAAACAGAAACATCGCCCAGCTTGTCACAGGTGAGTAGTGCCCATGACTGGGCAGAGGGTGCTGTTTTGATCAAGACTGACCCAGATCTCAGTTTGCACAAGCCCTCCACGTCCAAAAACTTGTCCCCTAAATGCTCCACAAAAACCTGAGGTTTCATTGACAAGAAACATTCCGCATCACTCTCGTACATTCGAGGTACCAGGATGAATAAGCTTCCCTGCCATCCTTAGCCTGGCGTTCCTTCCATGGTGTAGCTGGGCGGAGGGGGGAGAGGGAACGATTTGAGGTCGTAATTCTTAGGATTGAAGTTAGACCTTGACCACTTAGAGACTGGTGGTGTTTGACCACCAGCAAGAGATGACGTGCTACACTTCATCGCATGTTATCCGCCCTGATGCCACCCACTCTGACCAGGCGCCCTCCCCACGAGCGCCACCTAGCCATAGCGAAGGCCACCTGGCAGGATGGCCACTGCCGGGAGTCCTGATGCCCCAGGGTGATGGGCACCTACCCCTTGGAATATGTGGGGAGTTAACAGCGCAGGCATCAGCAGAGCGTTCCCTGCGCAGTCAGGGGCTACAACTGACAGGGTACACGGCAGCCCCACCACAACGGACTGGCTACCGTGCTGGATATCAGGCGCAAACGAGCTAAGAAGCCCATTATCGTCGACAGCGCAGAAAGCGATACCGCACAGAGGACGGTGGATAACGCACCCGGTAGGGTGACCTCGCCGAAAAGCTGGAGAATGAGCAGAAGTGCAGATCCACGTCGACGAAGGATGCGAGAGGTCTCGGCGCACGATGGACACTGTACACCGTGTAAGGGGCGCTTCCTCAATTGGCTCACTCTTTGGGAAAATTTTGAGAAATGGTCAAACCCTACAGGGGACCATCACACAAGGCCGAAACGTGTGAGACTCCTGTCAGTCGCCTCTTACAACAGGCAGTAATACCTGGTGCGTATTCTAAACACCAGACTCACAGGGGGGGATTTTATTATGTTTTTGAACTTTTACTGCTATGAGTGTGAATCGTGAATCCTTCCTGGTCATGCTGACAAAGTTTTATTTGTAAAAGTGTAGACAGTGGAAATTAAAATGTCCTGTGGTGTCTCTCCTGCTCCAAGTTGGCCCGTTTGACGTCCTACTCCTCTTAAAGAATATATTACGAGATAAAGTTAATTGGGATAGTTAAGGCAGATGAAAAATTAATTGTATTTAGGGACTGGAATTCGGTAATAGCAGAAAGAAGAGTTGGGAAAAGAGTAGGAGAATATTGACAGAGAGAAAGGAATTAAAAGGGTACCGACGTGGTAGAATCTTGTACAGAGCACAATGTGACTAAGAATCGTGAAAAAGTTGCCTGTAAGTAACAGATCTGGTGGCACCGGAAGCTTTCGGATTGTATAATAGTAAGGCACAGATTTCGAAACGTGTCGTAGTCACATGTGAACTCTGATCATACTCTATTAGTTGTGACCTGCAGATTAAAATCGAACAAATTGCAAGAAGGTAGAAGATTAACGAGATGGGACTTGCGTAAAGCGGGAGAACCGACGACTGGTTGTGAGTTTTGTAAGGGAGCGTAAGGCAACAATACACGGAGGCAGAGTCATATAATAGAAAACGAATCGGCTTGTTTGACAGATAATATAGTAAAGGCAAGAAAAGGAATACACACTTTAAGACAAAAAAAAAAAAAAAAGACGCACCGCAAGGGAACTATCGGAATGCAACGGAAATCGGTAGACGTGATGTACATGCGCAGCCAACAAACGATTACAATTTCGGAAATATTGGATAATTTATGCAAGCGAAGACGCTTTACAAACTGAGCAACTCAATAATGCTGTGGTCCTCTTCTGACCCATATGCAGGCAATTATTCAGCCGGGTATTGACTGACAAGAGTTATTGGATGTCTCCCTGAGAGGTACCGTGCCAAATGTCTGATTTACGCGTTGGATCGTCATATCACGAGCTCGTTGGAGGGCGCTGTCCGTAACGCTCCACACGTTCTGAACTGGGCAGGTATCCAGTGACCTCTCTGGCCGAGGTATGGTTTGGCAGCACGAAGACGAGCAGTGAAAACTCTCGCCGTGTGCGGGCATGTAATATCTTGCTGAAATGTAAGCCCAGATTGGTTGCCACGAAGGGAAACAAAATGCGGCGTAGGATACTGTCGGTGCACCGTTGTACTGTAAGTGTGCCGCGGATGAGGGCTCCTGCTGTGAACTGAATCGTCACCCCAGACCGTCACTCTTGGTCGCCGGGCGGAGTCATTTTGGTATCCGACCGCTGCCAGGCACGTGACCAGCAGGGCTCGTCACTGGAGACAGTTACGCTCCAGTCAGCGAGAATGCAGGCCGAAGGCTTGTCTGCAGACGACACGCGTGCTATCCGAAGGAACACTGCATCGTAATTCTGAACAATACGGGCACTGCAATATCGTATTGTTGCATTTGTTACAAACTCTCTCCATGTTTCCACAACAGAGCATGTAGTTTTTAAGATCACCCCAGCTAGGAAGAACTACATTCCTACACATATTTATGTAAGTGTTACGGAAACATGGGTAGTCAGTCATAAGAATTAGATTTAACGATTCATCAATATTATGTTCAATGCCTGGCGATACTATTAGTCTGTGCAGCTTTCGATTTTGTCCTGGCTAGTTCAAAGCTAAATTCAGTCAGACCGAGGGGAGTCAATAACAAAATTTCATTGTAAATGTATGTCCAGAAATTACAGTACACGCAATACACATTTCTTACGGACAAATATGAATGAGGATCACTCATCTTGTAGTATGAGAGGGGAAGCAGCCAGTGAGAATATCAGGCAGAGTAACTTTTGACGATATGCTCTTCACCGTAATAGTTCTGATCTGCTAATTTGCTCCCTGGATCTTCTGTCCTTATTGTTAGGTGGCACAGTCCTGAAGGACGTGCCTTCTGTGCACAGTGCAGTAGTAAAAATTAAGGTTAGGATGGTCTCCTCGAATTTGATTCTGATCGAGTAAATGTGGTGTTAATAACGAAAAGCCACACTAACGTTGGCAATTTCTTGAAAAGTGATGGACTGTCCTTGAGGCAAGCCAGAGGTTAAACGATCTATTAGAGATATTTGGAAAAAAAAATTGCTTGTAGATGCCCCCACTACCTAACATAAGAGTGTCACCCTCTAAGCAAAGCTTTAAGTAGAACAGGGAGAGTTGTGAAACGTGGAAAGCATTCTGCATACCCGTTTCTTATATAAATAGAATATAAGAGGTGTGTTCAAAAAGTAAGGTGACTTTTATATTTTGAAAAAACATTTATTTATTCACCAATATTCATGTTGTCCCATTCATAGTTCAAAAAATGGCTCTGAGCACTATGGGACTCAAATGCTGTGGTCATCAGTCCCCTAGAACTTACAACTAATTAAACCTAACTAACCTAAGGTCATCACACACATCCATGTCCGAGGCAGGATTCGAATCTGCGACCGTAGCGGTCGCGCGGTTCCAGACTGTAGCTCCTAGAACCGCTCGGCCACTCTGGCCGGCCCCATTCATAGTAAACAATACACTTGTGCCAACGCTTCTTCCAATCCTCGAAGCACTTCTCATAAGCACTTTTAGGTACAGCCTCGAGTATTTCCAGCGATGCAGTTTTTATTTCCTCAACAGTTGAAAATCTTCGTCCTTTCATAGGTCTCTTCAGTTCTGGAACAGGAAAACGATCGCAGGGGGCCAAATGCTTTCAATATGGTGGCTAAGGCAGGACTGTCGCGCTGTTTATGGCCGGAAAATCTCTTGCAAGCAACGGTGAGCAGGCGCATTGTCGTGGTGCAAAAGCCGTGAACTGTTTTTCCACAATTCCGGACATTTTTTGCGTATTGCTTCTCGCAAATGGAGCATAAAGTCAAGGTAACACCCCTTATTGACCGTACGACCTTGAGGCAAAAATTGGAGATGCACCACACCACGGAAATTGAAGAAAAAGAAAAAGCAGTGATCGAACTTAGCGTGCATTTTTCGGTCTTGATTCTCCGGGATGCTTCCATTGCAGCGATTGGGCTTTGGTTTCGACGTCATAACTGTAAACCCATGTCTCATCACCAGTTATTACCCTTTTGAGCAAACCAGGATCATCACTGACGTCATTAAAGAGCTCCTGAGCGATGACTCATGTGACGGTTCTTCTCACCAAAATTGAGAAGTTTTGGAAGGAACTTCGTTGACACACGTTTCGTGCCCAGAAACATCCAAAAAAATTGCACGACACCATCGATATGCCAATATCCTCATCAATTTCTCTTACGGTAATTCGACGATTTTCCAAAACAATTTTCTTCACAACTTCGACGTTATCATCTGTTGTCGATGTTCTCGGGCGTCCAGAGCGAGGTTCGTCATTGGCATCTTCTCGGCCAACTTGGAAGATCTTGTACCAAATATAAACATTCTTTTTTTTTCGGAGCAGACTCACTATATGCCACTGCCAAACATTTCAAGTGTTTTAGAGCACTCGATTCCACAAAATTTGATGCATATTCTTTGTTCCATTTTTATAATAATCGAAAATCGCTCAGCACACTAAAAGACGTCTGACCTTTGTATCTGTCAAAAACAAACTTGAAACTGTGAACATATGTTTGGGACATGTGTGCCAACATAACAGGAAAACTTCCTGGCAGATTAAAACTGTGTGCCGGACCGAGACTCGAACTTTGCCTTCGCGGGCAAGTGCTCTATCAACTTTTTTTTTATTCCACAAAAACAGTAACAAAAATGGCTATAATGAAATGACATAAATGAAATGACATAAATAATTGCAGTCATAAATTACAGCATTCAAGCCTTAAGCAGTAGCACACGTATAGCACCTCCACTGTCACCTTCAACCTGTGGCAGTTCAGCATGCACATTTTCTTCATCTGCAGCCTAAGGTGCCTCATCATCATTTCCCAGACCCAAATTAATCACTCAGTAAATCCTTGATGTGTGTTCCTTCCAGGGTAAATTACGTGGACAGAGGAGCAGTCCCGAACAGCGACATCTCAAAATCCTTCACTGCCTTGTTATTTTTGTCAGTTCCAGCCTTCTAAACGCATTCATAGGGAGGTCAAGATCTTCCTTTATATCAGACATCAGATGTTTGTCGCCATATTCTTGTATCTGCTCTACTACTGATTTATTTTTCATGTGTGACTTGCAGGTGAGGTTAGGGTCGGAAACATGACCCAACCCATTCCCTCTCCACTAGGAATCCAGTTCATAACCTATACCCATTATGTTGAAGACAATTCGGAGCATGTTACCATATTTCTTATTGTGATTCTGATATTTATGTATTTTCTCGAATTCATTTTCCATATACATCTTGTATTCAATATGTTCATCGCTCCCAATATTGTTAAAAACATAGCACGTCTCACGCCCCGTCCTCACAGCTTTACTTCTGCCAATATCTCGTCTCCTACCTTCCAAACTTTACAGAAGCTCTCCTGCGAACCAGGAGAGCTTCTGTAAAGTTTGGAAGGTAGGAGACGAGGTCCTGGCAGAAGTAAACCTGTAAGGACGGGGCGTGAGTCATGCTCGCCGGCACGGTAACTCAGCGTGTTCGGTCAGAGGGTTAGCTGCCATCTGTAATAATAATAATAAAAAAAAACTGAGTTAATCGATCAACAACGAACTGAAACGGGTGTGTTGCGACGTCCGCAACGAGCAGATGACACGAACGAAACCGAACAAAATGAGATTAAAAAAAAAAAGAAGGTTGGTAGAGCACTTGCCCGCGTAAGGCAAAGGTCCCGATTTCGAGTCTCGGTCCGGCAAACAGTTTTAATCTGCCAGGAAGTTTCACATCAGCGGACACTCCGCTGAAGAGTGAAAACCTCATTCTGGATAACAAAAAAAGATCGACAATCGGAAGTATGTTGTCCGCGCAATTCGAAAAGTCGCCTTACTTCCTGAACAGCGCTCGTATTTACTGGTATCATTCTGATGCTGACAACAAGGAAAATCGGAATAAAAATGTTATTGATATTATAAAACTCTGTGATTGGCAGTAGGGTGCCCTCTGTAATTTACCCCCCCCCCTCTCTCTCTCTCTCTCTATTAACCCCATTTTTAATGGTTGACGAATGTCTCTGGGACATGTGAACACATGCAGCGCATTTGAACTCGACACAGTAGACGCTTCGGCCGGGCGGGTCGGCGACCAGTGGGCTGGTCCGTGGCGTGGCTCGCTTAAGATTCTTGGAAGTGAGGTCGGCCAGGAACCCAAAGAGCGGGACGGCGCGAGACTTGTTTTGAAGATTAGCGTCTGCCGCTTACAGAAAACGCAGGCCACAGGAAACAAAAACCCTAGTTTCGTTGCGGTCCTCTCTGAATTTCTCGAACCCAGTTGCGACGCTACTGAGACTGGTACGAGAGCGGGCAGCAGCCGTACAGATGTGTGACGGCGGATCGCAGCGCCGAAATGAATGCTGTTTTATACTAGAGGAGAGTTTCGTGTTCTCATTGGAAGCTGACAAAGACGCACTGTTTTTGGTGGGATTCTCTGTTGGAGATAATACTCGCGATTGAGCCGCAATTGTTCGCAGTCAGCGTTTGGTGACTGGCACCTTTTGGCGGCAGGAATATGCAGCGCGTAAGAGAGCGTCCCTAGATGAGCGTGCACTCGCTGACAGGGCGCCAAAATGTCTGTAGCAACAGCACTGTGGTAGGGGTCGCCACATCTCGGAGTCCTCCTCTGCAACGCACAGCTCGGCACAGCCCAGCCACACTCACGATGGCATGTTGTTGTTGTTGTGGTCTTCAGTCCTGAAACTGGTCTGATGCACCTCTCCATGCTACTCTGTCCTGTGCAAGCTGCGTCATCTCCCAGTACCTACTGCAGCGTACATCCTTCTGTATCTGTTTAGTGTATTCATATCTTGGTCTATCTCTACGATTTTAATCCCCCACGCTGCCCTCCAATACTAAATTGGTCATCTCTTGATGCCTCAGAACATGTCCTACCAACCGATCCCTTCTTCTAGTCAAGTTGTGCCACAAACTTCTCTTCTCCACAATCCTATTAAATACCTCCTCATTAGTTACGTGATCTATCCACCTTATCTTCAGCATTCTTCTGTAGCACCACATTTCGAAAGCTTCTATTCTCCTCCTGTCCGAACTATTTATCGTCCATGTTTCACTTCCATACATGGCTACACTCCATACAAATACTTTCTGAAACAACTTCCTGACACTTAAATCTATACTCGATGTTAACAAATCTCTCTTCTTCAGAAATGCTTTCCTTGCCATTGCCAGTCTACATTTTATATGCCCTCTACTTCGACCATCATCAGTTATTTTGCTCCCCAAATAGCAAAACTCCTTTACTACTTTAAGTGTCTCATTTCCCAATCTAATTCCCTCAGCATCACCCGACTTAATTCGACTACATTCCATTATTCTCGTTTTGCTTTTGTTGAGGTTCATCTTATACCCTCCTTTCAAGACACTGTCCATTCCATTCAACTGCTCTTCCAAGTCCTTTGCTATCTCTGACAGAATTACAAAGTCATAGGCAAACCTCAAAGTTTTTATTTCTTCTCCATGGATTTTAATGCTTACTTCGAATTTTTCTTTTGTTTCCTTCACTGCTTGCTCAATATACAGATTGAATAACATCAGGCAGAGGCTACAACCCTGTCTCACTCTCTTCCCAACCACTGCTTCCCTTTCATGCCCCTCGACTCTTATAACTACCATCTGGCATCTGTACAAATTGTAAATAGCCTTTCACTCCCTGTATTTTACGTGTCCGCAGCTCGTGGTCGAGCGGTAGCGTTCTCGCTTCCCGCGCCCGGGTTCGATTCCCGGCGGGGTCAGGGATTTTCTCTGCCTCGTGATGACTGGGTGTTGTGTGATGTCCTTAGGTTAGTTAGGTTTAAGTAGCTCTAACTTCTAGGGGACTGATGACCATAGATGATAAATCCCATAGTGCTCACAGCCATTTGAACCATAACATTTTTGTATTTTACCCCTGCCACCTTCAGAATTTGAAAGAGAGTACTCCAGTCAACATTGTCAAAAGCTAGCTCTAAGTCTACAAATGCTAGAAACGTAGGTTTGCCTTCCCTTAATCCAGCTTCTAAGAATAAGTCGTAGGGTCAGTATTGCCTCACGTGTTCTAATATTTCTACGGAATCCAAACTGATCTTCCTCGAGGTCAGCTTCTACCAGTTTTTCCATTCGACTGTAAATAATTCGCATTAGTATTTTGCATCCGTGACTTATTAAACTGGTAGTTCTGTAATTTTCACATCTGTCAGTACCGGCTTTATTTGGGATTGGAATTATTATATTCTTCTTGAAGTCGGAGGGTATTTCGCCTGTCTCATACATCTTGCCCACCAGATGGTAGTTTTGTCGAGACTGGCTCTCCCAAAGCCGTCAGTAGTTCTGATGGAATGTTATCTACTCCTGGGGCCTTGTTTCGACTCAGGTCTTTCAGTGCTCTATCAAACTTTTCACACAGTATCGTAGCTCCCATTTCATCTTCATCTACAGCCCCTTCCATTTCCATAATATTGTCCTGAAGTACATTGCCCTTGTATAGACCCTCTATATACTCCTTCCACCTTTCTGCTTTCTGTTCTTTGCTTAGAACTGGGTTTCCATCTGAACTCTTGATATTCATACAAGTGGTTCTCTTTTCTCTAAAGGTCTCTTTAATTTTCCTGTAGGCAGTATGCATCTTACCCCTAGGGAGATAAGCCTCTACATCCTTACTTTTGTCCTCTAGCCATCCCTGCTTAGCCATTTTGCACTTCCTGTCAATCTCATTTTTGAGACGTTTGTATTCCTTTTTGCCTGATTCATTTACTGCATTTTTATGTTTTCTCCTTTCATTAATTAAATTCAATATTTCTTCTGTTACCCAAGGATTTCTACTAGCCCTCGTCTTTTTACCTACGTGATCCTCTACTGCCTTCACTACTTCATCCCTCAGAGCTATCCATTCTTCTTCGACTGTATTTCTTTTTCCCATTCCTCTGTACAACCTCTGGTTCTTTCAGTTTATCCAGGTCCCATCTCCTTAAATTCCCACCTTTTTGCAGTTTCTTCAGTTTTAACCAATAGATTGTGGTCAGAGTCCACATCTGCCCCTGGAAATGTCTTACAATTTCAAACCTGGTTCCTAAATCTCTGTCCTACAATTATATAATCTATATGATACCTTCTAGTATCTCCAGGAATCTTCCATGTATACAACCTTCTTTTATGATTCTTGAACCAAATGTTAGCGCTGTGCAAAATTATACCAGACAGCTTCCTCTTTCATTTCTTACCCCCCCCCCCCCCCAATCCATACTCACCTACTATGTTTTCCTCTCTCCCTTTTCCTATTCTCGAATTCCAGTCACCCATGACTATTAAATTTTCGTCTCCCTTCACTACCTGAATAATTTCTTATATATCATCACACATTTCATCAATTTCTTCATCATATGCAGAGCTAGTTGGCATATAAACTTGTACTACTTTAGTAGGTGTGGGCTTCGTGTCTATCTTGGCCACAATAATGCGTTCACTATGCTATTTGTAGTAGCTTACCAGCACTCCTATTTTTTTATTCATTATTAAACCTACTCCTGCATTACCCTATTTGATTTTGTATTTATAACCTGACCAAAAGTCTTGTTCCTCCTGCCAGCGAACTTCACTAATTCCCACGATATCTAACTTTAAACTATCCATTTCCCTTTTTAAATTTTCTAACCTGACATTCCACTCTCCGATCCGTAGAACGCCAGTTTCCTTTCTCTTGATAACGAAGTCCTCTTGAGTAGTCCCCGCCCGAAGATCCGAATGGGGGACTATTTTACCTCCGGAATATTTTACCCAAAGGGACACCATCATCCTCTAACCATACAGTAAAGCTGCATGCCCTCGGGAAAAATTACGGCTGTAGTTTCCCCTTGCTTTCAGCCGTTCGCAGTACCAGAACGGCAAGACCATTTTTGGTTAGTGTTACAGGGGCAGATCAGTCAATCATCCAGACTGTTGCCCCTGCAACTACTGAAAAGGCTGCTGCCTCTCTTCAGGAATCACACATTTGTCTGGTCACTCAACAGATACCTGTCCATTGTGGTTGAACCTACGATACGGCTATCTGTATCGCTGAGACATGCAAGCCTCCCCACCAACGGCAAGGTCCGTGGTTCTTGGGTGGGGGGGGGGGGGGGGGGGGCATAGCACAGCTGACTTTGATTTGATTTCACACTTGTCGAATCCAGGACCGTCACCTGTCTCGTCTCCTTTTGCACTGGAAATGAATGTGTGGACTTCTGGGATTTAGTCACTAACTTCGGTCAGTGTTCCGATGGCGAGTTACTGGATTAAACAGTTGTCAGTTACCGTTCAACTCTGGGAAAGAGCAAATTCTTAAGAGGACAAGAACTAATTTAGCTAATAGCAGAGTGACGCTGCTTTCCATGTAATCTTCGCGCAAACTTGGATAATTATCTCAGGTTTTAATGATCTTGAGTTTGAACCTCCTTTGTCCATGTTTGCTTCAATCTTAACACAATACATCTGGTACTTACCAGCTAACATGTCAGGACTTAAAATCACTTTATATAGGACAGACAAGCAGAAACTTTAATACCAGATACACAGAACACAGAAGAGCATTAAAAGTAACAGCTGTCATTCCACATTGCTGAACACCTTATGGACAAGAAACATAGCCCAACAGACATCAGATGCAGCAACAGCCCTCCACAAAAACTAATAACTGAAGAAACCTTTCCATTACCCTTCACGCAGAGCGCGCGCGCGCACACACACACACACACACACACACACACACACACACAAAACCTTCCACCTGGAATTAATTCATTTCAGGCATAGCCATAACAGTTTCAAATCGGCAAATCGTAACTTTTGCGTAAATAGTTTCTCTACATTAAGTTGTATACAGTTGTAGATCACAAACTGTGAAAGAAAACGGGTAGTATAAAAACATAATACCTCAGGTAAACCACACCATGTGATAAAAAGATACGAATACATAATTTTGTATGTTCTTGAAAAAAATTGTAATTACGATTCTAAAAACTAATATTTGCGTGTGTACAAACTGTAAAGAACTTTCTTTATGTGTAACAGCCATAAAGTAAAAGCCCACTGATGATGCTGCAACTAATTCAAACACGATTGGGATAAAAAATAATAGTGTTTTGCTAAAAGTGAACCCCATCCAAAAACATATGTATCTTAGGTTTTGATTATTCATTTAAATTTTAATCCCATAAATGTGTTTATGAATAAACATGTGTATTGAATTAATCATTGTTTCTTTTCAGCCCCTTAACGTACATTAAATTGTGGGCTTTTATACTATATCCGAGAAGATATTAGCAACTAGGTCAAAATCGTAACCAGCATACTGCTCCAGTTAGAGAGTATTAGTGATATATTGTGCAAATTCTCCACTTTAAAGAGCTGTGCCTAGCGCCATAATTTTCGCATTGTGCATTTAACTTTGCATGCAAACATTTAGAGGTTAGTTTTTTAATAGGTGACCTGCCGACAGCTGGTTTTGGAGGGTTAACACTGTGAGTCCCAAACCCTTTGGAGCAAGCATGTAACAGAATCCCAGGCATTTTTGGCATCTCTTCAATTAACCAACATTTCATTCTTATAACCTTATTTAAAGATATGGAAACATTTTTTTAGAGGGAAAGGTTCCTATTTGATCCATTTGTAAAATAAAGCTCATTTAAATACAAATTTAGGACACAAATTTTGTTTACATTTCAGTATATATTTAGTGAAAAAAATTCTGTGCAGATTCTTATCTGCACATTTAACAATAATTTGCCCTTATATGGTACAATTTGGAACACTCTGGCATGCACAGTGGAATTTTACAGTCAGGCCACCACCATACTGTTTCTTTTCTTGAAGACTTTCCATTGGACAGTTTTGATTTTTCTGCACAAACTTGGCACACACTTGTGGGATACGCCTTCTTTTCAGCGGAAGCAATCCTGTCTGCAAAATGCCTTCCTAGAAGGCTGCTGCTACAAACATTTTGGGGAGTAGGAGTATGTTGATGTACAGCACCTTTCTTTCGGAATTCTTCACCTAATTGCAGAAGAAAATTTGCCAAATGGCAGCCTTTGTTCTGATTGTTTCTTGTTTTACGGTACAAGATGGCAAAACAGTTTCTTCCACCATTTCATTTGGCTTCTGTTGAAAGGGTAACAAAATATAAGTTGGTCATTTCGGTCTACACCCATCTTGTTGAGGCTGTAGTCTAGAATAACATCAGGTTTCATTTTCTTTGTCAGCCCCATTTTGCTACGTACTTCTACTTCTGTTTTGGTCATCTTGTGAAGACTTGACAAACACAGAACATCGTCTTATTCTCCCACAGGAAAACAGAAACAGCAGGTGAAGTGTAATATCTGTCCATATAAACAGTATGTCCCTTTTTGAGGTAGCCAGACAGAAGTCTCTGAAAAAGGGCAGTGACTGAATCAGCTTCCTGCCCTTTACCTGTGTAAACTTCAATGCATAAAACATATCCTGTCTTTGCCTCACACAAGGTAAACAGTTTACACCATACTTGTCAGGTTTGTTTTTCATATAGACACGAAAAATTACTCTTCCCCTTAATCCACAGACACCTTCATCTGAAGTGAGGTTTTCCTCAGATGAAAGCGATGCTGGAAGCTGTGTGAATAAATGATTCAGGAATGGTCTAATTTTGTGCATGGGATCATGGCCAGGTTCGTTTCTGGGAATGTATGAGGCATTGTCGTTTACATGTAGGCAAGAGAGAATAGCAAAAAATCTATTTCTAGCTAGAACTGAACCTGGAAAAGGCGTGGAAACAAAGCTGTTTGAAGACCAGTAATCACGCAGCCTATTTTTCTTCACCACGCACATGTGGATTATGACAGCAAAGAACAAATACATTTCATGAAGCTGTACCCCAGTCCACGAGCTCCACATGCTATTGGGTTTCATTTTGCCTGATATCCTTTTATCTACAATAGATTTCGCATGCCTGTTAGTTTCTGACTTCATGTTTTTTACCATTGATTCAGGGATAAAAATTGAAAAATATCGAAAGGACTGCTGCTGTCATCCACTTCTGCCACACATCCACTTTCCTCTTTGAATTCAGCCAATGAAGGTTGCACATCTTATCCAACTAATCCAACTAATTCCGCATCTGAAGATTTTGGAACACTAGAACGCCTTCTCTTGCGTGGTGATTCTGTAGATGGCACTACATTTGAAGTACTGTCTTCAGTATTAGGCAGTACATTATATACCGACGGAGGTGAAATTTCGTCTGAAAACGCAGTGGACACGTAACCTAAATTGTAGACTTATTACACAGAACAATGAATAACAATGGAAAGGAAAAATAATGTTGCTTTTGTACCCGAGTCTGCCTCAGAAGCAGAATCACTGTATTCACTTTCAGAAACGTCCCTTTCGGAACCGGAATCTTCAAATGTCTCGTTCAAAAGCTTCTAAATCTCAGTATTAGTCAAAAACCTCGACATATTTATTGCGAAACGCGATGCAAGTGCAACAAGAAACACACGAAAACCACGGCACCTCGCGACAATACAGTGGTTTTGAACAACTGAGGATTGTCCTTGACAACGCCGAAATAGTTTCACACACGACGGCAGGACCATGCAGTGGGCAGATCACAGCACGCCGAGCCCGAATATTAGACGCCAGCGCAACGAAAACAAAGCGAACGGAGGGAAACGGGTGGAGCTCGTGCACGGGGCGCTCAGAGTGTTAATGGAAATGCTACACCACAAAGCTTTGGAGCCTTTTGAGAAAAGAGAAGCAGCTGTGCGAATATCGAGAGCTCAAGTGGAAAACCATTACTAAGCAAAGAAGGGAAATGTGCAAGGCGGAAGGAATACGGTAGAGGGACTATACAAGGGAAATGGACGTGCAGGCAATGTTGCAGAAACAGAAGAGATATTAAATGAAGATGGGATGGGAGATACGATACTGCGAGAATAATCTGACAGAGCACTGAAAGACCTATGCCAAAACAAGGAAATTGGAGTAGACGACATTCCCTCAGAACTACTGATATCCTTGGGAGAGCCAGCTGTGACAAAACTATTCTACTTGGTGTCCAAGATATATGAGACACAGGAAACATCTCCAGACTTCAAGAAGAAAGTAATATTCTCAATACCAATGCCAAAGCATTCATCGTCTAACAAGTGTAAATACTACAGAACCATCACTTTAACGGATCACGGTTTCAAAATACTGGCACAAATTATTTACAGAAGAATGGAAAAACTGGCAGAAGCTGACCTCAGGGAAGATCAGTTAGGGTTCTAGAAACGTGTAGCAATATGTGAGCCAGCTCTAACATTTATTTTGCAAGATAGGTTAAAGAAAGACAAAGTTACACATACAGCAATTCTTGCTTTTGAGAAAGTTTTTTACAGTGTTGACTGGGAGATGCTGTCTAGAATTGTGAAAGTAGCAGGGATAATATACTAGAAGTGAATGGTTACTTACCGGTACAACTTGTTCAGAAACCAAATGACAGTTATGTGAGTCGAGGGGTGGAAAGGGAAGCAGTGATTGAGATGTTTGAAAGACAGGATTGTGACCTATCCCAGTTCAACCTGTACATTGAGCAAGCAGTAAAGGAAACGAAAGAAAATTTTGGAGATGGAATTAAATTTGAGAGAGAAGAAATAAAAACTTTGAGCATTGGTGATGATATTGTGATCCTGCCAGAGACAGCAAAGTACTTAGAAGAGCAGTTGGATGCAGTAGATGGTGTCTTGAAAAGAGGTTGACGTGGCCTTCTTGGAAGAATGCACACCACCTGGAGACATAGTTGCAGTTAGTACAGCTGTGCCCAAACACGCCATACATGTCCCTCTGAATTTCACTCAGTTTATACCCTGTGGCCCACAAATATCGAACTACACTTCACTCTTCTTCACAAGTTGACAACAGTAGCATGCACGCCTTTTTTTTTTTTTTTTTTTTTTTTTTTTTTTTTTTTTTTTTTTTTTTTTTGCAGGTCAGGCTTCTCTCAGTAGAGCTGCACATAAAAACAAAATACCCGATGAAGCTCAAACTTCAAACTATGTCATTATGAAATTTAATGATTCCAGCTGCAATACCAGGGGAGAAAAAAATTAAAGTGTTTTACTTTCAGATTCTCTCTCATGTTTTTCTTGCTCCACTCTGTAAGGTACTGCTGCTTGCCCTTCTCCAAGGAGTGGAAAGTATACCTGGTCCTTCCCATGATGGGCTTTGTCACACATCAGTAGATTTTTTTTATCTTTATTATGTCACACACAACACAACATGGCACAACAATTACTTCCCTATCACTGCATACGCAAGATTCTGTATTAGATTGCTTCGGTTGACAGCAGCCGGACACAGAACATAAGTGGGCAGATGTCAGTAGACTTCTGCCAACTCACAATTAGGAATTTTTTGTTCCTGTATCTGTTCAGACTGTATGCACAATATGCAGTTTTGACTGTTTCCGACTAGTACTCACTCATAGCCCTTTCAGACCATAGCAGCCAGTACTTATTTTAACATTTATCTGCTCATCCTATTTATTCAATTCCAAATTGTCTTGTGGCCATAGACCCAGAAATATAACACTGTGTTGGTTTTAATTGATTGATTGTTGACTGCTAATAGTAGTTGAAATGAAATGGATTTGTGTTTTGTATGGTGTGGAATTTCGCAGATAGCCTTTTCGCTGTTTACGGTTAGTCTTGTCTATAGCCCAGTTGCCGAGTTGTGGAGTAGCTGAGGCTGCTGATTTCTACTGGCCTACTATTCTGGCATTGTCCCCTGCAAAGAGTTGAGGTGTGTCATCTGTGAATACAATTATTTTGTGAGCAGTACATTCACACTCGAGCCATCGATATTGGAAAGAATAACAGGGGTCCCAGAACTGAGTTCTGAGCCACACTCTGCTTGACTGTTTTACTTTCAGACAGAATTTCAGCAGCCGAATTGAGTTGCTTGTCTATGTATATCGTACTGACCTGCTGTAAGCAATTGCTTAGAAATGGTGGAGTCCATTCGTTTGCTGTTTCCACTGTCCAGTTTTTATGACTGCTACTTTATGATCTATTGATGCCTTTGACTGATAGATCTAGGAGTATGCTTTTAGTGGACTATTCCTTAGCCAGGATATCTGGTATTATGTTGATGCAGTCACATATCACCATTTTTATGCATCTGTTGTCTCCAAACCCGCACTCTGTATACTTTTTATGTGAATCAAGCCCATCAGTTTTTTATTTTAGGTATATTTTATTTTATTTTTATGTATTTTAGAGAACCTGTATTTTAGAGAACCTGGTATTTTAGAGAACCTGGGTCACATGTAACCTCTGCATCTGTGCTCAGTACTCATCTGTGTGTGCTGATGGGCCTTCCTGCATTATGATTGCGAAGAAGGTTGGTTTTAAGTTAGTACATTTCATCACTTGAGATTTGTTGTTATGAATCTGCTAAATGTAAAAAGAAAAGAGAGAGAGCAATAGTGTTGTAATCTGTTGTATGTTGGAATATTTCTGGGGCTATTGTCAGTCATGAGTTATGAATTTGTTAAAAGATGGACAATGCAAGTTGTTGAAGCAGGCAAGTCACCATGCTGTTTGAAACACTCCCCACCCCCACCCCTGCCGCCCTCTTTTCTTGACCAATCTCTTACTATAAGATGCATATATGCAGACTGAACTGACAAATGAAAACTTGTACCAAGACCAGGTTTCAAACCTGAGTCCCCTGCTCACTAACCATTGCACCACCCTGGCTTTGCAGAACTGCACAGACAACCTTAGCTTACCTCCCTCATCAGTCCAAACTTCCACTGACACCTCAGCCCACATGGTATTCCCCCTAAACTTGAACAACATTGCAGAGGCTCTACAACTGTGAATTTGGATTGAGGACGGAGGCACACTACGATAAGTCACTGTGTTAGGGTGACATAATGAGAGCCCTCTCCGTATGTCGTAACCAGTGCACTCTTTGATATTTAACAAATTTCACTATATCTTTCACTTTTATAAGGTCTTGAATTTCATGGTTTTACCGTATTCTTCAACCCTCAGACTCTCTCACAGACCCAAAAATTTTTCGCAGGATTTTCCTTTCAAAAGCCCTTGGATTGTTCACATCTGTTTCTGTTCATCATCCACATTTCTGCCCTGTACGTAACCATTGGTCAGATGAATGAATTGTGTACTCTTGAGTTGGTTAATCTTGTAATTAGAGATTCTTGAATACCCTTAAGTTTGCTTAATAGGCTCTGCTTCCTGCTTTAATACTTCCTCTAATATATTGTCTCATATTATTATTGCTGGTTAAGAGGGCACCTAAATAATGGAAGCAGCAGACAGCATCAAAATATTTATTAGAGGCTTCCAGGTCATGCGGTGTTCTTCTTGCCCTAGAATTAGCCATCACCATGTATTTGGTCTTGTTTTCATTAACTGTTCATTCCAGTTTTAGCTCCTTCTGGTTTCATTATTTCACACATTTTTTTAAGGGTGTATCCATCTCTTTCCACAATTGGAGGTTAGCATTAGGTAAAATTTGAAGACAGTGTAGTGAACATTAGTATGTTCATAAGTAAATAAGTTTTAGAATGATCATAATTGTTGATAGTTCTAATGTGACAAACAACATTGTTTTATTGATGCTTCTGAGTTTTCAGTGTAAGATTTGTGACATCCGCTGGACATTGTGATTAAGGGTTTCCATAAATCACTCAAATACTGGCAGAGCCCATTTCCTTTCTTCCCTTCTTCAATCTATGTTGGTGCTCCATCTCTGGAAACCTGTTGAACAGGTTTTCTTTTTTCAGTGTTCCTAATATAAACATGAATGTTCCACTTTGTGGGAAACCTTGTGCATAATGTGGCAAACATACTGCATTTTTTTATATATATCTTGGGCAGTAAATGAAGACTAAAAGAAAAGTAGTTTCTACTGAATGGAAGAGGCTTTTTACAATATGTGGCAGCCAGTTTGTTCCACTAGAGTATTTGTTTATAAAGTGCTTCAATTCAATAGGTTCCATAAGAAAAATCGTGTAATTTACTGAACCCCAATAATATTGGAAACTTAGACTGTGTGGCACAAGTTCAGATTTAATAACCTATTTAAGTCTTTGATATATCAGAATTTTTAGTTTTTTAATTGCTCCTGAATAATGGAACTGTCCAAAAATACTTTTAAAATGCTTTATTTAACTACCTTAACCAGTTTTGGGGTACCATGCCCATCTTCAGATGGCTAACGTTTTCAGTTTCATTTTGGTCAGCAGCATGCTGTCAGCCTCTGGGCTGCATAAGAATATTTCAACATTTAGAGGTGCTTTATACGTAATTTTATTAATAGAAAAAAGCTTATGTGCCTGCACTTATTTAGATAAATGTTGAAATAGTTTTATGCATTCACATGTGTACCAGTGGATGATGATTGGTTTTGTTGTAGTCCTTACAGTTATCAGAGGCAGTGTATACACTGCTGCATTGCTAACAACTCATATATTGCAAATAAATCATCATGGTATACTTAATAATATTCTTAATACCGCATAATGTGTCACATATTTGCTTCACACTAGACATTTTTGTTTACAATGTAAAAAGTATCCATTAAATAGAGATATAAAGATGTCATATACTCCTACTGAGCAAAGATGTAACTAGGCAATGATGATTTGTGGGCTGTTGAACATGCAAAATGTTAATAACAGAAAAATTCTTGTAGTCCAAGAGTGAACATGTTATTGAATGGAAATTTTGATGAAAAATTGTAAAGCCACCAGATTGCATACTATAAATTACACATATGTACACACATTTATATATATAGAACTTAAAGTGATCCTTAAACCTTACAGGTTAATTGAGGGAAATACAAAATGAGGATGTAATGGTATATTTCTAGTTCCTCCCAGAGGTCTATTATCTTGCACGTATTTGTGGTATGTGATATCCCAAGTTAACTTCAATGTTAGTGTGTCTTTATTAATCCTTGTGAGTGGGTGGCTACTGCAGATTTACTGGTGCTACAAGTTTTTTAGTTTAAATGCATCAGTGTCTTCAGAGTATCTTATTGTAAAGCTTCTTCCAGTCTGCCCAATATAGAAGCTGGGGCAATTGTCATAATAAGTGTTGTAAATATTGAATTTTCAAGGCTGAGGCCGTGATTTAGAAGCTGAAGAATATGCTGCAAAATGTTTTTAATTTTTTATGTCTGGGTCTCATTTATCTTAAAATACAGTGTTTTACTTATTTAAATCACTAAACTTCTATTTATTTTTAATGCTGTCAACCAGCACCCAGTCCCTGAGTGGAGAAAATCCCCATCCCAGCCGGGAATTGACCCTGGGCCCATAGGACGACGACAATCCGTCATGCTGACCACTCAGCTACTGGGTTGAACAGGAAATGGCAATAAGAGAAGAACATATATTGTGTTGTATGTAAGATAATTAGTTGTACACATACCTTGCAATCCCAGCTATTTGTCAGTGGAAAGCAGTCACTCAAGTGTATGTACTCAGCTGTAATTGCAGGATAGAATCTAGTGCTGTGGGAATGAAAATATACAACTACTTAAGTCTATTGTTCATGTTTTCCTCTGGTATAGTGGAGGTTACGAGATCTCTAACCACTCACAAATGGATATGTAATAATTCTTCCTCAGCTGATTAGCTTTTAGTTGTTTATTATGACATGAATAGTACTTGGATGAGTGGTCCCTCTAGCAGGCCAATTGGCTCTCCCGTAATCTAACAGTAAAATCCAGTCATCAGTCATTTGTTGACCACCTTGTACAATTGAGAATTCAATTAGGTTATGATCACTTGTGATCAATCCATCTAGTACACGCCAATTCACCACTCTATTGCCTATGTTCTCTGTGGTCAGAGTTACATCTGTGAGATGCAACTCCTGCTCTACTTCTATAAGTTGGTGGGAACAGAGGAAAATGATTTTTCCACTCGCAAATACCAATGTTGGTGATGTAACAGATTCCAAATCATCCCTATAATTTACAAAGTCAACTAAGGTGTTTCTCATTTCTAGAGAAATGGCAAACGTGTCTTCCACCTGCTAGACGCACACATCACAATCGATCTTTTATCACCCAAATAAAGTAGTAAAATGCGAAGAAGCAGTCAACCAAACACTTTACATGGGAGGGAATAATGGCCTAGCGCAAACACACGTCCTTATTGAATCTTGTCAAATTTCCACTTGATCACGAAAGCTGCCCAACACATACTACGAGTAAGTATCAGTTCACTATTCAACTGTCTAGAGGACGATACTGTTAAGTCAACTACATTCCTACACTCCAACAGGCCTCTCCATTTGGACGGTTTCTACCATTAACAGGAAACGTGAATCATTCCCATCATGGGCGCTGCATGCCAAGCACGCGCAGGTAGAATCATCGTAGGAAACTGGTCACATATATGTTTTATCATTTTACTTACAACTAAATGTTACGATTGCAGTCTCAGTTGAATGACATTCGACAATGAGTGAAGTATCAGAAGTACACCCTGCTGACGGCTGTGGCTCTGGAAATAGAAATATCTGTACCATTCTTATGACTTGATGTACTCTTCCCTTCGCTGTCACAGTACTCCACGTCGAATCCATACATCCCTTACAACTGGACATAGTCATTTCCTTTGCACGTGTCAGAACACAAACACATACTTTATAAGCCTGATGCTCAAGGTGAACCTATCACACACCGCCTACTACTAAGTATAATACTTCACCAATAAATGACTGCAGACGATACAAAATAATACTGACCGAAAATCAATAATGGGTGGACATGTCTCATAAGTTTTTCTTGCGAGTGCTAGCACCGTGTCTTAGAAAGAGAGGTATAATTGTCTTACATACCGCTATATGTTAAAAAAAAATAAAAAATAAAAAACATATTACCATCACAAGCCATCTTGGTTCTTCAGGTGCACACAAGTATCCATGTTAAAAGCTATACCGGCTTTATAAATCCATGTATCGCATTACCTATGAATGACTTGGTTTTTCCAGACAAATACCATGACACTGAATATAGACGGTGATTGACAGAGTGTACATTATCACACCAGCAGTGTGGTTACATGCCGCCGACGGTGCACCCTGGTAATAAAATTATCGAATTTTGAAAGTGGTTCGGCTAAGGAGCGTGGTATGAAACAGATATTTGGAACCCCCTCATGTTGCTGCCACTGGATATTTCTCCAGTATTTGTAACGCATTCTCTCTCGATGTCATATATTTCTGACACTCTCATATCTCGTAATGAGCCTCCTTTCTCGAACCTATCTGCAACAGTAAAATTCCAACATCGTTTTAGGTAGGCCCTATGCATCTTGCAACTAGCCCTCAGACTTCGCGCTACCATCCCTGCAACTTTGCGCACGTGATTGTTCCAATGTAAGTTGGAACCGATAAGTTGGAGAAAGGCATATCTACCACCTCCTGCAACCTGTTTAGAACAGGCAAAGCTGAGTTACTGTGACACATCTGTGTTTTGACTATTCAACAGAAATGAAGCCTGCTCATGCAACATGAGGTAGTATAAAAGATAGTACAGCAACCGGGGGAAGGATGTGGATTTTGCTACTGCATTGTGGTGTTTCTCCAAACTACGAGCAATTACTACAGATCCACGTCCCTCAGGGTCCATTCACGCCTTTCACCTCAATATTTTATCATCATTATACTGTTCCATCCACCAGAGACAAATTACGAACTATAAAAGCTCCACTGACTTCATCCGACAGAGAACTCGATAAGATTATTACCACATCTCTATCCTCCCATATATTGAAAACAAATACCGCATGCGTGCCGGCATCCACCACATCTGTGATCCTATTAAATATACAGGTATCGGATCCACTCCACAGACCAGTTTAGTTTCATCTCGTGTACTGTAGGAGGATGACCGTATCCCATAGACTACACTGTAAGTCGCAAGAGACGCTCCCTGTGACCCCGTGTCATTGTTTAAAACTTTTTTTTCCCTGCTGTAACACGCTCTGCATACTGTCATACATTTTGTGGTATACTTATGAATGATGTAAGAGGACTGATTTTGTATGGCGCAGGATACAAATTTTATGTTTACTACATCGACACGGTACACGGTGATATATTGCTGGGTTGGAGATCGGTTTCACACTCTAATATTCAAGGTCCTGTCCTCAGTGGGAGAATAGTGTAATTGGGTGAGAGTCTTTCCATGTTTGACGATATGTAGGGCAGTTTGCAAGGTTTAGTCATTGGTGCAATATGGGTATCAGCGTAAAATAGTTTTTTGCCACTGAAAGTCTTGTCTGCAGAAAGAAACAAAAAAGGCAGACAGTGCTTCCACCCCCATTCATTCACAAGACATCCTTTGTGCTGGGATGTAGTAGTCTCTACATAGTGGTGAGAACGTTTGCGTATGTTGAAAGCAGGAAGGATAACACACGACGGACGGGGTGCCACGTTAGGACTGCGAGGAAGTATGAATTCACATTTTCCTGGTTGTTCTATTTATAGTGATAATGATTACAGTACACAAACCTGCGTCATTGATGTCTTTCCAAGCATTACGTCTGTGGGTGCGGTATTCATTATTACATGTAATGCCTGACACCTGTCCTTCATAACATTTGTTTGAGAGAATCTCGGCAGGATGCAGCACCTTCCTGAAGTGCTGACTGTAAGACTTTGTCAGATAATTTCCTAGGACTGAGGAGAATTGGGACGTATAGCTGGTGTGAGTGTAGGCACACCATAATTTTTCGGGCACTGTACAAATATAAAAGATAACTGCACTGTTTGTGTAAAATGTGTATATATTGCAGTGTAAACTTACTGTGGCTTATGTTGTGGCATGACTGGAGAAGATGAGTGTGTGTCCTATCATGAGGGTCATATAGATTCAGCACGTCGATAACCGCAAGGGTCTGAGAGAGATCTTATATGTGGAAAATTATGTGCGATACAGATACTGAGATTTGTTTCAGAACCACAGTCATCAAGAGGAGACATTACCTGTACACGTCAGTATCAGACTGTAGCAGCAATTGTTATATTTAACTGTAGTTACACTGGTAAATATGTTCCTGGCTTCCAATATTCTTGTGAGTCTTGTATTTATTTGATGATCTGTAGACAACTTTTGAGGGTTTAACTGTCAGTGCAATTTAGCCATTTGTGCAAATTAATTTTACCGCTGAAAGTCTCATCTGCAGAAAACAATGGTGAACGGTGCTCCCACTTGACCTGCACCACAGCTATGCATCATTGTGCCAGCAACAGTAAACACGCAGGCATTCCAGAGGTTGGCTTGGTGCTTATTTAGATTGACATGTAACAACACTGTAACACTTGAAGAAGTTTCACATGCCGTCGGCAGCAGAGTGAGTGAGATGGCTCACGCTGGCTTGAGTCTGGCAGTGGCTAGCAGCAGCGTCAACACGTGCATGTCCTTGAAGTGCCTGCACTCTGCAAATATGTCTTCACTGACGTCTGGTTGCATCGGGAACTGTGCCTAGGTGAACATGTATTTCTAGAGGAATTTCTCAGGTACGAAGCATGAAAGGGATGTCACTGCCTCATGCTTGTGGGACCCACATGGGCACCTACATGTCACTTTGCGGGGGGTGTCAGTGCATCCCGACTTCTGGGAGCATGTGCGGTAACCTCCTGTGTGAACCAGTGGACAGGGGCCTGCGTACATTGTTTGCGTGTCTGTTGCATTATTTTGTGAGCAGGTCTGTAGGCTGTGCTATGCATTATTTGGACAGTTTATGAGTTGATTTCGTGTATGTACATCAGTGTACTGCATTATTTAGGATGAGTTTGCATGTCTGCACTGAAATTATTTTGGTAATTTAGGAGTTGTTTGCATGTCTGCAGAGCGTTATTTAGGGGTGGTTTACAGGTCTGCGGGCTACTATATTTCAAAATCCATCCCTAAATTAATTGTTCCAAAATAAATAAAGTACACTCCTTCCTCTCTCCAGCAGCCCAGTGCAGGCTGAGTCAATTTCCCTCCAATCCCTAGGAAGAGGTGGCGGTCGGGTGACTTTGGTTAGTGGAAGTTGCCCAATTGACCTATCTTCCCGCCAAAATCCGCCATCTTGGATGATGTCGTGCGCTGTTGCCAAGCTACAGGCTGCCATTTTGGATACATCTGGCAACAATGGTGAGAGAGAGAGAGAGAGAGAGAGAGAGAGAGAGAGAGAGAGAGAGAGAGAGAGAGAGAGAGAGAGAGAGAGAGTGTGTGTGTGTGTGTGTGTGTGTGTGTGTGTGTGTGTGTGTGTGTGTGTGTGTGTGTGTGTGTGTGTGTGTGTGTAAGAGAGAGATCGATATATATATATATATATATATATCATTTATTCTAGAGAAGCTGCACGGTTATCAATGATATCTGTTCTTCCAAGAACAGTTACTGTCTTCATATATATAGTTAAAGGCTACCAAGCCATTGACCATCTGTGCTAATGCACACAGGTTGCCTGAACTCTCATGGGAATCATTACCTTAGTGTGCATGAGTAATGAATGGATGGGCAAATACATATTAGGTACATTACGTATGTAGATTGTGGACAGTTGGGAATGTGGGTCTCACGGGAAGCGTCCAAGGGATAAGTCCCTGCAGTCGCACTATTCATCTGTCTTCTCGGTGGCTCAGATGGATAGAGCGTCTGCCATGTAAGCAGGAGATCCCGGGTTCGAGTCCCAGTCTGGGAACACATTTTTAGCTGTCCCCATCGAAGTATATCAACAACACCTGTCAGCAGCTGAGGGTTTCAATTAATTATCATTTACCTCTATGAAACTTTGTATTTAGCTTCTTAGTTGGCAACAACAAAAAATACTTGTTTTAGTGGTTTTAGAATTTCAATCCATCAGTTTGGAAATAGGGGAACAAAGTTTTTATGAAAATATTTCATTACATTAAAACATTTTTAAAGCTAAACCCATGAAAATTGATATTTCATGTAGCTATTAGAAATTTGTGTTATGGGATGTTTCTTTCCGCGGGAATATCACCACAAGGCAGGATTAACAAAAACCTTCAACTCCAGCTGTGCGAATCGCTTTTTGGTCAAAAGTACATTTGCAAAGGACCACACTTCTGTAACCTTAATTAGCGTGAAAAGTTTAGAAGGAACAACACTGTGCCAAATCGAATCTGTCAGAACTGCATAGAGAAGGACACGGATCTCCAATACACCAGTTTTTCAGTAGGCCTAATGTATGTTTATGAAATCATTTTTGTTGCAATTACTAGGCAAGTGTGAGTGAAGCAGCTAAGGCTGAACTGGTTTACTGATGTTTTCACAAAACGCGTGAAAAGGAAAAGCATAGGGAAATATTAAATTCTAACTAAATTTCCATGACAGGCTTTTAATTACACCATCCACTAGGGCTCTAATTAATTTTCCCACAATTGTAATTGAAGCTTACAGAACTTTACAATCCATTAGTATCATTTTCACATTTGAGTTGGCCTCAGCAGCTGCACATAGACATCACGTTCCCAGTGCAGGTAAAATAGCCCCATCGAGAGAGAAAAATAAATCACACCCTGAGAAGACTGTGTTTAAATACATTCCATTGTACATCACCACACATTCTCGCCAATATTTGGCGAAATGGTGTGTTACACGTAGTTGTCTGCTGAACTATGCGATGAGAGAGAATCTTTTATGGATGAAAAAGACTTTTATTTTTCCATAGAAACTTAGAAAGAAACATACAGATGTATAAATGCTGTGATTGTGACATTTGCAAGATGCTAAGACAATTACTGCTGTCCCTATTTCTACTGTGAATAGCACTCTAGCACATATAAGTCAACAAATGTAAATTTTCCTTTGCCTTTGCTCTTCATTCCTTTTATGAAAATATTAATAAATACAATGTATTGAACACTGTTTCGATTTATTTACAATGTGTTTAAGCAAAAATAAAAATTTATGCATACCAGGGACACGACCTGTCGACTCTAGGATTACCGTTCAGCACTCCTTCTGCTGTGTCAACCGCTGCCTTGCAAGTACACTAAAGTAAACGGCTCATCCCTCACCGAAAATGTTATTTTTTCAATTCCGTACCTCGAAACAAAACACACACAGGATCACTTTGTTGTCGTCTGTCTGTCTGTCTGTCTGTTCAAAACCCTTTTTTCTGGGACGGGTTGACATATGGAGTTGAAATTTATGTCACATACTAAGATATATGGTCCCTCGGCCATGTAAAACTCTTCCAATTCTAAGTCAATACAATCAAACAATTCATATATCTAAAAACAAAGATGATGAGACTTACCAAACAAAAGCGCTGGCAGGTCGATAGACACACAAACAAACACAAACACACACAAAATTATAGCTTTCGCAACCAATGGTTGCTTCATCAGGAAAGAGGGAAGGAGAGGGAAAGACGAAAGGATGTGGGTTTTAAGGGAGAGGGTAAGGAGTCATTCCAATCCTGGGAGCGGAAAGACTTACCTTAGGGGGGAAAAAGGACAGGTATACACTTGCACACACACACATATCCATCCGCACATACACAGTCACAAGCAGACATATTCAAAGCCCTTTGAATATGTCTGCTTGTGTCTGTATATGTGTGGATGGATATATGTGTGTGTGTGTGTGTGTGTGTGTGCAAGTGTATACCTGTCCTTTTTTCCCCCTAAGGTAAGTCTTTCCACTCCCGGGATTGGAATGACTCCTTCCCTCTTCCTTAAAACCCACATCCTTTCGTCTTTCCCTCTCCTTCCCTCTTTCCTGATGAAGCAACCATTGGTTGTGAAAGCTTGAATTTTGTGTGTATGTTTGCGTATCTATCAACCTGCCAGCACTTTCGTTTGGTAAGTCACATCATCTTTGTTTTTAGATATATTTTTCCACGTGTAATTTTTCCCTCTATTATATTCGTATCATTAATTTGTTAAATAATTTATTTAGATGTGAATATGTTGAGGTGAACTTCTTTAGCCAGAAATTTGCTTTCCAATTGTGAGTGGAATTAATTTCTTGGGTGACTTAATGTTGCAAAATTATCACTTCAGGCATTTGTGGTATCATCTTGTATGCGTCTGTTTCTGCTTGTATCCACCATGCATGCCTGTTATGTTGTACCGGGTTTGACCATATGTTGCTCCAGATGTGTTCCATGTCTGTTATGTTTGGTGGATTATCTATTTTAATGTGTGTGTTATCTATTGTCTGGTAAAATTTCTTTTGGTTTGTGTTGAATGTTTGGTTTTGTTTCCTTCTATTTTCACTTTTTTTGTATCTTCTAACTCGTTTGGCCAAAGCTTGTAATTTCTGCTTCTTTTCATCTAATTGGTCTCGCTTCCTGTTGTGAGATTTTACCTAACCTTTTTCATTTTTTGTCTGACATTTCATTTCTTATAAATTCTGTTAGCTGTCCGATGTCTTTTCTCAGTTTTTCTATTCTGGTCTGTAGCCTGTGTTGCAATGCTGTTTTTGTGGGTTTCTTTTGTGTGTTGGTTGGTTCTGATCTCTGCCTAGTGTGTATATTTAGTGTAGTGAGTGCTCCTATATAAACCAGTAGTTGTAACTCTTCCATAGTTGTATTTTCATTTATTTTGTTGTGTATGATTGTGTTGATAGTTGTTATTGTTGTTTTAACTTGTGGGTTATTTGGTGGTATATGCAAGAATGGTCTAATGTCTGTATTTGTGTCTTTGAATTCTACATATGTCAGCTGAAATTTTTCTTCTACATCTAACATGTGTGTCACTTCGTGTTCTATTTGTGCTTGTTTGATGGCTGTCTTAAGATTTTGTTTTCACCTGATTGTTTAATTGATGTGTGTTGTTCTTTGTTTGTTTGCTCTGGGATGTTTGAGTCCATTACTGTATTTTGTTCTTCTTCTGATAGCACATTATTTTGTTCCAGTATTTGTTGTACTTGTTGTTTGATGTTTTCTAATTCTGACTGGGGTATCCTGTTATTTTTGATTATTACATAGATCTGATCAGCTAGTCGTTGTTCTGTTAAAAATTTTAATTCTGGGTATCTGGTAATAAATGTTGTGTATACTTGTGATCTGTATCCAGTTGTGTTGGTTCCTAGGTTTGTTGCTTGGTAATAACAGAACATGAGGTGTCTGTTAACTTCATCTGACCATCTCATCCTCTGTCTTTGTTTTCCTTCTAGAGTGGTTGCAGGAAGCACATCCTGCAAAACACCTCTATTTGGATTTAAATCATTTTCCGTATGGCTAGCAGTGTCGTTACCATTGTGGACGGGCATAGGGTTCAAGCGTCGTCCCCGACCAGCGCTTGTCCGAGCCTTCATTAGTTCTGTCCTGAACCAACTAATCACACTAAAAGGGGGGTTAGCCCTATTAGTGGTTTGTTCTTTTCATTGCCTTTTACGACTGGCAGAACATACCGGAGGCCTATTCTTTTCCTGGGCCTCCACAGGTTTTATTATTATTATTATTATTATTATTATTATTATTATTATTGTGTTAACACTGATGACACCAACTGCATGTAAACATTGTCAGAGGTGTAATAAAACATTTGTATTTGTATCTGCCACCCGTATAACACAATGCATGGGAGTTTGCATTATGGCGGTTACAGCAGTTATTAATGTACCAGTGTTTCACATTTTCAATGGTTTATCTCACACTTACGTTAATCTGTGATCTAGCAACCTTAATAACTTAAATAGACCTAGACAAATCTATTCCCAAAATTTTATTTCTCTACATCGATTACTTTTTGGTGTCGTGATTTTTTTTTTTCTGTCAGTATATATCACTGTAAATATTTTCTTCCTGCCATTACAAACTTACATATAATTCATAATCTGTAAAAAATCTCAAGGAACTACTGGAGTGATTTTGATCTCATTTCCAGCAATAGGTAAAATGATTGACAAGGAAAGTTTGTGTGTATCACTTACAAATATTTTGTGTAATTGCCTCAGCTAAGATGAAACGAATCCCCTCACCACTGTGAAATTGTTACCTTCGCCATCTAGCGACAATAGGTTTAAGGCCTACTACTGCGCTGACAGTCTACGCCTCCAACACGTACAGTATCTGTAATGTTTCTGAGCAAAGTAGTACTGGTAATTGATGCAGGAATGCACTTCAGTTGTTTGATACAAGTTCCAGTATCTCTTAAAATATTCGCAGAACAATTCAATGGTTGTATGACAAACAGCTGTACCATTTTCTTCCCCAGGGACTCCCATCAGATCTTACCAGTAATCGCAATAGGGACAAGAGCAGATGAAGTCAATGCATGTGCAATTGCTAATTGGCATGGCATGTTAAAATAACTCAAAAAAATTCATAAAATAAATTAGAAATTACAATAGCAAATGCAAAATTACAAAAAAAAAAAATTAAAATTTAACATGAAAGCATTCTTAAAAATCTTCAAATTCTCATCTAAATCCATTCATCCATCCAGAAATTTTTTCCCTAAACAGCTGGCCATCTGGAGCTCCCACTTGTGTCACTCATTTTTAGCAAAACCCAGCAGCAAACATGGGCAAAATCAGTGGTGACGGGTAGGCACAGATCCTCATGAACTCAGATGACTGGATGATAGCTGCCGGTACATCATTCTCTGTTGCTTCAACTCTGGACCAGAGATTATCTGTCACTACGTCTGGCAATCTGTGGCACGACAACCCGTGACCGAGTGTTTCTAGTGGGTGAGGGATAAGGAGAACTTGCTGGCCAGAGTAATAGTCCAGCACCCTCTGTACAGAGGTGTGTTGGTCTGACCTGTGGGAGAGTGTCACAGAGAAGTTAAAAGAACTGAACTAGCAGATGCACGAATACAGATGTAAAGTGGCCTGAGAAAGCCAACTGATGAAGTTTCAAAAATCAGCTTTAGTGACAGCCCTAGGAATACACTAGAACCCCCTGTGTACAGCTCTCATTGGGATTATAGGTATGAGGTCAGACTAATTACAGCACATAGACACAGGCATTTGAACAATCATTCTTCCAGCACACCAAACGCTAATGGAATGGAAAGAAGCACGTGCAGCATAAAATCAAAGTAAGGAGAAAATCAATATTATGAATAAATCATTGCACAAAAGAAACAAAACCACTGTGGTAACAAAATACATGGGGCCCACTATCGAGCCATTTTTCTTTTCTTTTAACTGACAGGACTGTGACAGTAAAACTGGCACCATATTTCCAAAAAAGGAATATATATTAACTGAGCAAAATACCAACCAAAATACACAAAAGTCATGAGCAGTGGCTTTAGGAGTTTGGATATCCAGAAAAATTCAGTGTAATTATTGGGTTCCATCTTCAGTCACTCTTAATTGAAGACACCAAATCATCATTAAGTATTGAACACTGCTGACAATAATTTGCACACATCACATGTGCTGGAGTGTGACACGGTCTACAACATAACCGAGTGCAATTACATCACCAATAGAACTGTGACTGAAGGAAATATATTTAACTGTCTCACCTCTTCTGTGTGTTGGTACTTCCAAAATAATACTGGTCAATTCTGCATTTGTGTGTGCACGATATCTGTATTTGTTATGTATGCTATTACTTGAATGACTTTTTTCATTACAATACAGACTTTCATGTCATTCAGTTAAAACATTGCCAACGATAGGCTTTTCTCTACTGTTTCGTGCTTACATCGGGGAATGACATGTACACGTATGGCTGACTCGAATTTTCCCCCTTTTGTACTAGTATGTAAAAAAACAAGTAAAAAATTATGAGACCAAACAAAGAAACATAACGAGGAAGACAATGATGTTTGAACAAATACACCTAATAACCCAGAGCTTGTTCCCACGAATGGAGGACCAGTGGTGATGCCAAAGTGATGCAAACTGTCGAGAGGTGGCAACGCAGAGATCGCAGGGAATGCGAGAACTAGTGGGTTGAGGTACGAGGACTGCAGCCACGCCAGCAGCCTCGTTTCCTGGCAAACCGACGTGACCAGAAACCCACATACACGTGATGGTGGCTCCATCAGGAGTGAGCAAGTGACAGCTTTCGTGGACCCATTGCACTAAAGGATGGGCAGTCTGCACCACACAGAGGCTATGAAGGGCCCTGAGAGAATCTGAGCAGATGATGCAATTGGAAAACCTGTGTCACTGGATGTACTTTGAGGTCTGATAGAGGGCGAAGAGCTATGCTGTAGATACTGAGCTGTGTTCCGGAAGCTGATACCGAAAAAAGTTGGTGCAAATGATGAAGGCACACCTGACACCATGGCCATTTTGAGAGCGATCAGTGTACACAGAGGTACTATCGCGATGTTCCGTGCAAAGGTCGTGAAACTGAAGGTAATAGAGCGAGACTGGAGTAGTGTCCTTACGAGGCAAATGGAGGCTGAGGTGAACATCGACTGCCACACAAAACCGAAGTGGTGAAGGGTTCACAGTCATCCAGAAAGTGGCAGGTAGCATGAAGTTAAGTTGCAGGAGCAAGAGCCGAAAGCAAACTCCAGCAGGTAACAGAAAAGAGGGACACGCCCCATACCGGCGATCGAGGGAGGGTGGTCAGGCATGGCAGACAAGCAGCATATGTGTCTACTGAGGAGAAAGACATGGCAGTAGGACAACGGTACTTCATCAGCTTCTGCATACAGACTCTCAGACGGGCTAGTGTAAAAGATGCCAGTGGCCAAATGGATGCCACGATGGTGGATAGTATTGAGATGGCGTAAGAGGGAAGGATGTGCAGATGCATAAACAAAACACCCATAGTCTAGTTTCTAATGGACAAGGGATTGGTACAAGTGGAGGAGGTGTTCCGATAAGCTCCCCAGGAAGTACCACAGAGGACACGTAGTATATTGAGGGACTGAATACAGTGGGCAGCCAGGTATGACACGTGAAAGGACCAAGAAATTTTTCTATTGAACACGTGTGCCAGAAATTTCGTAGTTTTGACAAACCGAAGAGCAACAGGTCCAAGATGTAAAGACGTAGATGAAACCAATTGCAATGGCAGAAATTCATGCAAACTGTTTTGTCAGTGGAAAAACGAAAGCCATTGGTGATGCTCCATGAGTAAAGATATTGGATATACCGCTGAAGGTGCCGCTTGTGGAGACAAGTCTGTGGAGAACTGCAATAGATGGCAAAATTGTCAACAAATAGGGAGCCAGAGATGCCAGGGTTAATGGCAATAGCAAAGAGAATGACGCTCAGGACAGAACCCTGAGGCACACCGTTTTCCTGGATAAAGTTGTCGGACAAGGCAGAGCCCAAACGTAACTTGAAAACTAAGTCTTTTAAAAATTCCCGAAGCAAATGGGGCATGCAACTATGGAAGACCCACATGTAGAGAGTATGGAGGATACCAGTCCTCCAGCAGGTGTAGCAGACATTATCCAAATGAAAGAAAACAGTCACAGTCTGGGATTCCTGCAGGAAAATATTCATGACACATATGGATAGAGAGACGACATGGTCAACTGTGGAATGGCACACTCGAAAGCCACAGAGTGCAGTGATTAATAAATTGCGAGACTCGAGCCACTATACAATCACCTTGCAAACCCTTGGTCCCATAGTGTGATTGGAGGTTGGCCGACACAATGAAAGAGGAAGTAGAACTGTTAAAAGAACTACCAAAGAAAAACCAGCTAGCTTTTTTGCTATCTTGAAGAATGCAACTACACACTGCACACAACTGTTTATAAGGAATGCAGTTTGTCATCGTAGGATGAGGTTAAAATACGGAGAGCATGTCTCCATGCACGAATAGTGTTGCAGCACGCCTCAGTCCACCACGGGACTGGGACATGGCGTGGTAAAGAGGAAGTGTGAGGAATGGAATGTTTTGTGGCAGTAATGATAACATTTGTAAGATATTCTACCTGGTCATCACAACTGAGGAAATGTTGTTCATCAAAGGTAGCCAGGGTGGAGTAGAGCCTCCAGTCGACCTTAGTATGCTGCCATTTGGGTGTGCATGTAGGTGGAGTAGGAGTCAGCAAACAGAAAATGGTTGCTTGAGGATGTGTCAGATAGAATGGACCACTCTAGATGATGGGCAAGCTGGGCAGTGCAGAAGGAGAGGCACAAATGGGAAGTGGTGTGTGTGGAGTCTGAAAAGAACGTGGGTGCTCCCATGTTAAAGGAGATTATGTTAAGTTGATTGAGAAGGTTAACCAAGAGGGCTCCTCTTGGAAACGTTCTAGGAGAACCCAGTGGGGATGATGTGCATTAAAGTCACCGAGCAGCAGAAAGGGGTGAGGCAGCTGCCCAATAACCTGGAGGAAGTCTCTGGTGACATCGAATGATGGAGGGATGTAAACAGTACAAAGGGAAAAGATCAGTTGAGGGAGAAAAATACGGACTGTAACAGCTTGAAGACAGGTAGCACAGAGATGGGTTGACTACAAATGTCTTCCTGGATGAGCAGCATGATTCCCCCATGAGATGAAATGCCCTCCTTGGAGGGGAAAGTCAAAGTGGATCGGGAAGAAATGTGAAAGCTGAAAGTGGTTGTGAAGATTCACTTTTGTTCCTGGAGACAGAGAACAAGCTGACACTGCAATTCTATGAGCAGCCGTTGGTCCTCTTTGTCAGATCGAAGGCTGCGAATGTTCCATTGGAGGAGTCATGAAGGGGAAAGTGGAGGAAGGAGAAAACGAAGTTGGGTGTCTCCTCAGCAACTTCCGAGTGACATCTTCCAATGAGGGCAGACACCGGAGGATCCTGCTCCACGAGATCTACAGACGTGTCCGCATTCTCCTTCTGGCGTTCTACACAGTCCAGGGCAGAAAAATGATCGGTGGTGCACACAGGCAACAAGGAGGTCGACACTGTCTAAGAAGATCTACGAGTTGGCAAAGGAGAAGACCATTTGCCTCTGTTTTGACATCAGGGAGCCTTTCTGGTCGGCAGAGGAAGACTCGGACGTGTGTCGGCCGGAGGGACGTAGAAAGTCTTTCCGGGAGTATATCTTCTGTCTTCCTCATCCTACCGGTCGCCTTGGCTGTCACCCCTCCCTGGGACTGGCCTGTACCAGGGCGTATGTGCAAACCCTACCTGTCACCCTGGGGCTGGGAATTATGTGTTACCCAGTCACACGTTATGTGTCAGACATGTGGGTCGGCCTTTAGGAGCGCACAGAGAGGAGGAAGAGTAAGAGGAACCTCAAACACTGAAGCAGAGGACGGACAGGAGAAGGTGAACGAAGAAAGGAAAAATGGGACAAAAAACAGTGGTGAGACAGTTCAGGTCTCAGCTCCTCAAAATGCTGATTACGTTCCAAATAACACCCCAGACATGATCCCTAAGGGAGAGGAAAAGGAACAGCAAGAGGGTAGACATCCAGCACGGAAGGGAGATGATGTTGCAAAGGCTGGGGCCACGTGGTAGCCAAGCACGAACTCGCCAAAGTGCTGTAAGCCCCCTGTGAGGAGGGGGGAGTGAGGGCCATTGTGTGTGAACCACATTTGTATTTGTTGCTCTGATGGCACAGCCTCCAGCAAGGCAGGCAATACATTAATGAGGAAGTCCAGATAATGCACTCCAGTTAACCTTTGTGGTAGCACTTATGACCCCATTAATCTATTGCTGAGCACATCTGCCCATAACTCGATTGAGAATTGGTGCTGATGCCCTCTTTCCTGAATTCCTTGAGGGTTCACACCTGCCCATAGATCGTGGTTATGGAAATTCACAACACCATCTCTAGTGAACCATGCCTCATCTGTAAATAAAATCTCTGATGTCAACAGTAGATCTGTGGCTCACTTCTGCAACAGCCGATGACAGAACCGCCATCTGTCATGATGATCCTGTGGCCATAGGGCCCAAATGTGCTGCAGACGATATGGGTAAAGCAATTGTTCATGAAGTACTCCCCAGATAAGAGAGTGAGACACGCCTCCTGCTGCAGCTAATCATCACAACTAGTCCCAGCATTTCTTCCACCAAACATAGCACAAGCTCCTTCTTGTCAGGTATTCACACTCTGTGGGGCCTTACGCTGTCAATCTTCTGAGGCACAAGGGTACCTGTGTCGCTCAGGCACTGGAAAAGTCTGTCAAACAGCTCAGCAGAAGCCATTCTGCGCTGTGAATGCATTTCAGCATTGAGAGCAGGAGCTCAGAGGTTACGTCCCTTTGCTGAATCGTAGCAGAATATCATGTTGGCCATTTCACTTGTTGAGTAGTAGGCTTCCATTGCTAACAAGTGGTGGAAGTGAGAAAATGTAAATGTACTACACCATTTGTACATACAAACAGTGCAATAACAGTAAATACATAAGTGAATCTGCATTTGGAAGAAGATAAAACACCATGATACATTCCCAGGGTTGATTGTATTGACAATAAGGCACACGAACATTATGAAAACTAATGCAGCCTATAACACAACTCTAACCACACAACTGACTTTGGATCACCTAATGGTAAGACATCACAATACCCTGCTGACACATTTGACAGGGCACCAAAGTAATGACAGTGCTAATATCCACAACCATGCATCACGCAAACACGTGTATCTCAGAAAATACGCATTAGTGGACCTGTGTTTACTGGACTTATTTTTCTTGTTTTGATGAGTACTACCACCTCTCAAAGTACTTGAAACATTTTTAAACACCTTATATATACACTCCTGGAAATGGAAAAAAGAACACATTGACACCGGTGTGTCAGACCCACCATACTTGCTCCGGACACTGCGAGAGAGCTGTACAAGCAATGATCACACGCACGGCACAGCGGACACACCAGGAACCGCGGTGTTGGCCGTCGAATGGCGCTAGCTGCGCAGCATTTGTGCACCGCCGCCGTCAGTGTCAGCCAGTTTGCCGTGGCATACGGAGCTCCATCGCAGTCTTTAACACTGGTAGCATGCCGCGACAGCGTGGACGTGAACCGTATGTGCAATTGACGGACTTTGAGCGAGGGCGTATAGTGGGCATGTGGGAGGCCGGGTGGACGTACCGCCGAATTGCTCAACACGTGGGGCGTGAGGTCTCCACAGTACATCGATGTTGTCGCCAGTGGTCGGCGGAAGGTGCACGTGCCCGTCGACCTGGGACCGGACCGCAGCGACGCACGGATGCACGCCAAGACCGTAGGATCCTACGCAGTGCCGTAGGGGACCGCACCGCCACTTCCCAGCAAATTAGGGACACTGTTGCTCCTGGGATATCGGCGAGGACCATTCGCAACCATCTCCATGAAGCTGGGCTACGGTCCCGCACACCGTTAGGCCGTCTTCCGCTCATGCTGCAACATCGTGCAGCCCGCCTCCAGTGGTGTCGTGACAGGCGTGAATGGAGGGACGAATGGAGACGTGTCGTCTTCAGCGATGAGAGTCGCTTCTGCCTTGGTGCCAATGATGGTCGTATGCGTGTTTGGCGCCGTGCAGGTGAGCACCACAATCAGGACTGCATACGACTGAGGCACACAGGGCCAACACCCGGCATCATGGTGTGGGGAGCGATCTCCTACACTGGCCGTACACCACTGGTGATCGTCGAGGGGACACTGAATAGTGCACGGTATATCCAAACCGTCATCGAACCCATCGTTCTACCATTCCTAGACCGGCAAAGGAACTTGCTGTTCCAACAGGACAATGCACGTCTGCATGTATCCCGTGCCACCCAACGTACTCTAGAAGGTGTACGTCAACTACCCTGGCCAGCAAGATCTCCGGATCTGTCCCCCATTGAGCATGTTTGGGACTGGATGAAGCGTCGTCTCACGCGGTCTGCACGTCCAGCACGAACGCTGGTCCAACTGAGGCGCCAGGTGGAAATGGCATGGCAAGCCATTCCACAGGACTACATCCAGCATCTCTACGATCATCTCCACGGGAGAATAGCAGCCTGCATTGCTGCGAAAGGTGGATATACACTGTACTAGTGCCGACATTGTGCATGCTCTGTTGCCTGTGTCTATGTGCCTGTGGTTCTGTCAGTGTGATCATGTGATGTATCTGACCCCAGGAATGTGTCAATAAAGTTTCCCCTTCCTGGGACAATGAATTCACGGTGTTCTTATTTCAATTTCCAGGAGTGTATTTTGTAACAAACTTTTGTCTTTTATTGTCTGCGCAGCTTAGTAGTATGGGTGTTAATCATTACAGCATAGTACACCAGAGAACAGAGTTAGTTTTTGTTAACTACATGATTGGTACACAAGAGGAAGTTTACCTCAGTGACAGAATTAAGCACCGCAATTTCGTCTTTAGGTATACAAACTAATTGCGAAATTGCTTGGCTAGGATATCCAGATTTACTGATTATGCTTTGTGTATTGTAAAACAACAGTGGTGCACTTCTTTGGATAGATTTTATTTATATTCTTTGATAGGAAAATACGAGTTGTTAAATCTGCATTTTCATTTGGATGCCTACTCACTAGATTCCAATTCCATTTTGTTTGCAAATAAAACTGCCTAGAAAACAGTCAAGTCTTTCTGATTAGACCAGAATGGCTAATAAACTGAGGTCTATGCCATGTAAGGAATCCAATAAAGATCATGAGGCAGGACTTGCTTCTGATCAAGAACATCAGGTTTCAACTCGCTCTTTCGAAGCTTCTTTCAAGAGTGAGGCGCAACACAGCTCCGATCGGGAATATTGCACATCATCTCACTCCTCAGACCTCTTCACTCACACAGGCTTTAAGTTACTTCTCTCCAACATAACATCGTACAAACAGAAAATTTGGTGGGAATCAGCACAAATGAGGGACTTCTTACACCAAAAATCCCACTTATTCTTATCAGTTTATCACTTCCCTTTAAATGAGTACAATTGACAGTTATGCAACACAACGCTAGATGCTGTGTGTTGCAGGTGTGGATCTTAGTCAGTCGCTTTTTGCATGGGCAGCTTTATGTGGCTCTCTCCTGTGTTAGTGAAGCAAACAGTCTCTTTGTGCATGTCACCAATCACACTGCTTCAGACATTGTATACAGAAAGAGTCTTATAAGTAAAAAATAACATGTGGGCAAACCCAAGCTTTTCATCTAGAAAAATAATGGAAACAAACAAAGAAAACAACACATATGTAATCAGTAAATAAGATACCTTGATTTCCGCAGAGCAGTTATCAGTGTAAATCAAGTACAATACTTACAAGTAATATGTTGAACCTCTTCCTAGATAAACTTCCCATTACATTGACAACATGATTTTTCATGTAATATGAAACTATTTTACTGCAGATTTTAAGAGAACAATCAATAAATAGAATCCGAAGAAATAATAAATCGGGAACAACATGGACAGAAGAAAGGAAGAGACTTCATGGGGAGAAAATGAGGGAATACTGGAAAAATAGGAAACAACAACAGAGGAAGAAGAGGAACTGAAGTTGTTAACGTGATCCTAGTTGGTCAATACGATTGTAAAAAAAAAAAAAAAAAGAAAAAAAAAAAATAGAATCCAGATTGGAATGTAGCAAACATTATGCCAACTATCCTTTTCATAACATTGTTGTGATCAATAAAGAGGCTGACAAATGACTTCTGATATCTCAGAACCAATTTCACAACATAAGCTAAATCAAATTACTATAAAATTCACCTTCATTAACAGAGTTTCCATCAAAAAATCTGCTGCAAATGGAACTACAGTAACACACCTCCTCTTAATCATAAGCTGCATCTTGACCTCAAATATGCTGCCCGACAACTGAAGTATCCAGAAGACGTGGCTGGCTCATAGTGTAACATGGACACTTACAAACCACTGGCAGTTTTGTAAATAATTAGTCGCAGTTCTCTGTGACAGACAGAATGGCCACCAGAGAGCATCAGTCTTCTTTGTATTTTGTGTTGTTATCAGCCTGGAAGGATATGTGAGGGGCGTGAACTGTGTGAGGTGTTGAGTAATCTCTGAGGAGGACACAGATACTGTGAGGCAGCGATGTCAGCACCTGACAAAGTCTGAAAGAAACCACATCTGGCTGGCCAGTCGAGCCGTGCAATATCGAGATTTGCTGGTCAGTCACGTGTGACAGTGGCCCGATGTCCGAGTGTGTGGGAATGTGGGAGCATACATACTAGACAATTTCCTGGCCAACCACATCCAAGGTTGCCACAAGTTTCCCCAAGTGAAATTCCCTGATCTTTTCCTGATTTCCAGACAAATTTTAGCATTTGTCCCTGACAAATTTTGAGATCTCAAGGGTAAGTTAAAATGTAAGTTGACAACCTGTCTTTGCCACAATGGTACAAGAAACAATAGTGTAAACGAGGAAATATCTAAAAAAAAGCTTGCAAGCAAATGGAATTTCCTGAGGTCAGCAAAAATCTTCTATCTACATCTGAATCCCACTCCAGCTACTGCCGGGTCCGGGTGCTGATGAGTCCTATCCATTTGGCTCGGTCCTCCCACCACTTTTCTTCCTCCACTTGCTGCCAGGTCACACCTCTCCTTGCTACAGATATTCTCACTCCCATTTTCCACCGTGTTCTTGGGCGCCCTCTAGGTCTTTTCCCATCCATCTTTAGTTCTTCCATAATTTTGGGGAGTCTCTGCCCATGCATCCTCTTAACATGCCCATACCATCTTAATCTCTTTCTTTCAATTTCTTCTCTCATACTTTCTTGTTAAAATAGTCCCCCATTCGGTAGGTTAGAAAATTTAAAAAGGGAAATGGATAGGTTAAAGTTAGATATTGTGGGAATTAGTGAAGTTCGGTGGCAGGAGGAACAAGACTTTTGGTCAGGTGACTACAGGGTTATAAACACAAAGTCAAATAGGGGTAATGCGGGAGTAGGTTTAATAATGAATAGGAAAATAGGAATGGGGGTAAGCTACTACAAACAGCATAGTGAACGCATTATTGTGGCCAAGATAGATACAAAGCCGACACCTACTACAGTAGTACAAGTTTATATGCCAACTAGCTCTGCAGATGATGAAGAAATTGAAGAAATGTATGATGAAATAAAAGAAATTATTCAGATAGTGAAGAGAGACGAAAATTTAATAGTCATGGGTGACTGGAATTCGAGTGTAGGAAAAGAGAGAGAAGGAAACATAGTAGGTGAATATGGATTGGGGCTAAGAAATGAAAGAGGAAGCCGCCTGATAGAATTTTGCACAGAGCACAACTTAATCATAGCTAACACTTGGTTTAAGAATCATGATAGAAGGTTGTATACATGGAAGAACCCTGGAGATACTAAAAGGTATCAGATAGATTATATAATGGTAAGACAGAGATTTAGGAACCAGGTTTTAAATTGTAAGACATTTCCAGGGGCAGATGTGGACTCTGACCACAATCTATTGGTTATGACCTGTAGATTAAAACTGAAGAAACTGCAAAAAGGTGGGAATTTAAGGAGATGGGACCTGGATAAACTGAAAGAACCAGAGGTTGTACAGAGTTTCAGGGAGAGCATAAGGGAACAATTGAAAGGAATGGGGGAAAGAAATACAGTAGAAGAAGAATGGGTAGCTCTGAGGGATGAAGTAGTGAAAGCAGCAGACGATCAAGTAGGTAAAAAGAAGAGGGTTAGTAGAAATCCTTGGGTAACAGAAGAAATATTGAATTTAATTGATGAAAGGAGAAAATATAAAAATGCAGTAAATGAAGCAGGCAAAAAGGAATACAAACGTCTCAAAAATGAAATCGACAGGAAGTGCAAAATGGCTAAGCAGGGATGGCTAGAGGACAAATGTAAGGATGTAGAGGCTTATCTCACTAGGGGTAAGATAGATACTGCCTACAGGAAAATTAAAGAGACCTTTGGAGATAAGAGAACCACATGTATGAACATCAAGAGCTCTGATGGAAACCCAGTTCTAAGCAAAGAAGGGAAAGCAGAAAGGTGGAAGGAGTGTATACAGAGTCTATACAAGGGCGATGCACTTGAGGACAATATTATGGAAATGGAAGAGGATGTAGATGAAGATGAAATGGGAGATACGATACTGCGTGAAGAGTTTGACAAAGCACTGAAGGACCAGAGTCGAAACAAGGCCCCCGGAGTAGACAACATTCCATTGGAACTGCTGACGGCCTTGGGAGAGCCAGTCCTGACAAAACTCTACCATCTGGTGAGCAAGATGTATGAAACAGGTGAAATACCCTCAGACTTCAAGAAGAATATAATAATTCCAATCCCAAAGAAAGCAGGTGTTGACAGATGTGAAAATTACCGAACAATCAGTTTAATAAGCCACAGCTGCAAAGTACTAACACGAATTCTTTACAGACGAATGGAAAAACTAGTAGAAGCTGACCTCGGGGAAGATCAGGTTGGATTCCGTAGAAATACTGGAACACGTGAGCCAATACTGACCTTACGACTTATCTTAGAAGAAAGATTAAGGAAAGGCAAACCTACGTTTCTAGCATTTGTAGACTTAGAGAAAGCTTTTGACAATGTTGACTGGAATACTCTCTTTCAAATTCTAAAGGTGGCAGGGGTAAAATACAGGGAGCGAAAGGCTATTTACAACTTGTACAGAAACCAGATGGCAGTTATAAGAGTTGAGGGACATGAAAGGGAAGCAGTGGTTGGGAAGGGAGTAAGACAGGGTTGTAGCCTCTCCCCGATGTTATTCAATCTCTATATTGAGCAAGCAGTAAAGGAAACAAAAGAAAAATTTGGAGTAGGTATTAAAATCCATGGAGAAGAAATAAAAACTTTGAGGTTCGCCGATGACATTGTAATTCTGTCAGAGACAGCAAAGGACTTGGAAGAGCAGTTGAACGGAATGGATGGTGTCTTGAAGGGAGGATATAAGATGAACATCAACAAAAGCAAAACGAGGATAATGGAATGTAGTCGAGTTAAGTCGGGTGATGCTGAGGGTATTAGATTAGGAAATGAGACACTTAAAGTAGTAAAGGAGTTTTGCTATTTGGGGAGCAAAATAACTGATGATGGACAAAGTAGAGAGGATATAAAATGTAGACTGGCAATGGCAAGGAAAGCGTTTCTGAAGAAGAGAAATTTGTTAACATCGAGTATAGATTTAAGTGTCAGAAAGTTATTTCTGAAAGTATTTGTATGGAGTGTAGCCATGTATGGAAGTGAAACATGGACGGTAAATAGTTTGGACAAGAAGAGAATAGAAGCTTTTGAAATGTGGTGCTACAGAAGAATGCTGAAGATTAGATGGGTAGATCACATAACTAATGAGGAAGTATTGAATAGGATTGGGGAGAAGAGAAGTTTGTGGCACAACTTGACCAGAAGAAGGGATCGGTTGGTAGGACATGTTCTGAGGCATCAAGGGATCACCAATTTAGTATTGGAGGGCAGCGTGGAGGGTAAAAATCATAGGGGGAGACCAAGAGATGAATACACTAAGCAGATTCAGAAGGATGTAAGTTGCAGTAGGTACTGGGAGATGAAGAAGCTTGCACAGGATAGAGTAGCATGGAGAGCTGCATCAAACCAGTCTCAGGACTGAAGACCACAACAACAACAACAACTTCCTTGTTTAAGGTCCTTTCTAATCTCTACATTCCTTACTCTTTCCAAAAATCTTAAGTACTAAAATTAACGTCTTTTACATGAACTGTTTTTAGATGGAGAAAACAAGCCACATGGTATGTGTGTTTCATTAAGACCACTAATATTATTTCATTTCAATGAAATGAAACACATTTGGTGGCAAAAATATGCATTTCCTTGGAGTTGCAAGTCAGATTTAAAATACCTTCACTGACTTTGGAAATAACCTCAGAAAAAAGTAGGCCTCTTGAAAGAAATGTATAAGAAGAGGAAGCATTTTGTAAATCAGCACTGTAGGTGACCACCAGTAAAATGTCAGTTCTACTAAGTTTGTCATTGTCTATTATTACCCATGGCATTACATCTATTATTTTACAGGTATTTCAAGAAATATACAAGTACATGGCGTACAAACCACCAGTGACAGACACAATTTTCTTGTTGTATAGGGAGTCGGAGAGTGGAGTGTATAAGATCTGCAGACAGCATAGTGATGGCAGAGATGGCAAGAGGATGGAACAAATGTTAGATGATCTTAACACAAAATTAGAAGGATATGAAATGCAGATTAACAAGAAGAAAACAAAAAGCAAAATTCCGTATGAAAATGGGGGAAGAGGAAATTGAGCAAGTGAGAAACTTCAATTATTTGGGAAGTGTAATAATGGATGATATGTATTGCTCAACAGAAATTAGGAATGCTGCAATTTTTATCTTAATTTTATTGTAACTTTATGTAAATACAATAACACACATACATAGACACAAAGTAAGAAAAAAACACTATGCACACTTGATATGTTGCTATGTCAACCTACCTTACAGATGTACTTCATTTTTATATAAACTCTTAGATGTTAAGCACTATTTTTAACAAAAAAACAATATAGCAGATGGAAGTGGCTGGCTGACCACAAGGAAAAAAGGGAGGAGTCAGCCACTCTGCAATACACTAAAACCTCCAGCCTAAAAGTTTAGGCCAGAGTCCAGACAGATCACAAAACTTCAAACCCTAGACACACACATCTCTTCGTTCACTAAAACCCAAGGTAGATCCCCATCAACTCGTGCTTCTGCCCTTGCATCACGGTATAAAATGCAGTCTGTTAAAATGTGGTGGACAGAGATGTGCACACCACAGGCATCAAAAAACGGGGGATCCTCCTGCCATAATAGAAAGCTATGTGTGAGGGGACAGTGCCCAATCGTAAGGCGCGTGAGGGTCACTTCTTCCCGCCTGAGCGACCGGCAGGAGGAATGCCACGGCCAAGTTGCTGACTTCACCAACCACAGTTTATTGGTGGGTCACCACCAGCCATTCTTCCTCCCACAACTCCATGCACTTCCTGTGGAGTGCAGAGATGACAGATTTCAAGGGAACAGGACACTGAACTACATCCTGTTCTCTGCAGGCCTCCTTGGCAGCCTGATCGACCTGTTCATTGCCCCATATTCCGACATGACCAGGCATCCAGCAGAAGAACACCTTCTTACCCCACCTTTGGAGCAAGTATAGTTGGTCATATATCAGCTGGACCATCTCTTCAGTTGGGTACAAATTCTGCAGTGATTGTAAGGCACTAAGAGAATCGGAGCAGAGGAGAAATTGATTGCCCCAAACACAATGCATCTGCTCCAGTGCCTTCAGGATTGCGTGGAGCTCCACTGCGAAAATGGTATATTCATCAGGGAGGCGAATCCGGGTAACATGATCAGGGAACACTACAGAACAACCAAGGAAAGTCTCCTGTTTGGAGCCATCATTGTAAACTACGGTGAAACCGTGATGCACATCTAAAATGTTAAAAAGCAGATATTGGAATGTAAAATCTGGTGTACTATCTTTCTTAAAATTAGACAAATCTAAAATAAGTCTGGGTCTCTGGAGGAGCCAAGGTGGAAATCCGCTCCAACCGCGATGTAAAACATGAAGACCAGCCATAGACATCGCAGAGAGGCAATCCTGTGTGTGAATCCCATAGGGCTGCGTCTCACGTTGCTGGTTATGAAATAGCCATGCCAGAGGAGGTTGAGCAACGGTATGGTATGCAGGTGTGTATGGCGTGGACAAATTTTTATAGGCCTGGTGCATAGTAAGTAGCCATCACCGCATATGAAGTGGCGGTTCACCAGCCTCTGCACAGAGGCTTGGTATGGGGCTAGTTCTGAATGCCCCAGTGGCCAACCGAAGCCCTTCGTGGTGCACAGCATCCAACCTCTTTAAGTAAGAAGGCCTTGCAGACCCATACATCGTGCACCCATAATCGAGCCAAGATTGCACAAATGCCCTGTAAAACTGGAGCAGACAAGTCCTGTCAGCTCCCCATGTACTGTGGCTAAGACATTTTAAAATACTTAAAGCCTTAAGTGACCGTGATTTCAAGTCTTTAAGATGAGGTAACCATGTAAGTTTCAAGTAAAAAATGAACCCCAGAAATCTCACCGTGTCTTTAAAAGTAAGGATAGTGTCCCTCATCCGCAACTCAGGAAAGGTTAAAATCGAACGAGAAAGGTGAAAAAGAACACATACAAACTTCTCGGTGGAAAACTTAAAACCACTCTTCTTTGCCCAGTCATCCAAACGTCTAAGAGTAAGTTGCAACTGACGCGTTGTCATTGCAAGGCTTGAAGAAGAGCAAAACAAAGAGAAATCATTCACAAACAAGGAACATTGGACAGGACTCTTCACTATGGAGGTAATGCTATTAACAGCGATGGCAAAGAGAGTCACACTTAAAACGCTACCATGAGGGACACCGTTCTCCTGCTCAAAGCGATCAGACAGGACATCACCAATTTGGTATCTAAAATATTGTGGCGAGAGGAAAGACTGAATAAAAAGAGGAAGACAACCACGAAAACCCCCATTTGTGAAGCTACTCCAGGTTGAGACGCCTCCAAGTGGTGTCATAGGCCTTCTCAATGTCAAAAAATACACCTAGAAGGTGATGATGGCATAGGAAAGCTTGTTTTACAGCCGCCTCCAGGAGGGCAAGGTTATCGAAGGTGGAACAATACCTCCTGAACCCACACTGAAAGCGACTAAGGAGTTGCCGGGATTCTAACATCCAGACAAGGGGGCGATTGACCATCTGCTCCAAGGTCTTTCCCATGCAACTAGTGAGGGCAACACTATGGTTGCTACTTGGGCTCGTGCGGTCTTTCCCAGGTTTTAAAAAAGGAATTAAAACTGCCTCACACCACGAGTCAGAAAGTGACCTGACGTCCAAATGGCATTAAAAAGCACGAGGAGGATTTCTTTGTTGTGCCGCATGAGGTGCCGCATAATGCTGTAATGGATCCTGTCACGACCAGGGGATGTGTCATGAGCTGCAGACAATGCAGAATCCAGCTCCCACATATATAACGGGCAGTTGTAAACTTCATGAGAGGTGGACTGGAAGTCCAAACTACACCTCTCAGCAACCGCTCTATGGCGCTGGAAACCCAGATCCTAACTGGTTGTTGCAGTAACCATGGCAAAATACACCGCCATAGTCTGGGCAATGTCTCGCGGATCCATGTGGAGAGTGCCGTTACTCATTACAGAAGCCATGGGGCACCTCTCTCCTCTGCCAGAAATTCTCCTGATGGTCTCCCACACAATGGACCTTTTGGAGGAACGATTAATGGTGTTCAGAAACTGTTGCCACGACCTCTTCTTGCTCTTTCGAATAATGTGGCGACATCTTGCCCTCGCCACCCGAAAGGCTGCAAGATTCTCAGCAGTCGGCCGACACTTGAACCGACACAGAGCCGCACGCCTGGTACTGATTGCAGAGTGGCATTTGGCACTGCACCGAGGGACAGGTTGTCTCTTCCAGTGGACTGTGGAACAGATGCTGCAGCGGCGTGGTGGACCATTTTGGTAATATGATCCACCCACGCCTCAACATTCGCACAGTGTTCAAACTGGGCCAACTGGCTATAAAGTGTCCAGTCAGCTCCACTGAGCACCCATCTCGGTGGTCTCCTTTCGGGGACCACACCATCTGGCAGGTGAATCCAGGTTGGGAAATGATCACTGCCATGCACCAACTAATGGGAGCACCATTATAAAGAACTATGTATGCACTGTTACTTTTCCTGTCTCAAATCATGTGCATAATCGGCATCGCAATAAACATTTAGATGAATACTGTCATCTTCTTCACTTTCTTATAGAAAAGACCATAATTCTTGGAACCTTGTAGATATCTAAGAGTTCTTTTTACATTTTTTGTAATCCCTTTTCTTGGGGTCTTCTGTAAAGTGGTTCTCATAATTTACTGTTAATCCAAGATCTGGTCTGGTTTTACATGACAAATAAAGAAGGCTTCCTATGGCTTCATGATATGCAAATTCAATGTGTTCGTTTTCTTGATTTTCTTCATTTGTCTTTCCCTCTGGAACCAATGGAGTCTTCATGGCCTTACAGTCAGTCATACTGAATTTTTTGTAGTACTATCTTTGCATACTGTTCTTGGTGTAAAAATATTCCATCCTCTGTCTTCATTATTTAAACACGGATTTTTCCAGCTTCTTTGTATCCTTTGAGTATCTTCATAAAAATTTCTTCATCCAGTTTCCCATAGAGAAATGCTGGTTTGACATCAAACACTCTCATATGGAAATTTTTCTCTGCTGCCAGCACAAACAACAGTCTCAATGAACATATATCTACTACTAGTCTGAATAATTCCTTGAAATCTATATCCTTTTCTTGTTGACAACCCCTGATAACTAGTCTGGCCTTATATCATCCATCATCTTTGACTTTAAAGATCCATTTGCTTGTTAAGATTTCTTTCCCTTTTGCTTCCTCTAGACTAACCAGCTTCCATGTTTCATTCTGTCGAAGAGATCTCTTTTCTTCTTCACTTGCTTTTAACCAATTTTCTTTGTCTGGACCACTTATACTTTCTTCATAGGTAAGTGGAACTGTTTCATAATCATTATATTTTACAGGTTTTTTCAAACTAGTTCTTTTAATAAGGTTGTAGTTTCTTGTGCCTTCATTGCATGTTATTACGTCCTGATTTTCTTCTCCTTGATTTTCATGGTCTTCTATTTCATTTTCTTGATTGCTAGTATGATTTGATAGTTCACCAATAACATGATTTTTCTGTACGCTTTCTTTTGTCACTTTCTGCTCAAATTCAACATCTCTTGACACAACAATATTTCTTCTTTCTGCATCAAACAGTCTGTAGCCATTTTGTGCATAATCAACAAAAATGTATGCATTACTTCTTACATCTAGTTTCTTCAAATAGCCTAAATTTTTGGCAAAAATTCTTGATCCAAAAATTTGAAGTCTTGACAAATCTGGCCTTTTCCCAAATCACTTCTTTGCAGGTGTGGCACTTTGATTGATAGTTGGGCTTCTACTGATTAAGTATGTAGCTGTGAGCACTGCCTCTCCCCATAGCTCTTTCTTTAGTTTGCTATTGAACATCATAGCTCTTGCCTTGTTCATTATTGGCAGATTTAGTCTCTCTGCTTTCCCACTGAGATGAGCGCTACAAGGAATACTACAGTCTAGCACAATTCCTTTTCCTTCACACTAACTCTTAAATCCACCACTGGTGTATTCACCACCTTTATCACATCTTGTTTTTGACACTTTTGTATTGAACTTATTTTCACTTTCTAACACATATTCGGCCGAAGTGGCCGCGCGGTTCTGGCGCTGCAGTCTGGAACCGCGAGACCGCTACGGTCGCAGGTTCGAATCCTGCCTCGGGCATGGATGTGTGTGATGTCCTTAGGTTAGTTAGGTTTAACTAGTTCTAAGTTCTAGGGGACTAATACCCTCAGCAGTTGAGTCCCATAGTGCTCAGAGCCAGCCAGCCTAACACATATTTTCTTATGAATCTTTCAGCCTCTGACTTATATATTAACAAGTAGGTTACACAGAAATGAGTGAAATCATCTAACACTGTCATGTAGTGCCTATATCCATTAAATGTTTGGGGTTCTATCTCTCCACAGATATCAGTATGTACAATTTCAAGAGGTCTTGTTGCTCTTTCTCTCACAGTAGAAAATGGTTTTCTTGTTAATTTAGCTCTCACACGTGCTTCACACAATTGTTCTGCTAAGTGTAAACTATTAGCAACACTCTTGTTCTTTGTCCTTCAAAACAGGTATTTCACCTTTATAGATTTGAACAGAATGTTTAGTAAATACAACTGTACAATCTTTTTCAGTGATTGTATTTACAGACATCAGATTTCTGCTCAGTTCAGGAACATACATAACATCTTTTAGAACACAGTTATCTCCTACAAAGTTTCCTGTTGCAACTGTTTTCATTGATCCACCTTGTTTGGCAACTTTTACAATACTATCATAATGTCTCACATTTGTTAACTTATCCACTTCATTACACAAATGTCCTGTACATGCACTATCAACAACCATGACCATATCTTCTTTCTCATTGACTTCTTGTGAAATTTTTCCTTTATTCCATTGATATGCAATATGTGCAGTGTCTTCCATCTTCTTTTCTTCATCAATGTCTTGTTTCTTGTTTTCTTGAGTGACTAGATCTTCTTCTATGTTTTCAAAAGTACAAAATGATATTCTTTTGCTGTCTTTGTTCTTAAAATAACAATCTTCTTCTTTGTGGTTAGTCTTCTTGCAATGCGGACAGGGCTTGAAAGATCTCAATTTTGGTTCTTGAATTTTATTTTTATTTTTAAAGTAACACTCCTCTTCTTTGTGATTATTCCTCTTGCATATAGAATAGCATTCTTTCTGCTTAGGCTTCTTGCATTTTCTTGCAAAACGTCCACAACCACCACAATTTTTACAAATTATATCTTTTATTTTATTTTTGTTAAACCCAACATCAAAGGCAATACTCTCTTCTTGATTATTGTTTTTCAGTTGTTCCTCTTCTCATATAAGCCTTGCAGTTAAATTTTCCATAGTCTTCTCACCGCTGAGTGACGAATGCCATACTGGAGAAAAGTGTTTGTATTCTTCTGGCAAAATAGACAATATCTTGGGTATGGTCATAATATGTCATCTTTTCAGACTGGAGACCATTCAGTTCAAATACTATATTCTGTAGTGCACTTATATTACTACCTATGTCTCTAGTTTTATTGTACTTGAAACAATAAAATTCTTGAAGCAACTGCTGAGTCCTTTGAGACGCATCTCTTTTATAAATTGCTTTAAGTTTATCATACATTGCCTTGGAAGTTACACAGCACAATACATGTGGCTTTACCTTTTTTTACAATTGTTCTCATTATAAAATATTTTGCCTTGCTGTCCATTTTCTGCCATTTTTTCTGTTTTTCTAAGGTTTTGCAATTTTCCATTGTTTCAGTTCCATCCACAATATCACACAGGTCTTGTGTATTAAATAATATTCTAATTTCAACATCCCACAGACTGAATGTACTACTATCTTTAAGCACTTGAATATCATGAAATTCTTTATTTTTTTGAAACATCTTTAACTGTTTTTCTTCCTTATTCATACCTCCTATTTTTAGTTTTTCTATTTTCTTATTGCTCTGGGCCCACAACCTGCTGTGATTTTTATCTTAATTTTATTGTAACGTTATGTGAATGTAATAACACACATACATCGACACAAAAAAAAAACACTATACACACTTGATATGTTCCTATGTCAACCTACCTTACAGATATATTTTATTTTTATATAAAGTCTTAGATGTTCAGCACTTTAAAAAAAAAATGCACACACAGTAAACATTGTATTTTACTTGTTCCGCACCTTTCAACAAGGAAAAGAATTGCATTGGCAAAAGAAGGATTCAAGAGGAAACAGAAATTACTTTGCAGACCACTAAACAAAAGAGGAAAAGACTTGCCAAATGTTACATCTGGAGCATTGCAGTGTATGGTGTGGAGACCTGGACACTGAGGAAGGAAGATTAAAGAAGATTGGAGGCACTAGAGATGTGGATATGGAGAAGAATGGAAAAAGTGAAATGGGAAGACCGAGTAAGGAATGAAGAAGTATTAAGAAGAGTTTGAGAAGAAAGAAACATGCTGAAAGTCATCAGAAAGAGAAAAGGAAACTGGACTGGGCATTGTTTGAGGAGGGACTGCTTACTGAAGATAGGAATAGAAGGAATGGTGGAGGAAAAAAGGGGAAGAGGAAAAATAACATATCAAAGGAGATAAATATTCAGAAATTAAAAGACTGGCTATGGACAGACAAATGTGGAAGAAACTTAAGCCATGACAAGACCTGCAAGGCAGAATACCATACTACTACTACTACTGCTCCTGCTTCTAACATTAACATTTTTCACCTCTGGAAATGGGGGTACTCTTCACATGCACTAGTTTAAAATCTTTGATCCAACCAATTTCGCTTTACCACTTACTTATCTTCGTACCCGACAATAACCATAACAGCTGAAAACTAGTTCGTGTAACAGATAAATACTGTACAATATTAAACCAGTGCTGTGTGGTTCATTCATAAAGTACAGTCTGTCATGTATTTTTAATCACAAGGTGGGCTCCTCCAAGTGAAATTTAATATTTAAAAATGGTAACTAGTAGTATCCTGATAAATATAATTAAAATTTAAAATAACAGGGTATTAGTCCTCATTTATTATTGTTTCACAGGTTCATAATGACACAGAAGTTTTTAAATTTGACTTACTGAAAAAAAAAAAAAGGGTCAATGCTGTTTACAAATTGCTACCTGATCTGTGTTGCCATTTTATCATTTAAACAAATTGTGTCATTGCTAATCCATTGTTGTTACAACAAGAATCAAACATTACTGTAGATTATTACAGCAGGTATTCAAACAACATTACAGTTTCTTCTATACATTTCCAAAATTATTTGTTATATACCTTCAAAACAGTATCTGCTTATGTTCACAAGTCATGTAATCAGTGCTGACAATTCCACATCACTTTTATACATACAGATACACTGCTCTCGCCCCCTCTCACTGTCGTTGCCGCTGATGCTACTATCACTGTCGCTGTCTTCGTCACTCTCCGGACGTTTGTCTGCATTGCCTATGTTGTCTTTAGGTGCTTCAAATTGGAAATGCTGTAGCTCAGCATGCATGGTGCCACAAATTATGAGACTGGGCATCTGCTGGGTCAGCCTGTCTCTGGATCTGGGGTCACCTCGGCACCCTTGGACACTCAGCTCCCTGTGACAGGAATAGGAGCATTGCTGTTACTGTGACAATGTGACCAAGAAAATGAGATTCCTCTATGTTGCAAATGTTTGTACAACAGTATTGAAGGCTTTAAGTTATATCTCCATTCCTTGAAACCTCATCAAGTTTTGACACTGTCTTTTTACCGAGCAGCAAGTCTCTCCACGAAATCGGGAGATGCTTGCTGTTTGATAAAAAGGCAAAGTCAGACCTTGATGAGATTTTAAGGTGTAGAGTTGTAACTTTAGCAACAAAGATATGTACTGTAAGGGCTACAGTCTTTCCAGTTGTGATGTACAGATGTGAGACCTGGAACATTAGAAATGTGGAACAAACGGCGAAGAATAGTCTCCTTTGAATTGTGGTGTTGGAGGAAACTTCTTAGAGCCCCGTGGACTTCAAAGAGAATGAATAGGTTAATATTAGAGCAAATAAAACCAGAGTGCTCCCTGGAGGGTCTGATGCTAAAACAAAAGCTGACCTACTTTGGAGACATCATGAGAAGATATGTTTCACTGGAAAAAAAACTCTAATGCTGGGGAAGATCGAAGGCACTAGAAAAAGAGGATGCCAGAGGATGAACTGAAGCAATGACATCACAGAAATAATGTGCTCCCACCTGGAAAGCCTACAGGAGTAAGTGCAGGACAAAATAAATTGGCATGCTTTGGTTCATGAGATCACAGAGAGTAGGAACTGACTACACAAATAGAGAGAGAGAGAGAGAGAGAGAGAGAGAGAGAGAGAGAGAGAGAAGGGGGTGGGAGAGAGAGAGAGAGAGAGAGAGAGAGAGAGAGAGAGAGAGAGAGAGAGAGAGAGAGAGAGAGAGAGGGAGATTGCTACAAAATTCTAATAACGTACATGAAAATTCATATTTACTCAGAGAAAAAAAAAAAAAAACTTGAGGAAAGTGAAAAACGAGGTGTGGCAGGAGCAGCAGTGCATGGAAAGGGGGAGGGGTGGGGGGGGGGGGCCAGCATGGTGGGGTGGTGGGTAGGGAGAGTGGTGGCATGGGAGGGAAATTGATGGGGGAGGGGAGGGGGGGTAGAGAGGGGCAGTGGCAATGATTTGCAAAGATATAAAGCCTCTGGAATAAGTTGTTCTTAATTTCAATCCTTGGATTGTATAAATACAGTAACATGGAGAAAATACTTAATTCTAGGAATTTTGGAGAATGTTCTCAAGTTCACACAAATAAAGAAAGTAAGTATGTATTTCACCAGAGAGTGTTCTCAGTTGAGTAAAAGGGTGGGGAACCTTGCTCAACGTGATGAACGTTCTCCGATTTCATATGAATAAACACAGCAAAGTTTCTAACGAGCAGAGAAAATTCTCTCCTTTTTGACATGAGCTCTGTAACATACTTAAAGCTGAGTAAATTCTGTAGATGTTAAGTCTTACCACGTTTTTTTTAGTAAATTTAATAAATTTATGTTTCTCAGAAGGAAAAAAAGATATACATAGCCCAAAGAAATACTGAAGAATGAAACTGTATAAGTTTATACAGGTTTAACAGTAAAGACATTATTAAGCTGGTGAACTTTCTTCCCAAAAATCATAAAGCAAAAATGAAAACATTTTTGTACTATTTACCAGACCCAAGTTTTCCGGCTGGTGTGTGGGAAGACTAGATTCACACCAGAGAAATGTGTCACTGACCTTTTCAGATGTTTATCATATTTTCACACAGCACAGACATTCCATTTTGCTATGCTAGAAATAAGTAGGCAATTCAGAAAAATTAACAACTGGTTTATTACAAACCTAGTGAACTGTTCCTCATAGCAGAACCACAAGATGACCACTTAAGTACTTGACATGTCAACAGAATATTATGTGCCATTTAATCGAGATTATCACGTGTTAGAAAACTCTCGAGTTACAGTCTAGAGTAGATGATAATGTGACGTATTCTTAAAATTTCATTCTCATAATGTGTTCACCTAACATCAATAACAAAAAAGTTCCCTTCATGTTAAAAATTTGTTAAGATTGTCAGAAAATGTATTTTCATAAATGGTTCGTAATCTTCTTAATGATCTGTTGCCGCACAGAAAAGTGAAAACAAAATGAAATGTTATGCAACTCTTCCAAAATACAGATACTACAGTAGTTCCATATTTGTACATTGAATAGTTTGCATATTTGAGCAAGCTGAATGAAATGCAAGATGAAGAGTACGTTCTGTGCATGGTGTGGCAGACAACACACGCTAAGAACAGTCTCAAGCAGGATGTGAGATAGCGAGAATGAACTCCCTCATCAGAAAATATGTTCTGAACTATTTGTTCACATTATATAAAGTACTTTCTCAGAGCATGTTCTTTCACTCCGCAAATCTTCTCTTTTTTTATCTGTACGACCTCTTTTGCGTGCACCCTTATTCACTTTCTACAAAGCCAACAACTTCTTCTCTCCACTCCAGAATCACATGTGCTAAGCATCCTTGAGACTCTCTTCCTCTCACTCATTAAAGTTGACTCAGTAGGCTTCAGTCCACACTGTCATCAACAGGCCGATTGCATCACACAGGCCGAAAGACTATCGGAATTGGTCCTTCGCACTGTGTACAGCAAGAAGATTGGTGATGGGGAATGTGGAACAGGTAAAAAGAAGCAGAAGCCATCCAAAGAGCCCAACACTAATTTGGTGGTCTTGTCCAGGCCAGACAAGTTGCAGGAGGGACTGTGAGAGGAAGAAATACTTGAAGGAACTGAAAAATAAACCAGCAGAACTACAGCAACAGCACAGTTCAGGGAAGCAACGACACAAGGGGGAGCACAACTGTGAGGTGCATCAGAACTGATGCGGATACTGGGACAGGATCGCACCGTGTGGGGCCTAGCAAGTGATAGGATTCGGACACCTATACAAAGCCAGGGTGAATAAATTATGTTAGGTACCACAGCAGAAGAGGCATTGTGAGAGGAAAGTGCCCTACTCTCCATGAAAAAAAAAAGAGGATGTATTCCCAAGAGTGAAGGAAGTCTAAACTCTAAGTAATACAGAGGGGAGATGATGATATTGTGTGCAGATGGGTCACACGGCTGGAGACTGTCAAAAGCCAAAGAGGAACATGAGGGTAGACAGGTAGCGACACACGTGAAGGCAGAAGAAGCAAAAGGCCCTCAGACATTTTGTTACCACAATTCAATGAGAAATTAAGGGCTGTACCCAAAAGTAAAATGGAAAACTAAGAGTGTGCTAGATGAAGAATACACATCTTAGCATGACAAAATGCCCAAATGTTAAGAGTCACAGATTTTGAAGCAAGAAACGATAATTGCAGTGGAATATTGCTATGAATTAGGAAGGCAGTTACAGTTATCAATATATATCAGGGCACATTCAAAGTTGGTTTGATAAGTCAGGCAAAAAAGCAAGAAAATTTTTTTTTTCGTAAACAACTCAACTTTCTTCTCAACATATTCTGCTTTGAGGGATATACACTTGGTCCAGTGATCCACCAACTTTTTCATCCCACTGCAAAATACATGTTGATTGCAACTATCACTTCCTCATTTGATGAAAATTTCTTCCCAGCAAGCCAAAGGGTCACGTAAGGGAACAAGGTGAAGTCACTTGGGACTAAGTCTGGTGAATAGGGTGGATGAGGAACCAATTCAAAGTCCAATTCATGCATTTTCACCATTGTTATTGCTGATGGGTGTGATGAAAGGACCCTTGTTTGTGTGCAAACTTTGGTCTTTTCTCAGTCAACACAAGTTTCAGATGATGCACCCATGAAGCATTAACAGGTCCAGCTGCCTTTTTCCAGTTAATCCTTAGGAATCCCAAAAAAAAAAAAAAAAAAAAAAAAAAAATGACCATCACCTCACCATCTGACAAAATGGTCTTCAGTGCACTTTTACCAGCCTTTTGTCAACTGTTTTGTCTGCCATTTTGACTCTGGTGTGTAATGATGGATCCAGCTTTCACCAATAATCGCAAATCTGGGAAAACTCTTGCAGATTGTAACTAAACATTGCCAGACACTGTATCGTAATACTGTGCCAGATGTGCCTTCGGTTGACAGAGCAATCGCGGCACCCACTGGCACACAGCTTCTTTGTAGCAAATTCTCTGTACAGGATATTAGGCATTCACTCAGTTGAGATACTTACAATCTCAAAAATTTTTAGTTGGCCATCTTGCATTACTGTATCATGGATTTTGTCAATGGTTTCCTTTGTGGTTACCACAATCAGATGACTGGAGCACTCTTTGTCTTCAGTGCTTGCCTGACCACATTAAAATTCATTAATCCAAAAGTAAGTGGTCTTTTATGATGGTGCAGAGTCATGTGAACTTCATCCAATTCTGTTTTGATCTGTACAGCAGTCCAACTCTTCAAATGAAAATGTTTAATGACAGCACGAAACTCTGTTTTCTCCATTTTCAATTGCACTCAAGACACTGACCAATTGAGACAGCTGGCAACATTGAACTGTACACTGTACATTTGCTGAGGCCATGCAGAATGGCCACACGGTTAGAGGTGTAATGTCACTGATTGCGCGGCATCTCCCACCAGAGCTTCAAGTAGCTGTGTGTGTGTGTGTGTGTGTGTGTGTGTGTGTGTGTGTGTGTGTGTGTGTGTGGTGTTGTTAGCATTGGTTAGTTTAAGTAGTGTGTAAGACTAGGGACCGATGACCTCAGCAGTTTGGTCCCTTAGGAATTCACACACATTTGAACATTTGACCATTGCTGAAATTCTTTATTTGATCCTTGGAATAATCAACATGAAGGTGCAACAAAAATGTTTCCATCCTGGATATTTACCAGAATTATCAAACCACATTTGTAACGGCATTACACAACAAGAGAAGCTCACAAGGAAAGCAGTAATTAGCAAGGAAGACGTCCATATACTGAAGGGAGTAATGCAAGGTACAATAGGTAAATTGGAAGCCATCGATCTGCAGTTACTAATAGGGAAAATGATAGTGAAGCACAAGTTTCATATCTTAGGAGCAGGAATGGATATTCCTTATGAAGGTCTAGTAGGGAGAGACTACCTGAGAAATCAAACAAAAAGTTATTATTAAGTGTGGTGAGATCAACATTGAAATACAGTTTGAAATATTCCAGTACTGACAATAACCAAGACTGAAGCAATGCCACAAGTCAGACTGTAAAGAATGTGGAAATGAACAGGAACAGTAGATGGCAAAAAGGATCTATGAATAGGAGGGTAAGCTTCACATGACAGAGATAAGATGAAAAAGTGTACATCACAAGATGGTGAAGGAAAAAGTACAATATGCAAATCAAAGGCAAGCTGTGAGATGAAATGTTATGAGTTACCTATAAGGGAAACTTGTGGGCATCAGAAAGTGATATGAAAATAGCTCATAGCAAAGAAAAACTTAAGAACGTGTGTAGAAACAGGGTTGAACCCGAGTAATGAAAAAGAAAGGATTATTCACAAACAAGAAGAAATGTCAAGTGTGCATATAGCTAAATTTATGGTACTAATAGAACAAGGAAAATAAATTCTCAGTGTACTGATTACAAGTGACGCCAAGTGGAATCTGAGTACAATGAAAATCTTAGGCGAACTGATAGAGAAAGTGACACCAATATGAGCCACACAGGAAGCAACGAATGGCATGAGCACATAAGGAAATAAGTTAGAGAAATGATCATAGTGGTCATTTGGATAAAGAAGACTGATACGAATTGTACAGTATATGGTGAGGTATTTTATCTAAAAGATGACAATTTGGCATACACAGAAACAGTACGGCATGCACAAGCAATATAGCCAAAAAAATAAAGGAAAGGTACCTCCATACAGAATACTGCAAGCACAGAAGGTGGTATTACAGTAGCAAATTGAGAAAATGGTTAATGGGAATATAATCTTCATAGTCCCTGAAAAGTACCCATGGACACCTGTGGGATAGGCGTAGAATGAAATCTCAGTGGGGGAAGTTTTCCCCATCCCCAACATAAGTGAGATACTGGATAAACTGGGGAAAGCCAAGTATTTCTCCACTTTAAATTTGGCCAGCAGATATTGTTAGATTTTAATAAATTCAACAGACAGTGGAAAACACAGCATTTACTACAAATTATCAGCACTATGAGTCCAAAAGGATACCAATGGGGATAAAGAATGCATCAAATATATTTCAGAGACTAATGAACATTGCTTTAGCAAGATTTCAAGGGACAAAGTGTTTGAATGTACTTGGATGACATAATTTGCTAAGGTAGTTCAGTAAATGATGTAATGAGAAGCTGCAGGAAAATATTGGATGGGTTAAGGGCACCTAGGTTAAAGTTACATCAGATAAGTGTGAATTTCTGAGAGAGAGAGGTAATATTCTTAGGACACAAAATAACAAAGAAACATGTGGAACCAGATGAGCATAATGTGAAGAGGTGGAGAATCCATGACAGGGTTTAAATGATATTTAGGGGTGGCTGGATATTAAAACTGTGTATCCATTATATAAATCGCTGAAGACCAAAGTTCCACACGAACTGAGAGATCTGCCACAAGCAGCATTTGAGGAAATGAGAGATTAGTAAATCCTCCCATACTGAGCTACCCAGATTTCAAGAAGCCATAACACTGGTGCTATGGATACCAGTGCAGAACTGTTTGGAGCAGTTCAGTCACAAGGGAAGATAGGTGCAGATTTGCCAGCCAACTGTACTCCACGGTTGTTGAATAAGACTGAAACTAGAGTGCTTAGCAGTTGTATGGCCACAAAGCAGTGCAGACCATACATCTAGTAAGATTTTACTGTAGTAACAGAGCACAAGCCACTGACACAGACACGGACTTTCGGTGTTGAAGACCTGTCCCGAGATTACTGAAATGGTGGTCAGAACTAGAGGAATATTCTTAAGACATTGTGTATAAACCAGAAATCTCAATGCACATGCCGATGCATCAGTGGTGGCTGGTTGTATCTGAAGCTGGCTGTTGCACCAAAGTTTCAATGTTGCATTTTTATATGAGATGGTTACAAGGAAGAAAATTCTTTTATCGGTGCCTTGCCTCCTGACATTCATTATGATTTAAACACTGACAATTCATGCCATATGAAGGCCAGAAAATTCAATTTTTTAAATCCAAGTTATGACCCTGCAAAAAGTGAGAAATATATCTGACAAAATCTGTAGCAAAGAGTGTGCTATGATTTATCAAATATCTAGAAAAACTATTGAATGAGCTACATTCCTAGTAGAACTGAAACACATTCATCTTTTAACGACTTGTCTTACTTGTATTGAAACTTCGCCCTTCTGTTTTTCACTGACAAACTTGTCGGTCACACGCCGATTGGAGTCTGTAATCTGCATCGTGAGGGCTCTTTCAGAGGAAAGTCTTTGTCCTCAAGCCTTTGACACATTTTCCTGTCAGCAGACGTTAGTGAGTGCATTGCATTTTGTTGTAAATGGTGCATTTTATTTGCAGCTTAAGTTTCGTTTTGGTGTTATTGTCTGGTTTATGTTTTATTGCTGGAGTACTATTCTGCAGGAATGGTCTAAAGTAAAATTATTTGTTAGAGTATCAGTTCTTATCAGTCAAAACCACAAAAATTGAACTGAAAAATTTCCAAAATTCTAAAAAATTGCTGGACTCTTCGCAGATGAAAAAGTACCCCCATTTTTTCTAGATTTCCTGGGGCTCATATACCAAGTATAAGAATAGCGTCTTGGGAACGAGCATGTAACTCCACAGAATACAGACTGCCACAGAACTGGGATACCCCTTGGGGATACCAAATAAGAGAACAGCAGCAGTTGCAGTTTAGAGAAGTAGCAGTAATTCTGACTCTGTGTGCAGGAACTGGAGGAGTACGTCATTAACACTTGCCACACTTTGGGATGGTACCGTATCTATGAATATCTACAGCAACATAAATGGTTGTACTAGTGTGTCATGTGCAATTTCCTATGCAGACACAAATGACTTTCTCAGCACCCTTTCAACAAATGTAAGCCTCCCATGCACCTTTCTTAATAATGTTTTTGCCTGATCACCATATTTCATATCACTTATTACTATTACCCATTAATGCATATACAATGTGATACACTAGAGACATTTGCTACTAATCTTGTAAGCAGATAGTACACAGTTCTCTCTCTCTCTCTCTCTCTCTCTCTCTCTCTCTCTCTCTCTCTCTCTCTCTCTCTCTCTCTCTCTCTCTCTCACACACACACACACACACACACACACACAGTCATTATCTTACATTTATCCATATTTAACATGGGTACAGATCTGCAAGAGAAATTATCCATTTTCCCCACATGCTATATGGGAACGGCACATAGAGAAAGCATGACTGCTTCTACATTTCTGAACCCTTCGCCAAGCAAATGTGAACTGCAGGAAAAGGATAGATTACTATTCACCATAAATGTGACGTGTTGGTTTGCAGACAGGCACAACTAGAAGGATGTTAAATGTCAAAGCATTCAGCCAAATCCTTCTTTGGCAAAGTAAACACACACACACACACACACACACACACACACACACACAGGCTAGCACACCTCATGCACACATGACTACTGTCACCGGCAGCTCACACCTTGAAATGTGGGACATCCTACCCGAGATCCTTCACACTCCTCTTAAAGTGGTGTGTTTGGTCCCCCCCCCCCCCCCCCCCCCCCAACCTCCACAACATCTTAGTCTGTCCTTATGCCACTCCCCATCCCAGGCCCTAGCTACTGGGATCGTATCACTGTGGAGGACCCTGGTGCAAGATCAGCCCAATCCACCACCCAGCACTGCCAATTCCAGTTCTGTCACAGCCTTGTCCTAGCCCATCAGAGGCCAAGGCATCTGAGAAAGCAGCCATGTCATCTACCAGCTCTGCTGCAATCACTGCACAGCTTTATATACTGGTATGAGTACAAACCAGCTATCCACCAGGATGAACGGGCACCACCAAACTGGGGCCAAGAGAAAAGTAGAGCACCACGTGGTACAACATGCAGCTGAACATAATGTGCTGGGTTTTGACAGGTGCTTCACTACTCAAGCCATCTGGATCCTACCCTCCACCACCAGCTTTTCTGAACTGCAAAAATGAGAATTATCCTTACTAGACATTCTCCACTCCCAAAATTATCCCGGCCTGAACATACCGTAACCAATTGTTCCTACACCCTCCACCCTGCGCAGTTTCCATCCCCTCTGTCCTATCATCCCCTCCCTTTTCATGTCCTCTCACCCTCATTGTGTGCTGCACTCTGCCAATGCACCTGACCATCCTTTCCCCCAGCCTTCTCTTTTTCACTCTTCCCCCCTTCCCCCTCCCCTCCACCTCCTGACACTGGCAGTATTGCCGTACCTCCATCTATGGCCTGTATGCCCCACCAGACAGTCTTCTCCTCTCCTCCCACCTGTATCAGATTGCTATTAATTCTTTGTCATGAGTAAGAATCTGTCCTTTTCCTCATACTATTCATAATCCAACCTGCAGTTTCCAATGCTTGATTCTGCAAAGTAAACATGTAGACGCAGATCTTTCCTTACCTGAGACTGATGAGATTCTCTGGAAACTTATCAAAAGGCACTCCAGTAACATTCGAACAATCGAATGTCAGACAGTGCAAACCTGACAATTTGAGGATGCTGCTCACACCTGGATAAAATGCTGTAAAAACTGTGGTACCAAAATACGTGGTACCAAAATACATGTCACCCACTCGCAATGTGTGAAGTTGCGGTAGCCCAACGAGGCAGGGGAATAGGGCTCCGCCGAGTTTGCTGCAACCTGTCACATCTAGTCTGGAACAAAACACGAGCATGCTACCATTTACACAGGAACAAGTTGGCAGAAATAAATGTGATGAATTTTACTCCTAGCTGTCACATTTTAGACAGAGCATTTTTCATGTAAATCAAATGCTACAAGATAAAATTGATGTACAGAATATATAAAACTAGCATTGATGAAAACTTTAAAGAGCACTACAGGAAATATAAAAGAATGTATGCTAAAGTAATGCAAGGAGCCAAACGACTAGAAACAAAAAAGTATATAAATAGTGCTGTTAATAAAGGCAAGGCTTGTTGGTTTGTTATAAATACAAATCGCAAACCCTCCAACTCACAGGAAAACTGCATACTACAGTTCATGATCATGAAAAAAATTGTAACTGAACAGAATAAAATCATAAATCTCTTCAATGACTATTTTGCCACAGTAGGCCAAAAACTAAAAGAAGAAACCAATAATAAAAAAACACAATAACACCTGAAAAACATTTATTAATCCCCAGGGAAAAACAATGGTACTTTTCCCAGTGACAGAGGAAAAAACACTAAAGATAATAAAAAACCTAAAACAAAGAAAGTCATGTAGAACTGATGGAATATCAAGTACAGAAATTAAACACTGTATGCAGGAACTCAAGAAATCTCTTACACAACTAATCAATTCATCATTCCTGGAAGGAACTTTTCCAAAGTGCTTAAAGACAAGACTGATAAAACCAATACATAAAAAGGGGCATGAATACAATCCAGAAAATTATAGGCCTATAGCTCTTTTACAAGTCATATCAAAAATATTTGAATGACCTTATGCACAGAGACTCATTGCTTTTTTGATGAAATATGAAATAATCAACAAGAATCAGTTTGGCTTCCAGAAAGATACTTTAACATAGATGCAGTAATAGATCTCATTGAAAATGTCATAACAAACTTGGACTCTAAAAATAAATGTGTAGGTGTATTTATGGATCTAACAAAGGCATTTGACTGTGTAGACCACAAAACTTTAGTATAAATATTAGGAGTATATGGCATAAGAGGAAATGCAGGAGACTGGATTCTCTCATACCTGACAAATAGGAGCCAATATACTGAAATTACAAAAACTACGGAAGAAAAAATAAAATCTAAAGCAAGAATTTTACACTTCTCTGTGCCACAAGGCTCCATTCTTGGCCCAGTACTCTTCTTTCTATACACAAATCACATCCCAAATAGGGAGAAAAAATAAAATCTAAAGCAAGAATTTTACACTTCTCTGTGCCACAAGGCTCCATTCTTGGCCCAGTACTCTTCTTTCTATACACAAATCACATCCCAAATAGGGAGAAAAAATAAAATCTAAAGTAAGAATTTTACACTTCTCTGTGCCACAAGGCTCCATTCTTGGCCCAGTACTCTTCTTTCTATACACAAATCACATCCCAAATATGATTAAGTATGGTAGTATAGTTACATATGCAGATGACACAACTCTTCTGTTCATGGATAAAGACATAGAAAAGCTAGAAATAAAAGCCAATGTAGAAGTAAATAATGCCACCCAAAGATTTACTGAATTAAACCTGCACAACAATATTACTAAAACACTTTGTGTAAACTTCAGACTTCAAAATTTTCACAGTGAAGATATCAATGTATGCATAGATGAGTTCATAGCAGAGAATGCCAAATATACAAAATTCCTTGGGCTAATTATTGATGAAAATGTAAACTGGGATAACTATGTAGAATATATAAGGGGGAAACTCTGCGCAAGCCTACATGTGCTGCACAAACTCAGCTACCTAAAAGATACAGGCATTATGAAAACAATATACTACGCATTAATTCATACAACATTAAGTTATGGCATAATTTTGTGGGGAGGTACCTCAAAAACATACATTAATAAAGTATTTAAATTACAAAAAAGAGCTACAAGAATGATAGCCAACCTTAAATGGAAAGACTCCTGTAAACCAGCATTTAGAGCTCTCAAAATACTAACATTACCCAGTATATACCTATACGAACTCCTCTGTTGGACATAATTCAACTATTCTGCCGATACTAGAGATAACAACACACAACACAACCATGACACAAGAAAACAGAACCTCTTCCATGAGCTTACACACGACACATCATATGCTGGACCAAAAGCCCTTGAAAAACTCAATTCATTCTTGAGAGAAATAAACAATTAAAATATTTTCAAAAAATGTTTCAAAAATTCTCTAATAGAAAACTGTTATTACAGTGTTAATGAATTTATGTGCACTACAGTTCAAAACAATTGCAATACCATTATTGTATCAAAAGAAAAATTGTAAAAAATCTAATTTAATATGAAATAGTCCTAGAATAATTTTGTAATAAATTATATTTTTGTTAAACAGTAGACAGTAAAAACCTGTCAGTGCATGAAATGAAAATATATCTTGATCCATACAATGTACTTTGTCAAAGGATAAATAAAAAAATAAAAATAAAATAATGAACATCTTCGAGTAAAACAGTCACAGAATTAAACTTAAATCTAAGGTGAGGGGGATGACAAAGATACCTACAAAGTGGTATGACTGTAACAAAGGAAAAGTCATGAAAACAATACTTCACACAAGTTCTGAAGCAAAGAATTGCAGCATCGATGATAATATCCTACTCCTTGAGAAAGCCTAAATATCAGGTTTATAATCTGTAAGCCATTGTTAACACAGTGGAAAATAGCAAAATTATACATTCACCACTATCTCACAATGAGAAGAAAAAAAGAAAAGAAAAGCATTTTGGGAAGATATTTGAAGCGTGGCAATATGTACACTGTATATTTTCATACCATGGAAGTCAAAGTATGAATTCCACCAAATACAGCATGGTAGCTTCCAAAGCACCAAAATCCTGCTTTCGCAGCATGATGCACTTTTGTCAGCCAATGATAACACGTGTCACAAGATCTTGCCCCCAATGACAGCTGGTATTCAGAGCATAGGACATGTGATGTCATCAGCCAATAGCAACATCACTGCTAAGAAGCATGAATACACAAACAGGAAAAATTAATGGTTTCAATTTATATGTATTTTTGCAATACAGCTACAAGTAAAGCTAGCCTTTCACAGATGATAATGGTCATCAAATTTTTTTTCTGAGGATTTGGCTGGGAACAATCTTAAGAGCATAGCTTAAATTGCAGGAGCTGAAAATTTCTGACGAGCACAACTATAAATTTCACTGCGGTCCACCAAATATTTTGTAGATTATGCAGCCGAATATGTGTTTTGTTGAACATTTCGACATTTTAAGCCAGTTATGAGTGAAATTGCTCAAGAACTCACCTCACATTTTTAAGGATGATTATACTTTGCTATTGTTATTGCATAGTTTGTAATCTATGAAAGAACTAAAATAAATATGGAAAACTAACCTCAAAGCTCAGCACTTTTTATGGTGTCTTACCCTTTACAAGATATCAAATGGAAACATGCCAGAAAATTTTTAAATACTATCACAATTTTCTAGTGTTCTAGGATGAAAATTTTTCTAAGTGGCATGCCCTCAATGATTTAGTTTTGAATCAGAGTCAAATGCTTTGAGAGTTACGGAATTCATCATCAGATATTATCACATGTAACATAGTTCAGCTCTTTTTTTTATGGTTTTAGGGCGCAAAACTGCTACAATCATAAGCGCCCATTCTGTGGCTTAGGGAAGGGTAAAAAACCAAATGGGAAATCAGCAGCAATGGGACCAAAACTAAAAAGGGGGAAAACTAAAAACAGAAGGAAATCTTAGAAATCTACCACAGAAGGGGGGGGGGGGGAGGGGGGAGGTTGCTAAAATACGGCTTCAAATGACCAATGTCATTTCACTGACACTGATAAACTCGAGGACACGATCGGCTGAGCGTGTGTCATCTGATAAAATGTAAAATGGATGATATATCTGGCGACAGCTGTAGACGGGCACGTAACAGAGTAGAATAGGTGCTCTCAAGTAAAAGGTGTCTCACCATCCACAGTTGAGAGCAGTGGGGACAGAGTGGGGGAGGATCGCTGCTTAAAAGATGTCGATGGCTAAAAAGACAGTGCCCTATCTGGAGTCTAGTTAAAATTACCTCCTCCCAACGACGAGTTCAGGAGGAAGAGGTCCACGCACAGGGAAGATCTTTCATGTCCCACAATTTATTATTGGGAAGTGTCGACCAATGTGCGTGTCATAAAAGAGCAACACAACGACATAAAACACTCCGTAGATTGGCGAAGGGAATCATGCGAATAGCTGGCCGAAGAAGAGAGACTGCAGCCTTGGCCGCTATATCAGCTGCCTCATTTCCACAGATACCGACATGTCCTGGGATCCAGAGGAACGCCACAGAGATGCCCCTCAAGTGGAGCAAGTGGAGGCAGTACTGAATCCGGTGGACCAGAGGGTGGACAGGGTAGAGAGCTTGGAGACTGAGGAGAGAGCTGAGAGAGTCTGAGCAGATAACATACTGTATCCGCTGATGGCAGCGGATGTATTGGACAGCCTGGAGAACAGCACACAGCTCCGCGGTAAAAACCGAACACTGGTCGGGAAGCCGAAATCTAATAAGGGTGTCGCCTACAATACAGGCACTCACGACAACAAATGTTGTTTTTGAGTCATCAGTGTAAATAAATGTGGCATCCTTCATTTGTGCACATAGAGCAGCAAATGCCCGATGAGAAATGAGAGGAGGGGTGCTATCCTTGGGAAGGTGGCAAAGGTCACAGAGCAAGCAGGTCTGGGGGTGAAGCTGAGATGGCTCCATATCCCCAGTTGTCTCTTGACTTTCTTAAGTTTTAGGAAAGTGGAAGGAAAGAGAATGTAGCAGTTGACAGGAGCAAACTCCCGGAGGTAGTAGAGAGGAAGGGCGGTCTACCGTAAATCCAAGGAGGCGTCAAAAGAAAGGTCATGGGTAGGATGAGCAGCCATGGAAGACAGATGACTAGCATAATGACTCAGAAGGACAGCTCGCCAATTGGACAGTGGAGGTTCAGCAGTCTCTGCATAAAGGCTCTCCACAAGGCTGGTGTGCTGGTGTAAAAAGCTCCAGACACTAATTGCAATTCACGGTGGTGGACAGTCGAGATGCCGAAGAATAGATGGTCGTGCAGAGGCGTAAACTATTCTGCCATAGTCCAATTTCGAGCACACTAAGGTGCAATATAGGTCAAGAAGGACCCCTCAGTCCACTCCCCAGGAGGTACCATTCAGAACATAGAGTGTGTTGATGGATCGCAGACAGCGAGCCAAAAAGACATGTAATGTGGGAAGACCAGCACAATTTTCTGTTAAACATAAGTCCCAAAAAGGAATGTAGCATTCCATCCTGGATTTTCTATTGTTTGATAAGTCCCAAGAATTTAGCGACATCTGTGAACGGAAGGTTGACAGGGCCTAGGGAAAGCAGAGGAAACTGCATACAACGCAAAAAATTTACACAGACGGTCTTACAGGGAGAAAAGCAGAAGCCAGTTTGAAAGCTCCATGAGTGGAGTGCAATCAAGACATCTTTGAAGGCGTTGTTCGAGAAGGCTGGTCCATTGCCAGCTGTACTAGATCACAAAATCATTGACAAAGAGGGAGCCCGAGGCATCGGGGAGGAGACAATCCGTAACTGGATTCATGGCGATGGCAAACAGTACAACACTTTGACGGCCATAAAATGTCACTAGAGAGGAGAAAAATGTCCAATTGGCTTGGGAAAACTTCCAGCATCTTGGGCGCATAGATGGCAGTTGTGGCTGTAATTGAAGGACACATGGAAAATGGTCACTCGAGTGTGTATCAGCAAGAACAAACCATTCAAAGTGCTGAGCTAGCTGAACAGTACCGACTGAAAGGTCCAAATGAGAGAAATTTGTTGTGGAGGCAGACAAAAATGTAGGTTCTCCATTGTTGTGGCAAACAAGATCACTTGGTGGAAGAGGTCAATCAATAGAGAGCCTCGCGGACAAGGATGCAGAGATCCCCAAGGCGGGTGGTGGGCAATTATATATATATAGTACAAAGAGAGAAAGTGTATCGAGAAAGTGTATCCAGAAAGGGAAAGATAGACAGCGACAGCTTGGAAGGAACTGTTTAAGGAGACTGGGTGATAATGGACAGTATCATGAAGTAGAATCATAAGCCTTCATGTGCCAGAGTGCAATGAACAGAGGGGAGATCAAACCAGACTGACTGAAAATAAGGGAAAACAAAGCGATCATGGGGATGCAGCTTTGTTTCCTGAAGACAGAAGACAACCAGGGAGTAGGTTCGTAAGATGGTTGACAATTCATCCCAATTGGCTTGAATGCTGGAGATATTCCAATGGATAATTAGTATAGGCCGGACAGAAAAGGGAAGAATTTTACCACGGTTGCTGTCAACTCAACGACCTCTGAGAGCCGGCGGCCAACAGCATGGAACAGAATTCAGCCAAAGGCAGAAGATCCTGATCCATAGGTTGTTCAGGGGCAGTTCCTGCTACCAGCGATCGACCGCCAGTGGTGCGCATAGGTGACACGGAAGATGGCTGAGGGTGATTACGGCTGGGTGGCACTGTAGATGAGACACGCTGCGAGGTGACCAATTTTGGGGCTCATGATTTAACAGGAGCTGATGAAGGGTGAGCCGGAGATTGAGTAGGTGATAGTGGGAAAGTGAGCAGGTGATAGTGGGAAGGTTGAATGGGCGATCTTTGGGCTGGCCGATCTGACGACCATGGCATTTAAGGTGAGATTGCAAGTCTGCATGGCTACCTCCTTAGTAAGCCAAGGGGAGGCAAGGGCAGTGCTATATTTACCTGCAGGGGACACAGTGGGCTTTCGACTGGTGAATAACTTACTAGCAGCAAAAGTAGACACCTTTTCCTTCACTCAGATTTCCTGAATAATTCGTTCATCTTTGAAAACAGAGCAATCTCTAGAGGAAGCAGGATGCCCGCCCATGCAGTTGATGCAATGAGGGGATGGAGGTGGACAATAACCCTTGTGGGCATCCCTGCCACATGTAACGCATTTGGCCGGATTGGAACATGACTGGCTGGTATGATTAAACTGCTGGCACCGATAGCAATGCATAGGGTTGGGGATGTAAGGGTGAATTGAAATTATCTCATATCCCACTTTAATGTTTGATGGAATCTGAACTCTGTCAAACATCAAGAAGAGTGCAGGTTGGTACCAAGTCCTTTTTAACCCTTTTCACGACTATGTACAGCTGTTAACGCCCTGGTCAGACAGGTAGTTTTGAATGTCCTCATTGGACAATCCATCGCGTGAGCATGAATAAAGCACCCCACATGATGAATTTAAAGTGTGGTGCACTTCCACACAGACAGAGATGTGTAGCAGTGGAGAGTGCAGTAAGTTTTGTGCATGGAGAGCACTGACTGTTTCTAACAACGAGGTGCCATTTTGTAATCAGGAACAAGACTTTACCAGACCTGCAACTGCATCAACACCTTTCTGAATAATGAAAGGACTGACTGTGGAGCAGGCTCAACCTTTGTCAGACCGATAAACAACTAGGATCTGTGGCACTGATGGAAGAATTGTCTGTGGCTGAGATTCGTCGAACCTTTGCTTGTGAGCAGAAGCTGTAGACAGAGAGGAAACCATTCCAAAAGTATCCCCCATTATTACCAGCATCTCCAATCTGAGGATGACTCGGATAACTACGACTCGGATAAACATCTCGAATGTGTTGCCGATTGCAAATGTGCTTAAGAAGTTGTTGCTAAACAGGTAAATGGAATAATTCTTTATGCAAGTAAATAATGTCGTTTGCCTTGCTGTTGTTACTGTGAATTTATGACACTGATGGCTGGGGCTGTCATAATTTCTATCTGACAAACACTAATATTTCTCTCAAACTGACTAAAAATGGACATAATTTGGAAGCAAAAACAGGGGCACTTCATTTAAGCTTTAAAAAGTGAGAAATGTGGGTAAATTGCCCCTTATAGTTGGGAGATTGTGAATCATCGCAGCCAGTCAGTCACTCAAGCGAGTGCCCTGCCCAGCCACCTCAGACAATGGCTGCCCTTCACTCAGTCACACTGTCTTCAAAGGTAAGAAGTAGCCACTGTGGCACCTGTGGCCATATTTAAAAAAAAAACAACAGAGGAGGAGAATAGAGTTGTGCGGTCACCATGATATTGTCACTAGACTGTACAGGATGTAGAGGAATGAAAGATTTAATACAATGATACATCTGCACATTTAGTGTTTTGCCGATCAACGGCACTCCGAAGTATTCGATTTCATGAAGCACAAATTTAAAATTTTTTGGTGAGCTAGTAGGTTAAGCATATTTTTCGAATTTTTTCCCCAAAAAACAAAAGACACCTAATTAATCAGACAAACAAAAGTTTACAGATTCCTACGTGGCTGTCTCGAAGTTATGCAGATAGTTGTCTCACACAATAGATTGTCGACACTGCAACTTGTGATCAGCTTAAAAGTACAGTCCACTAGCTAACTAATGCTTAGTATCTACTCTTCTCCCATCTGCAATGCAAACATAACAGTTACAAATTACTCATTCTACTTTATATTCACTTCTCTCATTTTTATGAAGAATCATTCTACCAAATGTTTTTCTTGGAATGAACACTTCCTCTTTGGTGTTTCAATTTCACCTGAAACAAACACTTTCATAACAAATTAACCACAATATGACTTAGACAGAGAAACAGAGAACCACATTGCTGCAAAGCTTAAACTGAACCGAGATAAGGGACAATAATGGAAAATCAACAGTACTATCATGCAATAATGCTCCCTTTAGATCTCAGTCACTTGCAGTAGCTAAAACATTCGTTATTTAGCTTAACAGCTGGAGTTGAAATATAGATCCGTGCCAGAATTTGGAAAAAATAGAGGGTATAAGGCTGTCTCACTGAAACTGGAAATCCATAACAAACTGCCATCCCAAAAGTATTTTTCGGGACACTGATTTCTGTAATCTGTAACCAGGACTGTTCTAGAAAACTGAGACATCTGGCACCCTACTGATGACACAAATGTTAAGGGACACGCTTAATATCACAGACTACTTTTTAAGGTTGTTATACTTCAATATTTCAAAAACTGGTAATGCAAATCTTAGTATAACAAACAAACAATTCAGACCTCCTAAATATGCATATTTGAGAGGTTTTGCAGTAATGTTTTGTTAACTCTCCCAGCAAGTAAACAGTGGTAAGTCAACACTAATCCTTATTAAGTGCACTCTGTTTGAAAGCAGACAATGTGAAATACCCACAGACAAATTTTTAAGAATACATTTTGGATAGAATTAACAATTTTGTAAATATGACATTACTCCAAAAATATTTGGAGACAATGACTTATCTGAGAAAGAAAAAACAACAATGTGTTTGAAATATCTTATTTATGAGATTTTGTTGAAATTTTTCTGTGCAATTTCTCAACAGAACCAACTTTTTCCTAAGCACTGTTTACAGCCGAGATCTCAAATTCTCGTGTCAACATTATTTTTATGACAACCTGTAGCTGATTGTGGGCAAAAGAAAGTAATACTTAAGCCATATGTACATGAAATGGAGTTCTCATAAATTGTTTCTGAAATCAGTTATTCTGTGTCTAACCTACTGGCAGTTGTTTAAATTGCCAGCAATGGAGTGCAAGCAGAAATTGTTCATTTTTCTTTTTCATAAGTGAAGTGCTTGGGATGAAATGTATTACAGGCATGCATTTGTGTATACACATTCTGAAATACATAACATTAGTCCATCTGCCCCCCCCCCCCCCCTTCCAATCTATCCATGTTCTCCTTTCCCCCTCTCAGTCCTCCTCCGTTGTCAGTATGTCAATTTTCTCCTCCCCCTGCCTGTCCATCTCCTCCTCTGCCCCCTCTGTTCATCCCCTCCTCCCACCTTCTCTCACCACATTACCACTCACACACCAATAGGAGGCTGGTGGTTCTCACCCTCGCAGTATTTCTTTCCAGAACACAACTAAAATGTGTACCAAATTTGGTTGAAATCATTCCAAGCATTTAGGATGAACTTTTTACCTATGGCCATGCCCGTGTACACACATTCGAATATATTTTATGTATATTTACTTGTAACATATTTCACAGATACCTGTATCTCTGGTGAATTTCACTCAGGTCAATGTTTATGACAATGTGTCTTCTAAACTATTTGTCGTACAATGGTATAATTTTGCAGGTATGTCCAGTAGCACATGTGGCTACTGTCTGCATCTACATCTACATCTAACGTCTACATGGTTACTCTGCAATTCACATGTAAGTGCTTGGCAGAGGGTTCATTGAACCATTTTCATACTACTTTTCTACCATTCCACTCTCGAATGGCGTGTGGAAAAAAGCAACACCTAAATCATTCTGTTCAAGCTCTGACTTCTCTTATTGTATTATCATGATCATTTCTTCCTACATAGGTGGGTTTCAACAAAATATTTTCATATTCGGAAGGGAAAGTTGGTGATTGAAATTTCGTAAATTGATCTTACCACAAAGAACACCGCCTTTGTTTCCATGACTGCCGCCCCATCTCGCGTATCGTATCAGTGACACTCTCACCCCTATTGCGCAATAACACAAAATGAACCGCCCTTCTTTGCACTTTCCATCAATCCTACCAGGTAAGGATCCCACATCGCACAGCAGTATTCCAGCAGACGGACAAGTGTAATGTAGGCAGTATCTTTAGTGGATTTGTCGCATCTTCTAAGTGTTCTGCCAACAAAGCGCAGTCTTTGTTTCACCTTCCCCATAATATTATCACACTTTTCTTTGTTTCATGCCAATTGCCACTTTTTCGCACCATACAGAAATTCTATCTAGATCATTTTGTTATTGGAAGTGATCGTCTGATGATTTTATTAGACGGTAAATTACAGTGTCATCTGAAGACAGTCTAAGGAGGCTGCTCAGATTATCGCCTAGATTATTTATGTAAATCAGGAACAGCAGAGGGCCTATGACACTACCTTGTGGAATGCTAGATATCACTTCTGTTATACTCAATGATTTACCATCTATCACTACAAACTATGACCTCTCTGAGAGGAAATCATGAATCCAGTCACACAACTGAAGTGTGTTGTGAATACAATTAGTAGTGAAGGAGCAGTAAATTGAAATATCATGCACAATGTAGCACTCATCTCAGTATTTGACTCGATACCTCCTGAAATAACTTTTGTATATCAATATATTTTTGGATATATAAAAAATCTACTCACTGAGTGGTGGCGGAACACACAGATAAAAGAGGGCTTTATTTAGGCACACTTTAGCAACCAATAGCTCCTCCTTTAGGCAGAATGGTTGAAGGGAGATACATTTTGGGAAAGTCACCCAGAACTGTGGTTCAGGGAATACTTGCTGCACAGGATGAGATGGAAAGACAGACTGTTGGGGACTGCACTGGGCGAGATTTGAAAACTGAGAGCTTAAAGATGGAAGATGGGGTAATATGCAAGACAGAGATCATTGTGCACGAGTTAATAAGAGTGAAAAGATAAGTGCATTGTACGTAACAGAGGTGGGATGGGGCAGTGAAAAGTAGACGGGTAAGAAAATGAAACAAGTAGAAAACTAAAACGGACTGAAGAAAAGAGCAGTTACTGTGAAGAAATGCTGAGATGGAAGACATTAAATTAAGGCAGGAGGGTGGCGAGAGCTCTCTCTGGTGCCGTGTGAAGGGAAGCTGCAACAGCTGTCGCCGTGCTGACGGCCCTCGATGCTCCCGATGTTATCAGACGGTCCACGTCATTTACTTGTCTCGCTGCAAACAACCTGTTTCCTGACTATGAACATAACATGGCTATACAATCGTGCACAGCTGAGGGAACAACATGTCTGTCCACCCAGGCGACAGTCTCTGTCGAGATCCTGCATCGACTCAAGTACAGATCTCCAAAACTGTCTATTTTGTATTCACACTACAGTTGTGGGATCCCAACTGATGTGAGCTGTAATATTGCTGAATGACACATTACAGTCTGCACAAGCCATGAGCCTGCTGCGGTTGTATTGTGACACATCCCAGTTGACATTTCTCCATCTTACTAGAGGCATAATGTGGTCTTTTTGCAAATGACTAATGTGATTTCTCAGCGAGAAGCCCACAGTATAATATTTCCTTATATAAAGAATGTAGCTAATGTTATTGCTAAGAATTCTGCACGATCGCACTGAAATACTGATTATCTGCATATACAAACATTTACTGTATTTACTTGATTATAAGATAAGGCTTTTCCTTAACTCGTCATTCCTAAACTGCAGGATCATCTTGTCTCATATTCGCACATGAAGCTATTGCTGCTGCAGTCAACATTTACACATTGTTTAGTAGAGCATATAAAGGTCATAATACATTTAGAGATGAAGCTTTGGCTCTGAGGTCACATGCAGATCAGTTTTGAAGAATTTGGAAGGGCAGGGGAAAGGGGGAGGGGGGATAACAGATGTGTTCTCAGATTGCACCGAAACCTTCAAAATTGCAATGTATTCTGAATAAACAGACAAACAATTGTGATGGCAAATATATAAATTTCACAGTTGTACTATTAGGATGATGATTAAAAATGGTGGTACCACAGAAAACAGGGTTAGAGGCAGAAGAGGTAGAAAAGAAAACAGTCCACATGTTAATGAAAACCATATCTTTTCCTTTATTTAAATCCTTATCATAAAGCTCTGAATTACCTCAGTATTATTATTTTGACACATACTTAAAATCGCTAGTGTACTTGGGCAGCTTCAAAATAGACCTCTGAAAGGATGAAACTCCATTTATATCTGTTTCAGCACTAATAATTAAGTGTTCAGCCACTACAGGGCACGTGCTATTGCCTTTGTACCTGGCTGTCATGTTTTGTTTGAGGTGGTTGCCACTAGGTATTGTCTTTACTGTGTGCAGCTTTAGATGCTCAACAATGAAACATGTGCTTCTCAGCCTTTCTCCTGTATTGTTGTTTAGGCAATGCTTTTAAAAGGGATTACTACAGTGGTCCTGAGTTTGACAATCAATTTAAGCAGCTTAGAAAGTGAATAAGAATGTGACGTTACTTCATTAGAGACTGAAAGTGATGACAGTTCATCAGTCGAGCGACAAGTACTTGCTGATGGTATGAGATAAATACGTCAAATGTGCTCTGGTCAGCTCCTACGAGATTTCTGCTCACAAGAAACCTTTGTGAAGTACATGCTTAGAATTGACAGCTACACAGAAACTAAAACATGACATCAAGTTTCATATATTTTAGTCAAAGTTTAGTGCACGAGTATGCTCGGGATTGTGTTATTGGTGATTTACAAAATTTTGTTACTTACAGTTTTGAGCTCTAAAAGCCATCTTTATATTTCAGTATGTAATGTCCTTCAATATATAATGTTTCTCATTAATAAAAAATTATTATTTTTTGGAACATAATTTGAAAAAAAAGTTGTATTATCAAAATGTAGACAGTCACAAATGGAATAAGTTTAGAATAGGTACAATGTTAACATTTAGACAGATACAGTATGTCAATAAAACAGTTTGTTACTCTGATTAGTCAGGGTATGTTAAAATAAATGTTTCTAAAGAAGGGTGGGCAGGGTGCGAGGGGTGGGGAGATCATCTCATATTTGGCATTGTCTTATACATGGGTAAACACAGTAGTAAATTTTGTGCAGATTTGAAAACTGTTGCATTCCACCTCAGTGATATTGCAGTTTTAATAGCCAGCTGCATATTTTATTGGTAATGTCTCAACTTTTGTGAAGTGACTCACATGATTATCAACTACTTCACCAGTTATGGTTTCATTACTCAGCCAATTACTCTGTTTGCACTACACTGCAAAGCCAGCAACATCACTTACATTTTGAGATGTTCCAGACGGTCGATCTCCGAGATGGCAGCAGGCGACAACTTCCTAGCGTAAGTGATTGAGAGCTGCTGCAAACTGGGACACCCGCGGCTGATAGTAATTACTGTGTTATCTTCCACGCCATATCCGTGTGGTAGATCCAGCACTTTCAGTTCTGGCAATCCTCCATTCCTTAAAAACACATTCGGGTACATAGTTTATGTTGGGCCACATTATTTTGTCTTTATAATGAAAAAATAATAATAATAATAATAAGAGACAGAAATCTGACACATTCTGCTTACAATGACGGGACACACCCTGCTTACCGATTTTGATAACTTTAGGATGCTAATCAGGTGCCACAAGAAAGTAACTCTTTCAAAAGGATATAGGTCACAACAACACATTTTTTGGAAATATCCAAAGGCGCTGTGTGATGTGGAGCAAGTGCAATTTTAGAACACTAAAAAATAAGGAAATTGTAACTATATTAATTTTCCAGATATCAAAATCCTGATTTCCATTTGTTTCAGATATGGTCGACTGATCACAAACTGTGGGGACATTCAGATATCGAGGTGATCATTATATCAGGTGGGAAAATAAAACTGGCCAGAACACGAGATCAGAGCAACATAGGCAACCTCGATTTGAGCAAAATTTCCTAGAGAACCACAGGTCAGAAATGCACCGTAAGGAATCTCCCACTGTAGAACAGCAGCTGATCAGCTATGAGCACACAGAAGTGTGTCTGATATGAGGATGTGTCTAGTAGTGTAATTTTGTCAGAATACAGTGCTACTGACCTTGTTAGTATTAAAGTTAATTCAGGCTATCTCAACATTAGAAAAAAAAAAAACATATAGCCTTTACATTTCAGTATTAACAACACTGAATTTTACAGTACTTCACATCAACTATCTTAGTGCAGTGCTGTTTCTCCGGTACCAATTAGTATCTGAATGACATTACAGTACTATTAGCATAATTAGCATAACTGGATTTAATAGTCTACCATTACCCAGTAAACATAACAGAAAAAGTTCATGTGTGAGGTAACTAGCCATGAATATGGATTTCAAGTTTTACCAAGTTTGACAGATCAGCTGCAGTTGCGACCTACAGTTATTCAGAAAATTTTTGTCAGTTCTATGTCCTCTTCTGTGCTCCGAATTGATCAGTCAGGTTCTTTTTCTCTCTCTTACATATGACCAAAGCTTCTCAGTCATTTATGTCATACAACTCAGATTGTGAAAATAAAAGTTTCTTAAAATGTATACATCTGTGGTATCTGTCAAGCTGAAGTATCACCCATTACCATTGATATGCTTTGTGATGAAAGCATTGCTGACTGTGGTTGACTGGCCAAAGACCTGTGTTCACATTATTAGGTTACTAGTCAACTTATATGTGCACAGTTTATAATTTATATTCTTGCAGTGCTTTGTACTGTTCAGAAAGAGAAAAGTCATCACAAAAATGTTGTTTTAAACTTTAAAAAAATTACTGTTAACAAGGATAAAAATTTATCGATGTAGAGATTACAAACTTCGACAATTCATGTTTGATCCTTGGTCCAGAGTCTGCTTTTGGTACTCTTTCTGTTTTCTTAATGGCAACAGAGTGTTTTACAATTCCTATTGCAGTCTTGTAGGACTTGTAGAGGGGACTAAGTATACAAGTTTTTCATAATGAGCCCATGTTTCTTTGAATGTAAAATAAGTCTGAAGGTCAGAAAACTTTCAAATCCTCCACTTCACCGCGCACACAGTTACTGAGAAGAGCGTGCTGTTGTCACATGCTGTTGTAATAATGACATCACATACCATTTTCCTCTGACTACAACAACGGTTGCAAGAAACTGGTACATTCACAACTATAGCGATCTTCTGTGGTGCTTCGCAGAACGGCCAAACTCTCGACTTTGAAGAGAATGTCCTTCACCACGTAGAATAGAACCTTAGAATGCGTACTCCTACAGCATACATTTGAGAGCTCCGCTGTGTGCATGTCTGCATATAGTGAAGTGGAAGACACGAAAGTGGTCCGACCTTCAAACTTCTGTTGCGTCCAAATGGTAAATTTGCAGATGTGGGTTCCTTATCAGATTTTATCTGCCAAGTCACTGTCACAACCCTTAGGAACCTGCAACAGGAATTGTGAAAATCTTTATTTAAGCATTTTTTGGAGACATGAATATGAAAAGCAAAAAATGTTACACACACATACACAATATTGCTCAAAGACTTATGAAGACAGTAGTCCAGGTGATTAATTTTGTCACGTACCCAACTTACACACAGTGCCAGCTGGATAGATGATGTGTGTCCAGCCTACACAATATAGATAGACAGGTCTCTCTCTCTCTCTCTCTCTCTCTCTCTCTCTCTCCCTCTCTCTCTCTCTCTCTCTCTCTCTCTCTCTCTGTGTGTGTGTGTGTGTGTGTGTGTGTGTGTGTGTGTGTGTGTGTGTGTGTGTGTGTGTGTTCTCTAGCTTGCTAAAGGGTTTCTTCTGAAAATTCTACACATCTGCTATCTGGTGCGGTGAGAGGCCTCCTATACTAAAGTACATTTTCATTAGAACTGCCAGATCTTTGGTTCGTTGGTCCATTTGAAGCCACCAAACTTGAGTAGCCATGACGGCTGAGAGACCTAACTCCTGTTGGCTCAGTACATGTTTCTAGTAACAAACAGCCCACCATACTATATTTACGCAAGGGTAAGATGATCCTGATTTCATTATGAGCCCCCATTTATTCAAGTGGCTTCTTAAGAAAAAAATTTTTTAACATATTCTTGACCAATCAAAATTACAAACTATTTTATTGACAAAGTATCTGCCTAAAATGTTAAAATTATACCTGTTCTAAATTTATGCCATTTTAATTGAATTAACTGAGGGTTCTTATTGAAACATTGTAAATTAACTAAACAAACACTGTTTTTAACCTTGTTTCACTATTTATTATTAATGTTATTGCACAACCTAAGTTTTGGGTTATAAGCCCATTTTCAAGTACATTACTTATTCTCAAAGATAAACGTGATGATGAGGCAAAGATAATCTCAACCTCTTGGGTATCAATCCATAGCTTAATGTACACTTACATCAATGACCATTTTTTTTTTTTTTGATGAATTACGTCCACTATTACACATTCACCAATTATACTACAATGACCGGACTAAAGTTATGATCAGCTAAGACATTTTTAACTATGATGGACTGGGGCCCAAAGTTTTGCTTCCATCCTGGGGTTGTGATCTCAACTATTCACCTCTTTTAGATGAGATCACAACCCCAGGATGGAAGCAAAACTTTGGGCCTCAGTCCATCATCGTTAAAAATGTCTTAGCTGATGCATAACATTAGTCTGGTCATTGTAGTATGTAGTGAATGTGTAATAATAGATGTAATTTGTTTTAAAAAATGGTCATTGACGTAGGTGTACATTAAGCTATGGATCGATACCCAGGAAGTTGAAATTATCTTTGCCTCGTCATCATGTTTATCAATGTATTATCAACTTTGGGAACTAGTAATGTACTGGAAAATGGGTTTATAACCTGAAAACTAAGTTGTGAAATAACATTAATAATAAATTGTGAGACAAGGCTAACAACAGTGTTTGTTTAGTTAATTTATGCATTTATTGAGTGACTACATCTTGACAATGCAAGGAGAAACAAGCAAACTAAAAGAAATGGTTACCATTAACTTGTGGTCTGTTTTCTTTTCTAGATTTTTCACTTACTAATCTATCATCTACAGTATCAGTACTTTTAATCATCATCGTGCTAATAACACAAGCACAACATTTATATCTACGTTCCCACAAATATGTCACTGTTTCCTCCATATATGTTGCAATTTCTGATGTGATTGCTGTGGGATCTCAGAATACAGCTGTTTTCATCCAAATACATGTAGGATTCTGCTTTTGTACAGATGCAAGGTTTTTGCAGTGTCTCTCACTTACAAACACATCATTTGCCCACCACTCTCTCATTGGCTACACAGAACAGACAGCTGACACATATCCTTTCATGCCCGTTATACATCACAGTGAGCATCAATAACCCTACAGCGTGAAACACACAACTATGCCACTGACCTCTACACAGACTTACTATCTGCTGCAGAAATGAATACAACTGTTGTGTGTTTGTCCAGTTTTAAAGTCAATTCAATTCCGAATACAAATGGATTCAGGCAAACTGCATTTTAAACATGCTAGATGTACATAAAATAACAGAGTACATGGTACAGATTACCATAGTTGGCAACACAACATAGCTTCACACCTGGTTACTACTCCACTCCCCACACTCATCCTAGTTCTCCACCAAGCTGTTCCCCCACTGAGCCTTGCATAAAACTCTGCTTGATATACTATGAAACACGGACTACAATATCTCCTAGAGTGCAAGTCAGATGTAACAACAACAACCACAACTGATACATAAACATAGTTTTCAATCACGATTCGGTCCTATTCTTAAACTATCACTCATCCCACGACCTATTGATGTCTGTCAGCAGTATCTCCTGATGAGTCTTGCCACTGTAATTTATTCTTACGATAACAATTACAATGAATCTAATATGATTTATTTTGTTAATTGGAAATCTAATTCTCGATTAAATTTCCTCATTTTTCATCTGAATGTCACCATGTTCTAAAGCTGATTAAAAGCTGGTAATGTTTTTACCCATTCTTCTAATACATGAACAGCAACCAAATTTCTCACTTTCAATGCACTTAATAAATCATTTCAGTCTCTCACAATCAAATAAAATATTGGTCTGCGGTCAGAATCGAGCAATTTTTTTTGAACGACAACATTTCTGCTTACTTATAAATTAGTATTAACGTTTCTATCGGGAAATCTCAAGACTCTTTTGATGCAAATATCATTTGACCGGCCATGCTCTTCCGAATTCTTCAAAATAAAACTGCACGTGACCTCAGCTGGCAAAGTTTCATCTCTAAATATAAGATGCCCCCTATGTGCTGTGTTAAACAATGTTAAAATGTTAATCTCAGCAGCAACACTTTAATCTGTGAATATAAGACGATCTTGTATGTTTTGAATGGCAAATTTGGGAAGAAACCTAATCTAATAATCAGGTAAATACAGTAGTTACCTACTCCATGGGTCACTCTGTGCTTTTTTTCTATTTTTTAAAAGAAAAGTATCATGCCACCTGAATTCTTCCCATCAACATCCACTTTCCTCAGTTCTGCAGGTGGGGATTCTGCTTGCAATATATTCTTTGCTCCTGTAAGTCCCCTGGCCCCTCCCTCAGTCAGCCTCTATTCCCTCCAGTGCTCTCGCTCCAGCCTCACACGTGCTTCTTATCCCTCCAGAGCACCTGCATAGCTGTTTTCCTTCTCTGCTTCTCTCACTTCCTCTTTAAACTGCATCTCCAACACAATACTGCATACATTCATAAGAACTCAACATGTTCAACACATGACTTACGTAAAAGGCAGAGCAGCTGTTCCAGGAGGTACTCGATTGGGTACGGACACACAGAGTTCCTGCAAGTTTCTTAAGCTTCTGACGGTAGTGAACGCCTCTCTGGCTAAGTCGCGGACTATGTCGTACTCATAAAGTTCCAGACATTCCAAGCTGTCAGCATATCCTGGCAGCAACGATAAGAGGCACCTGTGTAACAACAGATATGGGGCTTGTGAGAATTATCCATCCTCTGTCACATTTCAGAAGACCAAACAAACAGTCTACCCTATATTCCATCTCCAAATTAATGGTTCTTATCCTGTATTTGTAACACTTCCGTGTTCAACTGTCATATTTACATCACTTGCCACTGAAATATGACATCATTAATATTATCACCACATTAATTTGCATCAAAAGTATACCTGTGAGTGACAAATTGTATTGCTATACATCAGACACAATGATGAGTGTCAGTGTACTAGGTATTAGCAATTCTGTTGGGTAAAAAATAGCGTTTTCAGTGGACAGCTTTTAATGCTCCTAGAGCTTCAACAGAAATAGTACTTTTTTGACTTTACAAAGTGAGCATTCAATATTTATGACATATATGCAACACCTGACAAGTTTGTGCTGCCATCTGTTGACTACTCCTGCAACTCAGTACCAACTTAAATTATTCTCGAAGTATATAGGCAAACGGTCATGAGAATACACTGCCAAAATGAAAATCTTTGTATAAAATATCTTTGTTAACAATACATACAGACCACACAACATAGGTTTTCACAGCCAGTGTTTAGAAGAGCGAACCGATAGAGGTAGTCAAAGTACCCTCCACCGCACACCATCAGGTGGCTTATGGAGTATGGATGTAGATGTGGATGTACCTAAGTCGAAACTTCAACTCCGAAAGGCTGTGCTCGACATGTAAAACTATTGTTTGACATTTCGTTTCCAAATGTGGGAAGTACCTTCAAAGGTAAATCTATGATTGGTAGGCTGTCTTTCACCTCAAAAGTTTTAACTGAGGAAACACATACTTAATTTTTTTAAATCTGCTCCTTCTCTTTGAATAACTATTTCTCACAAACTACAAACAGTACAAGCACAATTTCAACGTTCCTGAGACAGGAAAAGGTTTAGATTTCAATGTTCCAACTGTTATGCACTCATTCAATGCAAGCACCATTTGTTACATCAAAATGAAGGCCCATTTTTACCCACAGACCAATAAGCTGGTCTCTATCGAATTCTAACCATCAACAATTTCACATCTTAGAGAGTAGTAGGCATATGTAGGACGAAAACACTTTCTTGTGTGGACCAATGCATAAAAATTGCAGGGTCATAAGGTCTGGTGACCCAAGAAGGCTGCTGATAATATGATCATCCACTCCTCTTCCTACAACCAGCATCCTCGAGTGGTGCTTTTCAGTGACATTGAACACGGTTGGATAAGAAGCATGTGCCATCTTATGGGAGGACAACTTTACATGAATCACTTTCAAGTTGAGGAAACAGCCAGTTTTCTATCATATCTGGATACAAGATTCCTACAACGGTGTTCAATTTTATTAAAAAAAAAAAACTTTCACTTTTGGTGAGTCTCATTTGTGCTGAACAACTACCACAGGATTTTCACACTCCCAAAACCTAAATCTAGCATTATGCGAAATAACTGTACCAGAAAGACGAAAAGTGGATTCATACTAAAAATATAATTGTTCAGAAAAAAATGTAATCTTCCATTTCCTCTTGAATTCCTGTGCCAAATTCGTATCTTTCGGTGAGGTCATCAGAATGGAATGTTTGCAACAATTCCAGTGGATACAATTTCTGATGCAGACAGTTTCCTAGCTCATCATATCTCTAGTTGAAGGGTTTTAAGTTTATTGCTTGCTCGTCTCACAGATTTACTAGGGTGCCTTTTGTAAGTTGCACAGATACCTTTGACATCTTCACTGTGTGCAAGGATGACCCACACTTTTCCATTAGCAGATGCACCCATTTTATGTGATTTTCAATGGCACTTGTACATTTGTTTACCAGCAGGCAGCTCTCTGTCAAATTGTTATCAAAATACATGTTTCACACAAACAATGTGTAGTGCTTAAAGAATTTTAGTGTAAATTCTAGAACCACTCGGCCTTCCACCAACTCGAACACAAGATATTTTAGATGTGAGTAGGGAGAAAGGAACCCCATATATTGTGCATCACCTGTCTGTGTGAGCAGGTCTGAAGTTTATCGTGAGAGGACTGGAGACACGGCGGTCGAACGACACCGGCAAGTACTTGTCGGTCGGTACATGGAAGTCATAATGAAAGCACACGGCAGCCCCAAGGAACTTCTGTGTTATTCTGTGCTGTTTTTTTAACTGTGACTATTGTTAGTGACAAGAGAACAATTGAGTGGAAAAAGATTTTTAGTAACTTTTAACACAGACTTGCTAGAGGCAAGACAAGTTTATGATTTCTGTGGTTGTTAAACCAAGTCTGTAGTACATGTGTCTTAATTGTGTCTAATTTAAGATGACAGGGGTGATGTTCAAGAAGTCTAATGTTTATATTGAAAGAGTGAATTTGTTCTTGCACGTGGAGTGCAAATATACCGATGGTGTTGCTGAAAGAGCACAGTCTTAGAAAAGAAGGCCTATAAAAAAAGTTGTCACAAAATGTTAGAACATGGCGACCAGTGAAAACAGACACAAAAAATGGGAATTTTAAGACCAAAAAACGAGAAAAGTGGATGTTGTATGTTGCCATAGCAATACACCAAACCTGATAAAGGATTTACTCCGAGACTTTGGGACATGCTTGAGTATTCAAAAGAGAAAAAATTTGAATTGAGAAATAGTGAAGTTCCAGTGTGTTTCTCCAAGAAGAAATAAGATCTGGTGCAGGGAGTGGATAGCTCTCACACACATCAAGGGCACGCAGATGCAAACCAACAACGGACACCACTGGCATCAGATGCTGTTCACCGGGGCTGATTACACATCCTCTCATCGACGCAGCCCAAATTCTACGCCAGGTGAGTGTAAAACAGAACTTTATTGTTTTAATACAATGTGGTATGAACTGTTGAATGAACTTTATTAGTATTATTGTAATGAAAGTTAATTTTTAGATGCTCACAAGGTCTAAAGCTTGTCAAATTATGAATCAGGAACAGCAAGTTGCGGAAACTTCAGAACCAGTCATGGCTATGAAAATTAGTAAAGAAGGGCCACACTGGTCTGGGGCATAAACTCAAGAGGAAGCTGTTCCTTAAGACCTTCTAATATATCTGAATTAAAAGATATGTGGAATTATTTTGTATTAATGGATGTAAATTTTAAAATACTTGTTTATATGTATAACTTTTTTTAACATTTACAAAAATAAAATATCAGGGAAACTATACATTATTTTTTCAAAATTAATAATTCAGCATAAAAGCAGAACACATCTCTGTGTTCTGTGAAAAAATCAAGAGCATCGTCCAAATAACAAATGAGAAAAAGTTCCTAACTATTAGTCGAATTTAACATTGTAAGCATAGGGCGTTCCATATACCCTTAAGCCATGTTGTTGTTATTGTGGTCTTCAGTGTTGAGACTGGTTTGATGCAGCTCTCCATGCTACTCTATCCTGTGCAAGCTTTTTCATCTCCCAGTACCTGCTCAACCTACATCCTTCTGAATCTGCTTAGTGTATTCATCTCTTGGTCTCCCTCTATGATTTTTACCCACCACGCTGCCCTCCAATACTAAATTTGTGATCCCTTGATGCCTCAGAACATGTCCAACCAACCGATCCCTTCTTCTGGTCAAGTTGTTTCACAAACTTCTCTTCTCCCCAATCCTATTCAATACTTCCTCATTAGTTATGTGATCTACCCATCTAATCTTCAGCATTCTTCTGTAGCACCACATTTCGAAAGCTTCTATTCTCTTCTTGTCCAAACTATTTATCATCCATGTTTCACTTCCATACATGGCTACACTCCATACAAATACTTTCAGAAATGACTTCCTGACACTTAAATCTATACTCGATGTTAACAAATTTCTCTTCTTCAGAAACGCTTTCCTTGCCATTGACAGTCTACATTTTATATCCTCTCTACTTCGACCATCATCAGTTATTTTGCTCCCCAAATAGCAAAACTCCTTTACTACTTTAAGTGTCTCATTTCCTAATCTAATTCTCTCAGCATCACCCGACTTAATTAGACCACATTCCATTATCCTTGTTTTGCTTTTGCTTAAGCCATATGTACATGAAATGGAGTTCTCATAAATTGTTTCTGAAATCAGTTATTCTGTGTCTAACCTACTGGCAGTTGTTTAAATTGCCAGCAATGGAGTGCAAGCAGAAATTGTTCATTTTTCTTTTTCATAAGTGAAGTGCTTGGGATGAAATGTATTACAGGCATGCATTTGTGTATACACATTCTGAAATACATAACATTAGTCCATCTGCCCCCCCCCCCCCCCCCCTTCCAATCTATCCATGTTCTCCTTTCCCCCTCTCAGTCCTCCTCCGTTGTCAGTATGTCAATTTTCTCCTCCCCCTGCCTGTCCATCTCCTCCTCTGCCCCCTCTGTTCATCCCCTCCTCCCACCTTCTCTCACCACATTACCACTCACACACCAATAGGAGGCTGGTGGTTCTCACCCTCGCAGTATTTCTTTCCAGAACACAACTAAAATGTGTACCAAATTTGGTTGAAATCATTCCAAGCATTTAGGATGAACTTTTTACCTATGGCCATGCCCGTGTACACACATTCGAATATATTTTATGTATATTTACTTGTAACATATTTCACAGATACCTGTATCTCTGGTGAATTTCACTCAGGTCAATGTTTATGACAATGTGTCTTCTAAACTATTTGTCGTACAATGGTATAATTTTGCAGGTATGTCCAGTAGCACATGTGGCTACTGTCTGCATCTACATCTACATCTAACGTCTACATGGTTACTCCGCAATTCACATGTAAGTGCTTGGCAGAGGGTTCATTGAACCATTTTCATACTACTTTTCTACCATTCCACTCTCGAATGGCGTGTGGAAAAAAGCAACACCTAAATCATTCTGTTCAAGCTCTGACTTCTCTTGTTGTATTATGATGATCATTTCTTCATACATAGGTGGGTTTCAACAAAATATTTTCATATTCGGAAGGGAAAGTTAGTGATTGAAATTTCGTAAATTGATCTTACCACAAAGAACACCGCCTTTGTTTCCATGACTGCCGCCCCATCTCGCGTATCGTATCAGTGACACTCTCACCCCTATTGCGCAATAACACAAAATGAACCGCCCTTCTTTGCACTTTCCATCAATCCTACCAGGTAAGGATCCCACATCGCACAGCAGTATTCCAGCAGACGGACAAGTGTAATGTAGGCAGTATCTTTAGTGGATTTGTCGCATCTTCTAAGTGTTCTGCCAACAAAGCGCAGTCTTTGTTTCACCTTCCCCATAATATTATCACACTTTTCTTTGTTTCATGCCAATTGCCACTTTTTCACACCATACAGAAATTCTGTCTAGATCATTTTGTTATTGGAAGTGATCGTCTAATGATTTTATTAGACGGTAAATTACAGTGTCATCTGAAGACAGTCTAAGGAGGCTGCTCAGATTATCGCCTAGATTATTTATGTAAATCAGGAACAGCAGAGGGCCTATGACACTACCTTGTGGAATGCTAGATATCACTTCTGTTATACTCAATGATTTACCATCTATCACTACAAACTATGACCTCTCTGAGAGGAAATCACGAATCCAGTCACACAACTGAAGTGTGTTGTGAATACAATTAGTAGTAAAGAAGCAGTAAATTAAAATGTCATGCACAATGCAGCACTCATCTCAGTATTTGACTCGATACCTCCTGAAATAACTTTTGTATATCAATATATTTTTGGATATATAAAAAATCTACTCACTGAGTGGTGGCGGAACACACACATAAAAGAGGGTTTTATTTAGGCACACTTTAGCAACCAATAGCTGCTCCTTTAGGCAGAATGGTTGAAAGGAGATACATTTTGGGAAAGTCACCCAGAACTGTGGTTCAGGGAAGACTTGCCGCACAGGATGAGATGGAAAGACAGACTGTTGGGGACTGCACTGGGCGAGATTTGAAAACTGAGAGCTTAAAGATGGAAGATGGGGTAGTATGCAAGACAGAGATCATTGTGCACGAGTTAATAAGAGTGAAAAGATAAGTGCATTGTACGTAACAGAGGTGGGATGGGGCAGTGAAAAGTAGACGGGTAAGAAAATGAAACAAGTAGAAAACTAAAACGGACTGAAGAAAAGAGCAGTTACTGTGAAGAAATGCTGAGATGGAAGACATTAAATTAAGGCAGGAGGGTGGCGAGAGCTCTCTCTGGTGCCGTGTGAAGGGAAGCTGCAACAGCTGTCGCCATGCTGACGGCCCTCGATGCTCCCGATGTTATCAGACGGTCCACGTCATTTACTTGTCTCGCTGCAAACAACCTGTTTCCTGACTATGAACATAACATGGCTATACAATCGTGCACAGCTGAGGGAACAACATGTCTGTCCACCCAGGCGACAGTCTCTGTCGAGATCCTGCATCGACTCAAGTACAGATCTCCAAAACTGTCTATTTTGTATTCACACTACAGTTGTGGGATCCCAACTGATGTGAGCTGTAATATTGCTGAATGACACATTACAGTCTGCACAAGCCATGAGCCTGCTGTGGTTGTATTGTGACACATCCCAGTTGACATTTCTCCATCTTACTAGAGGCATAATGTGGTCTTTTTGCAAATGACATTTAATGTGATTTCTCATCAAGAAATCCACAGTGTAACATTTCCTTATATAAAGAATGTAGCTAGAGTTATTGCTAAGAATTCTGCACGATCATACTGAAATACTGATTATCTGCATATACAAACATTTACTGTATTTACTTGATTATAAGATGAGGCTTTTCCTAAACTCGTCATTCCTAAACTGCAGGATCATCTCGTCTCATATTCGCACATGAAGCTATTGCTGCTGCAGTCAACATTTTCGCATTGTTTAGTAGAGCATATAAAGGTCATAATACATTTAGAGATGAAGCTTTGGCTCTGAGGTCACATGCAGATCAGTTTTGAAGAATTTGGAAGGGCAGGGGAAAGGGGGAGGGGGGATGACAGATGTGTTCTCAGATTGCACCAAAACCTTCAAAATTGCAATGTATTCTGAATAAACAGAGAAACAATTGTGATGGCAAATATATAAATTTCACAGTTGTACTATTAGGATGATGATTAAAAATGGTGGTACCACAGAAAGCAGGGTTAGAGGCAGAAGAGGTAGAAAAGAAAACAGTCCACATGTTAATGAAAACCATATCTTTTCCTTTATTTAACTCCTTATCATAAAACTCTGAGTTACCTCAGTTTTATTATTTTGACACATACTTAAAATCGCTAGTGTACTTGGGCAGCTTCAAAATAGACCTCTGAAAGGATGAAACTCCATTTATATCTGTTTCAGCACTAATAATTAAGTGTTCAGCCACTACAGGGCACGTGCTATTGTGTTTGTACCTGGCCGTCATGTTTTGTTTGAGGTGGTTGCCACTAGGTATTGTCTTTACTGTGTGCAGCTTTAGATGCTCAACAATGAAACATGTGCTTCTCAGCCTTTCTCCTGTATTGTTGTTTAGGCAATGCTTTTAAAAAGGATTACTACAGTGATCCTGAGTTTGACAGTGAATTTAAGCAGCTTAGAAAGTGAAGAAGAATGTGCCGTTACTTCATTAGAGACCGAAAGTGATGACAGTTCACCAGTCGAGCGACAAGTACTTGCTGGTGGTACGAGATAAATACGTCAAATGTGCTCTGGCCATCCCCTACGAGATTTCTGGTCACAGGAAACCCTTGTGGAGTACATGCTTAGAATTGACAGCTACACAGAAACTAAAAAATGACTTCAAGTTTCACATATTTTAGTCAAAGTTTAGTGCACGAGTATGCTCAGGATTGTATTATTGGTGATTTTCAAAATTTTGTTACTTATAGTTTTGAGCTCTAAAAGCCATCTTTATATTTCAGTATGTAACGTCCTTCAATATATAATGTTTCTCACTAATAAAAAATTATTATTTTTTGGAACATAATTTGAAAAAAAAGATTTATTATCAAAATGTAGATAATCACAAATGGAATAAGTTTAGAATAGGTACAATGTTAACATTTAGACAGATACATTATGTCAATGAAACAGTTTGTTACTCTGATTAGTCAGGGTATGTTAAAATAAATGTTTCTAAAGAAGCCTCACGGGTTGGCAGGGTGCGAGGGGTGGGGAGATCATCTCATATTTGGCATCGTCTTATACATGGGTAAACACAGTAGTAAACTTTGTGCAGATTTGAAAACTGTTGCATTCCCCCTCTGTGATATTGCAGTTTTAATAGCCAGTTGCATATTTTATTGGTAATGTCTCGACTTTTGTGAAGTGACTCACATGATTCTCAACTACTTCACCAGTTATGGTTTCATTACTCAGCCAATTACTCTGTTTGCACTACACTGCAAAGCCAGCAACATCGCTTACATTTCAAGATGTTCCAGACGGTCTATCTCCAAGAAGGCAGCAGGCGACAGCTTCCTAGCGTAAGTGATGGAGAACTGCCGCAAACTGGGACACCCGCGGCTGATGGCAATTACTGTGTTATCTTCCACGCCATATCCGTGTGGTAGACCCAGCACTTTCAGTTCTGGCAATCCTCCATTCCTTAAAAACACATTCGAGTACATAGTTTATGTTGGGCCACATTATTTTGTCTTTATAATGAAGAAAAAAAAAATAATAATAAGAGACAGAAGTCTGACACATTCTGCTTACAATGACGGGATACATCCTGTTTACCAATTTTGATAACTTTAGGATTCTAATCAGGTGCCACAAGAAAGTAACTCTTGTGAAAGGATATAGGTCACAACACTACATTTTTTGGAAATATCCAAGTCAAATGACCCAAGGCACTATGTGATTTGGAGCAAGTACAATTTTAGAACACTAAAAAATAAGGAAATTGTAACTATATTAATTTTCCAGATATCAAAATCCTGATTTCCAATTGTTTCAGATATGGTCGACTGATCACAAACTGTGGTGACATTCAGATATCGAGGTGATCATTATATAGGGTGGGAAAATAAAACTGACGAGAACACGAGATCAGAGCAACATAGGCAACCTCGATTTGAGCAAAATTTCCTAGAGAACCACAGGTCAGAAATGCACCGTCAGGAAGCTCCCGCTGTAGAAAAGCAGCCGATCAGCTATGAGCACACAGAAGTGTGTCCGATACGAGGATGTGTCTAGTAGTGTAATTTTGTCAGAATAAAGTGCTACTGAACTTGTTAGTATAAAAGTTAATTCAGGCTATCTCTACACTAGAAAAAAAAAAAAAAAAAACAAATAGCCTTTACATTTCAGTATTAACAACACTGAATTTACAGTACTTCATGTCAACTATCTTAGTGCAGTGCTGTTTCTCCAGTACCAATTAGTATCTTAATGTGAATAGGTATTAACAGAACTGGATTTAGTAGTCTACCATTACCCAGTAAACATAACAGAAAAAGTTCATGTGTCAGGTAACTAGGCACGAATATGGATTTCAAGTTTTACCAAGTTTGACAGATGAGCTGAAACTACCATCTGCAGCTAATTTAAACAATAACTGTGCTCTTTAATGTAAAAGGTAATTGTGCTGCAGAAAGTTAGTTCAAATGCGCACACATTTTTGTGCTCTCATCACCAATCAGCTGTAGTTCCACAACGATGCAGTTGCGACCTACAGTTATTCAGAAAATTTTTGTCAGTTCTATGCCCTCTTCTGTGCTCCGAATTGATCAGTCAGGTTGTTTTTCTCTGTCTTACATATGACCAAAACTTCTCAGTCATTTATGTCATACAACTGAGATTGTGAAAATAAAAGTTTCTTAAAATGTATACATCTGTGGTATGTGTCAAGCTGAAGTACCACCCATTACCACTGATATGCTTTGTGATGAAAGCCTTGCTGACTGTGGCCGACTGCACAAGACCTGTGTTCACATTATTAGGCTACTAGTCAACTTATATGTGCACAGTTTATAATTTATATTCTTGCAAAGCTTTGTACTGTTCAGAAAGAGAAAAGTTATCACAAAATTGTTGTTTTAAACTTTAAAAAAATTACTGTTAGCAAGGATAAAAATTTATCAATTTAGAGATTACAAATTTCAACAATTCATGTTTGATCCTTGGTCCCGAGTCTGCTTTCGGTACTTTTTCTGCATTTTACTAGCAACAGAGTGTTTTACAATTCCTATTGCAGTCTGGAACATGTGAGGCAATACTGACCTTACGACTTATCTTAGAAGAAAGATTAAGGAAAGGCAAACCTACGTTTCTAGCATTTGTAGACATAGAGAAAGCTTTTGACAATGTTGACTGGAATACTCTCTTTAAAATTCTAAAGGTGGCAGGGGTAAAATACAGGGAGCGAAAGGCTATTTACAATTTGTACAGAAACCAGATGGCAGTTATAAGAGTCGAGGGACATGAAAGGGAAGCAGTGGTTGGGAAGGGAGTAAGACAGGGTTGTAGTCTGTCCCCGATGTTGTTCAATCTGTATATTGAGCAAACAGTAAAGGAAACAAAAGAAAAATTCGGAGTAGGTATTAAAATTCATGGAGAAGAAATAAAAACTTTGAGGTTCGCCGATGACATTGTAATTCTGTCAGAGACAGCAAAGGACTTGGAAGAGCAGTTGAATGGAATGGACAGTGTCTTGAAAGGAGGATATAAGATGAACATCAACAAAAGCAAAACAAGGATAATGGAATGTAGTCTAATTAAGTCGGGTGATGCTGAGGGAATTAGATTAGGAAATGAGGCACTTAAAGTAGTAAAGGAGTTTTGCTATTTGGGGAGCAAAATAACTGATGATGGTCGAAGTAGAGAGGATATAAAATGTAGGCTGGCAATGGCAAGGAAAGCGTTTCTGAAGAAGAGAAATTTGTTAACATCCAGTATTGATTTAAGTGTCAGGAAGTCATTTCTGAAAGTATTCGTATGGAGTGTAGCCATGTATGGAAGTGAAACATGGACGATAAATAGTTTGGACAAGAAGAGAATAGAAGCTTTTGAAATGTGGTGCTACAGAAGAATGCTGAAGATTAGATGGGTAGATCACATAACTAATGAGGAAGTATTGAATAGGATTGGGGAGAAGAGAAGTTTGTGGCACAACTTGACCAGAAGAAGGGATCGGTTGGTAGGACATGTTCTGAGGCATCAAGGGATCACCAATTTAGTATTGGAGGGCAGCGTGGAGGGTAAAAATCGTAGAGGGAGACCAAGAGATGAATACACTAAGCAGATTCAGAAGGATGTAGGTTGCAGTAGGTACTGGGAGATGAAAAAGCTTGCACAGGATAGAGCAGCATGGAGAGCTGCATCAAACCAGTCTCAGGACTGAAGACCACAACAACAACATTGCAGTTTTATAGGACTCGTAGAGGGGACTTAGTATACAAGTTTTTCACAATGAGCTCATGTCTCTTTGAATGTAAAATAAGTCTGAAGGTCAGAAAACTTTCGAATCCTCCACTTCACGGCGCACACAGCTACTGAGAAGAGTGTGCTGTTGTCACACGCTGTTGTAATAATGACATCACGTTCCATTTTCCTCTGACTACAACAATGGTTGCAAGAAACTGGTACACTCACAACTATAGTGATCTTCTGTGGTTCGTCACAGACCGGCCAAACTCTCATCTTTGAAGAGAATGTACTTCACCACGTAGAATAGAACCTTAGGATGCGTACTCCTACAGCATACAGTTCAGAGCTCATTACCTCCGCTGTGTGCATGTCTGCATATAGTGAAGTGGAAGACATGAAAGTGATCCGACCTTCAAACTTCTGTTGCGTCCAAACAGTAAATTTGCAGATATGGGTTCCTTATTAGATTTTATCTGCCAAGTCACAACCCTTAGGAACCTGTAACAGGAATTGTGAAAATCTTTATTTAAGAATTTTTTGGAGACATGAATATAAAAAGCAAAAATGTTACACACTCATACACTATAGTCCTCAAAGACTTATGAAGACAGTAGTCCAGGTGATTAATTTTGTCATGTACCCAACCTACACACACAGTGTCAGCTGGATAGACGATGTGTGTCCAGTGTGGGTGGGTGCACATGCGCGCATGTGTTTTCTCAAGCTTTCTAAAGGGTTTCTTCTGAAAATTCTACACATCTGCTATCTGGTGCAGTGAGAGGCCTCCTTTACTTTATAACATTTACATTAGAACTGGCAGATCTTTGGTTCGTTGGTCCATTTGAAGCCACCAAACTTGAGTAGCCATGACGGCTGAGAGACCTAACTCCTGCTGGCTCAGTACATGTTTCTAGTAACAAACGGCCCACCATACTATATTTACGCGTGGGTAAGATGATCCTGATTTTACAATGAGCCCACTTTTATTCAAGTGGCTTCTTAAGATAAAAAAATTTTTGACGTATTCTTGACCAATCAAAATTACAAACTATTTTATTGACAAAATATCTGCCTAAAATGTTAACATTATACCCGTTTTAAATTTATGCCATTTTAATTGAATTAACTGAGGGTTATTATTGAAACATTGTAAATTAACTAAACAAACACTGTTTTTAGCATTGTTTCACAATTTATTATTAATGTTATTGCACAACCTAGGTTTCGGGTTATAAGCCCATTTTCAAGTACATTACTGTTTCTCAAAGATAAACGTGATGATGAGGCAAAGATAATCTCAACTACATGGGTATCAATCCATAGCTTAATGTACACTTACATCAATGACCATTTTTTTTTTTATGAATTACATCCACTATTACACATTCACCAATTATACTACAATGACCGGACTAAAGTTATGATCAGCTAAGACATTTTTAACTATGATGGACTGGGGCCCAAAGTTTTGCTTCCATCCTGGGGTTGTGATCTCAACTATTCACCTCTTTTAGATGAGATCACAACCCCAGGATGGAAGCAAAACTTTGGGCCTCAGTCCATCATCGTTAAAAATGTCTTAGCTGATGCATAACATTAGTCTGGTCATTGTAGTATGTAGTGAATGTGTAATAATAGATGTAATTTGTTTTAAAAAATGGTCATTGATGTAGGTGTACATTAAGCTATGGATCGATACCCAGGAAGTTGGGATTATCTTTGCCTCGTCATCACGTTTATCAATGTATTATCATCTTTGGGAACTAGTAATGTATTGGAAAATGGGTTTATAACCTGAAAACTAAGTTGTGAAATAACATTAATAATAAATTGTGAGACAAGGCTAACAACAGTGTTTGTTTAGTTAATTTATGCATTTATTGAGTGACTACATCTTGACAATGCAAGGAGAAACAAGCAAACTAAAAGAAATGGTTACCATTAACTTGTGGTCTGTTTTCTTTTCTAGATTTTTCACTTACTAATCTGTCATCTGCAGTATCAGTACTTTTAATCATCATCGTGCTAATAACACAAGCACAACATTTATATCTACATTCCCACAAATATGTCACTGTTTCCTCCATATTTGTTGCAATTTCTGATGTGATTGTCGTGGGATGTCAGAATACAGCTGTTTTCATCCAAATACATGTAGGTTTCTGCTTTTGTACAGATGCAAGGTTTTTGCAGTGTCTCTCACTTACAAACATCATTTGCCCACCACTCTCTCATTGGCCACACAGAACAGACAGCTGACACATATCCTTTCATGCTTGTTACACATCACAGTGAGCATCGATAACCCTACAGCGTGAAACACACAACTACGCCACTGACCCCTACACAGACTTACTATCTGCTGCAGAAATGAATACAACTGTTGTGTGTTTGTCCAGTTTTAAAGTCAATTCAATTCTGAATACAAATGGATTCAGGCAAACTGCATTTTAAACATGCTAGATGTATATAAAATGACAGAGTACATGGTACAGATTACCATGGTTGGCACCACAACATAACTTCACACCTGGTCACTACTCCACTCCCCACACTCATCCTAGTTCTCCACCAAGCTGTTCCCCCACTGAGCCTCTCGTAAAACTCTGCTTGATATACTATGAAACACGGACTACAATATCTCCCAGCGTGCAAGTCAGATGTAACAACAACAACAACCACAACCGATACATAAACACAGTTTTCAATCACGATTCGGTCCTATTCTTAAACTAGTGCTCATCCCACGACCTATTGATGTCTGTCAGCAGTATCTCCTGATGAGTCTTGCCACTGTAATTTATTCTTACGATAACAATTACAATGAATCTAATATGATTTATTTTGTTAATTGGAAATCTAATTCTCGATTAATTTTCCTCTTTTTTCATCTGAATGTCACCATGTTCTAAAGCTGATTAAAAGCTGGTAATGTTTTTACCCATTCTTCTAATACATGAACAGCAACCAAATTTCTCACTTTCAATGCACTTAATAAATTATTTCAGTCTCTCACAATCAAATAAAATATTGGTCTGGGGTCAGAATCGAGCAATGTTTTTTGAATGACAACATTTCCGCTTACTTCCTCATTAGTTATGTGATCCACCCATCTAATCTTCAGCATTCTTCTGTAGCACCACATTTCGAAAGCTTCTATTCTCTTCTTGTCCAAACTATTTATCATCCATGTTTCACTTCCATACATGGCTACACTCCATACAAATACTTTCAGAAATGACTTCCTGACACGTAAATCTATACTCGATGTTAACGAATTTCTCTTCTTCAGAAACACTTTCCTTGCCATTGACAGTCTACATTTTATATCCTCTCTACTTCGACCATCATCAGTTATTTTGCTCCCCAAATAGCAAAACTCCTTTACTACTTTAAGTGTCTCATTTCCTAATCTAATTCCCTCAGCATCACCCGACTTAATTTGACTACATTCCATTATACTTGTTTTGCTTTTGTTGATGATCATCTTATATCCTCCTTTCAAGACACTATCCATTCCATTCAACTGCTCTTCCAAGTCCTTTGCTGTCTCTGACAGAATTACAATGTCATCGGCGAACCTCAAAGTTTTTATTCCTTCTCCATGGATTTTAATACCTACTCCGAATTTTTCTTTTGTTTCCCTCACTGCTTGCTCAATATAGAGATTGAATAACATTGGGGAGAGGCTACAACCCTGTCTCACTCCCTTCCCAACCACTGCTTCCCTTTCATGACCCTCAACTCTTATAACTGCCATCTGGTTTCTGTACAAATTATAAATAGCCTTTCGCTCCCTCTATTTTACCCCTGCCACCTTCACAATTTGAAAGAGGATATTCCAGTCAACATTGTCAAAAGCTTTATCTAAGTCTACAAATGCTAGAAACGTAGGTTTGCCTTTCCTTAATCTAGCTTCTAAGATAAGTGGTAGGGTCAGTATTGCCTCACATGTTCCGATATTTCTACGGAATCCAAACTGATCTTCCCCAAGGACGGCTTCTACCAGTTTTCCATTTGTCTGTAAAGAATTCGTGTCAGTATTTTGCAGCCATGACTTATTAAATTGATAGTTCTGTAATTTTCACATCTGTCAACACCTGCTTTCTTTGGGATTGGAATTATTATATTCTTCTTGAAGTCTGAGGGTATTTTGCCTGTCGCATACATCTTGCTCACCAGATGGTAGAGTTTTGTCAGGGCTGGCTCTCCCGAGGCCGTCAATAGTTCTAATGGAATGTTATCTACTCCCGGGGCCTTGTTTAAACTCAGGTCTTTCAGTGCTCTGTCAAACTCTTCACGCTGTATCGTATCTCCCATTTCATCTTCATCTACATCCTCTTCCATTTCCATAATATTGTCCTCAAGTACATCGCCCTTGTATAGACCCTGTATATACTCCTTCCACCTTTCTGCGTTCCCTTCTTTGCTTAGAACTAGGTATCCATCTGAGCTCTTGATATTTATACAAGTGGTTCTCTTTTCTCCAAAAGTCTCTTTAATTTTCCTATAGGCAGTATCTATCTTACCCCTCGTGAGATAGGCCTCTACATCCCTACATTTGTCCTCTAGCCATCCCTGCTTAGCCATTTTGCACTTCCTGTCGATCTCATTTTTGAGACGATTGTATTCCTTTTTGGCTGCTTCCTTTACTGCATTTTTATATTTTCTCCTTTCATCAATTAAATTCAATATGTCTTCTGTTACCCAAGGATTTCTACTAGCCCTCGTTTTTTTACCTACTTGATCCTCTGCTGCCTTCACTACTTCATCCCTCAGAGCTACCCATTCTTCTTCTACTGTACTTCTTTCCCCCATTCTTGTCAATTCTTCCCTTATGCTCTCCCTTAAACTCTGTACAACCTCTGGTTTAGTCAGTTTATCCAGGTCCCATCTCCTTAAATTACCACCTTTTTGTAGTTTCTTCAGTTTTAATCTACAGTTCATAACCAATAGATTGTGGTCAGAGTCCACATCTGCCCCTGGAAATGTCTTGCAATTTAATACCTGGTTCCTAAATCTCTGTCTTACCATTATATAATCTATCTGAAACCTGTCAGTATCTCAGGCTTCTTCCATGTTTACAACCTTCTGTCACGATTCTTGAACCAAGTGTTAGCTATGATTAAGTTGTGCTCTGTGCAAAATTCTACCAGGCGGCTTCCTCTTTCATTTCTTACCCCCAATCCATATTCACCTACTACATTTCCTTCTCTCCCTTTTCCTACTGACGAAATCCAGTCACCAATGACTATTAAATTTTCGTCTCCCTTCACTACCTGAATAGTTTCTTTTATCTCATCATACATTTCATCAATTTCTTCATCATCTCCCTTCACTGTCTGAATAATTTCTTCTATTTCTTCATACATTTCTACAATTTCTTCGTCATCTGCAGAGCTAGTTGGCATATAAACATGTACTACTGTAGTAGGCATGGGCTTCATGTCTATCTTGGCCACAATAATGCGTTCACTATGCTGTTTGTAGTAGCTTACCCACATTCCTATTTTCCTATTCATTATTAAACCTACTCCTGCATTACCCCTATTTCATTTTGTATTTGTAACCCTGTATTCACCTGACCATAAGTCTTGTTCCTCTTGCCACCGAACTTCACTAATGCCCACTATATCTAACTTTAACCTCTCCATTTCCCTTTTTAAATTTTCTAACCTACCTGCCCGATTAAGGGATCTGACATTCCAAGCTTCGATCCGTAGAACACCAGTTTTCTTTCTCCTGATAATGACATCCTCTTGAGTAAAGTAAAAATGAATAAATGTATCTCACTTTCACTCTCTTTATATTGTTCAAAATAAGAAATTATAACAATTTAAAATTTGCGTATTTAAAAAAAAAACTGAAATAATTGTTTTTGTTTCTTTCTAACAGCAATTTGCTGTACTCTTTCATGAAAGCACATAAAAAAAAGCAATCACATTCTAGTGTGAGACTTATTACTGGTAATCATTATAAAACTATAGTAAATAAAACTTGTAACACAATATTGGTTGAAACACTAATGTTGGGAGTCTTTCATAAATGGAAAACAACAGACACAAAATCTACAGCTTCTTGTTGACAAGGAGGTCACTCAGTTCAGGCACATCCTGGGTGAGGAAGAGGATGGAAATTGTAATGTTATGGAACATCTTGAGGAGGAATATTTATGTCTGCTGTGAAGTCGTACTGACATAAGACTGTGTGCCTAGTACGGATTAGTGTATTTTACACTGACGAAACAACAATTTGTGAAAACTCATTATAGAGTCTTCATAAGTGAAGTTGCAGTTAAATCAATAACATTAGCTGCTTACAGGCATTGATACACATCAACAGGGACAGTTGAAAATGTGTGCCCCGACCGGGACTCAAACCCGGGATCTCCTGCTTACATGGCAGACGCTCTATCCATCTGAGCCACCGAGGGCACAGAGGGTAGTGCGACTGCAGGAATTTATTGCCGGCATGCTCCCCGTGAGACCCACAGTCTCAACTTATAGTCCACACACTACATTCGTAGTGCCCCTGCCATTATACCCACTACTCGCGCCAGGCAATCCACCGAGTCCCATATGAGTTCAGGCAAATCATGTGCATCCGCACTGAAGGAGGTCATCAGCCAGTTGGCCTTAAACGATATGAAGATGGCATCTGTTCTATTAGACATGTCTGAAAGAACAGATTCCATCTTCATATCATCTTCAAAAGTGGTGTCTTGTTTGTATAAATGACTGAAATTAAATCAAAGCTGTAGAAATACAAGACAATGTGCAGAAGCAAGCTTGCTATTATTGTCAGATCATGATCATCATTCAGGAAGTGCCTCAGCATACTCTCCCACCCTTCCAAACACTGTGAACCTATAATACAGGTGGCTGTGACCCAACATGATGACAATGAAAATCTTGCTTACTATGCTAACGCTGTGTTACATGATTATTAACTTTGTGTATGGTCCGCATTTTCTGCTTTGTTCCAAAGTTGACTTTGAGCAGGAATACAATGCACTTTTTGCAGATATCTGTATGAAAAACAATGTTAAAGGTTGTGATAATGTCAAAGAAAACTTAAAATGTGGGAAATGTTGTAACTCAAAATCATTAACAACAGGAAAGTGCTGAATTGAGAGAACATGACTCCTGGTGGTACTGACAAAAATGAACATAAAAAGCACGAAAATGTAAAATGTGAGAATGTGAAAACAAGGTTTTACTGTATTTATTTTTGTGAGTTTAGCGTAACATTCACACAGTCACACTTTCTTATGTGAGCTGCAGTAGAAAGCCATTTTTGGCACCTGTTTCACAATAAAATTATGTAGTACCTAAGTGTACACTCCACTACAAGCTCGCAGTGTAGCACACGCAGTTCCCTTGCATATGAGTTGCTAAGTTTCAATAATGAGCAGCAAAAAGTAGAAGGGAAATAAACGATGAGAGAATATTGCTGATGTAAATGGAAAAGTAATGGGCCCAGAATTGTGTCCTGAGGGATGCATGTTCTAAAAACCGCCTTATCTACAGGCTGTGTGTACGCAATCAATCGACAGTGGCTTTTGTTAGATTATAAGTGCCCATTCTGAAATGAATCATTCTGCCCATTAATTTCACTACAAAACTCCATCTACAGACTAATGTGGGAAAAAGAGAGAGAGAGAGAGAGAGAAACCTAAAATGTGCAAGTGAGACAGTTCTGCCGGGTACTGCTGAATTGCACAGAACTGAATTGGGCACAACCTTTAAATACAATGGCACTATTAGCTATGAGTGGAAGTTATTCCATAAAAAATATGACAGAAGATGTTTGAAGACATAGATATGTTTACTGAACTACACCTATCTTAAAAGCACTGTAGCAATAATTATATGTCTTCTTAACCTTTTGTATCTCGTGTCCCAATGCATATGTGAGGGTGAAATAAGCCAAATGTCTATTATGAAGTGTGAAAATATTGAACATACAATCGTATGAGGAGAAGTAATAGCACTCACCTCGTTCCATCCATTGTCCACTTTATTTGTAAGGACTTGAGGGTGTTCTTCTTGGCATTCAGAAAGTACTTCAGATCATCCATATTGACAGACATACGCCCGAAGTCAATCTCTACTAGTTGGGGGCACCCGTCACCCAAAGACCGCAGAACAAAGGCGCGCATGACATGAGTATTTAACACGTCTCTCTCTTGCAGACGCAGCATGCAGAGGTGCTGTAGAAGAGACACTGCCACTGAAAATCTCTTGGTCTTCTGCAGTCTGTCAGATGCCATCAGCGTCTGTATTCTGGAGCACTGCTCGACCAAATTCTTCACTGTCTGCAACCGCACAGTTCCTGTAGTATAGTAACACTTATGAGCTAAGGAGTGGGATACACTGAAACAAAAGAAGCACTATTAATGGTTGTTTAAACAGATGCTTCCTGTCTCTTCTGAAGCACCTAACCAATTTCCAGCAACAGAAGTTGCACAGCAACAAAATAGACAGCCACAAAGGAAGTCAGTAATCATAATGAATAAAAGGAAAGCACTCTGATCATCCACATTCACCAAACTGACTTCTTGGTCAGCTAACAGAAGGCTGCTATTCACTACAAACAGGTTTCCTCCCTTCTGATGACTCCCGAGTTGGTTCGTATTGTCAATGTCACAGCTGCTTGCACCACCGTGTCACTTTTTGGATCCCAGAGAACACAGTGAATGGCCTACATTTCAGAACAACTGAACTCTACTCTTTTTTCCTCATTGTTAATTGACTATGTGCCACCCCAGTAATCATATATACATTGAGACAAAGTAGTTACTGGGAAAAAGCTCAGTGGATTAGAATGGAAATATATTAGTGGAATTTCCTCCATTTAGAAGGAGTCTTTTGTAACGACAGTGATAACTGGAATAAATGCTTACTATCAAAAAGGTTCATTTAGGTCCATTTTGGTTTATTTAATGGTTTTTATTGAGTTGTTTTAAGCTGTAATATGACACCAATGCAACACCCGACCTCCACTATTTTAAGAAACAAAGTATCATGTATAAAAACAGCATCAAATGTCTGATCACATATGAGTTAATGTGTTAAATATGCAATGTTCAGCAGGTAAACAAGAAAAAGTTTAGAAAAGGTTTGAAATTATGTTTGAAGTATGCTGAAAGTCACTGACTGTTCTAATTATCATACACTGGAGGAGTACTGTTTGGATAACTTTTTTCCGTTTTAAGCAAAAGGCAGTTTTTCACATATCTCAGTGCTTATGATTAAATATCTCTCTGGATATCACAAGATATGTTTAATTCAGTTGACAAAAGGAGAAAATATAAAAATTCAGCAAATGAAGCAGCTGAAGAGGGAGTACAAACATTTAAAAAATGAGATTAACAGAAAATCCAAAATGGCTAAGCAGGAATTGTTTGAAGACAAATGCAAAGATACAGAAGTATATAAAACCCGGCAAAAGATAGATACCACCTGAAGGAAAGTTAGAAAGACATTTTCAGAAAAGGAAAGCATCTGTACAAATATCAAGAGGTCAGATGGAAAACCAGTCCTAAGCAAAAAGGGAAAGGTGAATGGTGGAAGAAGTATGCAAAAGGTCTACACAAGGGAAATGAACTTGAAGGCGATATTATGGTAAAGCAGAGGATACAGATGAAGATGAGATGGGAGATAACATGCGATACTGTGAGAAGAATTTGACAGAGCATTGAAAGGCTTAAGTGGAAACAAGGCCCCTAGAATAGACAACATTCATTCCGAACTAATGATATCCTAGGGAGAGCCAGCTATAACAAAACTATTCCACCTAGTATGTAACATATATGTAACAGGTAAAGTACCCTCAGACTCCAAAACAAATATAATAAATTCAATTCCAAAGAAATCAAATGCTGACAAGTCTGAATATTACCAAGCTATCAGTTTCATAAGTTGTGGTTCCAAAATACTAACAGGAATTCTTTTCAGATGAATGGAAAAACTGGTAGAACTCAACCTCAGGGAACATATTTTTGGATTCCAGAAAAATGTAGGGATGCCCAATGCAATACTGACCCTATGACTTACCTTAGAAGATAGATTAAGGAAACACAAGCTTCCACTTATAGCGTTTGTAGATTTGCAGACAGCTTTCGACAATGTTAACTGGGATACATTCTTTGAAGTTCTGGAGGTAGCAGGTGTAACATAGCAGGAGCAAAAGGTTGTATACAACTTTTACAGACACCAGGTGGCAGTTATGAATTGAGAGGCATGAAAAGGAAGCAGTGGATGAGGAGAGAGTGAGACAGGGTTTTAGCCTATCCCCGATGTTGTTCAGTCTCTACACTGAACAATCAGTAAAGAAAACTACAGAAAAAATTGGAGTAGGAATTAAAGTTCAGGGAGAAGAAATAAAAACTTTGAGGCTTGTCGATGACACTGTAATTCTTTCAGGCAACAAAGAACTTGGAAGAGTAGTTGAACTGAGTGGATAAAAAGTAAAACAAAGGTAGTGGAATGCAGTCAAATTAAATCAGGGGATGCGGAGGGAATTAGATTAGGAAATGAGACACTGAATGTAGAAGACGAATTTTGCTGATGAGGGCTTAAGTAGAGGATATAAACTGTAGACTGGTAATTGCATGAACAGAGTTTCTTAAGAAGATACATTTGTTGACATGAAAAATGTATTTAAGTGTCAGGAAGTTGAAATGTGGTGCTACAGAAGATTGCTGAAGATTAGATGGATAGATCATATAACTAATGAAAAGGTACTGAACAGAACTGGGGAAAAAAGAAATCTGTGGCATAACTTGACTAAAAGAGCTCACTGGTTGACAGGACACATTCTGAAAAACCAAGCAATCACCAGTTTAGTACTGGATGGAACTATTGGGGGTAAAATCATAATAAAATAAGAGAAACCAGATCTCACACAGAAAGATTTATGTATTTGTTATTCCTGCACACTATTTGAGAGTGGAATGGTAGACAAGTACGAGTAGCTTAAGTGTGGTTCTATGAACCCTCTGCCAGGCACTTAATTGTGAATTTTAGAGTAATCGTGTAGATGTAGATGTCAAACTGATGTGCAGGGTGTACATAAAGTCCAGGAACACTTTCAATCATTTATTGCATAAGAACTAAACATTGTACAGATGTCATACATACTGGATTTTGAAGAGAAACTACGAAAGTTTTTTTTTACAAACATTCAATGTGCGAACCATGAGTGGTCTGGCAGACATCAATAGGGTAATCAAATTCTTGCCATACTCATCCCAGCACAGCACCGTTTACTGCGGCAGTCGCTTTCCATATTCTCTCTCGGAGATCTGCTACATCACGTGGTAGAGGCGGTACATACACCAGATCTTTAATGTGTCCCCACACAAAAAAATTCACACAGAGTGAGATCTGGCGATCGGGGAGGCCATTTCGTGAAACAGCTGTCCCCTTCTATAGCATGGTCGATCCATTGATGCGACAGCTCCGTGTTCAGGTACCCACGAACTTCACAATGAAAATGGGATGGAGCCCCATCCTGCTGAAAGATGAATGGAGAGTCCGATTGCATTTGAGGCATCAGCCATTGCTGCAACATGTCCAAGTAGGAATGTCCAACGACAGTGCTCTCACCCAAGAGGAATGCCCCGTACACTTTTCGACGTGGCAAGGCACAAAAAACATTTACCTTTGGGGAATCATGCTCAAATTCAATGCATTCGTGTGTATGCTTTGGATCCCAGATTTGACAATCAAGCCTTTTCACTTTCCCATTAGTGTGAAAAGTGGCTTCATCGCTAAAAATTAAGCAATCAACAATGCCATCCCCATCCTCATTCAATTGTTTGCAACTGCAAACAAAACTCAAAACACTTGTTTTTGTCATCGTCATTGAGTTTCTGCACTAGTTCCAATTTGAATGGTTTCATAAACAGCTTCTGTCGTAGGACTTTCGACACTGTCATTGGAGCCATTTCGAGTTCACAGGATGCACAACATACCGATTTCTTTGGACTCCTAACAAATGTCTCTTGTACTCCTTTCACACACATTCACTTCACTCACACTGGGATGTCCACTTCTCTTCGCCGGGCCGAGCAACCTGTCTTAACGAATTGGTTGTGCCAGTGGTAAATGGCCTTCCTTATTGGTGGTGCCTTACCATACTTGGTTCCACGAACAGCTGTAACACACTTGTTTCTGTCAAACTTCCACGCGTAGAAAGCTCACTCTGCACCTGAATTCGCCATGTTTGCGACTAGTGCTGACTATCGGCAAATTACCAAACTATGCTGTGGTAGTATACATGAAAAGAAACTTTCAGGGTTTCTCTTCAAAATGACATATGTATGATATCTGTACAATGTTTGATTATTGTACAATAAATAATTGAAAATGTTCCCAGACTTTATGTACACCCTGAATTTTGCAGTTATTTGGAGATGACGAGGCCTGCACAGGATAGAATACCTGTAGTATAAAGAGCTGCATCAAACCAGTCTTCAGACTGAAGACATCAACAACAATATCTCCTAATATATCTGTGGTAGAATGATATAATTTTGCAGGTAAATTCTGTGTTATATGTGGATACTGTCTGCAAAACGTGTTGAAAATAGAGTTTGTAGTGAAGAAGTAATAAATTAAAAAGCCATGCCTTATGTGGATGTTTTACTGCAGAACAGTGAAAATGCGATAAGTGATGAACTTTTTTCCTTTCATTATTTTGTGTGTGTGTGTGTGTGTGTGTGTGTGTGTGTGTGTGTGGGCGCGCATGTGTGTGTGTGTGTGTGTGTGTGTGTGTGTGTGTGTGTGTGTGTGTGTGTGTGTGTGTGTGTGTGTGTGCGTGCGCACGCGTGTATTGGTTGTTTTGTTGTTTTGTTAAACAAACAGGGGGGGGGGGGGGGATGCGAGGCAGGGGGGACCAAACTGCGAGGTCATTGGTCGCTTGTTCCCGAAGGACAACCAACACTACTATGGACAAAACATGAAAAGAAAACTACAGGCAGAAGCAGGAAGCAGGTAGAAGGTGTAAAAACAAGAGGGCAGATGACCACGGCTGGCCGATCATGAGAATAAAAAGGAAAAGCCAGCCACTCTGCAACACACTAAAACATTCACCCTAAAAGCATTAGAGTGGAGAACACAAAGGAACAAAGTACATGCACGAAAACATATACAGAATGATAAAACATTAAACGAAATTAGTCGATGAGGTGTTGTCAGCTAAAATAAATGGCAACGAGTCCGTTAACTGAAGAGTCCATTGCAGGGCACCCAAAGAAGGACAGCTCACCACTGTCAGATGGGTGCCGCACTGACACTGAGGTGGGTCATCACGGGGCAGAAGGTAACAGTATGTCACCCAAGCGTGGTCAATGGAGAGCAGGTAGAGAACCACAGAGTCCCTGTGAGAGGCCTGTCTGGAGGACTGCCACACATTCTTAGTCTCCTTAATGGCACACAGTTTGTTGTGCATATTGAGGTTATGCCATTCTGTCTCCCAAAGCCACAATACCTTGCAGCGTAGCACTGAACGCAGGTCATTTGCAGAGAAGCCAATCTCTGTAAGCAGTTTCTGTGTAGCCTGTTTGGCCAGCCTGTCAGCAAGTTCGTTGCCTGGGATTCCGACGTGAACAGGAGTCCAGACAAACACCACTGAACGACTTGACAAGGGTAGCACTGCTTGATAGCTTGTAGGCTGCTCAAGGAGTCAGTACACAGAAGAAACAACTCCCCAGGGCATGAACAGATGTGCACAAGAGCATGAGATAAAGCCGCCAGCTCACCAGTGAAAACACTGCAGCCACTGGGCAAGGAATGATGTTCAATATGTCCTCCACGGACGTACGCAAAGTTGACATGATCATCAGCCATTGAGCCATTGGTGTAAACCACTTTGTGGCCACAGTACATGTCAAGAATCAAGAGGAAGTGGCAGCAGAGAGCCACAGGATTAACTGAGACCTTACGGCCTTGTGAAAGGTCCAGACAAAGCCACAGCTTAGGTGTACACCATAGAGGTGTGTGTCAATGGACCTCAGGTATAGGTGGTGAAGGCAAGGAATCCAGTTTGGAATGAAGGGCTCGGACACAAACTGCAACTGTAAGCCCTGACCTGAACTGCAAATGCAGAAGATGAACCGCCATGGGTGGGAAAAGGAGATGGTAATTTGGACGTGCAGGAGAACTACGAATGTGTGCAACGTAACTGGCTGGTCACCGGTCTCATCCTAAAACCTCCTGTCACTAGGCAAATGCCACAGTGGTGAACTGGGTCAAGTAAACACAATGCTGATGGCACTGCCGAACCATAAACCAGATTCCCATTGTCAAGGCAGGATTGAACAAGGGCTCTGTAGAGCTGCAGCAGTGTAGAGAGATATGCACCCCAGTTGGTGTCGTTCAGGCAGTGGAAGGCATTGAGGCACTGCCAGCACTTCTGCTTAAGCTGATGAAGATGAGGGAGCCAAGACAATCGAGCATTGAAAACCAGTCCTAAGAATCGATATGTCTCCACTACAGTGAGTGGATTGTCATGAAGGTAAAGTTCTGGACGCTGACAGAAGTGCATAACACACGAGTTTGCGGGTGAAAACTAGAAACTGTGGGCAAGAGCCCATCACTGCACCTTGTGGATGGCTCCCTGTAGGTGCCACTCCGCAACACAAGTACTGGTGGAGCAGTACAATATGCAGAAGTCTTCAGCATGCAGAGGTGGTGAGACAGATGGCCCTACAGCTGCTGCTAGACCATTAACGGCCACTAAAAATAGAGATACACTCAATACAGAGCCCTGTGGGACCCCATTCTCCTGTATATGGGGGGAACTATGGGAGGCACCAACTTGGACATGGAAAGTACAAAATGACAGGAAATTTTGGATAAAAGTTGAGAGCGGGGCACGGAGATCCCACTCGTATAATGTGGCAAGGATATGATGTCACCAGGTCATGTCGTACATTTTTTGTAAATAAAAAAAGACAGCAACCAGATGTTGGCATTGGGAAGAGGCTGTTCAGATGGCAGACTTGAGGGACACAAGATTATCAGTGGTAGAGTGACCCTGGTGGAAGCTGTCCTGACACAGAGCCAGTAGACCATGTGACTGCAGGACCCAACCCAACCGCTGACACACCTTATGTTCCAATAGCTTACAAAGAATGTTGGTGAGGCTGATGGGCCGATAGCTATCCACATCAAGCAGGTTTTCACCAGGTTTGAGCATTGGAATGATGGTGCTCTCCTGCCATTGTGATGGAAAGATGCCTTGGCACCAGATCTGGTACAAGATGACAAGCAGATGTCACTTGTAGTCAGATGAGAGATGTTTAATCATCTGACTGTGGATCTGATCTGGCCAAGGAGCAGTGTTGGGGCAATGTGCAAAGTCAATGAGGAGCTCCCACTCTGTAAATGGGGAATTACACGATTCACTGTGGCGTGTAGCAAACGAGAGTACTTTCCATTCCAGCCACCACTTGAGAGTGTGAAAGGCTGGGGGGTAATTCTCTTATGGAGAGGCTCGAGCATAGTGCTCACCAAATTGTTCGGCAATTGCGATTGCATCAGCAGATAATATGCCATTAATGTTAACAGCGGCAACACCTGTTGGCGTCTGGTACCCGTGTGTGTGTGTATGTGTGTGTGTGTGTGTGTGTGTGTGTGTGTGTGTGTGTGTGTGTGTGTGTGTGTGTGCGGTGTTACGCAGCCTCAAGAAGTGCACAATTTTGAACTGTAATACTTGTTTTATTATCTTTGACTTAGGATTATACCTCTCAATGAGTATATTATGACAGCATTTTGTTTTAAGTTTGGACAGTAATTACATGCAGTACTGAAAATCAAATGTCCTTCGCCCCTGTAAGCTGTTAGGCAGCCAATCTGCAATGGGGACCACTGCCATGTGAGATCTGGCAGCAGAGGCCCAACTTTGGCATACATTACTATGAGCTTTGTGGCCATATAATGCACTAACATTTTTGAATTAAAGGAAGCAAAAAACAATGCCACAGATATCTGTAATAAGCCAACCGTAAATTATGTTTCATCCACAAAACAAAACAGCAACCTATTTATGCATAAGAAAGGCAAAGCTGGCTACTTTGGTCCTAATATCCAACATTGGTATTTGCAAGTAGAGGAAAAGTGGCAGAAAGCTAACAGTCTCTGCAAACAAGACTTAGTGGCAGCCAGTTCACTGACAACACCCCTCGCCCCCTCAACCCCCCCCCCCCCCCCCAAAAAAAAAAAAAAAATCAAAAAACAAATGCATCGCTAAACACTGTATGTTTTAAACAGCAGTCTGTTTTACTACTTTCCAACATGATAATGCCCAGGCACATGTGTACAGCAGTCGCTTTCTGTTGAGAGAAAGTCCAATTTCCTAAAGAGCTGATTTGTTGACCCACAATTTCTTCACGCATCCCTGTTCATGTTTTTCTGGACCGTGTTTCAATGAAGACGTGAAGTAAGTCATTACTAACTGGTTTTGATCACAGGTGACAAATTTGTATGACTGTTTGCAAAACTGTCCCCCACAACATGGGCCCCCAAAGTGGGTCACAAATGTACAAAACTAGCAGAAGCTACTTATTAAGGTGATCTGAAAAATTTTCGGCCTAATCCTTATATCGCAGCACTAGGTGCACAATTCTTGCCCTCTGGAGACTGGCAGAACTTAAGAAATTCTGCGTGAAACTACAAAGCAACTCAGTCCAGTAATTGGCTGTAGACAGCTGTCTGAACTAGTTGTGGTGAGTGAATTCTCAGTAATAAAGAAAGTCAGGTATCGTGAAGTGCTACAGTTATTTTGCTAAAGAAGGCTCGAAACCAACAAAATTCATTTCACCAAAGTGTACAGTGACTTGCCTGCCAAATTTAAATGAGGCCGGGAGAGTCTCCAAGATAATCCAGTGGACGGACACCCAAAATCTGCAAATACGCCAGAAACTGTTTAAGAATGACATGATACAATCTCGGCAGATCAGTGTACTGTGAGGTGTAAAATTGCCAAGTTGTAAGGATTTCAGAAGAAAGTGTCAGCTACATTTTGTCAGATGAATTCTGCATGAGAATATTTTGCGTAAGACTGTTGCTCAACCTGTTAACAGTGATTCAGAAATGAATTCACATGACAATTTCTGAACATTCATAAAATAATAATAAAGTGACTTTGTGTGTTAGTATGTGAAATGGATGAAATGTACCTTCACCACTGTACACCAGAATCACAATAGTAAACAGAAACAACAGAAGGCAGTTCTTCAGTTCCAAAGAAGGGGAAGATGATGTCATCAACAGGAAAGGGCATAGCATCAGTTAATCAACTATTGTTAAAAAGATAAAACAATAACTGTGCAGTAATATTCTAACTTTCTAATGGATCTGGATGCAAACATCTGAGAAAAGAGAGCTGGTTTTCCTTAAGACATTCACGTGTGCAGTAAAGTATCTCTACAGCAGAAAACTGAGTGATCTGCACTATGGACTCTTGCAGTGCCCACCCTGTTCCCACACTTGGCTCCCTCAGAACTCCATCTCTTCCCATAACATCAAGTTCTCTCCGCTGCTTAGTATATTTTGTCCAACTGAGAAGCAAATGTAGCTGTAATTAGTATTTGACATTAGTTCGAGAGGAACACCCACAGATGCCATACTGTCACTGAAACACTACTGGTTAAAGTGAATTAATGTCAAAGGAGATTATGTTGAAATGCAAAAGTTTTTGAAGATATAAATTCTCATTTTCACTAGCAGGCTGAGAACTTCTTTTCTTTTTTTGTGGAGGCAATAGTGTAGTGTGGGAGAATTTAGACACAATTTTTGGCATAATGATTTGTATCCAGCTATGTTGTACAGTGACTCAGGAACTTAAATTCTCCGCCAATTACCAATTTCAAAAGTGAATACGTTTAAAGCTTCACCAGCAGAAATTCTGAAGTATCCCATATTGAAACCATAACCATTGGAGACAACTGTGTCCACTGCTTGTCTCTTTCTGCAGCTGACACAATTATAAGCAGAAGACTATTGCTCTAATGAAGTCCAGGAAAAAAGTTTTATATCTCCTTAGAAGTCAATGGTTCCACTGTGTAATCATTGGTTGGCTTACTTGCTTGCAGATATATATAAAACAGAAGGTTAACTAGAGAGATAATCACCAGCACAAAGTGAAGACTTTAATATAAAGAATGACAATATTCTACTCAGCATATAGTGGAGATGAGTTGCAGATGGGCACAACAAAAAGGCTGCTAAACAAGTAAGAAGCTGTTGGTCAAAAGGCCTCCTTCTGAAGTAGACACCCACTCTCCCACACTCTTCCATCCCACCCACCCACAAGCAACTCACTCGCACAGGACCGCTGTCTCGAGCTGCTCGGGCCAGGATGGGGAAGGAGAGTGGAAAAGGAAGAAGTAAAAAGGCTGTGGGTGTGTCAGTGGAATAGATGACTGTGTAGCACTGAGAGATAATGAGCAAGGAGATAGGTGGGTGAAGGACAATGGACAATGGCTAACGAAGCATGAGGCTGGGATTGTTATTGGTACGTAGGATGTATTGCAGGGAGAGTTACCACCTGCAAAATTCAGAAAAGTTGGTGTTGTTAGGAAGGACCCATGTTAGGGAGTATCCAGACGGCACAAGCAGTGAAGCAGTAATTAAAATGGAGACTGTCCTCATTAGCAGCCTGCTCAGCAACTGGGGGGGTCCAGCTGTTTCTCGGTCACAGTTTGTCGGTAATCGTTCATGCAGACAGACAGCTTGACAGTTGACGTGCCCACTTAGAAAGCAGCACAGTGGTTGCAGCTTGGCTTGTAAATCACAAGATCAGTTTCACAGGTAGCCCTGCCTTCGATAGGAGAGGTGATGCTTGGGACCAGAATGTAGGTGGTGATGGGAGAATGTATGGAACAGGTCTCGCATCTCGGTTTGTTTTTTTTACACAGATATGGGCTAAAGGCATAGGGTAGGGAGCAGAGGACGTCTAGGGACAGACTAGGATATCATGTAGGATCAGTGGACTGTGGGAGGGGTGGAAAGGGTAGTGGGCAGGACATTCCTCATTTCAGGGCAAGGCGAGACATAGCCAAAACCCTGGCGGAGAATGTGATTCAGTTGCTCCAGCCCTGGGTGGTACTGAGTCACAAGAGGAATGCTCCTCTGTGTTTGGACACGGGACTTTGGAAGATGGTGGGTGACTGGAGAAGTAAGGCACGGGATATCTGTTTCTGTGCAAGGTCGGTCTGTGAGGGCGTCAGCGAGACCCTCGGAATATTTCGAGAGGCACTGATCGTCACTACAGATGTGATGGCCTGGAGTGGCTAGGCTGTACAAAAGGGACTTCTCAGTATGGACTGGGTGGCAGCTGCCTATGTGGAGGTAAGTTTCGTGTGGACAGAGGTGCTGATGTAGCTGTGTTTGAGGTGGCGGACAACATCGAGGAAGGTGGCTTGTTAGGTTGAGGAGTACCAGATGAAAGTTGGTCAGGGTGACCAGGAAGGAGGTTGAAGAGGTTGTAGGTCTGGAATCTGTCAAGTGTTGGGAATAGCAGGGTTCACTATTGGCTACACTGTGGACATCAGGAATGTTATTGTTCAAATGGTTCAAATGGCTCTGAGCACTATGGGACTCAACTGCTGTGGTCATAAGTCCCCTAGAACTTAGAACTACTTAAACCTAACTAATCTAAGGACATCACACACATCCATGCCAGAGGCAGGATTCGAACCTGTGACCGTAGCGGTCGTGCGGTTCCAGACTGTAGCTCCTTTAACCGCTCGGCCACTCTGGCCGGCCAATGTTATTGTAACAGGAGGCAGCACCAATAGTGACGAGTAGGCACCATGCAGTAAACTGTGGAGAGTCAGAGGAGGAAATGGTTGGTGTCTTTAATATAGGAGTGTAGGCCGTGAGTAATAGGCTGAAGGTCTTGGACTACGAGAGCAGAGATTCTTTCAGTGGGGGCATAGTAACCGACCACAACGGGGTGTCCTGTGTGGTTAGGTTTATGTACTTTAGGAAGCATGTAGAAGGTAGGACTGCAGTGACTGGAGAGTGGTGGTGGGGGTGAGGGGTGCGGAGGAAGGTGGGAGGGGGGAGGGAGAGATGATGATGATGATGATGATGATGATGATGATGATAGGTTTGTGGGGCGCTCAACAGTGCGGTTGTCAGTGCCCATACAAATTCCCAACCTTTGCTCAGTCCAAGCTCACCACTTTCATGAATGATGATGAAATGAGGAGGACAACAAAAACATCCGGTCATCTTGAGGCAGGTGAAAATCCCTGACCTCGCCAGAAATCGAACCCAGGATCCCATGCTCGGGAAGTGAGAACACGACCATGAGACCACGAGCTGTGGACGGGGAAGGGAGGGATGGAGGGAGGGAGGGTGAGAGACAGAGGTTCTGCAATGGTCCCGAAGATTTCAGGAATGTCTGGAGATCCTGCTGGATTTCTATAATGGGGTCGATGTGGCATAGTTTGTAGGTCGACAAATCAGACAGCTGGTGGAGTCCTTCTGCCTGCTTCAAAGCCACAGTGGTGGAGCCTTTATCAGCAGGTAGGCTTACAAGGTCAGGATCAGTTTTTACATGGTGGATTGTGTTCTTTCTCTGGATGATGAGTTAGTTTACACATTGAGGTATTTGGGGAATGGTGGTGAGGCAAGGTTCGAGCTTAAGAAATTCTGGAAAGTTAACAGAGGGTGATTTGGGGGCAATGGCGGTGGATCACGGTCGAATGAAGGAGTGAACCAAATCAGCCAGGTCTGACATCGATCTTCAGTCGAATCCAGTCAGTAGGGTCGGTGGCAAACGAATTTTTCCACTGTAGGGACCAGGAGGAGAGAAGTTCTTTAAAAAGTCCAGCAAGACTGAATTTGGGAGTCAGGCAAGAGGCAAGGTCTTTAGAAAGAATTGATACTTTCTGCGGCTAAGGCTTTCAGAGGAAGATCACGACTGTGTTTCAGGTCTATTTAGGTTCAATTCTGGATGGTGGTGGAAGGGAGTTTTTGAGGGTGGGGTAAAAGAAGCAGGTCAGTACGGTAGGGTTTATCAGCTATGAGGAGATGCATGGGAGTTTTGGAGGCTTTTGTAGAATCGTTGCCCAACACTACACTGGCAACTATCAGCTTTCTTGCGGTCTTCATTGCTTGCATTTGTAGAGTTGAAAATGTGGAGAAGTTACATTACAGAAGCAGGACACCGCAGAGAAACATGTCGGTCGGTCAGTGACGATTGAGGGACTAATGGCGAGGTATCAGACTGGGGTTGCCACAAGTTTCCCCAAGCGAAATTCTCTGATTTTCAGACAAGTTTTAGCATTTTTCCCTGACAAATTTTGAGATTTCAAGGGTGTAAGTTAAGATGTAAGTTGACAATCTCTCTTTGCAGCTTCAGTACAAGAAACAATAGTGTAAACGAGGAAATTCCTAAAAAAAAAAACTTGCAAGCACATGGCATTTTCTGAGGTAAGCAAAAATCTTAGGAACTAACATCAACATCTTTTGTAATGAACTGTTTATACATGGAGAAAGCAAGCCAAATTGTATGTGTGTTTCATTAAAATCACTGATATGATTTTATTAAAATAAAACATTTTTGGTTACAAAAATATGCATTTCCTTGGAGTTGCAAGACACATTTAAAATACCTTCACCGATTTCAGAAATAACCTCAGAAGAAAGTAGGCCTCTTGAAAGAAGTGTATAAGACGTGGACAAATTGTGTAAACCACCACTGCAGGTGACTGTCAATAAAAGGTTGGTTCTACTATGTTCATTATTGTCCGTTATTACATGCTGTGTTATATCTATTATTTTACAGGTATTGTGCAGCTTTTCTTTCGAGAAATATGTGAGTACATAGCACACAAACTGCCAGCAACTGACACAATTTTCTTCTTCTTATCATCCATACTTTCTGATGTATAAATGTATTACGAGGGTAATCCCAAAAGTAAGGTCTCCTATTTTTTTATAAGTACATAGACCTGTTTATTTCTACAATGGTTTACATTAGTTTACAGCTTGAACATTTAGCTATTTTTTGACATAATCACCATTTCTGTCGATGCATTTTTGTAGACACTGTGGCAGTTCTTGTATGCCCATGTTATACCAGCTCGTCGCCATGCTGTTCAGAAAGTTATGAACCTCTTATTTCACCTCGTCATTGGAGCAGAGGAGCGGAATTGTGTTCTTGTAACTTAGGGAACAGGTGATAGTCACTGGGCACCACTGAAACTGATGCAAGAGAGCAACGGTTTGCTGAGTGGTGTGTGGGCGAGCATTGTCATGGAGAATGTGTATTCCCTTGCTTAACATTCCTCGTCTCCAGTTCTGAATTGCCTGTTTGAGTTTTTTCAGTCTCACAGTACCTGTCAGCATTAACTGTGGTCCCAGTGGGCATAAAGTTAACCGACAATAACTCTTTCTGATCCCAAAAAACGATTGTCAGGCAGACTTTGTCTGAATTTCCCCGGCTTTGGCGAAGAAGGATGCCCCCACTGGTGTGACTGTTGCTTGGTCTCAGGTGTAAAGTTGTATGCCTAGGTTTCATCACTTGTGACAATTCACTCCAGAAAGTTGTCCTTTTTGGCAGCAAGGCGGTGAAGAAATGCACAGGAAGCATCAACTCGTTGCCACATGTGGTCCCCAGTCAGAATGCGTGGCACCCACCTTGCACACACCTTCCGGTAGTTCAACGTTTCCCTTAAAATTCAGTGAGCAGTGGTTCAGGAAACCTCAGGAACCAATGTTCAGAGATCATCCAGGGCGATCCGCCGATCTTCACGTATGCTTTGCTCAATCGTCAACACTGTCTCCTCAGAAATTGAAGGTCTCCTGCTCCTTTGTTCGTTGTGAATTTCGGTCCGACCAGCTCCAAACTCTCTACACCACTTATGAACATTTTCGGCATCCGTGCACGACTCACCATATACTTCTATCAATTGGCGATGGATTTCAGTTGGCACAGTGCCCTTTGCGTTCAAAACCAAATAACTGCACGCAATTTGCACTTGGCAGTAACATCCAATGGGAGCTCCAATCTCAATGACTGACAAGCCAAGACTGAGCACCTCAGCACAGCGTGTGCATGTTTACACACAGTGTGTGAAGCACTCTTCATAACAGTATGATCAACCACCACACAAACAAAGTTCTGAACCTATAAAAAAATAGGAGACATTACTTTTGGGATTAGTCTCATAGAACAAATAAAATGTCTATAAAATGCCACAATGTGGTGAGACAGTCATAATTCCTTAAATCCATTGCCCGTGGCCTCTGGCATGCTGAGGAGCACCACAGTCCTGGGTCCACGGATAAACCATGAAAATTCGCTGCATTATGTCTCACAAAAAACAGATCCGGCCTGCAAGCAGATCAGTGAGACTAGATCCAATGGGCAGGGCCTGCATATTAGTGGAAACTGAAAGACTTCAGATTGGCAGGCCTGACACATTTGAGATGCCCACAGAAAAGGACTGCAGTTTTAGCTTGTTGTGGAAATCCACTCGTGTGGCCAGCTATTCAGAGTCACAGACAGCATGTCAATGAAATGACACCTCGGTGATCAATCTGTGCAAGAGATAACTTGTGCGAATACTCTGAGAATCAATAATAATGAGGACGGGTAGCAACTCACCATAAAGATTATCACTGAGCCGCAGACAGGCATGTAGAAAGGACAATCACAACTAAATTTTCAGCCACAGCCAAACAAGAACATACACACATTCACACAATCACTCAGACACAACTCATGTAAGCATGGCTGCTGTCTCTGGCCACTGCGTCTACATCTCTGAGAATCAGATCCAAACAAACCACTCCTCACGCCTTCCTGCCTCTCGTCGGCAGCTGCTAGGTTAGCAGCAAGAATTGGTGGCAGCTGCTGAGGGTAGTGGTAGGAAAGGGAGAAGCAGTGGGAATGACGGAGTAGTGAAGCAGCACACGTACTCAGCTGCACCCAGCCAGTGATGTTGTATGACACCTCAGTAAACAAACCATTTCATCTACTGAGACAAACACAAGATTTTTTCAGTGTTTTCTTCATATTTCCCCGATATTTTGCTGATTTCCCTGACATGTTTGAAATTCCCTGATTTCTAGAACCTGTGGCAACTCTGTCACTTAGCTGAGAATTAATTTAAAGAGAGGTAAATGTCTATGGGTTGGGCTGATACACAAATCTAAGAGCATATGAGGGCTCTCTCCACACCACTCTGTTGAGGCAGAAACTTCACTCCTATCTGATCCCCACCAACCACATAAAGGGCTGAACAAGTTATAGAGGAAGAAGATGAGCTAGCCAGGACATTCAAAATAGTAAACATCCAAAAGCTAAAAACGTAATGAACATCAGATGGGCTGCCAAAAATAAAACATGGTGAGAGTAACAGTCAGGTCAGCAGGTCGGTGGGCACAGGCGAGTGTCGCTCGGGGCTCCGCGTGTGATGGAAGTCTCCCCGCCCACAGCTGTCCCACTCCAGAGAGTCAAAGTCTTAAAGAGAGGACCTATTAAGCAGTTATTCTGTCAACAGCTTGTATGCAGGGTAAGGAATGCTGAAGGTCTTTGCTACACTGGAGTGTTACCCCTAAAACATAAAACAGGGTACGGCAGAAAAACGGGCAAACCACACCTGAAAGTGATTAAAACAGAGTAGTAGAGGTATGATCTTGGCAGCTGGTAGAAAAGGTGATGCTGACAATCCCACAGAACCAGCCAAACCATCCTGCACCACCCCAAAAGCAGTTTAAAACCACATGGTCCGGCTGTACACTGTCCGCCAACATTAGAGGTGAACAATATGGAAGACCATGCTTAGCGTGGAGAGCCATATAAACGTAGCATTTTGCCAGGATGTGGGGCTCGGCAGCCAAAATGTGATGGTGGCTCATTACATCAGACAAAACTGTGGATTAATTGCCATGACTGATGCACATGCTATGTGGGATAAGGGATTCATTACAGCAGCAGTCTCCTCGATAGTGCAGAGTTAGTTTGAGGGGACAGTAGCTCACCAGATGTTCCATTTCTGAGTGAGTAGAGGTCTTATTTGCGCACCTGCTACTGTCAATGTGAATGTTAGGTGGGTAACTGCTTCTCTAGCCAAACAGGCAGCCAGTTAATTCCCTGGGATACCCCCAGGACTTGGGACCCAGAGAGAGACAACTGGGCAGGCAGTGCGACAGAGGTCACAGAGAAGATCATAAATAGTACATACCACACGGTGATGAAAGTAACATCAGTCAGTAGCCTGGAGACTGCTCACTGGGTCACTACAAATTAGTACATGGTCAACAAAAGTCTTTTTGACAAAACTCAGTGCTCTGTTAATGACTATCACCTCTACAGATGTTCCTGGCAGGATTTTTTTTGTTTTTTTTTTTTTGTTTAACGTTAGCAGGAGGCATAAAGCGTATCCTGCCCTACTCATGATTTTAGAACTGCTAACATCCTGATAATCCTGACAAACTGAGAAAAATGGACACTTAAAGTCAACAGGGGTGACAAACTTGGGGTCTTTGAAGCAGGCCAGTCCTAATTCACGGTATGCGTGCCAACGATGGGGGGGGGAGAACATGATGTGCACATTCTATGGAGGTTAGGTGGGGGATCTTGAGGAGCATTCTGACTGGTAATCACTCCCAAGGGTGGGTGGAATGATGCCCCTTGCATCTAAGAAGAATTTGATAAGTTGGACAATTTGAGTGTGATTGCATAAGTGAGCTGGAGTTGGTACTGTGAGAAATGGAGAGGTAAGGTCTCTCTTCAGTGAAGACTTTAAGCAGAACTGACATGCTTCTTCTAGTTCTTTCCTCAGTAGCATCACTCTTTATCACTGTGAAGTCGAAAGTCTAAATGAGTGAGGGATGGCATTTACTCAAAAATGTACATGATATCATCTAGATTTCACTAACACACAAACATGCATTCTTCACTAAGTTCAGCTATTAAGAATAGAGACCAGGTTATAAATTACATAAACTTACTAGCCCACAGAACCAGACTGACATCTACAGTGACATTGGTGAAGTTAACTGTTTGATTGCTGTGCAAAGCACAGTCCATATGTAGATGAAAAAGTCACAGTTTCTATTTAATACTGCACTGTAGTCATTTATTACAGAAAACTTTCCACTTTGGTAGTTAGTTCAATCCATAATGAGCTCCAGCATGCAACAATCAGCAGTTTTGATGACAATAAGATTTCACAGCATTTTTTAATTACAACAGAGTTTAGTAAAGGACGTTCATTAATTTAGGTTACAGAAATCACTCAAAAATTATAAACGATCCAAGTACTAAGCTTTGCTGCTGTTCGTGCACAAATTTTTGCTTGCTAAGGACTCACGAGACGATTGTTAGCATAGCCTTCAGCTACGTCATTTGCTACGACCTAGTAAGGCGCCGTTATCAATTGCTATTTATCTTGTGATGCATGTACCGCCAGACCGATGTTCACCAATTATGGATTAAAGTTAAGTATTCCAGAAGATACGCACTATTTTTGCTACTATAAAGACCTTGTCCTGTTCCAGACCTCACGCCATCCTGCGTGAGCTTAAACGCGTGCCTTTCGGCTACCTGTCATAGTGGATTGGCTGTCTTGCCAGTCCACAAAAATGCCATCATTGCAATCAGCATAATGAGAAGAATAAACTGAACAACAAATCTAAATGCAGAAAGCACAATTACACCTCTGAGAAAGCAATACATATGCCATATATCACTTACAAAACAGAAATATGGCAAAAAATTATAGGAAAGAAAAAAATTAACCATCAGCAGATGTCAAAAACTTAGCAGATGGGAGAGGAGAACCACGCTAAATCACAGACTGTCAAAGGAAGTAGTTCGAATGGCACCAGTGATCGACTTATTCCATGATGATGGATTTGGTGTAGTCATTTCAAGGTGCCACTGAATCATAAACCTGGCAATCACAGTCCAGTCTGGTCGAAACTGGGGCCAGTACGTACAGAGTCAAATAGCGCGATCTGCTCCCTGAGAGGTGTGGATGAGGTAGTGAAGAGGGTTAAGCTTAGGCATGCAACTGGTCTTCAGTTGACAAATATGGGACAGCTGTGTCAGCTTTTTATCACAGAGGAGTCCCACAAATTGGGACTGTGCAACAACGTCCAGCACTGAGAATGTAAGTTGAGTTCTGCGTCCAGAAGGACTGCAGCATGACAACACAAATGCATGTCTCCAGTTTTTGTCAAAGAGAATTGGAAGTCGTAGGAAAGAGTCCCAGCAGAGGCCTTTCGGATAGCACCTCGAAAGTGGTGTTTAGTCGAGCCTACTGACTGGGAGCTGTTACAGAAGCAAAAGCTGATACAGCGTGAGTGTGACGTAATGTACGACAGGTAACTAGTCCACAGATGGTGGTGATGAAGTGTGAAATCCATGGAGCCCTGCTGTTCTTTTGGATCCATGCAGGGCTGAGCGGTGTACCAACTGTAACACAAAACAATCAGTGCTGGAAAAGCTGACAAATAAAAACCTGCAGAGCATCTCTAAAGCCCCCGTCATTTAGGGTAAGTAAAATGTGCTCACGCAGAGCAGTGTTGTACACCTCATGGAGATAAAAAAGGCTTCAATGAGACTTCACCATTTACAAACACCCTGTCAGATTGCTGTTTCCAACGTAACCACATCGTCAATTGAGGATTGTTCCTCCTGGAAACAGGGGAACAAAAGGTCCAGCGATTCGAGAAACTACAACAACGTTGGGCACCATCTTTTTCAGCAGTTTTCAGAGCACATTGATGAAGCTAATTGGTCAGTAGTTGTCAATGGATGTCTGGATTTTGTCTGGGTTAAAGATTGGAATACTATCTCGACACTGTAAAGGGAAAGTACTTTCTGGCCAAATAAGGTTGCAGCACCTGAGTAGATTAGAGTGTTTGAGTAACATTCAAATGTTGGATTATCTGATGATGAACTGAACCAGGGCCTGGGGCCACACTGTGTGATTAGACCAGAGCCTGAAGGAGTTCCCCATCAGAGAAAAGTTCATTGTATAATTCATCATGACATGGAGGAGGAGGAGGAGGAGGAGGAGGAGAGAGAGATGTCTTCAACTTGTCTTATGTATTTTTTAAAAAAGAAAGAGAGAGAGAACTATATTGCTATGTGCTAGGGAATTCATGGCGTAGTATATGAATGGTTCAAATCTTATCTCTCTAACAGGTACCAAATGATAGAGAAACATGAAAAATTTACTCATCAGCATACCAGAAAGTCAGATACGGAGTGTCACAGGACACCCTACAGGGACCACTGGTGCTCTTAAAATCTATAAATGGCATGCCACCTATATATCAGCAGCAGATACAGTATTGTTTGCAAATGACACAAGTCTGTCTGTTAAAGCTATGAATGAAGCTGATCTTCAGGAGACAGTCACAGTAGCTGCAGAAGAAGCAAACATATTGTTTAGGGGTAACATTTCAATTGTGAATGACAAAGAGAGAGTTTCGATAATTTATTTTATTTATAATTATGGTTTTAGGGCGCAAAACTGCTATGGTCATAAGTGCCCATTCAGTGTCTTAGTGAAGGGTAAAAAACCGAATTTTAAATCGGCAGCAATCAAACCAAAACTCTCGAAGGAGGGAAACTAAAAATGAAAGGAAATCCAAGAGAACTGCAATTGAAGGGGGGTTGTTTCCCCCAAAAATGAGCTTCAAATGACGAACACTGATAAAACTCAAGGATGTGATTGGCTGAGCAGATGTCATCTGCTAAATGGGAAGATAGATCAGATGACGATGATGATGATGAGTTGGGTTGAGGGGGCAGCTCGACATCATGGTCATCAGCACCCTGACGAAAAGTCAGCATGAAATCTCATGGGTGGGGACGAAGGATGTCCCCACACGCAAAGCAGTTTATAACGTACTAAAGTCTGCCGCCCTTCCCCACCAGTTTAGGGATGAGGCCTGACAGTTCACAAAATTTCACCACTGTTAACACTGGTATCAGTATCTGCGAGGACAGTGGGCAGACCTCCCGTGAGACCAAGGGCTGCCCTAGTATCAGTATACAAGATACATGTAGCCACAGTATGCTGAACTGAAATCGGCACGCCACAAACTTCACAGAAAAGTGGATTCCTCCCAGAGGAGGAAGCCATGTGTGAAAGGACTACGTCCGATGCGCAGTCTGGTAAGCAAAACCTCCTTCCAGCAGCGAGGCTGACATGAAGTCCGCCAAGCTTAAGTGGTTGGTTTGAGCAACCGCAGTTTGTTGTCCGACACCTGCAACCATTCAGTCTCCCACTGACGCATAATGTATCTGTCAGAAAATGAGATAATGGCATGCACAGGGTGGGACATTGATGGAAAGCACCATCCCAACATGATTCCTTGGCAGCTTTATCAGCCATATCGTTACCCTGTATCCCAATGTGGCCAGGTACCCAGCAGAAGATCACCACCTTGCCACGGCGTTGGAGCCGCTGTAAGCAGTCATGGATGAGCTGAATCAGCGGGTCTACCGGATACATCTGGTGAAGCGCTTGCAGTGCACTAAGAGAGTCAGAACAGACAAGAAAACTTGTACGGTGGTGTCTGAATACTCTCCAGTGCCATTAGAATGCCATATAACTCCACATCATAATTTGTAAATTGTTCTGCAAGATGTACTTTAAAACCCCTATCGGGGAAAACCACAGAACAACCGAGAGCAATTCCCCTGCTGGGATCCATCTGTATAAATAATGATAAAACTATGACACATACTTAAAACAGACGAAAACAAAGTTGTAAAAACCATATCTGGAGTACAATTTTTCAGGCACTGCATCAAGCTTAAAATCACTTTGGGCCTCCAAAGACACCAAGGTGGCAGTGCGTTCCATCCCTGGGTGTGTATTTTCATGCCCGAGCGATCCAAATCCTTGAGGCAGTCCGTAGCACATATACCAAAGGGCTTGGTCGCTTGGGGCCAATACCTGAACAGTCATTCCGAGGTGGGTTGGATCACTGAACTAAATGCCAATGACTGGGGTGACACTGAGATTTTCAGCGCCTGTCGAGCCAAAAGGATACGTCACCGAATCCAGAATGGTGGTTCACCAGCCTCTGCACACAGACTGTGAACTGGGCTGGTCCGAAAGGCTCCAGTCAATGTCCAAATGCCTGCATCATGGACCGCATCTAACATGTGGAGGTAGGAAGGACAGGCCGATCCATAGACCACGCTGCCATAGTCTAAGCATGATCGAACAAATGCCCTATAAAATTGTAGGAGGTGGGACCTGTCGGCTCCCCATCTTTTTCTACCAAGGAATTTCAAAATGTTCAACAACCGGAAGCCCTTTGTTCGTAGGTCTTTCAGGTGTGGGAGCCATGTTAATTTTGAGCCAAATAATAAACCCAAAAAGCGTACTGTGTCTTGAAAAAGTAAAATACGGTCCCCCATTGTAAGCTCTGGTTGGTTAAAACTCCAAGGAGCACGATTAAAATTGACACGAACAGTCTTCGCAGGTGAGAACCGAAAACCAGTTGTCTGGGCCCAGGTTTCCAGCCTCCTAATGGTCAGTTGTAGCTGTCTCATCATCGTCGTAAGATTAGAGGAAGAGTAGAAGATTGCAAAGTCATTCACAAAGAAAGAGCATTTGACAGGGCTCCTGACTGTGGAGGAGATGCCATTGATAGCGATGGCAAACAATGTGACACTGAGGACACTGCCCTGGGGCAGACCATTCTCCTTAACATAGCAATCAGACATGGCATTGCCAATGCAATAACGGAAACACCGGTCGTCGAGAAAGGATTTGACCAGAAGCAGCAGGCGTCCACGTAGTTCCCATTCGTGAAGTTGGCTAAGGATGTTTTACCTCCAAGTAGTGTCATATGCTTTTCCAAGGTCAAAAACACATAAACTACATGGTTTTGGTGTAAGAAGGACTCCTGTATCGCCGTCTCCAGTAGAATTAAGTTGTCAAGAGTGGAACGGTAGCACCTTAATCCACACTGGCAGCAGCTCAGGTAACCTCGGGACTCGAGCAGCCAGATGAGGCGGCAGTTGACCACACGTTCAAGAGTATACAACTAGTAAGGGCAACACTCCGATAACTGTTAGGGGTGCTACGCTCCTTACCTGTTTTCCAGAATGGAATTAAGATTGCCTCCTTCCAAGTCGTGGGGTACTGTCCATCAAACCAAATCTGATTGAAACAAGAGAGGAGCTGACCTTTCGCTTCAGGGCACAGATGATGAAGCATGGTATAATGGATCTCATCAGGTCCTGGGGCAGTGTCTCTGGCTGCAGATAAAGCTAATTCCACTTCCCACATGGAGAATGGAAGGTAGACTTCTTCATTACGCAACAAAAAACTGAGCTTCTCATTTCTGCAGTCCGACGGAATACTTGAGCAGCAGGAGCTTGTCTGGATGATTTAGTAACAGTAAAGAAGTGTTCAGCTAAAATGTGAACCATCTCTTCTGGCATGTCCACTAAGACCCCATTATCTGACAAGGCTGTAAGGGGATGTGGACTACCCTTGCCTGAAATCCGTCTTATTAATTCCCAAACGTGTGCAGCGGAAGTAGACGTATAAATGGAAGTCATGAATTCCCTCGAGGAAGCCATCTTCCGTTCTTTGATCACTCGCCTTGCACATGCTCTCGCAGACCTGAAGACATGAAGACTGTCTGTAGTTGGACACCATTCGAAGTTCCGCAGAGCTGTCCCTCTGGCTCTGATTGCCAGTCGACAGTCGTCATTCCACCACGGTACAGGCCGTCGTCCGAGGTGGTTACTAGACCTGGGGATGGACTCTGTGGATCTCATGATGATATGGGCCACCGCCTCCTGTGCACAATCCTTTTGTTCAAAAATAGCCCGGCGACTGCACTGTAACCAGTTTGCCCTTTGTATCATCCACCTTCGTCGTCTCCTGCTGGTCACTGTCCTAGGCGGCAGACGAATCCACACTGGGCAGTGGTCACTAGAATGTAGATCTGGAGCCACTTCCCACTGAACTGAATCTGCAATAGCTGGAGAACAGAAGCAAAGAGCAATAGCTGAAAAACACCCTGTAGCTGTGGAAAAGTGAGCCTTCTGACCCACATTCAGAAGGCAGTTATCCTCAGAATGGATGAGTCGCTCAATCAGCTGACCCCTGGAGCGAGTAGTAACCGAGCCCCACAGCACATTGTGGGTATTGAAGTCCACCACAAGAAGGAATGGGCTCGGGAGTGCCTGGAAGAGGTCTGCCAGTGCGTCCGCATCCAAAGCGTTATGGGAGGGGGGGGGGGGGGGGGGCAGGTACAAAGAACACACTGTGATAGTAAACGGTGAGAGAACTTTCACAGCGGTTGCTTGGATGGCCATGGTAAGAGGGACAGAAGAGTAGTGGCATCTGTCATCAAGAAAAATAGCCACGCCACCTTTAGTCCTGCCTACAGTAGTATCGTCTATCCTGTATATGTGGTAGCCCCATAATGTAGGTATGTCAGTGACTTTAAGATGCGTTCCTTGTAATCAAATGCACAAAGGTTCATCCTGGACCAGCAGCTGCAATTCTTCCAAATGTGAGCGGTATCCATTCAAATTCCACTGCAACACAGAAGTCCCAATGGAAGCCATTGGTTAGCGATGGCGGTTCTTTCATTTCTCCCTCGGAGGCAGTGATTTACTGGGGAGGTCAGCCGGTTCTGCGTTCTCTAGGTCCTCCAATTGGAAGTCCGTATCTTCGAGAGTATAGTCACCATCAGAAAGGGAGAGCGCTCGTCAATCCGAAGGTTTACCCACCGCTTTCTTGGACTCAGAACTACTTTTAGGAGGACGTTTTTCTTTACTGACAGGAGGAGGAGGCTTCCTGGGTTGCTGGGATCGCTTGGGTGGCTTCTGAAGTTGGGGAGTGGTGTGTGGACTAGGTGGTAAGTCCACTGCTGACGGCTTCCGAGCGACATCAGTTGCAAGTGGGGCATTTCCCCCACAGGTACAGCGACAAGTGCATGTGCTCGTACTTGAATCTGTGGTCTGAGTTTGTGTGAAGGCATCACACTTAGCTATTGGTGTCTTAACGGCTGATGCAATAGAAGTTGCAAAAACCGGTGGTTGCATGGCTTTGTAAGCCTGTTTAGCTTCACCATAGGGTATGCGTCTCTGTACTTTCGACTCTCGAATTTTCTTTTCCTCATTGTAAACCCCACACCTTCAGCTCCACACTGGGTCATCGCCAGAGCAATTAACAAATTTTGGAGGAAGTGTACAAGAAGTCCCTGACTGTTGAGTAGAGCCTCCACAATTGCCACACCTAGCCTTCCTGTTACATCCCATAATGGTATGGCCAAATCTTTGACATTTACAGCATTGCATGGGGTTAGGAACAAACGGGAGAACCTTAAGGTGGACATAGCCTGCACGGATATGTTCCGGTAATTCGGGAGTACTAAATGTTAGAATAAACGTTGTCGATTTTTCCAATTTGCCATTGACTCTCCTCATATAATTCTGCACCTCTGTGATGCCCACATCCTTCCACTCTTCATGCAACTCTGCAGGGTCCATCTCCACTATATCGGAGCAGGTAACCACACCCTTACTATAGTTAAGGGTGTTATGCAATTCAGCCTCAATTGGGTCGTCACCTCTAGGATGAGAAAAGTCACGAAAATCAAAAGCGACCATGTACCACACCTATTTTGTACCAGTCCTAATATGTGATTTAGAAACATGTACCCTATTAAACAAGGACCTCAGTAGAATTCAGGCAACAGAAATGAGACTCATTAGAACTATGAATCAAACAACTTACTAGAAAGGACAAGGTCAGGATTGAGGAACAGAAAAGTAGCTGGTATTAAGGTTTCTGTACCAGCGTCATAAAGAAACGCAGACTTCAGTGGTATGGGCATATAATGAGAATGAACAGCAAAAGATCTGCCAAAAGGTATGTCAACCTGAGCCTCATAGGAAGAAGACGACGGGGAAGACCAGGAAAACACTGAATAGAGACTGTAACATCAGATGAGGAGGAGGAAGGACACAAATGGGAAGCTGTCCTGGAACAGAAGATGTATGAAGACAGAAGGAGATTGCGAGTGCTTGTACACCACACCCAGGAAACTGAAGTTGGAAAATGATGACGACGATGACGATTATCATTATCATTGTTATTATTATTTTTATTATTATTATTTGACTTACTCAGTACGCTCATGCAGATTGATCGCATAGCAACACAGAGCAGAGAAATATTTCACTGCTTTTTGGAATATATCACATGTTGCGGCACGGCCCTCGGTTTGCTGATGTTTAAAGAGCTGGGACTCAAAAATGGAGCAATTAAATTTATAATCCTCATTTATAGCAATGCTTCACCCTTTCTTCCAATGTGTTACTTCGAAATACGTCGTCTGCCTGCCGCTTTCTCTCTGGCTGAGTAACACAAACAGCTGACACACGTTCTTTTGTTCTCATCACACCTCACGGCAAGCGCTAACAACTGTCCTGCACGAAACACGTAAGTACACCAATGGCCATATTCTAAGCTTTTACCCTGGGGCACAGCAGGAACTGTAGGTGGGCAGAAACAAATTTAACCAGCAGAGACAGTCACTGATCATTGGAATTTTTTGAAACTCCATCAGGGTAAAAATGAGGGTACACTCTCAAATACAGAAATGAAGGGGTATAAAAGAAAGGTAAAAATATGGCATATACCCTAGTTCACTAACAGGTGCAAGACTAACGAAGAAGTAAAAGACTTTTTATTAACAGCGTCTATGCACCAAATGCCACTATCAAATTTACCTAACAGATACACAAATCTCAAAATAGGTCTTAGCTCCTTTACAGGATTCTAGAAGTGGAACACATTTTGAATACAAAACCAGAATACTCCAATGATCTAAGCTGAGCCGACAGTGTGCTCGCATCCAAAGTTTCCCACATCAATGTTATGTATCAGCAGGTTTCTTACCCGACATGGTATTCCTTATAAGCCCACAACTTCGAATCTCGTGGCAGCTTTCTCCAACGACGGCACACTTTCTGTACCGCATCCACTAGTTCACTGAAAGACAAGTGAGAGAAGAAGTTTATCAGCATCTCGTCAGGCAAGTCGTCAATGCTCGTATGTCGCACTGCAGTGTCTTCACCAGCTGCGTGGCATACACCACTGTGCTCAGATTCTGAAGCCATTACACCGTCGAGCCTGCAGACTGACCACTGTGAGGCGAAAGGTGCTGGGAAAGGAGTCGTCAAGCGGACGTCTGTCAGATATGCTTGCAAGCACTGAAAAATAGAAAAAAAACCAGCATTATAAGCCTGCAGTTACACAGTTACATGGATATTTAGATTTTAGCTAATGCCCACTGTGCTAATGTAATGAATAACAGCAACAGCATGGCAACATTATTTGACAGCTGTCTTTGAAATAATTTATTATGAATGAAAATATTTCAGAACAAGTTAACAGTGTGATACCGAGCCAACAGACCACTGATGTCATTAATGTGGTAGAGATACATGCCTTAAGAAATAATTGACAGCAGACATAATAAAAACAAAAACATTGCAAAATAAATTCAGATGAAGTCACAGGTCTCCACTGACACTGAGAGTCAGGAATGCTGTAATTTTTAACGCCATCTGACATACTAAAAATTTTAAAATGTCACCGCTGTAAGAAAATAGTGCTCTGCATCAGTGACATAAATTTAACTCTGGAATGCACAGTACAGTATACAAAAAGAAAGCCATTACATTTATTGGCTTTGCCAACTCCCAATCAGACTACCGTCTTCCAGTCTAACCGAGGCCTCCAGTTACACTACTGGTCAGTCTGTCACCACGAATTTCATTTAACAGAAACAGAATTTTCTGGTGGGACATTCAATGGGTTCACTAACTCAGCCGAACACTTGGCTTCCAACGTAACCCAGACATCTGCCACATTACAGCACAGTTCATCATGGCAACCTCATCCACGAGATCATTCCTCGCAATGGATTGTCACCTCCTCTCTTCCTACAACACTTACGAGTCAAAACATCACGACCACTGCCCACCGCGACATCGGATGCTGGCTGGTGGCACTGTGGTCACACGATGTAGTAACAAAAGTATGTAAGTGGAGCAGGCACGTACGGGGGATCACCATAGTGAAGATATGGGCTGCAAGTGGGGAAAACCATTGAGATAAGTGACTCTGTCAAAGGGTATAGTACTGTAATGTGAAAGAGTGTCTCAAAAACCACGGGCTGGTCAAATGTTCATTCCACTGTCTTGAGCATCACCAGAAAGCGGTAGGAAGACAGTCAAATTAGCACTAGGCACTAAATGGTTGGATGTCCACAACTCTTCACGGAACATGTAGTTCAGAGGCTTGTCTGCTGTGTAAAGTAGGACAGACGGTGACTTGTGCACCAAAAGAGCACAATGTCGGTGCACACACAAGCATTTCAGAGCACACCATTCATCGTACATTACAGAACACGAAGTTATGCAGCCGACCACCCCTACGTGTTTACATGTTAACCCGACGACATCATCAATTACATTTGCAGTGGGCACAGGACCGTCGGGATTCGACTGTCAATCGATGAAATGTGACAGCTCTTCAATCTGTCACCGCAACCAGATTTTTGCTGCCAATTTAGGCTGTGTTCATATATGCCAGCCTAACAGCAACACAGGAAATCGTGAGAAATTCGGAACAATACAGCCAAAAAGAGCTTAGTCATGCTCCTGGAAATCGTGACCTATTCGTAGAACAACCAAGTACTTGTAACAACAAAAAATATAAAACTCAAAGCTTCACTCCCAGTAATTTAACCCAATATCACTTAACTCCCTAGAATTTGCGATTGCAGTTGGCATCACTTTGAGCAGTACGATCGTCAGTATACGGTGGTAAACAGGACATTTTGTACTTATTTTGTATGTGATATGCCATTGGAGACCTTGTAATTGTAATTAATTAGTGCATCAACTATAAATTATGAGCTCCTTTGAATAAAATAAGGATAAGATGGTTAGTGGTAATGTCAGTGTCGTCGTCGTCATACCCCCCCCCCCCCCCCCCCCTCCTTTAATGTCATAGGATTAAGTTCTGTTTTACGTCCAAGCTGTTAACACACCCTCGGAAAACGCGAAATCGAAATCACGATTACATTTTTGGTAAACTATCTCCACAAATGCCGTCATCGAGGTCAACAGTGGCTCAAAATGTGCAGCATACGACAGATGCCGGCTGGCAGGAACAGTGTTATGCTCTCAGAGACATTCTCCTGCATTTGCTTAGGACCTGTGGCAGTAATCAAAGACACACTGACAAATGCAAACCACCTGCATCCCTTCACGTCTTCCCCACTGGCGATGTTATCTTTCTACAGCATAACTGTCCGTATCTTGGAGCCAGAACCGTGCGACAGTAATTTAAGGAGCATTATAGCTCACGTTAATATCTCGTGACCAAATTCGCCTCGTGTAAACCTTATGAAACCCATACGGGTTACTATTAGGCACCACCACCACACACACAAACCAGAAATAAATATTACATCACTTTCTCGCTGAAGCAGGTAAAGTTTACCCTACCAGTGGAATTAAGATACAGCAAGTCTTTTGAAGAATGCTTCAAGTGTGAGTCGCGGCTACAATTCTGTGCCTTTTTTGGGAAACTGACGCCTTCAACTTTCTTGAGATTATAGGTATGTTACAGCAGCATTTTGTTTGGTACTGTACATTTTGTACAGTACATTGGAATATCCACTTAATTTGTGTTTTAACAATTTTTTCGTGGATTGTGTGTTCACACATTGGAAATGTGATGATATGTATGGCTGATTACATAACGTGTAATGTACTCTCATTCTATGTTCTGATTGGCTAAAGATATCACGTGTCCTGTGCCCAGATTGTAGAACAAAAGCACAGCTTATAGCGAAATCTCGCTTTCACATTTTCCGAAGTTATCGTGCCGCATACACCTGATATATCGTGCTATATTTGGTGGATTTCGTATTCATACATGCTTATCACGCAAATATGCCATTTCAGTACTACGGCTTGTTATAGATATATCCTAGATTGTCCTGCTTTTCTCGGTTTGTTGAGCTACAGTGCCTGAACGTGCGATACCGATACACGAGGTATGTTCAAAAAGTAAGGTTGCTTTATATTTTTATGAAAAAACATTTATTTATTCATCAATATTCATGGTGTCCCCTTCAAAGTAATCCCCCTCAGATACAATACACTTGTGCCAACACTTATTCCAATCTTCGAAGCACTTCTCATAAGCACTTTTTGGTATAGTCTTCAGTACTTCCAGCGGTGCAGTTTTTATTTACTCAATCGTTGAAAATCTTGAGGCAAAAATTGACGATGCACTACGCAACTGTAATTGAAGAAAAAAAAAAAACAGTGAGCAAAACTTTGACATTTGATCAAATTTGGCGCGCTTTCTTCGGTCTTGGCTCTCCGGAACGCTTCCATTAGGACGATTGGGACTTGGTTTCGACGACATAACCATAAATCTGTGTTTCGTCACTGGTTATGACCCATTTGAGCAAATCACGATCATCACTGATGTAATTCAAGAGCTCCTGAGCGATGCTCATGTGACGGTTCTTCTCATCAAAATTGAGAAGTTTTGAAACAACTTCGCTGACACATGTCTCATGCCTAAAACATAAAAAAAAATGCATGACACGAGCCGAGCGATATGCCAACATCCTCAGCAACTTCTCGTACGATAATTTGATTATTTTCCAAAGCAATTTTCCTCACAGCTTCAACGTTATCATCTGTTGTTGATGTGCTGAGGCGGCCAGAGCGAGGTAGGAACCCTAACACACCCATCATTGTGGTCCAGAACCACTCGGAAGTGACATCAAAATGACATATATGCAAATGTGCTGCACAATTGTCAACTGATCGAGATCTGTGGTCGAATAGAGTGAGCGGGAAAAGCGTCTGCTTAGTTCTTCACTGCTATACTGACCGACCATGTATCTTGAGTGGTTGCATCTTAGCTATCGAACAAAATGTGTCAGGTGTATGAAAACATCTTTTGCGACACTCTGAAAGATTTCAGAGTTTCAGAGGATGGCCTGATTTCAGGCTATTGTAATTGGTTGGAGGAGGTAATAATAATTTTATGTTAGAATTGGTTGAAAAAAATATGCACCTGTAGAGACATGAGAAACTCTAGAAAATAACTTTTTTCTGCTGCCAGTTCAGATTTCATTTTCATAAGTTTTATATGTCGCTTTCCGCAATCTGATTCCAATTTTTAAGTGAGGTTTTTTTATGTATTATGGAGGTTTTTCTTTGTTTTCGATGTGAGGTGCTGCATTGTTCCATTGTTAAATTACCTTTACTGTAACACATACACGTGGAATGTTGCAATTAATGATCACTGTTTAGGTGATTAATGGCAACTTTGTTTCAAAAATTCGCCATTTGTGAGTTCGTCATCTATGTATTACAGTAAAAGAAACTGAACATTGCAGCAGCTCACACGCAAATGGCATAATTTAGAAGACACACACATGAAAATGGGACTCAGGGCCCAGGAACCGTCGTGCAAAAGGAACATAAAAAAGCAGTATATTTGCAGCTAATGTCATTGCCAGAGTGGGGGCTCTGTATTCAACATAAATGTATTCTGTATTTTCCCAGGAATTTTATGTAGTTCTTTCTAATTACAGTATCAGCTCCAGTGCATAATTGCACAAATCCATTACTGCTGTTTTCTTTGTGCTAACTTTCATTGGGGTACTGAATTCAGAGATTATCTAGAAAACTGTCTATGCATGGATATGGAGCTCTGTAATTCAAATGACTGTATGATTCTTAGTTTCTCATCTATAGTTTCAGCAAGGTCAGTGACATCAAATATGAAACAACTTACATCAATAGCACTGTAATAAATGCCACTTTATGCAAATGTTGCAACATGACCACGTTTGGCCTCCCTACTGAATTCTGAGCAAAGATGGTTAATGAATGCTGAGTGAGAGCTTTTTGTTCAGGATACCATTGCTCAGTAATAACTGTCCGGTTAATTAATTCATGTTACGATGTTTCAATTATTACCACTGGACGCTGCTTAAATATGTGTGGATAATGTTGGAACTGTATTGGGATTGCTGGATCATGTTGGTAGACAAAGTCTGTCAGGATCTAAAATTTTCTCAGCACCACACTGAAATTTTGATGATAATGTAAGCTGTCTTAATGTTTAGAAATACTCATTGGTGAATATGGGTCCTTATAGGGTATAGAAACTTAAGACACTTTGAATCCCTCAAGTTAAACTTCTCTTACAGGTGTTCTTTAAAATATACACTCTTTTCTTATTGCCCTGCTAGATTTTATTTTAATTTCTTCTATTAATGTGGCTTTTACTTGAGATGATGATGGGAGTGTGTAATTAAATTTTTAATACATTTTTCTTAGTTTTTTCTCTCACAACATAGGACTTGGGATGAGCCAAAATGTCTTCTGGAGATATTATCTCAGTTCTTCTACTGTATGGTGTTGACTTCTCGAGGAGGAGAAATGTTGAGGTCTGCATCTGTAACCTTGTCAGGAACACCAGTAGCAGGCCTATAAATAGATGGCAAATTATCTTTAAGTTTGAAGTCTGTCAGTCAAATAAGCCTTAAAAGTGCTGTATTATTTCTGTTTGTCATGAGGAGGAATTCTGGCTAACCAGCTCAGATCATGATTGAGTTTGCTCTACTTGTCATTAGATAATTTCCTGTATCATACAATAACTTAAGTAAGACTTCAAGACAAGAAGTCGTAGCATATGGCTTGTATGATGTGGCACAGTATGCAAAATTATGCTATTGTTTTCTTGTTTTTTCATATGATTACGCAGAATCATAAGTTGTGGTCCTTGAGGGGAGTGTCTCATGTATGTAATGGAAGTTTCACGAATTCTGTGAGCAATTCGTCCTATTATGCTCTCTTTCCCAGGTCTTTGTTATAGATTTCCATCCCTTTGCAAATTAATGTGCCAAGATGCTTGCAGGTTTTGTGATTAAGCTTAATGGATGTTGTATTGAAGTAATGTAGTCAGAGGTCTTTCTTCCACTTTTGTTAAGAGTTTGACAGCTGAAAACTGATATTTTTCAATTGTAGGAGAAAAATCTTTTTGTAGTTTTTTTCATGGATGTATTAACCAGTTTCGACTTTCATCAGTTGTACTCGATAATTTTGATTGGTGACTGTCTTATTCTTACTCTAAAACACCTGCAATTCATAGTATGTGTAATTTTTATGCTTAATAAAGCTTTTGTTGACATAAGACAAGGCATGCTTGTAACGAGGTTAACTGAAGCACTGATCGGTTGACCCCAAAACTAGGTCACTAAACTTCATGTGCACGTGGAAAATATTTTTCATCGTCATAATCACGACTGAAAGAACATTTTATGATCACAATTTTAACTGAAGTCAGCAGTAACATAACTTGTGGTAAGTGAATAACAATGGAACAAAAGCAAAAGAGCAAACAATTGAACTCCCAATTTTGTTAACTCATCAATGGTTAATAACATAACACTTACTTACTTTAGCTGTCAGAAACATCAGATGTGATGAAAGGCTGTGTATCTTCAATAACTGAATTTTGTAAAGTCTAAAATTTCCCTCTTCATTCATTTTTACCAGTTAACCTTCAGTGTAGTTACCCTCAGTTTATGCTACTGCTTACTTCTCAGGTGGAAACACTTCTCGATCCGCTGAAAACTGTGGGGTTTTCGTACTGCGTGAGAAGTGTCATTTTAAAGAGCCATCTTCAGATGTTATGAAAAGTAAGTGAACTGTTGCATTAATTACTTTCTGTGGTTTACCATTTTAGTTCATATATGTATACGTGTAGGTAGAACTTAGTTTGCTGGAATTAGGGATAGTATATATACTTTAAATTGACATTTCTTTCTAAGCTGCACTAACAATTGATGGAATTGACTCTTTTGTTATTGTTAATAGCTTTTGTGATATGCAAAACAGAATTGTATTAATTATTTTCCTCTGTGTTGTTGACTTGTTTGTCATTTATCCATTTTCACAGCCAGACAACAAGTAATTTTTACACACGTACATTTGATAATAATCTGATTAAAGTTATTTGTTGGTTGACAATTCCTGTTGGAGCTGGTTTCCTCCAATCAGAGTGCTCAATGTGTCATGTCCAAACTATCTCTGTTCGCCATTTCAGACTGCCTCAACAGCTGATCAGTCCACTTCTGTTTTCTTGCCTGACTTTCTTTCTTGATGTGTTTGAACGCCATGCAATCATTTGCTGCCTTCAACCAGATCAGCCTTACACAACATTTTAAGAGAGTAGGCATAGCTATGTAGCCTTACAATATCTTTATGGTGCTAGAGCTAGCTTTAGCATCGTAACATATTGTGAAAGGCTGATCTGGTTGAAGGCAGCACATGATCATTGGGATCAAATAATCTTACATGAGTGTATGTAAAGTGGTGGCATAGTGTAACAGATAAGAAACATTCCTGATGCATATAAAGTTGTATTTGAGTCTTGTCAGATTCTTTGATATTTTTTATACCAAAATATTTTTATTCAGTTAATAGATTTGTTTGGATGCAGTTTTATTTCTAACACTCTGCTGTGTCATTTTCAACATTTTATTTACTTTTTAATTCCTTATATTTCTTCTTCATATCATTCTTATTTCATTTGGAATCAGCTTGACACCTGTAACCGAATGCAAACCAGGACTGCTCATCAGTTGGTAACTTGGCAGTTCATGCAGCTTGTGTGAGGACAGTTTCAGGTGCCATAATTAATGAAAGGAAGAAATTAGTTTGCTTTTAGCACTAAAACAGATTTTTTTTTCCCTAGTCTGCTTATAGAGAATAGCTTCAGCTAGTTTCCTGCCGCATGCTTAGTGTTGGATGTTTCACCATCAAGCCAAGCCAGGCCAGGCAACGGCATTAGGTGTGCGAGACTGCTGCAACTGCCCGTGGTCACACGGCATTAAATGTATTAATTGTTGTGAACAAAGTATGATTAACAGTTCTTCTGTAGAATGGTGATAGCCATTTTCTAGGATATATTGCACATCATGTTATGGTTAGGTTATCAAATGAGTTTAAATTGTGGGCTATAAAATGTCGTATCTGCCACAGTTATGCCATTGGTCGCTTCAAAACCAGTTATCAGCAGAGCATGTCATATTCGTGTCATTTCATAATGGCCACTTCCAACACTGCACAGAGTTACATGTAGACGTCTCCCATCCATTCGTAATCCCAACTTGTGCTCTGCCTCTACTGCGCTAAACCTACTTTTCTTTAACATGAAAATTAAATTGAACAGCTGAGTGACCTGCTCTGTTTGTTGCCTATAATAAACAGCAGCCGGTGTGCTAACACTCTAGCAACAAGTGACAGATGCCAGCTAACAAATAATTTTAATGAAGCTTTACCGCTGTGTTCATGTTGAAATGGTTTCTATGGTTTTCGATAATTGTGGTGTTGATGTGTAAAACAGTAGTCAGAACCTATTGACAGGCACGTTTAGCTTAATTGTCTTCCTAGTTATGTTTATTTTTTGTAAATCCACATTTACAGTAATTAGATTTTTCTACATAAGTGTTCTTCACATCTCCTTTGTTTACAAAGAATATTAATTCCACATTTATTGGAATCACAATAAACCACTTCATTTGCCTGAAAGCAGTATGGTATCCTCATTGTACATGGCAGACAGTTCCATTTCATTGCTACATACAATAGGTGTGACATTCAGTAAAATTTTGCTCCAGCACTATGTAAAGTATATAGACAATCTGCTTCCATCAGTTCAGAACTTTGACAATACCTGTGAAATGAATGAAATGTTTTCTCACATTGTATTAAGTTAATTAACAATAACATATGTCAATTATTTAACAATAACAATATTTGTGTTTTTGTGCGTGAGAAATATATTAACTGTTCCAGGTAAAACGAAGCATTTCTTTAAGCAAATGCAGGGACATGTCCCTATCCCCTTTTTTGGTTGTGCATTTGCAGTTGAGAGTGTATGGTCGAGGCACAGTGTTTTGGGGCCAAACTATTATAAAAGTAAAGAGTCTGGTGTACCTGAGCACTTGGTAATATCATGCTGTGTTAAGATAGACTTACTTTCCACAAAATATGTTCATTACAGGGAAAGTTTATTAAATAAATTTTATAAAGTTCTTTACCCTCTTTAGGAAGACGAAGTGACTCCTTGTAAGAGCTTGAGGATCATGGGTACAAGAAAATGCAACTGCCCAGCTACTTTAAATATGAAGTGTATAAGGGTGTATCCTGACTAAATATGCACTCAGCAACTGAACACAGGGATACTAAGGCAAAAGTGAGTATCCAGTTTGGGTTCTGCTTTGAGAAAATTTTACATGATCAGTTGACAGTATACTTTAAAATCTATTTTTTTAATGCTCTTAATTAAATAATTGATACATTTTTGTCTGACAGGTTCTTGCAAGTCTACAGAAGGATTTGGCATTGCCACGCCCACCTAATAGTTACCTACGTTACTACTTGACTGCTTCCCAGCAAGTGCACACACACACATGCTACTGAAAGTGTTGAAGCAAGTGGGTACATACAACCTTCACTTGTGAAGGTAATAAAAAACTTAGTACCCAGTGGAATGACATCTCTCAAAGTCATTAAGTTGGCTCTGGATAGATTTGTTGAAATCAATTTCACTGGGACACCCATACCAGATCAAATGAATACTACCTTTTACCCCACGGAGAAAACTATTTGCAGTCACATTTATCGGACACTGTATGGTACAAATAAAGTATTGTTTGATGGGACTAGACTGCAGAATCAGGTTGATGAGTGGCACAAAGACTCGAGCAATCACATGATTTATTATAGACTTTGTACGGGAGCCAATGGAGAAGTGAAACCATTACTTTTTTGCAATCAGAGCAGTTGGTAGAGAGATCTTTTGAAGAAGTATGGGGATAGTTGTTTGTTAGATGCAACATACAAAACAACAACATACGATATTCCTTTATTTTTTATAGCTGTGAAGAGTACTGTTGGCTATTTGATTGTCTTTTTTCTTCCCCCCATTCAGGTTGAAAATGCAAGATCCATTCATGAAGCGCTATACATTTTCATTGATTGGAATCCCCTCTATTGGGTTACTGATTTCTTGGAGTCGGAGATAAATGCAATTGAGCAAGCATTCCCTCAGACAAAAGTTTACTTGTGCCTTTTCCATTGGAAACAGGTATGGGGAAGATCTATATGTACCAAATGACATGAAGACATTTCTGGATATGTGGCAAGAAATTTCAGAATCACCAACAGAGAAATCACCAACAGAGAAAGAATTTAGAGATCACGCATGAGGTTTCTCAGAGAAACGAATGTGCATGGCCATACTTTAAACAGCAATGGCTAACGGTATGTGAAAGATGGGTGAAAGCGTATGAGGACATGACAAGGGCAGATTTGCAACAATTGACACTACAAATGGATATGAAGCCATGAACAAAGTTGTAAGACATTTTGTCCTTAAACACAGTGCAGATAGGACTTTAACTGGGGTTACTAAGGTTATAATAAACCAGTTTCTTCCAAGACTAATTAGAAAAGTACTGTCTGCAGAATTCTGCCATCAGAGTGTATAATAAAGATGTTCCATTGTTTTTCCATAAAAAACAAACAAGTTTGTGAAACATGTCATGCAGCGATATGCATCAGCAAAAGTTGAATTAACTGCAAGATCAGTGAGTAGGAGATCGGATGGTTCATTTTGTGTGGAGAGTGCAAAGTCCAAAAACTGTGATTATGTTGTAAACTTTGATATACCAGATTGCACATGTGAAGATTTTCATATATATAACTACCCATGGAAGCATTTCTGTGCAATCTTTATTTTTTACCCAGAGTGGGATTTTGATGAAATGCCAGAAAGTTATAAGACTAGCCCATTAATCTGTCTTGATGAAATGTATGGGGTTGGCTTCAGAAGTGGCTCTTCAGTAATTTCATATGAAGGCAGTAGCAGTGACGAAGCTGTTGAGGAGGCAGTTGAAGCAGCTGAGGAGGCTGTCGAGGTTGAGGAGGCTGTCGAGGCAGCAAATACAGATGGTCTCGTTCAAACCCAGAATATTCCTTTGCAGCAGTTTGCAGCAAGGAAACTGTGTAAACAGATTTATAATCTCACATACAACTGCAGCAACAGTGAAACATTACAAAAAGTACTTGAATCACTCAGCAATTAGCAAATCCTGAAGTTGGTGGTCTCCCATTAGCAGTGCCATCAACTTCCAACCAATAGAGAAGAAAGTTTGTGAATGAGTGAGTGTGCGTGCCCGCTTTTGAAAATGCCCTTGCTGCCCGAAAGATAACATTCCAACAGTCTTTTTGTTGTGCCTTTCTGTGACTCAGCATCTTCACTATTTGGTGAGCAGCAACAACTATCCTTTTCATAATATTGTTACATTCCATCCTGGATTTTTCATTGTTCATCAGAAAAAAGATTTTTCTGAGGAATTAAACAAGATGGTAGTGTAGAACTTGCGAATTTTTAAAATATGAAGTACAAGATTTTAACTTTAAAGTTAGGTTAATTCAAATATGGGACAATGTTGAGAGTTGAAAAGGTGGAAAAAAGAAATTAGATATACCTTAGTGGCATTGAGATGTCATATGACTGATGTAGGAAAGATTTTCCATTTCTTTTTCCAAGTAAGAATGCACTTGTTCTCACTTGCTTCAATACATGTTTTGTGATTCACGTGAAACAGAGAAAAAGATAAAGACTGCCCTGTTAATGAACGTGTGAGATTGCCCAATATCACTCTCACAGAAGAGTATAGTGTTTCCTTGATATTGTATCTGGTCAGCAATGTCATTGGGTCCAAATGAAGGAAGTATTGGGTTTTTTAATTGCTTTGGAAGCTTAATGTGTATCAGTTACCTACGTATTGGATATCTACCACCTTGATTCTAATGTTCTTAATGACTTTAAAGAGTTACTGCAGATACCACACAGAAGCAATTACTGTTACTGGAATACCAGTAATGTTTATTAAATTCAGTTATATAGTAGTTCTGGGCATGGAAACTGGTGAGCAATGTCATCGGGCACCAAAATAAGTGAGTATTAAATTTCAGAATTGTGCCTTGAAAACATGTGTATCAGTTATCTTCATGTTGCATAACTCAATTACTTGGTCTTCATGTTGTTAATTTATTTGTTAGGTTCAGTTATGTTGGATTTCTGGCCTTCAGTCCATGGGAAAATTCACACCAGATTGCATCAAGACTTTTCTATTCCAAGGATAGCTTGGAAGATTGATAGTATTCCTGAAGGAAAACAATCCATAGTGTTTCACGTGTGTATCAAATTGCCATTTGTAGTGGCACATAAATGTTTGCAACTTGATTGTAATTTTTGAACAGTTTCTCAGCAATCCAAGAATTTCTTGTAATGAGAAGTAGACATCATTGCTTGGCTAAAGGAAATACAAATCATGGTCAATACGACTACCTTATTGACTTTCCACGGAGAAATATTTTTCACTAATGCTACTTAAAAATTCAAATGTGTGACAAAGTTTACTTACAGAACTTGTATTTTTTAGATAGCTCTTATTGTTTGACCCTTCAAATGGAATGCTACGACCTCCATGTGATCTATTCCTTAGTAGTTAATTGTCCATTAAGGCACAAATATATGAACATTACAATGAGAGGGGTCTTTTGCCAGGCCCTGTAAAATTAACGGTATCTTACTTAATATTATTGTTTGGAATATGATGGCACAGCTGTGGGGAGACCACAAATTTCAAGGTTTGCTAACTGCAAATCTTGCACACAGTTGCTGAGTGATTCAAGTACTTTTCATAATGTTTCACTGTTGATACAGTTGTATGTGAGATTATAAACCTGTTTGAACAACTCCTTCACTTCATATTGCTGCAAAGAAATGGTTAAGGTATCAATGTGATGCCCTATATTTGTTTCCTCGACTGTATCCTCATTGCTACTGTCTTCATGTGAAATTACTGCAGACACACTTCTGAAACCAAACCTGTACATCTCGTGAAGACAGATATATGGGCTATTCCTGCAGCTTTCTGGTATTTTATCAAAACCCCACTCTGGATAGAAAATAAAGATTGCACAAAAATGCTTGCATGGGTATTTATATATCTCAATCTTCACACGTGTAGTTTGGTAGAGCAAAGCTTACAACATAATTACAGTCTTTGAACATTGTTTTCTCCATACAAAACGCTGTCCAACTTCACATTCACTAATCTTGCAGTTAACTTTCCCTGATACATATCACTGCATGACATGTTTCACAAGCTTGCTTTTTTTATGCAAAAACAGTGGGACATCTCTGTTATGATTTGATGGCAGGATTCTGCCAACAGTACTTTCTAATTAGGATTGAAAGAAATTGATTTCTTATATCCTTAGTAGCCCCATTCAAGGTCCCATCTGTATTCCATTTTAAGGAAAAAAAAGTGTACAATCTTGTTCATGGCTTCAACTCCACTTGTAATGTCAATGGTATTAAAATTGCCCTTGTCCTCATAAGCTTCCACTCTCTTCCCATGTACTGATAGCCACTGCTGTTAAACGTACGGTGATGCATTTTCATTTCTCTGAGAAACCTTCTATATGATCTGTAAATTCTCTGTTGGTGATTCTGAAATTTCTTGCCACATGCCCAGAAATCTCTTCATGTCATCTTCCTCAAGCCTGTTTCTGGCTGAAAAGGCACAAGTAAATTTTTGTCTGAGGAAATGCTTGATCAGTTGCACTTATCTCTGACTATAAGAAATCAGTAACCCAGTAGATGGGATTCCAATCCTTGAAAATGGCTAGCGCTTCATGAATGGACCTCGCATTTTCAACCTGAATGAAAAAGAAAACCAAATAACCCACATTACTCTTTACAGCATAAAAAAATTAAGGCATATCATGTGGTGTTGTTTTGTATGTTGTATATAACAATTATCCCTGTACTTCTTCAGAAGATCTCTTAGCTAACAGCTCTGATAGAAAAAAGTGATGGTTTCACTCCCCCATTGGCATCTATACCATGTTTGTAATAAATCATGTGATTGCTTTATTCCTTGTGCCACTCATCAACATGATTCTACAGTCTAGGCTCTTCAAACAATGCTTTATTTGTACATTACAAGGTCCAATATGTGTGACTATAATTTTTTTTCAGTGGGGTAAAATGTATTATTCATTAGACCTGGAATGTGTGTCCCAGTGAAATTATTATCAATAAATGTATCTAGAGCCAAATTATTGGGTATATGATGTCATTCCATCGTGCACCTGAATTTGTATTTCCTTAACAAGCTTTTGTTTGAATGTGTGTGCTGATTTGCTGGAGAAGCGAAGAGATATTCTTTCAGCTATCTTTGAGACAGTTAAAGGAGGTGCTTTAGAAATGAGTGTCCTGAAAAACAGTTTTCAAATTTTCTATACAAACTGTAAACAGTTCCTCAGTTGGTGATTGTGGAAGATATTGCCTTAGTCACAGTATTGATCCACTGTCAGGTGGTAAACCTAGGATTTCCTTCCAGTGTGAGCCAAGTCAAGTAAAACTGTGGTTGGAGAAATGTTTTATATTCTTAAACTGAATATTTGTAACCCATTACGTTGGATTGCAGTTCATGTGTCAACACTTAAAAATGTTTAGTTCTTCACTGATGACACTTGATACAGTTTCAATTTTTGAAGGCTATTCTGTGTCAAATAAGCTAAATTTTGAATTATCCACTTAATCTTATTATTTGCTGTGTGGAAGATGGATTTATGTTCATGTAATATTTTTAGCGTTAATTGTAATCGGGTGTAAATGCCCAATAAAATACATTGATATTTATAATTTTTGTTTCCGTATAATAATCCTGTAGCTTGGTGACCTGAGTTGTGTGTGTAAGATATTATCATTTCATGGGAAATGAGGCAATAACAGATCAGAAATTGTGTGCAGAAGATACCTAATTATCAACGCCTGTAAGCAGCTAAAGGTCTGGATTTCATTATAATTTCATTCTTCGAGAGCTGCAAGATCACCAATGGTATCTGTACAGATACCAGCTTCATATAAATTAGTAAGGTTTTTACTGATGATTATTCACCAAAGCCGACAAAACGGGCTGCATTCAGTAGTAGTACTACATAATGGTGATGCTTCAGTAAAACTTTGAACCCTTCAACTGGTTTAGTTTAGCAGGAGCAAAGTATATTCTTCAAGGTATTTTTCACATGCAACTAAGAAACCTCTCAGCCTTGAATGTCACGTGATTTTGCACTCTGCTGCTAAGTTTTCATTTCAGATTTATTAAATTTCTTAAAGAGGCTTCTGTTACAAACACTAGCAATCCACATATGTATCATATGTGACTGATATTCTTTATGTATCACAACCTTATTTCAGCTTCACTCTGTTGTTACTGGTAACTGTTATGATGGAAGAGTAGATTTGTGCCACATAAAGAAGATTAAGAAAAAAGTCACTTTCATTGGATTAAGTTCTTTCCATATCCGTTCTGGAAATTTCAGCCAGCTGCATCCTACTGTAGAGATATGACAAATACATAGTTGTAAGTGCCTTGGTCTTGAATCCAGTTTGTGTATCAGCAAAGTGTAATAGACTAACCAAAAACTTTAGTGTTATATGACCAGAGCAGAAAAAACTTTATTAATGCACAAAGGACTGGTACCTTCATGTATGGACCACTTTCCAAAAAATACACCGTGTCAAGGCATTCAGATTGTACATATTTTTTCTGAATATTTTTATTGCAGCAGGAAGAATAGGGATTGTTTAACTAATCTTTAACCTAAGGTACATTAGATCGTGTATAAAATTCATCAAAAGAGTAAAGTTGGAATATGGGCTCTTCAACAGTTTACTGTAACAAGAGAAATTAGAATACAATAGAATAGGAGACAGATGAAGACTAGGTGGAAGATAGACTAAGAGAATAATTTCACATGGTGATGAAAGACATGCACTCAAACAAGGCACTTGGAGTAGACATTTTCACACATTTGTGGAGATCCTTCAGACAGACAGCCAAGTCAAACTATTCCATGTGGTATGCAAGATAAAGAGACTAGTGAAATACCTTCACATTTCAGAAGGAAGTAATAATTCCTATTCCAAGAAAGCCAGGCACTGAAAGTTGTAAATATTACAGAACTATCAGTGTGGCAAATCATGGTTGTAGTTTGACACAAATTAAGTAAAGAAGAGTGGAAAAACTGGTAGGTGCCAACTGACCTCAGGAAACATTCCTTTTGTATCTGGGAAAAAGTAGCAACACATGAGGCAATATTGGTCCTATGAAAAATCTTACAAGTGGATATAGAGAAAGCTTTTGACACTGTTGGCTGGACTATACCCTAGGAAATTCTGAAGGTAGCAAGGATAAAATACAAAGACTAATATTTGCACACTGATGTAACAGTAATGTGTAAAGACATGAAAAGTGTGCAGTCCTTGGGAAGGGAGTGTGACAGGGAGTGAAGTATTGTAGAAGGCAAAACCACGACTTGCAGGTGTATGTTTAAAGGGGTGTTGTTCCTGTTGCACAGGAATTAATTTAGTGTGCTGCCATTACTGTGATTTATATTACCAATCTTTCGAGGGGACTGGAAATATTGAAGTAATGGTGTACCATTTCAATATAGGTTTTTAACTAATCAGTGCCATCTTCAAGCTCTGATGATTCAACATGCATTTAAAATGTTTGGCTGCATATTATGGCACTGTCTGTAGCTCTTGCCAGTTCATTACATACAATTCGAAGATTCAACAGTGGAACGAAAGACCTGACGGAAAGTAGCATTCACTGAGCGATTGAATTTGACAATTGTTCTACCCTGGCTATATTTTACATATAAATTACAGCCATAGGATTTACTTATAAATTGAATTGGGTGCACACAGGTATGATCAACATAATAAATACCAGTTGTATCTTTAAGTACTCATCTTAGCAACTGAAATGGCTACACATCTATGCTGATAACTGAAGCCAGGTTTAACATCCTCGGATGGATTTTACTACATTAGATTCAGTTCTCATTCTATAGACTCAAAAACATAAAAAACAAAGACCACTCACTGATCATATGTCAGAAGACTTTAAAGGTATGCGAATACATAACAGATAAACTGGGACTGCCAACATTTACAGAATTGATACACTTAGAATAAAATAGTCATGCACTTTTAACAAATTTATCATACACACAACACCTAATCTTCACTGTTGTGACCAACTGTAGTAAAACCAAATCTATGACATTTTTACTTAAGCTGGTCTAACAGTCCCTGTTAACAGCTGCCACCCATTCCACATCAAACGGTCCCTTCCCTACAGCCTAGGTCTTCGTGGCAAACGAATCTGCTCCAGTCCGGAATCCCTGAATCATTACACCAACAACCTGAAAACAGCTTTCGCATCCCGCAACTACCCTCCCGACCTGGTACAGAAGCAAATAACCAGAGCCACTTCCTCGTCCCCTCAAACCCAGAATCCCCCACAGAAGAACCACAAAAGTGCCCCACTTGTGACAGGATACTTTCCGGGACTGGACCAGACTCTGAATGTGGCTCTCCAGCAGGGATACGACTTCCTCAAATCCTGCCCTGAAATGAGATCCATCCTTCATGAAATCCTCCCCACTCCGCCAAGAGTGTCTTTCCGCCGTCCACCTAACCTTCGTAACCTGTTAGTTCATCCCTATGAAATCCCCAAACCACCTTCCCTACCCTCTGGCTCCTATCCTTGTAACCGCCCCCGATGCAAAACCTGTCCCATGCACCCTCCCACCACCACCTACTCCAGTCCTGTAACCCGGAAGGTGTACACGATCAGAGGCAGAGCCACGTGTGAAAGCACCCACGTGATTTACCAACTGACCTGCCTACACTGTGATGCATTCTATGTGGGAATGACCAGCAACAAACTGTCCATTCGCATGAATGGACACAGGCAGACAGTGTTTGTTGGTAATGAGGATCACCCTGTGGCTAAACATGCCTTGGTGCACAGCCAGCACATCTTGGCACAGTGTTACACCATCCGGGTTATCTGGATACTTCCCACCAACACCAACCTATCCGAACTCCGGAGATGGGAACTTTCCCTTCAGTATATCCTCTCTTCTCGTCATCCGCCAGGCCTCAATCTCCGCTAATTTCAAGTTGCCGCCACTCATACCTCACCTGTCTTTCAACAACTTCTTTGCCTCTACACTTCTGCCTCGACTGACATCTCTGCCCAAACTCTTTGTCTTTAAATATGTCTGCTTGTGTCTGTATGTGTGGATGGATATGTGCGTGTGTGCGAGTGTATACCTGTCCTTTTTTCCCCCTAAGGTAAGTCTTTCTGCTCCCGGGATTGGAATGACTCCTTACCCTCTCCCTTAAAACCCACTTCCTTTCGTCTTCCCCTCTCCTTCCCTCTTTCCTGATGAGGCAACAGTTTGTTGCGAAAGCTTGAATTTTGTGTGTATGTTTGTGTTTGTTTGTGTGTCTATCGACCTGCCAGCGCTTTTGTTCGGTAAGTCACCTCATCTTTGTTTTTATATATAATAGTCCCTGTTAAGATATTCATTTATAGGGAAGGAGCTGCCTGCCTAAAAATCTTTCAAACTCTGTTTAAACTGTGCTGTTTCTGAAACAAACTTTTTAATGGTTGCTGGCAATTTATTGAAAATGTGTGTTCCCATATGCTGGACCCATCTTTGGACCAAGGTAAGCAATTTTAGGTCTTATTGTTCCTAGTATTTTACTATGTGCTGAGCTATTGAAAAATTTCTTTAAGGGATAAATATATACTGAAACATTGGTTAGAATACACCCTTCCTTGATCAGATTTGTACATGATTATATGGAATTTACACCACAAATGAGTCTTATTACATGCTTCTGCAGTCTAAAAACTTTTGCTCGGTTTGATGAGGTACCTCAAAATATGAAAGCAAATGAAGAAAGCAAGTTGTTTTTTTCTCCTGCATCTGACATCATTGACACTGCAAATACAAACTTGTTTAGGTGCTTCAGCAATTTTGTGGTATGCCCCCTTCCTAACTGAATTTATTACTGAGTTGTAACCCCAGAAATTTAACACTGTCAACTGCTTCTATCTGCATGTCTTTGTACATTATACACGTGCTGGAAACAAATTTCTTACAGGTTCTTATCCGCATATAGTGGGTCTTTTCAAAGATTAATGACAGTGAATTACTTTTAAACCATTTATTAATGTCAATGAAAATTGGATTAGTAGCAATGTTTGTGCCATGTGCCAACAAAACAAACTTAGCATCTGGCAATTTAACAGACGAGAGGTCATTACTGTAGGCAGGAATAAACAACAGATTCAAGATGGAACCTTGAGGAGCACCACATGCAATTACTTCCAAATACGATGAAGACTATTTGCTTACTCTGCATGTATTTGCAATGACACCCTTTGTTTCCTGTTAGTTAGGTCAGACTGTAACCATTTTGCAGCACTGCCAGTGACATCACAATATTCTTATTCTCTTGAGAGAAAGCTGTGAAACTGTGACTTGGATGATATATTATTTGCAGTCGGATGCTTAAGAAGATGCTTAGACACAACCTTTTCAAATATGTTTGAAGACACCAGCAAAAGTGAAAATGATCCTAATTTGATAGTATCTCTTTAACCCTCTTCTTGTACAGAGGCTTAACGTAAGCATATTTTGGCCAGTCTGGAAATGTTCCACTGATGGGAGATTGATTAAACAAATAATTTGAGGTACAACTCAACTCATATGAACATACTTTGAAAAACTTCACTAGAATACTTTAAGGATTTTATGATGGTTGCTACTTCTTAGGGAGAAGTGAGAGTCATTTCCATTTTATTGAAGTTATTTGTAGGGAGTGGTCTCAGATGTTCAATTGCACTATTAACTGAACCTAATAACTTCAAGCTGTCAGTATCAGATACAAAGTACCGTACCTATTTAAGAAGTTTGCAACACTACTTGCATTTGTTACCAATGTCTCATTTACTTTAACTTGAAGTGTTACTGGAATTTTCAAAATTCAGAACCTGTATGTATCACAGCATCAACAAGTTTAAATAAAACATGGCTTCATTTCAATAGGAAGTCAGACTGCTACTTACTTTACAGATGACAGAAGAAATGATTTTCTTTCACTGTTATCTGTAAGACAAACAGAGCCTGTCTTCCTAATCACAGTTAATGTAACATAGCTGTTACTGTAGACTTTTTAAATCTGGTCATCTTGTCAGACTGTAGTGTATCCTATCTTATTATTTACAGGACACCAGATGCATTAGGGTCATTCCATATCAATTCAAACAATTTGAGAAAATGTTCCAGCTGATAGTCTCAGATTTGGCCGAAATTTAGCACACCAATGCTACCAGGTGTGGAACACTCATGCACAAAATTTTAAGTTCCCCTGCCAATTAGTTCCAGAATTATGGCTCGTGAAAGAAGGTGGCGTGACCCGGAAATTGCAACCCACAACTGGCAGTCTATCTTCAGACCCAACTTAAGGTCTTAATAACTTTGGAACTATTCCACACAGCCCAGTTAAATTTTTACAACCCAGTAACATCCACTTAGAGAACACACTCTATGAATCAAAACACCAACAACATATTTCTGAGGGAAAATAAAAAATTCCAAAATGTGATTTAAAAAGTGCAATACGTTAAAAAGTACATATTGTAGGTGCCCTGTATGCCAAATATAATTCACTCGAAAAGGGTATAAATTTTTTTTGTGGTAAGCATAATGTGGTTTAAACACACACAGAACTCATCTTGCCCATATCAGTCACACAAACAGAGTTACATGCACATGAAAATACAAAAATTTGAAAAATTACCTGAAAAACGTGGATTTTCTAAGTGTGGTAGCACAAAAGGGACAAGTGACAACCAAGCCAAATTTCAAACACTGCATAAGTAGACCATAATATAATATGTGGCAAAATTTCAACTTGTTATTGCAAGGCATTTGTGTGCAATAAAAGTTGACAGAGATGTATTTGGTTATGTTTCTTTTAACACGATTTAGCAAGTAATAGTGATGATGCAGACAGCTTGTTTCACATAAAGCTGCAGTAATTGTTGGGAACCATTAGGCAACAGAAAGTTAAACAATGGTAGTTTTCAGGGACAGAATGAGTCATTGTTAGGAAGGAACAACAACGGAAACAAGAAACAATTACCGGTTACTCATGTTTTTATGAGTCTAGTTCAGACTGGTCAGTACTATTGTGGAACGTCAATATGGAGGCAAGAGAGTGTACTAGTGGTGCTTTTGTTCAAACAAGTTGCAGTATTGGTAGAGCACAAGCATCTGAATGTCATAAAACAACATATGGAACAAAATGTGGCATTCACTTTGTGCTGTATGATCTGGATGAATCGAACCAAGATTTGTTGCTATGGAGATCCGGGATACACTCTGTGGGCACAAGAAGTACAGTTCCAGGAAACTTTATCATCATATGAAAGAGTTTCTGGATAAGTATTCTTTCCTACAAAGAAGTTGTTTTGATCCATTCCGGGTTCATAAGAAGACAGTGAAGTGTAGCCTCATAGAAACTGATATAAAATCGGTATTGAAAGTGAATCAGTGCATGGGACTTAACATGAAACCAGGACAAAAGTTATGTACCAGGTGTGTTACACTGCTAAAAAATTAAGAATATTCTGATAATTTACATGACAGTGACGAAGAGTATCAGCCACCTACAGCCACAGAGGATGAGCAATTAAATACTTCAGTGACTGCTCTTGATTTGTTTCCCATGAAGACACACAAAGTTGGGAAAAAGAGACAGGCCCAGCTATGGCAGAAGAAAACTACAAGAAGCTCAAATGGAATTAAAACACAAAATAGCTGACACACTACTGGTGGAAGAGGAAGAACTATCTGCTCCAAAGCAACAGAAATCACGCCAGAAATGCTCTGATTTGGACAAAATTGTGCAAGATTTGAAAGAAAAATGTGCCATATCCACACACCAGAAAAAAGTAGCTATTCTTACCCTTGCACTTTCCAGCTGGTCTATTGACTACACTGCAAAGGAATTCAATGTTTCTACATATATGGTAAAGCAAGCTAGGAAAATAAAAGCAACCCAAGGAGTGCTTCCACAACTTCAGCAGGCTCAGGGTAAGCAACTGAGTTCAGAAATAAAGGTGCTAGTGTCGGAGTTTTATGAAAATAATGAATACAGCTGAATAATGCCTGGAAAAAGAAAAAAACAGAAAACTATGTAATGGTGAAAATGGGAAATGTATGTGTACAGATGCAAAAAAAGACTGTTGCTATGCAACATATCATAACCATATGTAGAATTCAAGGAAAAGTATCCCAATACCAAAGTAGGTTTATCATCTTTTTTCAATCTTAGGTCAAAATGGGTTGCGCCTATAAGTGCAAGGGGCACACACAATGTTTGTGTATGTGAGACCCATCAAAATGCTAAACTGATGTTTGCTGCTATAAAGGATTCTGGTCTGAATTACAAATGTGCAATGAAGCTACTAGTGTGTGGCATCAGTTCCTACCAGTGAATGATACACAGGCGTTAAAAGTGTCCTGGTAAAGCAAATCTTCCAGAACACATGAATAACAAACTGTATGGTGAACTCCTTATGGATGATGATGAACTTGTTTATAAGAAACAATGGACACACATGGATCGCACAGGTCTTGAAACATAACAAAGTACAGTGGAAGATTTTGTTGAAATGAGTTGTCAAAAAATGGACAAAGTGACCACACACAGCTTCACAGCAACAGCACAATTGGCTTATCTCCAGTTTTGTAAGGATAATTTGAAACAAAACTATAGTAATACTAGACTTTTCTGAAAATTATGCATTCATAGTTCAAGATGCTATCCAAGGATATCATTGGGACAACAGTCAAGCAACTCTCTAGCCATTTGCGATTTACTATGGAGATGAATTGAGTGAACTTTCTGTCATGAACCCGTGTGTTTTTAGTGATTGTTTAATTCATGATGCTATTGCAGTTCATGCACACATTCGCACTGTCATGGCATATGTGAAAAACAAGCTGCCTCATATACATTTTGCGAAATACTTCAGTGATGGGGCAGCTAGTCAGAACAAAAACTGTAAAAATCTCAAAAATTTACCATGATTTCCAGATTCACGCAGAATGGAATTTTTTCGCAACAAGTCATAGTAAAAATGTATGTGATGGTATTGGTGCTACCATTAAGTGCATGGCATCACAAGCTAGTCTGCAGCACCCTACAGAAGGTCACATTCTAACACCTCTTCAATTATTTACCTGGGTACAGAAAAATATCTCTGGCATACAATCATTTTATGTTTCAAAAGATTAGGTAAAATCAGTCGAAGAGTTGCTAAAAAGCAGACTAGAACACGTTAAAACTGTTGCAGGCACAAGGAGCCATCATCATTTCTCTCCAGCAGACTCTGACAATGTGCAGATGAGCAGACAATCCGGTTATAACTATAGGTTCATGCACAACATGTGTCCTCACAGTGTGTCTGACTCAGGATTCAGAAGCAAAAGCAGCTACATACAACCAGATTGCTACGTTATTGCTGTTTATGATGACAAATGGTACTTAGGATGTGTTGCAGAGTGCTGTGAAGCAGAAGGTGATGTATTTGTGAACTTCATGGCACCAGCAAGGTCATTTCATTGGCCATGTTTGGCAGACAGGTGTTGAGTTCCTTTTGAACATATTCTTATGACAGTTCCAGTTCTTACCACAATGTCAGGAAGACAGTACAATTTGCCACTCAGTGGACAGAGTACAGTAGCTAAAGTGTGGGAGAACTTCTGTTCGAAGCACAATCGACTGATTTTTAGCAGTTAAGGTGCAGTAAACATTAATGATAGGTTGTGTTAATCTGTCTACATGTTGGGAGAGGATAAGAAGAGGCAGAAGAGTTTACGATATGTTTTTGCAAAATTGAGTTGTGGAACAATGGCCACATCACCAAATACATGTGTCAACTTCCATTGTACACAAATGTCTTGCAATAACATGCTGAAATTTTGTGATATATATCATTATGGTCTCCTTATGCCGTGTGTGAAATTTGGCTTGGATACCACTTGTCCCTTTTGTGCTACCACACAGAAAATCCATGTTTTTCAGGTAATTTTTCAAATTATTGTATTTTTGTGTACATGTAACTCAGTTTTTGTGACTGATCTGGGCATGAATAGTTCTGTGTGTGTTTAGGCCACATTAAGCTTACCACAAAAAAAATTATACCCTTTTTGAGTGAATTATATTTGGCATAGAGGGCACCTAAAATATGTACCTTTCAACGTATTACATTTTTTATTCACATTTTGGAATTTTTATTTTCCCTCAGAAATATGTTGTTGGTGTTTTGATTCATGGTGTATGTTCTCTAAATGGATGTTACTGGGCTGTAAAAAGTTCACTGGACTGTGTGAAATAGTTCCACAGTTATTAAGACCTGAAGTTGGGACTGAAGATAGATTGCCAGATGCGGGTCGCAATTTCTGGGTAACGCCACCTTCTTTCACAAGTCATAATTCTGGAACTAATAGGCAGGGGAAACTAATACTTTGTACTCGAGTGTTCCACACATGGTAGAATTAGTGTACTGAATTTCAGTCAAATCTGAGACTATGATCTGGAGCCCCTGGCTGAACTGACATGGAATGACCCATATAAAGCTTTTGTGTGAGGACACTGTGTTTCATTATTCACGCACAACACACAAATACCCTTACTAATTGAACTGTGGTATAATGAACACAGGTAGAAGTTTTTGAAAGAATTTTATGTTGCCCTTGGAGGTTTCTTTCATGATCCTTTAAAGCCGTTTTTGCATGATCAAAATTCATTTGTATGATCATAGAAACTATTATTAATATACAAGATTAGCTGTCGTATGTGTAGCCAAACAACCACCCCTTAAATGTATAACAAAGCCTGCTTCTGCTGAAAAGTTGTTTTAACAAATAACTGAGAAGACTGCAAAAGGCATTAACTTCCTGTGAGACACAATTTAGAAAACATATCCTTTTTTTAACACAAGTAACAGCTCTTGGTAAACCAATGTTTCATCATAACTGCACTGGAATCTTACGTATCCCAGGAAATAAAAATTAATAGCCTTAGCACGACACTGTACTTAACAGTTTTTTTTTCCCCAGTATGAGCTGCTTACTCGACAACAAATGGTATTTCTCATAAGCAATGACAATGTTTAGCTTCTCTCAACGGTTATACATGATGGTTTATGGAAAATGTTACGGAAATACTGCATTTATTATTTAGGTGTATAACATTTTACGCTATCTATTTGGTCCTCGACGGAATAAGCACATCAATCACAGCATGGTCAAGAAACAGGTAAAATCTTACAAGATGAGAATCCGTACGATTTATTTACTTATACGTAATTTATAAATACATTTCCATTTCTCCACAACAGTGTACGTGCGATAACAGCCACATTTCTTTCAGATTACGGTCACGTATCAGCGGATCACGCTCGTTTCAACACGTTCAGCAGACACGCACCGACATGTTAACTGACAACACTCAACTAATTGTAAGTAAATAGTACACACTAGAGTTGTGGTGATTCGTGAATGAGTCGTTCATTTGAACGACTCTAAATAAAGAATCATGAGAATCGAATCATGATACGGACGAATCGTCGTTCAAAAGAATCGTAAGAACGATTGCGTGTTTCCGAGTCGTGACGATTCCAAGTTCCAATTTTTTTTTTTTTTTCTTATTGTTATTTTAATACCTGAACAATCAGGTAGGCTGTCAGCGGCATGCTACACTGCTCTTCAGCCATACTGTTGACAATAACAGAACACAGAATGGAGAATCAGAATGAATATAGTGACGGGCAAAAAAAAAAATTGTGGTCACAGATACACAAAAAACATGGAGCCGTTCACACTCGACGATAACGACACTGAAAACACATTGACACGGCGCACATAACACTGATGAATCTGACGGCACAAGTGAACGTAGAAGCGTGACGGCGGACACTAAAAACACAAAGCGACGTCACACACACAAGACACTAATGGCGATGATCTCCGGCGCGCGAAAGTCCACGTAGTGTGTGCGAGTCCGGTGACCTGCCAAGAGGGGAAGAAGGGTGGGGGGGGGGGTGGAGAGGGGAGAATAAAGATGCCAATGGCTGAGGAGATGGGAGGAGGAGTAGAGGGACAGGGGAGGTGAGGCCCAGGGGAGGAGTGGGGAGAAAGGGAGGAGGGAGGGAGGGTGCCCAAAGGAACAGACACAGGAAGAGGGAGGGAGTATCAAAGTTGGTAGGAGGGGTATATGGAGGGGAGGAGGACATCATCAGGGAGGGGGAGCTGGCAGAAGCCACCTTGGGAGAGGGTAAGGAGGGAGGAGAGATGGAGACTGGGTGGGACGTGGGAATACAGGCGCGGCAGCAGACGGGGGTGGGAGAGGATGGGCGAGACAAGCAGGTGAGGAGGATCGAGTTTGCGGGTGGTGTACAGGATCTGTATCCTTTCAAGGAAAAGGAGGAGGTGGGAGAACGGAATGAGATCGTACAGGATCTGCGTGGGGGAGGGGAGACGGATGCGATAGGCGAGACGGAGAGCATGGTGTTCAAGAATTTGAAGGGATTTATAAAAGGTAGGGGGGGGGGGGAAGGGGGGGGGGGGGGCGGAGATCCAGGCAGGATGGGCGTAACAGAGGATAGGGCGGATGAGGGATTGATAGGTGTGGAGGATGGTGGAGGGGTCCAGACCCCACGTACGGCCAGAAAGGAGCTTAAGGAGACGGTGTCGGGAGTGTGTCTTGGCTTGGATTGTCCGGAGATGGGGGGTCCAGGAGAAGCGACGGTCAAGGGTGACGGCAAGGTACTTAAGGGTGGGGGTGAGGGCGATAGGATGGCCATAGATGGTGAGATAGAAATCAAGGAGGCGGAAGGAAGGGGTGGTTTTGCCTACAATGATCGCCTGGGTTTTGGAGGGATTGACCTTGAGCAACCACTGGTTGCACTAAGTGGTGAACCGGTCAATATGGGATTGGAGAAGGTGCTGGGAGCGCTGCACGGTGGGGCCAAGGGCAAGGAAGGCGGTGTCATCGGCAAACTGGAGAAGGTGGATGGATGTCCGCCGTATATAAAAGGTACAGAAGGGGAGAGAGGACGGAGCCTTGGGGCACACCAGCGGAGGGAAGAAAGGTGTAGGAATCCGTGTTATGGATGGTGACGTAGGAAGGACGGTGGGAGAGAAAGGAGCCGATCAGACGGACGTAATTAATGTGAAGGGCGAAGGTTTGGAGCTTGAAGAGGAGACCAGAATGCCATACGCGGTCATAAGCACGTTCGAGGTCCAGGGAGAGGAAGATTGCGGAGCGACGGGAATTAAGCTGTTCGGAAAGGAGATGAGTGAGGTGAAGGAGAAGGTCGTCAGAAGAGAAGGATGGCCGAAAGCCACACTGGGTAACGGGAAGGAGGCGGTGCTGGCGGAGATGCTGCTGGATGCGGCGGGTGAGGGTAGATCCAAGGACCTTGCTGAAGACCGAGGTAAGGCTGATGGGATGGTAGGAGGAGACGGCGGTTTACCAGGCTTAAGGAAAATCAGGATACAGGATGTTTTCCACAGGTCAGGGTAGTAACCGGTCGACAGGACTACATTGTAGAGCCTGGCCAGGGTGGAGAGGAAAGAGACAGGAGCTTCACGAAGGTGATGGTAGGTGACACGATCGTGGCCAGGAGCTGTGTTGCGTTTTGTGCAGAGTGTAGCAATGAGATCCTGTGTAGTGATAGGGGCATTGAGTTCCATGTGTGCAATGTTGTCCAAGTACTGGAAACCAGGAGCGAGGGGAGGGACAGAGGTGTCAGTTTGAATGCTGACATCCGGGAAGAGGGAGTAATCGAACTGGGGATGAGAAACACATCGGAGAGGTAGGAGACAAAGTGATTGGCCTTACTAAGGGTGTCAGGACAGGGGTGATCATCATGGAGAAGAAGATAGTAGGGGGAGGGTTTAGTTCCGGTAAGGTGACAGAAGGCTGACCAGAACTTGGACGAGTTGATAGGTAGGGTAGCATTTAAACGGGTGCATGTCTGTCGCCAGTCCTGGCATTTCTTAGCCGCGAGCAAATGTCGAATGTGTCGCTGGAGTTGCTGGTGGTGTCGTAGTGTGTCCGGTCACGCGTGTGGAAGAAGGCACAGTAGAGACGGCGGGATTCACGGAGGAGGAGGACGGCCTGTGGGGGTAAGGTAGGACGGTGGGGGTGGATGGCAACAGTAGGAATGTGGGCCTCCACGGCCTCAGACAAGGTCTGCTGGAGAAAGAGGCGGCATGGGTTACATCATCAGGTTGGTGGTAGGTGAAGGGGTGGCTATCGACCTGGGTGGAGAGGGTATCCCAGTAGGCATTCCAGTTGGCACGGGAACAGTCATGGACATACTTTGGGGGAGGGTCATTACAAGGGTCGGGGCGGGGCCGACGACCGTCTGAAACGGTGAGGACGACAGGGAGATGGTCACTACCAATAGGCTCCAGGACATCCACCGTTATGCGGCCAAGGAGGTTAGGGGAGGAAAGGATAACATTGGGAGTGGAGTTAGATTCTGGACGGGTGTGCTGGGGGATGGGGATGAGGTCGCCTTGAAGGGAGGAGAGGAACCGATGCCACCGCTGTAACTGGGCGGCGGAACGACTATGGATGTTGAGGTCGGCGGCAATGACGTAGGAGGAGAAGGTACGGTCAATGTGGGAGAGGAAGTCGAAGGGAATAGGGACGTTATGGCAGACATAGATGGTGGCGCAGGTGACGGTAAGGCTGGGGAAGAAGAGACTAAGGATCAGGTGTTCGGTGGGGTTGGGAAGGAGAGGTTGGAGCCGAACTGGAATCTGGCAGTGGTGACCAATGGCAACTCCGCCACGCGCAATCGGGAGGGGATTATCAGAGCAGTGAATGAGGTGGGGCGAGGTGTGGATGGTGTGGTGAGGTGGGAGGAAAGTTTCATTGAGGAGGAAGGCATCCACGTGGTGGGTGGCAAGAGTGTGCAGGAAGAGGTTCTTGTTGGCGGGAAGGGAGTGGATGTTGTTGAAAAGGATACGGTGCTGTCGCGCCGCGAAAGGGATTTAGACAAGGGTGTCAAGATGGGAGAAGGCGAAATGGGCCTGGTTGTTGGAGTAGGTGGCATACATTTTTAAGTGGAAAATGGAACAGGTGGGGAGGGAGACCTGTTGGAGGGTGTGAGGGCGCTGGAAATGGTGGACGTTTTGTAGGACAATGGTGAGGAACCTGATGATGTCCTCAGCGTTGGGGGGGGGGGGGGGGGGGGAGACGAAGGGAATTGCTAGGAGGGGTGGGGGCATACAGAGGACGGACAGGGAAGGTGAGTTCAGGAGTGGTCGGAGAGCGTCTGGCTTTACACTTTTGGGAGTAGGTGGGATGGGGGAGATTGCAGGTATTACAGGAGGGAGGGGATTGAAGGTTAGGGCACTGCCGGAGGAAGTGCGCTTGCCTACAATGCAGGCAGGTGGGGGACTCGCGGCACTCGGCTGTTGGGTATGCGTTATAGTGCAGATATCTCTGGCAGCACAGGGATTGAGGAGGGGAACGGGAGGGGTCGACCTTATAGCGCTGGTTGAAGAGGAGGGCACCCTCCTTCAGGAGACGGTCAATGGAGGGGGCGTCCTTGGAGAAAACCTGCATAAGGCGGGTGGGGCCGGCCGAGTTGAAAATGCGGTGGACCGCCTGCACCTCCAGTGTGGGTCGCGCCTTGAGCTGGCGGAGGAGGAAGGAGAGATTCCGGGCCTCAAGAAGGGAAGGATCGGGACGGGAGAGGAGGTATTTGTATAAAGAGGGGAGGAGGAGGAGGTGGAGGGAGCAGGGCCAGGCGGGGAGACATCCATGGCATCCTGGGGGGGTGAGGGAAGGAGGATGGGGCGGGGCTTTTTTGGGAGCGGAGGAGGTGGTGGTGCCACTAGGGCGTTTAACGGCGGCAGAAGGGTGGGCGGTGACACGAGGGACGGGAGCTATAGGTAGGTGGCGGGAAGGGGCATGTCCTGGTGTGGACGCTGCAGTTGGCGCCGGAGATGGTGACGGTGAAGGCGACGGCGATGGCAGTGGCGGTGATGGCGAAGGCGAAGGTGATGGGGAGAGTTGGGCACAGGCAGTGGCCTGACGGGCCACCACCCTAGCTGGAGCTGCAGTAACAGGATGGGGGAGTGGGGGGAAAGGATCAGAGGGAGAGGAGTGGGAGGAAGAAGCTGGAGAGGGGGCGACAAAGAGCGAGGGCGAAGGGAGAGTGAGAAGAGGCGGGATGGAAAGAGGGGGGTGTGACTGGGCACACCATGTTATGGTAGTGGTGGCGGCGGAGGGGGAAGTATAAACTATGGCTGTGGTGGTAGTGGTGGTGGGGGCTGACATGACGACAGGGAGAAACAAAAACACACAGGATGAAAAAGAAAGGACAAAAACTGGGGACAGACGAAGACGGAGACGGAGGAAGACGAAGACGGATGAAGATGAAGACGGACGAAGACCAGAATCCCAAGCTGCTGGCGCTGACGACGGCTGGCAGTAATGCCGCAGCTGCTGCTGCTGCCACGGACGGGGCCGGGGCCGCTGCTGCTGCTGCTGCTCGGCTGGCTGGCTGGTTGGCATCTGAAAACCTAGCGCTTTGATTAGTGCTGGAAGGGCACAATCGAAGGGCGGTATCCTTGCGGAGTACCGCCGGAGATATCCAAGTTCCAACGATTCATCGATTCTTAGTACGCTATGCTTCGAAGGCAACTTCCGAATGATGCCGAGTCGTGCCGAATGATTACGACCGCCAGATGGCAGTCAAGTGGAGGATGCGTGTGAACAAAGGAAGCTCTGAACGAACAAACGAAGTTCGTGGGCCGTAATATTATTCGTGAAAACTGAAAACCAAGCTGACACTTGGCGGTGGCTGACGGGAACGAGCGTATATATGAAAATTTGAAGAATGGACAAAATCTTCAATATAAAATCTTGAAGTCGGGATCTGGTCACAGCTGTTAATAGCAACAGTAAACCATAAACAAATAAGCAGAAAGCTGACTGTAGTACCCCCATGTGCGCATGCGCGAGTTATACCTATATAGTGCACATGGGCGAATTCGCATCATCCTACGTTTTTCTGTGCTCTTTCCAATTTTTGTTTCGTCGAAATACAAAGCATAGGTATTTTGCTTTTAATTTGTCTGAGAACTTGCTTCTGCCTCAACTATTTATGTGAGAAGACGACATACTTCTAAAGTGTAGGATACAATCGTATACAGCGACATTACTTCACTGCTAATTCGCTAATTCTGTTAGTTCCACCAGTGCTGCCACTAAATGGCTGTCGCACTAGACCAATATTACAGAGCCCATATAGAGAGAATATAGGCTCTCTAACCAATACCTTTCTTAGCGGGTCACCATTTAATACCGTCTTTAAACAAAAGCTTTTTAATTAATAATTTCAAGTTCGAGTTTTCGAATGTTATCGTGTTCAGATTCATATTAAATTTTAGTGAAGTAATGTCGCTGTATACGATTGAATCCTACTGTTTAGAAGTATGTCGTCTTCTCACGTAAATAGTAGTGACAGCGACAAGTTCGCAGACAAATTAAAAGCAAAATACCTATGCTTTGTATTTAGAAGAAATGAAAGTTAAGCGAAATTTGCTGTGTGGGAGGGCTGTCAGCTGCGTTATGAGTTACAAGGGTGATGTGGACTTGGAAAGACAGCACAGAAAAACATAGGATGATATGAGCCAAACCACGTCTGCCTCACTGCTAGATTTTGTTACTATAAAACAGACGTCTGTAGTTAGATACGTTCAAGCCACACAACCACAATAGCATACCACGTAATTTTGCACCACCTTTCGCGCAGATCGACTACTCTTTCCTGGCATACTGAAATAAAACAATAGATGCAATCAAATCAAACGTGACCTTTCATCAATTAACGCATTACACGTATAAATCGAGAATCGCACTTGTAACGTCATATGCATGTTTAGTCATAAATAAACTATTTCTGGCGTATCTTATCATGACACAGTTCGATTCTAACCCCATTGACAATTTTAGACATGTCCTGCCATCTGTGAGTAAGATGCAGAACTTTTAGCATTCCGTAAGAATCGTGCCATCGAGACTAGAATGAATCGTGAAAGAATCGTGAACGAATCGTAGGAATCGATTCGCAAAGTGTGATTGAATCGTAGGAATCGAATCGGGAAAAGGAATCGTGTTGCGCAACTCTAGTACACACTACACAGTGTTAGGCTTCCCCTACCGGCCACTGCGCATGAATCGTGAAAGAATCGTGAACGAATCGTAGGAATCGATTCGCAATGTGAGATCGAATCGGGAAAAGGAATCGCGTTGCGCAACTCTAGTACACACTACACAGTGTTAGGCTTCCCCTACCAGCCACTGCGCATGCGCGCCGCGCGTTTGCGCAACTCGTCAAACAAACCAAACAGTTTCGGCGTGTTCGAACATTGGCGATACTAGTTGCATGGGATTTGAGGTTATGTGTGTTCGTAGAATGTAGACAAACTGAAATATGAAGTGCGGAACGGAGAATAATGTTTGCTTTTTGGATAGATATGCTTTGCATAGGTGTTTGTGGATTTTCAGTGATGATGATTACTAGGATAACCAACATATTGCTGCTTCTGAGACCATCATGTGCGATCAGAACGTAGATAGTTTGACAATATCTGAGCTGCAGGGCAAAATTTATTGAATTAGGAGCACATATATAACTGAATTAAGAAAAATACAAGCAAATGTTATTCTAGCTGTAGAAGTGCTCTTGTCTACAACACTAAAATCCCACCGTTCGAGTTGGCTCACTCCTTTTTTTAAGGAATATTGTTGACAGAGGGGAAGGCTCCGCAAATCAAGAAGCTGCCGTTGTTATTCAATATTCATCTGTTTAAAACGTCGCAGCAGTGTCCCCATTGATATATGTTTGAATTTTGAAATATTGCCACTGTACAGATCTATCTTCAAGAGAGAAGTTTCCAAACCATTCTCTTCTTAATGCAACCTGCTTCGAATAATTGCTGCTGTCAGTGTTAATAATTGTTACTGTTAATGTTAGTAATCATTGGTGTTAATGAAAAAGAGTCATCACCAACTGAAACCGCATCTTATAGCATGCTGAGTGTTCTCGATTGTAATGCATGCAATGTGATATGTAATTTCAGTTCTGGCGACAGTGCTTCATGCATTACAGTATCTTTATTACTTATTGCATAATTAACTCTATTTAGAAGAAACGTTAACACTTCTGGTGACATTCTAGGATAATTAAAAGAACTTTTTGGGTCTTCCATTATTAATTATTTCAGCAAGGATGCTGAGCAATCGAGCTGACGTCTTTTCTTCATCCAGTCACGAATCGAAACACGTTTCTTTTTTTTTTTTTATGCAGCGATTCCACGCAAGAAGCTTTAACCCCATCACAACTCGTGCGACGTGCAGCGGCCAAAACTTTCATTTCAGGCACGACTCAGGAACCCACAAAACGACGAAACTGAAGTATATACTGGTTTCGCAGTGTCTACACTCAAATATGAAACTATTTGCGTGCAGCTCATTCCACGCAACGAGTGGAGCAACCCATTGTCGTCGTGTAAACTAGGCTTCTCGCGTAAAACATCGATTTTGTCCATAAACCCTTCCTGCCTAGTATATGGCTGGGAAAGATGTGATAGCTCTACCGTTTTTATAATTGTCAGTGCTACTTTGTTTTTGTCCTTGATCGTATATTCCACAGTTGTGGAAACTCACAATACAGTGAGATAAATAGTAATATAACAATTTTTCACTAAACATATGCTGTGTATCATCGACACAAAGAACGTCCGCCATCTATCAAATTTTCCGCCAATCAAAATTTCTCGCACACACATTAACAGGGTGTATACAAGGACAAGGACAAAAAAATTCCCGGATTTCCCAGTTAAAAATACTCTTTCTTCCGGGTGAAAACACACTTATTCCGTGTTAAGTGGCAGATATTTTCCCTCAGAACTGTAAAATTGATCAATCCTTCGAATGATTAAGGTTTTATACATAGGCGTAAAATTTTCCGGCACTTTAGAAAACGAAACTTAGGGAAAAAAACGCGTTTTGGAAGGATTTTTCATGTGCAGTATAAATTCGAATTCCACCAAACACCGCATGTTACTTTCCAAAGCATTGAAATCGAGATTGCGATGAGCTTTTGTAAGCCAGTCATAGCTCATGTCACGTGATCTCACCAGCCAATATTCAGAGCATAGGACACTTGATGTAGTCAGCCAATAGCAACATCATTGTTAAGTAGCGCGAACACGGAAACAGGAAAAGTTGATGGTATAAATTAATATACACAGTGTTGCTGCAAGAAAAGAAAAGCTATCACTTGGAATATTGGCCTCTAACGTTAATAAGCTGCAACAGAAGTTAAGTTTTCACATATAATGTTGATCTTTTTTGTGCATATTACACTTTAAGATATATCACACAAATGTGTAAGTAAAATTTGTAGTAACGACATAAATGTCTGATCTAATTGTTCTAAATGGCTCCACATTAAAGAGCTGATTTTTAAATGAGAGTCAAACGCTCTGTGATTTAAGAAATTCATCGTACATTCTCGCACATAGCTCAACTTACGTAAAAGGAAATTTACTTTTGAAAGTAACGTTTTTCAAACCACCATTCGCAATATTTTCCTGCGACCTGGTAGCAGTTGCCGGAGGGCGTCAGACAACTAGCGCCACAGCGCTTGCGCAGCTGCGATGACGCAGGAAGCCATTATGATGGTAGGTGTAAAACATTAAAAGATCTTACATTATGTCATAATAGAAACAAGACATCAGAGGATACTCCATGAGCATCGGAATTTCATGAACCATTCTAAAATGTGCACATTTTAACTGCAACTTAAAGTGCACATTTGTATGTCCAGATTCCAAATGAAGTAGGCCTGGACCTGATATTAAGCTTCTCAGTGTGGCTTTTGGGATGTAAATTTTCCTGGTGTACCAGTCTTTTGGTTTTTTATTATGGCATAATGCCATACGCGCTAGAAGATGAAAACGTGCACCTGAAATGCAGCGAACAGTTGAAATTAGCCAATAGTGTGCAATTAAACACTTCGTTTCGTATTTGAAACGACTGGCTCAGCGTAAAAGATTAATAAAAGCCAAATTTCTTTAGCAAACCGACAAAAACAACTTCTTTGTTCTGGAAGGCGATTAATGCTTGACTGTCAGAAAAGTGGAAATAAAATAAAACCTGAAACCAATAACATATTTTAGCCTTCCGTAATTATGTGAATGTATTTTAATTCACTTATGGCTCCTGGCCACAGAAAAATCCGTTTTGTTTTCAGTTGACGTGAGAACAGTAAACGAAGAGGAAATAGCAAAATCACTAAATGTAAACACGGGTCGGGTGGGGACTACGCACTTCCCCACAATTGTAACTCAGACTGCTCTACGCATCAGCCCCGGATCTACATTTCCGAACCGGTGCAGTACTACATGCCCCCCCCCCCCCCCCCCCACACCTCGAACGTTTGAGATAGGATGCCAAAAATTTAAAAAAATAGAATTTTCAAAAAATGTCCATTTTGTAGCGCACATCTTTCTGAAGAGTCTAATATGTGAAACATATGTGTTTGAGGAAATGTAAGACATGTTATTTGGTCTTAAAGTGTGCCAAAGTGCTGTGCCACGCCTCTTCACACAGAATTCTTCTATCGCACGTAACTTTATTTCGCTCTGTGGAATTTAAACCGTTTTGTTTTCAGTTGACGTGAGAACAGTAAACGAAGAGGAAATAGCAAAATCACTAAATGTAAACACGGGTCGGGTGGGGACTACGCACTTCCCCACTATTATAACTCAGACTGCTCTACGCATCAGCCCCGGGTCTACATTTCCGAACCGGGGCAGTACTACATAGTCCCCCACCCCCCACACCTCGAACGTTTGAGATAGGATACCAAAAATTTAAAAAAATAGAATTTTCAAAAAATGTCCATTTTGTAGCGCACATCTTTCTGCCCTGCTCCCAGTCGGCTGGTTTTGACATTGTGGCACTCTTAAAAAACAGACCTCGCAATTAATACTGGATGGTATTATTTGTAACCGCGAGAACAAGAATTCTTGAGAAAATTTGCATTCTTTATTGCCTATTAGCTAATAGCTTGCTGCTTCGTGTGACATAAAATTAAATATAGAATACACAAAACCAGTAAAGACAAGAGACAAGCAAGACAGTACACATTTCTTCAATCCTTAGCTCCTAGCATTTTTTTTCCTCCCTAATCGTGCTGCAGCTTTAATGGCGCGCTTTCCTTTCTGCGAAAGAATCTGTTAACTCTTCAAAGTTCGTCAAACGTTTTTCTACATGAAAAATTCAAGTGTACCCAAGACAGGTGTGGTTTCTGGATCTGATTACGTCTGTTTTGTCACTGTCTGCTAGATAAAACAAAATAGGCCTTTCTAATATTGTAGCGTTTGTAACACAGACCAAATAAACGAGACTGCTTTGGCATAAATGGTCATTTTTATAACAGGACAGTATATAATCCACGAACTACCAATATGAAATGCCTATAGGCATACTACGAGCAAAAAGCTTTAAGTTAGAAGATAGTTTCTCATTTCATTCATACGCTCCAGTTTCTCAAACATGGGATCGAAAAGTAGAAGTACGAAATTTTTATATAAATTTGGAATCGTCATATTCTTCCGTAATTTGTGTGATGTCCCCGTTTCTTCTCCTTCCTCGTTCTAACAAACAATCTTGTCATCACTAATTCTGTAACTATTCCTGCCATTGTCAAAACTTATTCGCCGGTTAACTTCACTAACCCTGCCACAATCATCGGTTTAGTTACCCCGCAATTAGTCTCCGGTTAGGCGTTGCTTCATGTTCGTAGAACGCGTTTTCGCGCTACTTCCAGAACAGAACTTAAGCGGCTGTTAGCTGGAGACTGTACAACTGACCATTACTAGTGTAGCGGTGTGGCCAAAAATTTTCTGTCAAAATTTCATTTTCTTGGATGCACCGAGAAGATAATACGTAATCTTTCCTACCTGTTATTCCTGTTAGTCGTTTATTTCCACTCTGTTAGTATGAATCTATGGATTTCGCTAGTAATTACAATACCGCTGATCATTGGCAAAACCCAGACAACCACATCATCTGACAGCGATTGGCATACATCCGTTCGGCTCTACCCCGCACAGCTCGTATAGCCCCGTCCCCTTTTCTCTGCAGGAAAGTTTATTTCTAGATGCAACGAGGATTCCCCTGACAGAGACATCACGTACACTACGCACGCTTCGAAGCATAAACTACTGATTCATTCAGAAATCAACTTGGAATGTGTTCAAAAATGTTCAAAAACCAGCGAGGAAGCGTTTCAAAATCATATTAATGAATCGATAGACCAACGTGCGCTGAGTGCTAGGCGCTTTGTGAAACAGGGTTTTTTCGTCAATAATGTGAATTTTGCGACTCCCCCCCCCTCCCCCTAACCAAGTCAGATACATCGGTTTCCCCTCGCGCTCCTACATCCGGGCCTGCTGCGACGCGTGAAGAACCTGGCAGCTTGAGCGCGCCAGTAACATTTTTCAACATCCAGCTGTTTGCTGCGACTGCTTATACAGCAAACAGCCACATTTCTGTAGCCAGAAGCGGGAGAAGGTACTGCTCTCACGCGACTCAGCTGCGCATCGCATGAGCCCTCTCCTAACTGCTAAACGAATCTAATGTAAACCGAGGCCTACGAGAAAGGCAGGCCGCGGCGTGTACGTCACGAAGGTAGGCCACGCTCGCTCAACTCGGCAAACAATCTGCGTTTTTACACCGGTTAACGCGTAACTAGGTGTGTACATAGAAACGAGAATCACATCTTCAACTGGAATCCACTGTTATGGAATCTTATTGTTGTTGGTCCTACAATGATAGGAAGTCCGTAGGCCTACTAATAATTTGTTACGGCTCCACTGGGGTACAACACAATTAAAATTATGCCAAAATGACTGTTAGTTCCATAAGGTACCATATCTTCTATGAAATGAGGACTGCTATGCAGAAGAGACTAAATGTTATAAACAAGCCGTTATACCATTTATGTGGAGAGTTGATTTTAAATTTTGTTGTACGTCTAGCAATCAGTAAGACTTCACAATAGCTGATTCCAGTAGAAGATGAAATTCTCATTAGTATGTGCGCACCCAGCTGCAATTTAACAGGTCTAGAAACGCATTTTGCCTGCGGAGTAAAGTGAGCAAGCGAGCTCAGGCCTACCTTCGAGACGTACGCGCCGCGACCTGTCTTCCTCGTAGGTCTCGATGTAAACAGTCGTGACGTCACGCTCATAGGAGGAAATTTGTTATTATGAAGCATTGCCTAGTCTCCCTAAAGCCTTTGACACATTTTACTGATGGCAGACACTTGTATGACCACTGTCTTTTCTTGTTGTATATGGTGCATTTCCTTTCCAATTTATGTTCTTTTTTTTCGTTCATGTTTCATAGCTGCAATAGCGAGATACAGTAAAATCATTTGTTAGCGTATCAGTTCTTACCAGTAAAAATTACAAAAATTTAACTGAACACTAAAACAATGAAAAATTCCCGCAATTCTAAAAATTTCCCGGGTTTTTCCCGATTTTCTCCCGGATGAAAAAATTCCCGGGTTTTCCCGGATCCCCCGGGTCGTATACACCACGCTTAAGCACCATCTACACTTGACAAACACGCCAAACAGCACCGAACACGGCGAAGTACACAAACCAAAAAAAGTTTTGCATCACCTCGTTTCCGAGAGTTCCGGAACCTGTACAGAAAATTGGAACAGAGATCAACGTAAACATCATTTCTGCTCTTTTTATTGCTCGTGAAAACCACACACACAGCGAGACCTTCAGTGGTGGTGTTCCAGATTGCTGTACACACAGGTACGTCAAATACCCAGTAGCACGTCCTCTTGCATTGATGCATGCCTTTATTCGTCGTGCCATACTATCCACAAGTTCATCAAGGCACTGTTGGTCCAGATTGTCCCACTCCTCAACGACGATTCGGCGTAGATCCCTCAGAGTGGTTCGTGGGTCACGTCGTCCGTAAACAGCCCTTTCCAATCTATCCCAGGCATGTTCGATAGAGTTCATGTCTGGAGAACATGCTGGCCAATCTAGTCGAGCGATGTCGCTATCCTGCAGGAAGTCATTCACAAGATGTGCACAATGGGGGCGGGAATTGTCGTCCATGAAGACGAATGCCTCGCCAATATGCTGCCTGTATGGTTGCACTATCAAATGGTTCAAATGGCTCTCAGCACTATGGGACTTAACATCTGAGGTCATCAGTCCCCTAGAACTTAGAACAACTTAAACCTAACTAACGTAAGGATATCACACACATCCATGCCCGAGGCAGAATTCGAACCTGCGACCGTAGCGGTCGCGCTGTTCCAGACTGAAGCGCCTAGAACCACTCAGCCACTCCGGCCGGCTTGCACTATCGGTCGGAGGACGGCATTCACGTATCGTACAGCCGTTACGGCGCCTTCCGTTAGCACCAGGGACTGGCCCCACATAATGCCACCCCAAAACAGCAGGGAACCTCCACATTGGTGCACTCGCTGGACAGTGTGTCAAGGGCGTTCAGCCTGACCGGATTGCCTCCAAGCACGTCTCCGACGATTGTCTGGTTGAAGGCATATGCGACACTCATCGGTGAAGAGAACGTGATGCCAATTCTGAGCAGTCTATTCGGCATGTTGTTGGGCCCATCTGTACCGCGCTGCATGGCGTTGTGGTTGCAAAGATGGACCTCGCCATGGACGTCGGGAGTGAAGTTGCGCATCATGCAGCCTCCTGCGCACAGCTTGAGTCGTATCACGACGTCCTGTGGCTGCACGAAAAGCATTATTCAACATGGTGGCGTTGCTGTCAGGGTTCCTCCGAGCCATAATCCGTAGGTAGCGGACATCCACTGCAGTAGTAGCCCTTGGGCGGCCTGAGCGGGGCATGTCATCGACAGTTCCTGTCTCTCTGTATCTCCTCCATATCCGAACAACATCGCTTTGGTTCACTCCAAGACGCCTGGACACTTCCCTTGTTGAGAGCCCTTCCTGGCACAAAGTAACAATGCGGACGCGATCGAACCGCGATATTGACCGTGTATGCATGGTTGAACTACAGACAACACGAGCCGTGTACCTCCTTCCTGGTGGAATGACTGGAACTGATCGGCTGTCGGACCCCCTCCGTCTAATAGGCGCTATTCATGCATGGTTGTTTCCGTCTTTGGACGGGTTCAGTAACATCTCTGAACAGTCAAAGGGACTGTGTCTGTGATTCGAAATCCTCAGTCAACGTCTATCTTGAGGTGTTCTGGGAAGCGGAGTGATGCAAAACTTTTTTTTGATGTGTGTATTTGGCAAACATGGTTAAGTTTCACAAAATGATCGTTTACGTGGGCCGTTCCGTCAGCTCTATGGCTTTTTCACTCACTCTCAGGGCCTGTGTGGCTTCACTTACGCTGTGGCCACAGTGGCCCCGATATCGGTGGATTCCGCCGACGACCGACATCAGCCGGTAACGGCCGACTTTTCAATTCAGTACGCCACTACGTGCGCGGTCACAATGTCACTGCCCGAATGTACAGACTTCGGACGACTATCGGTGAAATTCAAATCTGTTTTTTTTTTTTTTTTCGTCGTAATGGCTGACACGACACGGAAAATGGACTGGTAAGTTTAGTCAAAGGCTGAGTTTGTTATATCCTGGACATAAAAAATATCATCATCGGGAGATAACCCGTAGCCTATGGACTGAAATCACTGGTTTATTGGAAACCAAAGGTAGGCAAAATATAATTTGTTCAAGTGACAAGGTGGCGTGCCTCATGCTCCTAGTTATTGTGGTGGATTTTTTTGGGTTATGGTAGCTGTCTACAAATTATTATTACCGCTTTTTTGGTTATGGTAGGTGGATATTAGCTGTCTACAAATTATTGTTACTGCTTAATAACGTGCTTTGCAAATGGGTGTACATGTGTATTTCCACTTTCAGGATGTATACGCAGACAAGAAAGACAAATCCCGGATTTTTCCTGGATTGCCCGCCGTTGTGGCCGAACGGTTCTAGGCGCTTCAGTCCGGAACCGCGCTGCTGCTACCGTCGCAGGTTCGAATCCTGCCTCGGGCATGGATGTGTGTGGTGTCCTTAGGTTAGTTAGGTTTAAGTAGTTCTAAGTCTAGGGGACTGATGACCTCAGATGTTAAGTCCCACAGTACTCAGAGCCATTTGATCCATTTGTTCCCAGATTTACTAGTTAAAACACTTTTTCCCACGTTAAAAATACTCTTGTTCCACGATAAGTGACAGTATACTTTACCTCGGAGCTGTAAAAATATCAATCCATTGAATGGTAATAGTTTTATACACCAGTGTTGAACTTCCCAGGATTTCAGAGAATGAAAATACTCGACAAAGTAAGCTTTGGAAAGATCTTTGATGTGCAGCAACATTTACGCTCCATATTTTCTGATTCGTATTACGAAAGCATAGATTCGAATTCCACCAAACACAGTACGTTAATTTCCGAAGCACTGAAATCGAGGCCGGCCGAAGTGGCCGTGCGGTTAAAGGCGCTGCAGCCTGGAACCGCAAGACCGCTACGGTCGCAGGTTCGAGTCCTGCCTCGGGCATGGATGTTTGTGATGTCCTTAGGTTAGTTAGGTTTAACTAGTTCTAAGTTCTAGGGGACTAATGACCTCAGCAGTTGAGTCCCATAGTGCTCAGAGCCATTTGAACTGAAATCGAGATTGAAATGCGCATTTGTAAGCCAATCATATCTCATGTCACTTGATCTCGCCAGCCAATGACAGCAGACATTCAGAGCATAGGACACGTGTTGTAGACAGCCAATAGCAACATCACTTTTAAGTAGAGCGAACACACAAATAGGAGAAGTTAATGGTTTAAATTAATGCACATAGTGTAGCTGCAAGGAAAGCTAATGTGTCACTTATAATACTGGTCTTTTTACGTGAGTTACACTTTAAAATACATCGCACAAATGTGCCAGCAAAATTTTTAATAATGACAATGTCTGGTCTTCAAGCCTCGAAGTTCTTCTAAGTGGCTGGTTCTCAATGTTTTAAGTTTTAAATCAGAGTTAAACGCTCTGTGTTTTTAGAATTTCATTACATATTCTCAAGTGTAACATAATACATCTTGCGTAAAAGGAGATTTACTTTTAAAGTAACGCTTTTCGAAGCTCCAGTCACAATATTTTTCCGCGACCTTTTAGAAATAGGTTCATTTCAGCAGTTGCCAGAGAGCGCCGGAAAACAGGCGTTAGTGCGCGTGGGCAGCTATGACGACGCAGGAAGCCCGTATGTTCGTGTATTTAAGAGATCTTACACGACGTCATAAAAGAAATAGAACATCGGAGGATACTGGAGCATCGAAATTTCTTAAACCATACTAAAATGTATAATTCACTTTAAAGTGCCCATTAATATGTCAGGTTCACAATTCACTGCGCTTTTCGGGATGCAAATTTTCTTCTTACCAGTATTGTACTATCTCATGTTCAGTTCTTTGTTATGGCATAATGCAATTTGCTTGAACTACCAGTACTGTATTATCTCATGTTTGGTTCTTTGTTATGGCTTAATGCCATAGATGCCAGATGATGAAAATGTGCTCTTGAAATTCAGTGACAGTTGATAAAAGCCAATTGGAATGAAACACTTCGTTTCCAATAAATTGACTGTTTCTGTGACAAAGATTAATAAAAGCCACATTTATTTAGCAAACCGACAAAAATAACTTCTTTGTTCTTCAAGGCAATTAATGCTCGACTGCCAGAAACGTGGAAATACAATAAAATCTGAAAACTGATACTAATAACATATTTTAACCTTCCATAACTATGTGACGGTATTTTAATTCACTTAGTAGGTCCCAGACACAGAAACCCGTTTTTTTTTCATCTGTCGTGAGAACTGTAAACGAGAAGAAAACAACAAAATCACTAACCGTAAACACGGCTCACGTGGAGAATAACCCCCCCCCCCCCTCCCACTACAACCCAAACTGCTTTGCGCATGCGCGAATGTGGCAGCTTGGGCGCACCAGATAATTTTTTTCTGGGTAACATCTGGCTGCTTGTTACTGCTGCTGATACACCCAACAGCCACACTTCAAGTAGCAGGAAATTTAAAACTGAAGACTAAAACAATGAAAAATTCCCGGAATTCTAAAAAATTTCCCGGTTTTTCTCGGTTTTTGACCTGATGAAAAAATTCCAGGGTTTTCCCCGGATTTCCCGTTTGTTCCGGAGTGTATGCACCCTGACTTTTCTGGTCTTTAGGTGTTCAGAGTATTTTATATTCTAAACTTTATGCGTGTCTTTCAAACGTATATTGAATGACTGTCATCTACGGGTAAGTGAACTATGTCTGGACAACTTCAAATTAATTCAGCAAAACATTTCGAGTAGGCCCTTACCTGTAGAGGTGTGGTTCGAGGTCTGTTAAAAAAATCCGATAAACACATTAAAATGCAGTCCTGGTTCTAGTACTCGTAAAACTAGAAGTGACACATTGATGTTTGATATCTGGCGATTACATCTTTCCACACATCAGGATTATACTGCATTCTGAAAAGTACAGTTTCAAAGTTCGTGTGTGATATGTTGGATGGTATTTATGATGTCCTAAACACTAATTTAAGATCTAATATTTTCACTCTTGACCACACATACCGGTACTACGAAATTTTTAATTTATTCTACGACGAATTTTGGAGCTATGCTTAGTACAAATGCAAGAAAAGATGCCGTAATATTGTTGATTTTCTTTATTAAATGATATACTCAATCTATGTAATACTGTCACCAGATATCTTGTTACTTCCTTCCTCATATTCACTGGGCAACTGTTTAAAGAGCATTGAAGATAACTAGATTCTTATCTGAATATACTGCCAGTACTGCATTAATTTTCATCATCGTTAGAAAAAAGTGAGCTGCTGTGAAACCGCTAATCTACCTTTCATTAATTAAACAGTTCTTGTTGATTAACACTCAAATTTTGATCCATGCGCCATACAATAGAAACATCTACTTTCACCACGTAAATTTTTCATATGTGGTCATAACCTCACTGTTAAACTTTTACACACCAAAGTCGCACATCATGTCACTGTAGAATAATAAACTATACCGTAAACTTGTTTTGGAGAGATTCTGAGTGCGGTGTCTCATTGAAACTACAATTAGCATGTCGATTAACCAAGAAATGCCCATCTCGCAATTCCAAACTAAAACACTACCAGTTATCCGCCCTGAAGCCCTATGCGCCTCAGAAGGCTTGAGTCTGAACAGGAAGGCCTTGACAGATAAACTAGAGATTCAAGAGAGGAAGATCCTGAGAAAAATTCTGTGACTGATCAAAACAGATGGTGAGTACAGAAGACAATCGAACCAGGAGCCATACAGTCACACTGAGAAAATCGCAGATGTAGCCAGAAAGAGACGTCTCGCTTTCTACAGACGTATCACAAGGATGGACCAAACAAGACTGACCAACCGACTTCGAAACTACTGGAAAAGGTGGAAGGCCGTGGCACCATGGGTGATAGAAGTCAAGAAAGACATCCCACAACTAAACATAACTGAAAGTCGCATTAGAAACCGAGTACTTCTCAGAAGTATCCTAAAAGAAAAGATGTTTCACCCCGTAAAAAGACCGGCGCCCTGTGGACAAAGGAGAGAAAGGAGAAACATAGGCAGGGCATGTGGGATTACTGGGCAAACATTAAGTCCCTCTCCAGGCTGAAAAGTTGAATATCGTGGTCCTTAGCTGGCTCATTCGAAAGAAGAAGAAGAAGAAACTAGACGGTGTCTCAGGAAAGACGTCCAGGAGGAGGCTGCGGATGCATAGTTCTCTGACACCAATACTTTGGGCATACTCCCTACACTATGCGCCTGAGTGTAATGGTGTTCTGTTTTCAGTGTTCCTGTCGAGTTTCCATTCAGTACAGTATACACGAAGGATCAACGAGTGTTTGTGTTGAACTATGCAAAAACAGGAAAGTATGTGCAATATTGGCTCGAAGACAAGTAGTGGGAGTAAGAGAGTGCCACCCCACTTTCCATTGTTGCCAAATTTATTCAAGATGGCGGCGATGACGTAATCCAAGTTGACGGCATGTAGACTTGTCAACAGCGCATGATATCATCCAAGATGGCGGCTTTTGGCGGGAAGATAGGTCAATTGGGCTACCTCCACTAATCTACCCCCCCCCCCCAAAAAATTGCGGATATTTTGAAAAGAGGTCAATTGGGCTATGTCCACTAACCTAAGCCTCCAGAAGAAATTGGTGCCAAATTCAAATTCCAACAAGATAATGCATGCAAAACCTTACTTTTCTTTATTATTATTCATTATCATTTATTATAATTCATTATCATTTATTATTATTATTGGTCTACCTCCACTAGAAAATTCACGCCAAATTCAAATTCCAGCACGATAACGCATGTAAAACCTTACTTTTCTTTATTATTATTCATTATCATTTATTATATTCATTTATTATCATTTATTATTATTAATTATTATTCCAGCACGATAATGGGTGCTAAATCGTACTTCTCTTTATTATTATTATTCATTATCATTCATCATGTATTATTATTTATTACTGTTATTGGCCTACCTCCACTAGAAAATTGCGCCAAATTGAAATTCCAACGTGATAATGTCTCGAAAACTGTACTTCTATTTATTATTATCATTTATTATTTATTCAAGATGTCCGATTTCGGTGGGAAGAAAGCCATTTGCGTTACATCCATAGCAAAAACTCTGTCACAAGTTCAAATTCGAACACCATAATCTATCACACGTACCCAATGGCCCACATCCTCCGACCTTTCGCGCTCATTTATCCTTTCAGTGGTAAGCTATGAAAATCCCATCAAATAATAAGGTGCCCTTATAGTAACCTAATTCACATCCTTTGATTTTGTGTGGGAAAAAAGGGCTTATGTCTTTATCACAAGCAGTACGGTCATCACTTGTTCTCCAGCACAATTAGTACACATCTCCGAGATCCCAGTGCAGTCGCCACGACGTCCCCGCTACAACTGAATTAGTTGAAATCGTCGCCGCACCTGGCCCCGTCTCCCAGGCGCCACGGTCGCAGAACGAGCGGCCGCATAGCCCCGCGCGCCACATGTGGCTAAGCCATGTCTCCGCAATATCCTTTCTTTCAGGAGTGCTAGTTCTGCAAGGTTCACAGGAGAGCTTCTGTAAAGTTTGGAAGGTAGGAGACGAGATACTGGCAGAAGTAAAGCTGTGAGGACCGGGCGTGAGTCGTGCTTCGGTAGCTCAGATGGTAGAGCACTTGCCCGCGAAAGGCCTAGGTCCCGAGATCGAGTCTCGGTCGGGCACATAGTTTTAATCTGCCAGGAAGTTTCATACCTACTTTCAACTACTTTTCGAGGACCAGACTGCCACCTCTTCCTAGGAACCCTCGCCAAGTTTGAATTCTGTCAGCAAAGAAACGTCACTTGTGCTTTCGCTACCAACCTAAGAAAATTGCGCGTAAAGAAAGGGCACTTGTACTAACCTCATCCACCTGACCGCTACTTCCTCCTAGGATCAGGCGCCAAGTGTGAAATCTGCCAGTAAACAAATCTCACTTGCTTCTTCGGTACCAACGTAAGAAAATTGCTGAAAACGATGCGTACCACCACCACCACTTCGTAGGGGGCGGTTGGTAAAACGACTCAGCCCGCACTAGGCTGATGGAAGGAGGAAGGAGCGTACTTTATTTATTTGAGAGCAATTTATTTGGGGATAGAGTATATGTATCACAGAACACATGCTCCCACATGCCCCCACAGCATACAGACCTGCAAACTACTCCTACATAACTCATTTATAACACTCTACCCACACACTTGCTAATTGTAACCGTCAAAAAAGTCACTGCACAGCCTACAGTTATGTGAAGCACACCTAAATAACTCAAACATTCACGCCCATAGAACCGAACAACTCTTAATTTCTCTAAATAATAATCCATCTAAAATACCCTGCTCCCTAATCGTCATCTTTTCAAAATCATACACCTGTCTTTATTTAAACAACTAGAGATAGACAGCCCACCACCCTCTGTATTCTCAACTCAGTCCACAGTCCAGCTGATTTAGTACACAGGACACCCCCTGTGAGATCAGAAAATGTCAATAGTTTCACATATTTTTTTGAAACTTTTGCATCTCATAGGTTTCGATAGGTAAGTGACCTAAGGCAGGTTCTTATCTCCAGTAGTGCACTACACTTGCCAACACAACCACACCCATCAAGATATTCATTCCAATCCAGGCCTGTAACTGCTCTACAGATAAATTTGTCAAGTTATTTGTTGGCTCACTCTCAGTCTGATAAGATTGCCATTTTTGCGCAAAAACCGCTCAGACTGCGCTGTGCTGCTCGGGGAACTAAGGAAGGGCTGCACTCTATTTATTTGGAGCCCTTTTATTTAGTCATGGAGTATATTTGTCACAAAACACCCGCCCTGATCTGACTGTGGTCATCTGACACAGGCCACAAACACGTAAATATTTCCTAATTTCACCATACAATAGCAAACTGCTCTTAAATAATGCAGTACACAATATCTGCAGACGAGCTCTCCAAATAACGCACAGCACAGTGCACAGACAAATCTGACAGAAAGAAATCTCACTTGCTTCTTCGCTACCAACGTAAGAAAATTGCTGAAAACGATGTGTACCACCACCACCACTTCCTAGGGGCGGTTGGTAAAACGACTCAGCCCGCACTAGACCGATGGAAGGAGGAAGGAGCGTACTTTATTTATTCGAGAGCAATTTATTTAGGGATAGAGTATATGCATCACAGAACACATGCTCCCACATGCCCCCACAGCATACAGACCTGCAAACTACTTCTCTGCTCGGCCTCCCCCAAACATGACCTCCTCACAGTCGCATTCGCGCCGAACACCGGAGAAATTCGTATCACCTATGTGCCTTAGATTACGCTCCAAGGCAGGCCGCGCGCGCGTGCGTTTGGCTGGAGGGGGGGGGGGGGGGGGGGGGTTCCAAAGCCTCCACCAAAGTTCAGCTTCTGCGCGCTCGTGACAGTAGACCAGAAAAGGCGATCTCCTCTGACACATGTGAAAGCTGCTTTGCTCTTCTCATGTATACCGCCAGCGTCTCAGATCTGGACCTGCCTTCACATCTATTGTCAGAATAGCCCATAGCTCGTTTACACACGCGATTAATGCCGCCGTGAAAACACTTACTACTCGCCTGCAACCAAGATGGTGACGGAAAACCAATCACTCTGATCTGCACTGCAGGGGCGTGTAATGATTGACAGCACTCTATTTTTTCAAACAATTTATTTAACCATACAGTATATCTATCACACTATCACAAAACACCCACCCAGATGTGCCCTCGGCCATGTTGCACAGCCTACAGATACACCCAGTACTCGTAAACTTTCGAAAAACGCTTACCAGAGCCTACAGATCCGCTCGCAAAATAACTCAGCAGACGTGAGCATGTACCCCCCACCACACCCTGTTCACAGGATCGTGAAGTCACGCATCCGTCTGATTTCAGACCGTGGGCAGGCCCTGCTCGGCTTCCGCAAGCGTGAGTTGGCGCGGTCAACGGGCTCTTCAGCTGTCAAAGCACACACAGACGTCCGTCCAGGATCGCTTTCCGTTACAACCCCGAGCCGCGACCACCGAAAGCGGGTGAAAGTCAACTTTATATCAACGTAGCATAATTCCACAGCGCAGCCTCCATACGCTACACACATCATAGCAGCAGCACATGTCTTTACCTTCTATGACACACTGCGCATTGCTCCTGACACGACATTACACGGCCCTTTAAGTAAACATAACTACACATCCCTGCTCTCGCCTTGTCGCGTGACCAGCCATCTAAAACCTTCTCAATATTATTCTTACTTTACAACATTTTTTTAAAAATAAGATCTAATTTACTCCTCCCACCGCACCTAACATCAGTCCCGTCCCACCATCAACATACGCAAACGTCCTCGACCCAATCTTGATGCTCATATATCACCCTACAAACCATGTCCATCGATCAATTTACCATTCCCGTCCTCTCTTTTCGAATTACAAACGTAGCCTCTATCTAAACACCAATCAACTCATCTTTCTCGCACTTCCAACAGTAAAATTAATTTTACACACACCCCGAAATACCAAACGCAATTAAAGAATCAAACTTTTATACAGACCATAAAGCACATACCACACTCACACCAATATTCAAAGCCTGGTCCATATTTACCACCTCCAACTTGAATTAAATATTATTACCATTGCCCCAACATTCTGCCAGCGCTCGATTTGGACCCATCTATCGGCTCTTAACTGTTGTCACTAGCGGTCCAATATCGCTATCTATAGATTGGATAAATTTCCACATAAAAAAAATCTAGTCCAATTATCTATGTCATCAAGCTGCACACTCTCACAATAGCATAAAAACTCATCTTCTCTAGTCATTATACAACTTTTATCAGCGACACGCCTCATTCGCTATCCCCGATAATGAATACCCGACCAGCATTCGTAAGGCCTGTGAAGACATCGCCGACGTGGGTTTGTGTACTGTAATCATCATCACACTTCATTGGACAACAAGCAAAGACGCGAATTCGCTCCTGCTCGATGTTCTAATCTCTCACTCCTTCCATCATGCATTACACTTCATCCATTCTACATACACATTCATTTGCGCCGCCGTTTAGAGACTCCTATATCGGAACACATAGCATCATTCAACAACTATCACTTGCTCTTATCTAATAACTCATCCATCAGGTCTCGGGACAAGGTCACCCCTTTGTTTCTTTCAGCAGGAGAGAGCTATTTTTTACAGTGGTAGCTAAATTGCGCCATCAACTTAACATCACCAATCGCGAAACATATCTTCAAATACGTAAACACTCTTACTCAATTACACAGCGTTCCCGCTGAGGACATGACCTTCAATATTACAGTTCTTAATCCAATAACCACCAAAACAAGTACCAAATGCTCAAACTAATCCCATTGCACTTTACAAAGCGAGCGTCCGAGCGTCGTCGGCGGCATGTGAAAGCCACGTATGTGTCCATCTAAACAGCCGTCCACTCAGCCCCAGGACCAGCATGCTGAAGTGGGCTCTCTCTATACCTGCTCTCCAGCTATTGTATAACGACATACAGAGCACAAATGGATTCCTGAATAGCGTGGATCTCCATCCTCCCCTCCATCTCCAACTCGACATGTAAACAGTGTCTCCCCCAGCCAGCGAACCCGACGTCATTCACGCTGAGCTGACAATTTACACTCACAAATCTTAAAGACTCGCATATAGAAAAGCCTATTCACTCCTGCCAAAACTCACTTAATAATTAAAAAAAGCATTCTCCCTTTCTGAGCATAGTTGAGTATGCATTTAGAACAAATAGACAAACATAATTCCAAACAGAAGCCATACATATGATTAAAAAGGAAAAAAAATGCCCTCAATTTAGGTTATCCGACATTTATTTGCATGTACTAATGATACAGCCGTAGATGAGTCGTGTCATCCACTCGCTCACTCCTTCAACACACGCTTTCACAGAACTTGTTCGACTCATATGCCACCCACCCTGTTATAAAAATTTTGTACAAGCATTTACGCCCTCACATACAACCCAGCTCAATAGAACATAATAATTCCTTTTTCCACAGGTAGTCATATTTGGTGAGCAATTAAACGTACTAAATTACGCATACATGTAGTCAAATAAGCAAGTACTTTTACCGACATACACACCCCTCTCTCTGGCATTTAATATTACATAATTAAATACATACCAATGATAACAATATTCTGACATGCACCTTGTCCTTGTAATAAAGATACAATTCATTTTCCTATACGGTACAAGTCGCTCGCAGAACAGTTCAGCTAATTCGAGAGCCTTTTCCCGTTGGCAGAAAAGCGTCCGTCTTTCTGATCAGAGGCTGCTCCTTTTTCTACAGACATCTCGAGACTCGCATATTAGAAGACAAAAAAATATTTTTAATATAATATTATAAAATTCACCTCGTACTCGTCGATATTAAGCACAGTTCTAGTACTTTAGCGTGCCATAGACCTCTGACTAACTAGAATTCGTGCCCTGCACAGACATTAACACAGACTGATGCACGGTCTCTCACAAGAAACTACACCTTGCACCTTATAAATCATATTCTTACAGTCGATAGCATAACACTGAATGATTTTAAATAAAGGACAGCCACAACACAAGGAAACTAGAAGAGCCTGGTGGCGTTGTGGCGACTTTCCAAACTATCCCCCAAAAGTGATTGACGGCCTCTACATTTAAACTCACATGTCGCAATGACCCAACAGTTGATAACTCGGCATTCCATTTCTAGTGATTGTTCATTTTGCACACAACTACGGGATCACCGTTTTCAGTGCTAGCAACCCCAGAAGTTGCAGTTCATCGACCAAAATGTCTTCCCCAACTCAAACAAGCATTGTCACTCAATTATTATGTGGTACCCAATGCACGGATGGGATGAATAAGACACCACCGATCTACTTTAATATTATCCATCACAGCTGATATCGCGAAAAAATTTTACAGTAAGTCCAACACTGGCCAATCATGTGACAGCATGTTTTCCTAATTTCAGTATCATAGCTAAACCATACCTCCTCTACTTTGCCAGTATCATTGCCAGCATTGGTAGATGACTGCTCAGTACATCCATTCACACTAAATTCTCGAATACATAAAAACGATCAAACTATAACAGACACCGCTATACATATGTCTAAGATCTCGTGCATAGTATTCGATCAATCTCTGTGCGTATGGCAGTCACAGAGCTGTCTCGCACGCTTACGTTAAAAGACCATCCTCACCTCGGCATTGACCAGCCTACCCCGCAACATCGCTACCCAATTAATCCTCAACTGAGCAGACGAATACAGCTTCACTTCACCTCTCTTGGCTGAATAGAGCATTCCTAGTCCTAACCCCTCCAAGTGCACCACATTTCTCGAGATGTAACCAAGTCTTAGAGCTTATCACACCATATCAATCTATAGTAACAGATCTCAAAGTGCCTTAATAGCATACAGTTAAGAAGAACAAGAACGGAGTGATATTTATACGTAACGTAGTTCGACACATTTTCACGTAAATCATCCAGTCTATCATGTGTAAAGTATTGTAGCTGCATATGAATAGAACGCAGGCTGTATCACGTGACTAAAGCATCCAAATAGAGCACTGAAAAAAAATGACCTTCAGCAACTTGTCCTTCTCTAGAATAAATGAGTCAACGTTTAAATCGTACCTAGTTACAGCTCTATCTCAATCGATCATCCCGTGCACTCTCTGTTATCCTTGAACACAGACGTGAGTAAGTTTAGACGTGAATGATTCTCTGTCCTCCTGAAAAGCGTCAAATACAGTATTCAACTCGCGTGTATCGCTGCTACCTCAGTAGACATACACTATAATACGAACTCAACGAGAAAAAATTGACTACATTCCTGATTCCACTCGCTTCGATGTCATCGTTTTCCTACACTCCTCTTGTTGCCGCATACTTGACTCCACGTACAAATTGCTCCCTGCGATCCGATCCAGAAGATAAGCAAGTACGTCATCATTTTTACCGCATTTTGGTGTATATTAGGTTGGTTTATACATATGCGGTAATCAGTTTTCGCATTTCTTTCTATTTTATGTCAGATACATCGATGCGACCGCGACATAACCTGTGTTCTGAAATTGCGTGTAAATGTACCCCAGGCATATCCAGCCACCTCCACATTCGGAGAGCGCTTGCTCTGTTTTCTATATGTCTGTGTACATGCACACCTCGCGGACGGCTCCCAGGACCGGCGGTAGACTCGAGTTAACGTTCGAATGTGGATCCGCCTCGAGTTATATCCGGAGCGGTGTTCAGATGCGGATCCACAATATGCCGCGCACGGGCTAGTGTTCAAAGGTGGATCCGCCTCGAGTTATATCCGGAGCGGTGTTCAGATGCGGATCCACAATATGCCACGCACGGGGTAGTGTTCGAATGTGAATCCGCCTCGAGTTATATCCGGAGCGGTGTTCAGATGCGGATCCACAATATGCCGCGCACGGGCTAGTGTTTGAAGGTGGATCCGCCTTGCGCAAGTTAGGAAGCAGTATTCGAATGCAGATCCACCGTATACCATACCCGAGTTAGCGTTCGAGTGTGGACCTGCTGCGTACTACAGGGTGTCCCAGCTATCTTGTCCACCCAAAATATCTCTGGAACAATAACAGCTATTGGAAAACGACTTCCACCGGTATAAATGTAGGGCTGGGGCCCATGAATGTACATATTTGGAAACATTCTAAAACAAAAGCATATGTGTTTTTTTTTAACACAAACTTATGTTTTTTTTAATTGATCTCCTATATTTTATCTTCAGCAATCCATAGCACGACAAAGCACATACACAATGGCGTTGATTGCATCGCAATATTCCCATTACATCCCGAGATATTGAGACGCGAAGTTGACTCTTGAAACAACCGACATGCGCTGCTAGCGCACGTCCTGAGGCTCAGGCGTGAACCCCATGCTGCCCGTAATCGCGATGTGATTGACATGTGTAATCACACCTCCACACTTATCAAGAGGTCCGAAACGAATAATACGGTCTGCTGCCATCAACTCTCATAAGCACATAATGGTTTCCCTCTTGCACGTTTTACGTATCTACGTACACAATATGAACCAGTACCGATCGGTGTACACCCGTCAGGTTGTCTTATTTATCCTGCACACCCAAAATAAGGTTTATCTAATGCGTTATATGACCCATTGTGCCTGTCGCGCAGGGCCTGGCTCTACCTAATCAAGTGTCCAACGTAGTTTCCACTACTGCCACAGTTACCACTTCGCCTTGTTTATGATTTGCGACCCCTGCAAACTCCTGTACTCCACCACCCTCCAAGCATCCCATTTGTTGTTGCTTTGGCGTGCAGTACACCACTTGCCAGTGTAGTCGTGCATCAGAGTAATCTAGTGACTGCACGGAGGTAGTACACATTGTGAATAAACGTTGTGTTGTGGAACTTATACTGTACAGTATAATGTACACACATGAAGATGTGGTAGAAATGCTGCTGATCTATGGAGAATGTACGTTGACGGGAAATACGTTATGTGGTTGCTTGTTTGTTGATAGTACTGTTAGCGAACATTATGGTTATTAAGTTAATATGTCTGTTTTCTACCCTACTCTACATACCTGTACTGTACCCTGTTGTAGGTGGACGAAATGCTGTTCGGGCAGAACGACTGTACAGAAGACGACTCCCTGACAAGCCATCGCCTTCGCGCCGGATGTTTGGTCGTCTCACATCTCGTCTACGTGAAACGGGAAGCTTAAATCCAAGACCTCGACATCGTCGTAGAACACGCACAGATGAACGTGCTGAATTTGCTGTGCTCGCTACCATAGCTGTGAATCCTCAAATCAGCACACGTCAAATTGAACGTGAAGTTGATGTGTCGAAATCAAGTGCACATCGTATTCTTAAACGTCATAAGTTTCATCCTTACCATGTTCATTTACACCAGGATCTTCATGGAAATGACTTCCGCAATAGGGTAACATTTTGTCGGTGGGCTCAGCAAAAACTTCTGACTAATCCAAATTTTTTTACAGATGTTCTCTTTACCGACGAGGCATCATTCTCCAACAAAGGAATTGTCAAAATGAGAAATATGCATTATTGGTCCGCAGACAATCCAAAATGGCTCCGTCATGTAGAACATCAACGTCCGTGGAAAGTTAATGTTTGGTGTGGGATTATTGGAGATACCATTATCGGACCTTTCTTTATAAATGGCATTTAAAATGGCAGACAATACTCCAGATTTATACGACACAATCTTCCTGTTCTCTTGGACACCATACCTCTGAACCGGAGAATAGTCATGTGGTATCAGCATGACGGATGCCCTGCACATAACGCCTTACGAGCACGACGACTTCTGAACCGTAAGTTCCCTGGTAGATGGATTGGACGAGGTGGCCCAGTTAGGTGGCCTGCCCGATCTCCGGACCTTACACCGCTGGATTATTTTCTTTGGGGAGCAGTGAAGGATGCTGTTTACCAACATGAACGAACAACACCAGAGGACATGAAGCAACGCATTATTCATGCTTGTACAGCCATCAAAGAGGAAACAGTAACACGAAGTAGCGCATCCTTCATCCGCAGAGTGACCCTATGTATGCAAGCCAATGGGCATCACTTTGAGCATGAGATGTGAACGCTATGTTTAGTATGTAGTGCTGGTATCACAGTGGAAGTTTCTACAAAGGGCCATTTTACCCAGTGATGTTAAGAAACATTTGTTTGCAACAATTTGTCATTTAACGCATTAGATGGTTCAAATGGCTCTGAGCACTATGGGACTCAACTGCTGTGGTCATCAGTCCCCTAGAACTTAGAACCACTTAAACCTAACTAACCGAAGGACATCACACACATCCATGCCCGAGGCAGGATTCGAACCTGCGACCGTAGCAGTCGCACGGTTCCGGACTGCGCCCCTAGAACCGCGAGACCACCGCGGCCGGCTAACGCATTAGATAAACATAACATAACATTGATAATTATGTGATAATAAAACTAATTGGTTAAACATGTTTACATTCATCTTCTACGTCCTACCTGAACTTCCCAAATCAAAACATTTTTAGCTAAACAACGGTAAAACTTTTAGTCCACTTGCTCGTTTCACTAAAACCATCAACATGAATTTTACTATTACGAGTGAATGATTAACGGTCACTTGCGCTAGATCTACAGTAAAGTAAAGTTTTAACGTTGAACGGCATTACCTTTTTAGTAACGGATTAACGATAAGCGAAGTTAACTTTGTGACTAACATTGCGGTACACAGATATGTTACAGAACCGCATCACCCCTAGCCTATGGGATAAATACCTGCTGGAATGTACGACGTTAATGCGGGATGCCAGCAGACCGTATTATTCGTTTCGGACCTCTTGATAAGTATGGAAGTGTGATTACGCATGTCAATCACATCGCGATTACGGGCAGCATGGGGTTCACGCCTGAGCCTCAGGACGTGCGCTAGCAGCGCATGTCGGGTGTTTCAAGCGTCAACTTCGCGTCTTAATATCTCGGAATGTAATGGGAATATTGCGATGCAATCAACGCCATTGTGTATGTGCTTTGTCGTGCTATGGATTGCTGAAGAAAAAATATAGGAGGTCAATTTAAAAAAAAACATAAGTTTGTGTTAAAAAACACATATGCTTTCGTTTTAGAATGTTTCCAAATATGTACATTCATGGGCCCCAGCCCTACATTGATATAGGTGAAAGTCGTTTTCCAATAGCTGTTATTGTTCCAGAGATATTCTGGGTGGACAAGATAGCTGGGACACCCTGTATACAGGGCTATTACAAATGATTGAAGCGATTTCATAAATTCACTGTAGCTCCATTCATTGACATATGGTCACGACACACTACAGATACATAGAAAAACTCATAAAGTTTTGTTCGGCTGAAGCCGCACTTCAGGTTTCTGCCTCCAGAGCGCTCGAGAGCGCAGTGAGACAAAATGGCGACAGTAGTCGAGAAAGCGTATGTCGTGCTTGAAATGCACTCACATCAGTCAGTCATAACAGTGCAACGACACTTCAGGACGAAGTTCAACAAAGATCCACCAACTGCTAACTCCATTCGGCGATGGTATGCACAGTTTAAAGCTTCTGGATGCCTCTGTAAGGGGAAATCAACGGGTCGGCCTGCAGTGAGCGAAGAAACGGTTGAACGCGTGCGGGCAAGTTTCACGCGTAGCCCGCGGAAGTCGACGAATAAAGCAAGCAGGGAGCTAAACGTACCACAACCGACATTTTGGAAAATCTTACGGAAAAGGCTAAAGCAGAAGCCTTACCGTTTACAATTGCTACAAGCCCTGACACCCGATGACAAAGTCAAACGCTTTGAATTTTCGGCGCGGTGACAACAGCTCATGGAAGAGGATGCGTTCAGTGCGAAACTTGTTTTCAGTGATGAAGCAACATTTTTTTCTTAATGGTGAAGTGAACAGACACAATGTGCGAATCTGGGCGGTAGAGAATCCTCACGCATTCGTGCAGCAAATTCGCAATTCATCAAAAGTTAACGTGGTTTGTGCAATCTCACGGTTTAAAGTTTAAGGCCCCTTTTTCTTCTGCGAAAAAAACGTTACAGGACACGTGTATCTGGACATGCTGGAAAATTGGCTCATGCCACAACTGGAGACCGATAGCGCCGACTTCATCTTTCAACATGATGGTGCTCCACCGCACTTCCATCATGATGTTCGGCATTTCTTAAACAGGAGATTGGAAAACCGATGGGTGGGTCGTGGTGGAGATCATGATCAGCAATTCATGTCATGGCCTCCACGCTCTCCCGACTTAACCCCATGCGATTTCTTTCTGAGGGGTTATGTGAAAGAATCAGTGTTTAAACCTCTTCTACCAAGAAACGTGCCAGAACTGCGAGCTCACATCAACGATGCTTTCGAACTCATTGATGGGGACATGCTGCGCCGAGTGTGGGAGGAACTTGATTATCGGCTTGATGTCTGCCGAATCACTAAAGGGGCACATATCGAACATTTGTGAATGCCTAAAAAATTTTTTTGAGTTTTTGTATGTGTGTGCAAAGCACTGTGAAAATATTTCAAATAATAAAGTTATTGTAGAGTTGTGAAATCGCTTCTATCATTTGTAATAACCCTGTATATCCGGAGCTGTGTCCGGGGGCGGATCCACCACACGCAGCATCCGCGATAGGCTTCGCGGGTGGACCAAGCACGCATTACGTCCGGACAAGTATTCTACGCTCGAAGTTTGGTCCACCAGCCGATGGGATCGGGTCCTGGGAGATACGTCAACCTAGTTTCCTTATCTTGAATGAGATATGACGATTGTTACGACCACATCACAGTCGATGACCAAGGACGTGTTTGGCCGCGTCGTGAACGGCCGTCTTTCGGATATAAAGTCCAATAAGTCGAGAACGGAGTGAGGTACCCTTCTGCATTCAATTTTAAACAAAATCTCGATATCTTATCCACAAATTCAGTTCTTTATCGAGTAAAGACATCAGACTGAAATACATGGAAAAATCATTTTTTTCCACCTAATGGTTTTGGAACATTCGGATGATAAGTATTTCATATCGGCCGGAACATAATCTCTCAGCACAGGAACCAGCATCTGACGAGCAGTCCAGTCATAACAAAAGCCGCTTCAGTGCGGAATACCAAGAGAACGTCTGTAGCGGCCAAAGGATTAATGGAGTGTTAGTTGCCAACAGTGTATGTCCTTGCGAAACCAATAGATGTCACGAAAGATCACCATTTTATAAAAATGACGCTCCTATTTTGTTCGATTTCTTTAATAGAAGTCTTATCCTAGGAGGTGATTTTAACTGTTTGGTAAGTTTTAATCACAAAATTAAAAACACAAATAAAGCCTATAAGCTCGAACATCTTGTCCAAGGCAAAAGCTTCACGGTGATAGTTCGGCTTATTGCTATGCGAATAGATGTTCCGCACACTGAATAGACAGAGTGTAGGTCTCTCAAGGCCTCCACAGGCATGTAGTGACCAATGATATGTCTCCGATCTCTGCGTTTCATCACACCTACATAACACTCCAACGTGCAAACTTCTAGCGCAGTGGAGGCCTTTTGAAGCTAAACGGCAGTTGCTAGATCGGGAAATACCGTGAGCCTGGAATCAGGTTTTGAGATGCAAACGCTGCTACAATAGCGTTCAGCAATGGTGCACATGCATAGCTGAGCCTGAGTGACAAATGCAGTCAGACAATACGCCAAGCAAAAAGCATTCTGACAGAAGGAAGCAACAGTTTTATTGTAAACTTGGATTCACACAGTATCGTCCTGCACGATGTTGGTTGGTTGGTTGGGTTTTTGGAGGAAGAGACCAAACAGCGATGTCATCGGTCTCATCGGATTAGGGAAGGACAGGGAAGGAAGTCGGCCGTGCCCTTTCAGAGGAACCATCCCAGCATTTGCCTGGATCGATTTAGGGAAAGCACGGAAAACCTAAATCAGGATGGCCGGACGCGGGATTGAACCGTCGTCCTCCCGAATGCGAGTCCAGTGTGCTAACCACTGCGCCACCTCGCTCGGTGCATGATGTCATCTTTAAGGACACAAAAATATATAAAGCCAAAACAATGACTCTTCAGTGGCGAAAAGCTGAGGTCAATTTAGTGGCATAGCAGCCAAAACATGTAGCTTTTAAAGAAACCATCTTCTGCGAGCTCTCAGACGCCATAATGCGACTTTTTTGGGCGACGTCACCAACGAAGGAGGAAATAAGCTGCTAAATCAACGTGGAGTCGTAAGCCACGTCCAACAATGCTACAGCAGCCTCTTCAGCAAAGAAGTTGTGGTGTCACCGCCAGACACCACACTTGCTAGGTGGCAGCCTTTAAATCGGCCGCGGTCCATTAGTATACGTCGGACCCGCTATCGGTGATTGCAGACCTAGCGCCGCCACACGGCAGGTCTAGAGAGACTCCCTAGCAGTCGCCCCAGTTGTACAGCCGACTTTGCTAGCGATGGTTCACTGACAAAATACGCTCTCATTTGCCGAGACGACAGTTTAGCATAGCCTTCAGCTACGTCATTTGCTACGACCTAGCAAGGCGCCATATTCAGTTACTATTCTGAAGAGATAATATTGTGAATCATGTACCGTCAAGAGCGACGTTCATCATTAATGGATTAAAGTTAAGTATCAAACTAATTACGTCCGCTATCTGAATTCTAATTCCTTGTCATGTTCCAGACCTCACGTCAGTATAGTCCTTCCCTCCTCACGCCAGCCTGCGTGAGCTAAACCGCGTGCATTTCGGCCTCCATTGATAACACCGTGTTTCCTCTTCTGCCAACACGACAAAAGTGTTTAACGAATATCTGGGTATCAGAGTGAATTACAAGATTGTCGGCCGAATCGCAAGGTATGAAACAGTGGACTTTGAGATAGCCTGACAGTCCTTGAGATATCCAAGATAGTATGTGAACAAAGCCGCAAAAGGGAAATCACAAAGCCGGAATGGGCTCCCTGCAGAATTTTGCACACTCAATTGGGATTTTTTGGGACTCATACTACTGGTCCAATAGCTGTTCAGTGGTCTGACTGTATAATTGATAGTGCTTATATGTTTGTTGCTGTGTTCCCTCTTTGCACAATTCAACTTCGCTTCCCGTGTTTTCCCGGTTCCTGTCAGATCACCAAAGTTAAGCGCTGTCGGGCTGGGCTAACACTTGGATGGGGTGACCATCCGGTCTACCGAGCGCTCTTGGCAAGCGGGGTGCACTCAGCCCTTGTGATGCAAACTGAGGAGCTACTTCATTGAGAAGTAGCGGCTCCGGTCTCGGAAACTGACGTACGGCCGGAAGAGCGGTGTGCTGACCACATGCCCCTCCATATCCGCATCCAGTGACGCCTCTGGGCTGAGGATGACACGGCGGCCGGTCAGTACCGTTGGGCCCTGATGGCCTGTTCGGGAGGAGTTTAGTTTTAATTTGTTTTCCCGTGTTTTCGTCAGTTTTCTTGTTTTTTACGGGATAAATGACTCGTCGCTATGGTTCCACAGATAAAGAGATCCTGGATATTTCCAGAATGAGATTTTCACTCTGCAGCGGAGTGTGCGCTGGTATGAAACTTCCTGGCAGATTAAAACTGTGTGCCCGACCGAGACTCGAACTCGGGACCTTTCTTTCAGGAGTGCTAGTTCTGCAAGGTTCGCAGGAGAGCTTCTGTAAAGTTTGGAAGGTAGGAGACGAGGTACTGGCAGAAGTAAAGCTGTGAGTACCGGGCGTGAGTCGTGCTTCGGTAGCTCAGCTGGTAGAGCACTTGCCCGCGAAAGGCAAAGGTCCCGAGTTCGAGTCTCGGTCGGGCACACAGTTTTAATCTGCCAGGAAGTTTCATATCAGCGCACACTCCGCTGCAGAGTGAAAATCTCATTCTGGAAACATCCCCCAGGCTGTGGCTAAGCCATGTCTCCGCATATCCTTTCTTTCAGGAGTGCTAGTTCTGCAAGGTTCGCAGGAGAGCTTCTGTAAAGTTTGGAAGGTAGGAGACGAGGTACTGGCAGAAGTAAAGCTGTGAGTACCGGGCGTGAGTCGTGCTTCGGTAGCTCAGTTGGTAGAGCACTTGCCCGCGAAAGGCAAAGGTCCCGAGTTCGAGTCTCGGTCGGGCACACAGTTTTAATCTCCCAGGAAGTTTCAGATCCTGGATATGCTGAGTGAATTATCTGATATTGCTAGCAGTGATGAGTCTTCCACAGCATCTCGAAGCTGTAGTTAAAAAAGGGTTCAATTAGCTCTAAGCACTATGGGACATCTGAGGTCATCAGTTCCTCTGAATCCGAGGAATCAGAACGTGGCAGTTAAAAGTTCGGAAAAGAGCGCGCTTAGGTGAGACGTTTGACTGTAAAGAAACCGATTTCCAGCCGTTAAACTATTACTTTGATGTCTAGAGGTCAAGACACAAATGTCAACTAGATACTGACCCAAGCATTCTTTCATTTTTTGTGATATTTATGTCTGAAGAATTGTTGCAATTTATTGCAGACGAAACAAATCGTTTGTACGGTTACACCAGAGAAATACTGCAGAATCTTTGAATTCTCGACTGTCAAAGTATAAAGACTCTGGATTTGAGGAAATGTATCGTTTTGTTGCTATTTGCCTTCTAGTGGTGCACGTTAAGAAGTTACAAGTAAATGATTTTTGGTCCAGAGATACACTTCTGAACGCACCAGCTTTCAAGATGTCCCAAAACCATTTTTGTCTCCTTTTCAGAATGCTACACTTCACCGATAACTTTGTGAGCACTGGAAGCAACGGTGTACTAAAAATCAGGACGATTGTTGGCAAAATTCGTAAGACTTTTTGTAATTCATTTCGTCCACATCACAAGCTTTCTGTAGATGAGACTCTTGCTGTTGAAGGGACGATTATCTTTTAAGCAATTTATTCCAACCAAGTAAAGTAGATTCGGAATAAAGACATTTGTACTATGTGACTGTCAGAGTGGGTTTATTTTGGATTTTATTGTACATACTGGCTCAACAACAGAGTTTGGGCCCCACAAGTTAGGGAAAAGTGGCAACGTAGAGGCAACTCTTATGGGACCGTATTTGGAACAGGATCATATTCTATATGTCGATAACTGGTACTCCAGCACAGACCTGTTCCTCTGGCTTCACAACCATGGAACAGCCGCATATGGCACTGTTCGTAAGAATAGGGGCAACATGCCAAAACTACAGAAGAAATTAAAACGAGGAGAAACTGAGTTTAAGTCCTCTGACAAGATCCATGCTACCATGTGGAGCAATAAGAGAGAGGTGTGCATGTTGACCACAAGTCACACAAGACAAATGGTTGAAACAGAGAAGACTGTCAGAAATACTGGCGAAAAACTAAAGAAAACGCAGTGTATCGTAGATTACAAAAAAAAAAAAAAAAAAATGGCTCTGAGCACTATGGGACTTAACTGCTGAGGTCATCAGTCTCCTAGAACTTATCGTAGATTACAGTCCGAGTATGGGTGCAGATGACCATTGTGACTTGTTACTGAACTTACAAGGGAACCTCCCCATCGCACCCCCCTCAGATTTAGTTATAAATTGGCACACTGGATAGGCCTTGAAAAACTGAACACAGAACAATCGAGAAAACGGGAAGAAGTTGTGTGGAACTATGAAAAAAATAAGCAAAATATACAAACTGAGTAGTCCGTGCGCAACATAGGCAACATCAAGGATAGGGTGAACTCAGGAGCGCCGTGGTCCCGTGGTTAGCGTGAGGGAGAGGTCCTTTGTTCAAGTCTTACCTCGAGTGACAACTTAATTTTTATTTTCAGACAATTATTATCTGTCCGTCCGACCGTCCGAAAATTCCAGGACGTGTTCAGATTTGCTTGGACATATGCAGGATTTGACGGTCTACACACTGAAAAATTTGAAAACGTTAAAAACATATGTTTTGACAGAGCACAGGGAAAACTGTGCGACTGTGAAACTGTTGCATTCATTTGTTGCAGTTTATGTGACAAACTCTTATGTTTTCATCACTTTTTTGGGAGTGAATATCACATCCATAAGAAAACCTAAATCGGGCAAGGTAGAAGAATCTTTTTACCCATTCGCCAAGTGTGCAAGTTAGGTGGGGCGACAGCAGATTCCTGTCATGTGACGCACATGTCGTCACCAGTGTCGTATAGAATGAATCAGACGTGTTTTCCTGTGGAGGAATCGGTTGACCTATGACTTTGCGATCAAATGTTTTCGGTTTTCATTGCAGAGGCATGTCCTTTCATCTACTAATCGCACGGTTTTGCGTTGCGGTCGTAAAACACAGACACTAAACTTATTACGGTGAACAGAGACGTCAATGAACGAACGGACAGATCATAACTTTGCGAAAATAAAGAAAGTAAATTTTATCACCCGAGGGAACACTTGAACCAAGCACCTCGCGTTCCGCAGCTGCTCACGCTAACCACGGGATCACGGCGCTCCTGAGCTCACACTATCCTTGATGTTGCCACCTATCTGCGCATGGACTACTCAGTTTGTACATTTTGCTTATTTTTTTCATAGTTCCACACAACTTCTTCCCGTTTTCTCGATTGATCTGTGTTCAGTTTTTCAAGGCCTATCCATTGTGCCAACGTATAACTAAATCTGAGGGGCGTGCGATGGGGAGGTTCCCTCGTCAGTGGGTTCAATGTATAAGACTGTGAAATGGCGCAAGAAATATTTTTTTCACATTCTGAATTTGAGCGTACTAAATGCTCATGTCCTCCACCGGTCGGTAACAGTGCGAAAAATGGCACTCGCACAGTTTCACCTTTATCTCGTAAGGGAGATTGTAGAAAAATACGCTCCACAACGGAAAAAGCTGGTAGGGCAGGCGGTACGATGATGAGAATCCTCTGCCATTCACAGGGAGACGTTTTCCGGCTGTTATTGTGAGTGAATACTCGCAGAAAAGTACGCTAATGCGCATATGCGTGGATTGCACCAGACAGAAAGTGCGCTGCGAAACTAGACACCAATGAAAAACTTGCAACGTTCCATTATGTGTTGTACCCTTCTTTGAGACAGAACATACAAAGAATCAATACGAATCATTGGATCCGTCGGAGGTTCGAGTCCTCCCTCCGGCATGGGTGTGTGTGTTGTCCTTACCGTAAGTTAGTTTAAGTAGTGTGTAGGCCTAGGGACCGATGACCACAGTAGCTTGGTCCCATAATACTTTATCACAAATTTCCAAAACCTTCTAATCATTTGGAACTAAATCTGAGAAAGTTTACTGACACTTCTCAACGAATTAATAAAAAAAAATGTAAAGAGAAATATAAATACATTTTTAACTTCGCCAGTGCTGCTCCAAAGCCTGGATCGGAAAGAAGGATGGGAAATACATCTGCAGCTACATGGTTACTATGTAATTCACACTTAAGTGCCTGGCAGCGGGTTCATCGAACCATTTTCATACTACTTCTCTACCATTCCACTCTCGAATGGCGCATGGGAAAAAGGAACACCTAAATCATTCCATTCGAGCTCTGATTTCTCGTATTTTATTATGATGATCATTTCTCCATACGTAGATGGGTGTCAACAAAATATTTCGCGTTCGGAAGAGAAATTTGGCGATTGAAATTTCGTAAATAGATCTCGCCGCAAAGAAATCCGCCTTTGTTTCAGTGACTGCCACCCAAACTCGCGTATCATAATAGTGACACTCTCACCCCTATTGCCCGATAACACGAAAAGGGCCGCCCTTCTTTGCACTTTTTCCATGTACACCGTCAATCCTACCTGGTAAGGATCTCACACCCCGCAGCAATATTCTAGCGGAGGACGGACAAGTGTAATGTGGGCTGTCTCCTTAGTGGGTTTGTCGCCTCTTCTAAGTGTTCTGCCAACAAAGCGCAGTCTTCGTTTCGCCTTCCCCACAATATTATCTATGTGGTCTTTCCGATATAAGTTGCTCGTAATTGTAATTCCTAGGTATTTAGTCGAATTGACAGCCCTTAGATTTGTGCGATTTATCGGATACCCAAAATTTATCGGATTTCTTTTAGTTCCCATGTGGATGACCTCACACTTTTCTTTGTTTAGTGCCAATTGCCACTTTTCGCACCATACAGAAATTATCTCAAGATCATTTTGTAATAGTAAGTGATCGTCTGATGTTTTTACTAGACTGTAAATTACAGCATCATCTGCAAACAATCTAAGGGGTCTGCTCAGATTATCACCTAGATCATTTATGTAAATCAGGAAAAGCAGAGGGCCTATGACACTACCTTGCGAAAAGCCAGATATCGCTTCTGTTCTACTTGATGATTTACCGTCCATCACTACAAAGTGTGACCTCTCTGAGAGGAAATCATGAATCCAGTCCATATGCACGCAATTTGATTAATAGTCGCTTGTGGGGAACGCTATCAAAAGCCTTCTGGAAATCTAGGAATATGGAATCGATCTGAAATCCCTTGTTGACAGCACTCATTACTTCGTGGGAATAAAGAGCTAGCTGTGTTGAACAAGAAAGATATTTTCCGAATCCGTGATGGTTATGTATCAATAAGTCATTTTCTTCTAGGTGATTCATAATGTTCGAGCACAGTATATGCTCCAAAATCCTACTGTAAATTGAGGTCAGTGATATGGGTCTGTAATTGCATGGGTTACTCCTATTTCCTTTTCTTGAATATTGGTGTGACCGTCCTACTTTCCAGTCTTTAGGAACAGACCTTTCTTCAAGTGAGCGGTTGTACATGATTGCTAAGAAAGGCATATTGTGTCTGCATACTCTGAAAGGAACCTGACTGATATACCATCTGGACCGGAAGACTTGCCTTTACTAAGTGATCTGAGTTGTTTCGCAACACCTAAGATATCTACTTTTATGTCACTCATGCTAACAGCTGTTCTGGTTTCGAATTGTGGAATATTTACTTCGTCTTCTTTCGTGAAGAAATTACGGAAAACTGTATTTAGTAACTCCGCTTTAGTGGCACCATCATCGGTAACATTTTTATTGCTATCGCGCAGTGACGGTATTGACTGTTTTTTGCCACTGGTGTACTCTACATACGACACCACTGGCACTGTATACGGGCAGTGGTGGTTTTTTTAGAAGCTACTAGATTCCTGAGCGAGGTATTGGTCTCTTGTAGAAAAGTCGGCAAACAGCCTGTAGTAAGAAATCGCGAAACAATTTCTGCATCGCGTCGTCAGTGTGAGGGTGAGAGGTTTATTGTAAACGGGCAGCGGTGAATCGTTTACAAGGTACTAGAGTTCTGACGGCGCTATTAGTCTCTTGGAGATTCTGTGGGCCGGCAGCCTGTAGTGTACAATCGCAAGGTAATTTTTGTGTCGCATGGTCAGTATTAGGTTGCGAGGACTACAGTAAATGGGCAGTGGTGAATGTTTACAAGCTACTAGAGTCCAGAGGGCGGCATTACTCTCTTGGAGATACGTCGGCAGGGAGCCTGCAGTATGCAATCGTTAAGCAACATCTGTATCGGATCGCAAGTGTAAGGATGCTAGTATTATAGTAACGAGCAGCAGTGCATCGGTTACAAGCTACTAGATTTCTGAGGGCAGTACTATTCCCTTGGAGTGACCTCGGCAGAGAGCCTGTAGCAAGCAATCACGATGCAACTTCTGTGTCGCGTCGTCAATGTGAAGGTGCGAGGATTACAGTACACATGCAGTGGTGCGTCGGTTACAAGCGACTACAGACCAGAGGGCGGCATTACTCTCTTGGAGACACGTCGCCAGGGAGCCTGTAGTATGCAACCGCAAAGCATTTTCTGCTTTGCATCGTCAGTGTGAGGGTGCGAGGATTACAGTAAAATGGCAGCGGTGCATTGGTTACAAGCTAGTTCACTCCTCCTGAGGGCGACATTAGTCTCATGGAGCGACGTAGGCAGGGTATATGTACCATGCAATCACTAAGACAATTCTGTGTCGCATCGTCGGTGTGAGGGTGTGCGGATACAGTAAAAAGACAGGGGTGCATCAGTTACAAGCTACTAGAGTGCTGAAATACGTCGGAACACAGCTTTAGTATGCAATCGCAAAGAAATTTCTGCGTCGCATCGTTAGTGTGAGGGTGGTAGAATTGCAGTAAACAGGCTGCAGTGCCTCGGTTAGAAGCTGCAAGAGCCGTGATAGCGGCATTAGTCTCATGGAGAGACGTCGGAAGGGAGTCTGTAGTATGCAATCACGAAACTATTTCCGTGTCGCATCGTCAGTGTGAGGGTGCGAGAATTACAGTAAACGGGCAGTAATGCATGGGTTACAAGCTACTAGTGTCCTGAGGGCAGTATCAGTCTGTTGGAGATACGTCAGCAGTGAGCGTGTAGTATGCAATCGGGATACAATTTCTGCGTCGCATCGTCAGTGCGGGGGTGCGAGAATTACCGGAAACAGGCATTGGTGCACCCGTTACAAGCTAGTAGAGTCCTGAGGGCAGCATTAGTCTCTTGGAGAGACGTCGTCAAACTACAATCACGAAGCAATATCTGTGTCGCATCGTTAGTGTGGCTGTGCGGAGGATTAGGGTAAACAGGCAGTGATGCGTCGGTTGCAAGCTACTAGAGTCCTTAGGGCGGTGATAGTTGGAGATACGTCAGCAGGGACCCTGTAGTATGCAATCCCAAAGCCATTTCTGTACCGCATAGCAAGTGTGAGGGTGTGAGGATTACATTAGACAGCTGTGATTCGGTTACAAGCTATTAGAGTCCTGAGGGCAGTATTAGTCCCTTGGAGACACGTCGGGAGGGAGCCTATAGGATGCAATCGCAAAGCAACTTGTGTGACGCATCGTCAGATTGATGGCACGAGGTTTACAGTAAACGGGACACGGTGCGTCAGATACACGTCCTGGGGGGATAGGGGTATTATTCTCTTGGAGATCCGTCGGCTGGGTGCCTGTAGAATGCAGTCGCAAAGCAATTTCTCTGTCGCATTGTCATTGTGACTGGGCACGGGTTAAAGTAAACACGCAGCTGTGCATCGGTTACCAGTTACTAGAATCCTGGGGTCGGTATTAGTTTCTTGGAGAGATGTCTTCAGGGCGCCTGTACTATGCAATCGCGAACGAACTTCCGGGTCGCATTGTCAGTATGAGGGATGCGAGGATTACAGTAAAGGGGCAGAGGTGCGTCTATTACAAGTGACTAGAGTCCTGATGGCGCTATTAGTCTCTAGGAGATACGTCAACAGGGAGCATTTAGTTTGCATTCGCGAAGTAACGTCTGCGTGGCATCGTCAGTGTCAGGGTGCGACGGTTACAGTAGATGGACAGCGGTGCATCGGTCGCAAGATACTAGCGTTCTGAGGCTGGCATTAGTTTTTCGGAGAGGCATCGCCAGGGAGCCCATAGTATGCAACCGTGATGCAATTTCTGGATCTCATCGTCAGTGTGAGAGTGCAAGGAGTATCACAGTAAACGGGCACTGTGCATCGGTTGCAAGCTGTACACTCCTGAGTGCGGCGTTGGTCTCTTGGAGAGACGTTGGTAGATAGCCAGAAGTGTGCAATCGCGAAGCAATTTCTGTGTCGCATCATCAGTGTGAGGGTGCAAGGACTATCACAGGCCAACGATGGAAAAACTTTTTTGCTGAAAATACCTTATTCTTGTGTTTTTAGGGTGGGAAATCCTAATATGATAGCTAAAACCAGCATCTCCCACAATTTCTTCACATTTTACAGTTGAATTTATTAAATTAGGCGATTTTTTAAAGAATTTTATAGCTTTTATATAGTTAAAATAATTTAAAAAGGGGGTGTTATGAATGTAGATGACGTTGGTAGCACTGCTGAAAAAAGGTTCCATTCTGTTTTTGTGTTAACAGATGGTGTTTTGTTTACTGTCAACGTAACCTCACATTCCCGTTTTCTATACATCTGCTCAGTACAATGTGTAATCGTGGTTGTAAAAAATCTGACAGTTTTTGTTATATTTTTGGTGAATTTGTGATTAAAAAACACCTAAGAACCATTACAGACTTTGTGAAAAAGGTTTATCATACTTTTTATCTAAACTTGGTGATAAAGATAAATCTTGGGCGTCGCATAAGGTATGATATGTATGTGTTGAAGATCTAAGAAAACGGCCACAATAGGAAAAGAAAGCCTTTAGATTTTCTGTTCCTATGATATGGAGGGAACCAAGAAATCATTCTTATGATAGCTACTTTTGCAGTGTTGATATTACTGATCATAATTCGAAAAACAAGAAGATAATAAGCTGCCCTAACCTTCTGTCCGCCATCCGACCAGTAGGGCAAGGTGTAGATTTTCCGGTTCCAGAACCACTAGAAGATTTAAAATCTATTCCAAGAGAAGTATTTTCTGTTGTACAATCTGATTTAGGTGAACCAGATGATGATTAATTCCATTGTAATACAGGAAGTCTAGAGCCCAAATTGTTTACTCAGACCGAGATTAACGATTTGGCCGTGGATCTGGGCTTAACGAAAGAAAAAGTTGAATTGCTTGGCTCTAGATTAAAAGAAAATAGCTTATTGGCACTCGGAACTAGCCTATACATGTATAGAAAGAGAGAGCAGCAATTTTCTAAGTTTTTTGAGCAAGGAGGTGATTTAGTGTGCTGCTCAGATATTACCGGTCTGATGAATGAGTTTGGTACTGAATACAAAAAGAAAGACTGGATGCTGTTTATTGATTCATCCAAAACTAGTTTAAAGGCTGTTTTATCACACAATAGTAACATGTATACATCTATGGACATTCTGCACAAATGAAAGAAAGCTATGAAAACCTAGCAATAGTGCTATATAAAATAGGCTATTCTGCTCATGGTTGGATGATATGTGGTGATAAAAAATTACATTCATGCTTCTTGGTCAGCAAGGTGGCTTCACCAAATTTCCATGTTTCTTGTGTGAATGGGACAGTAGGGTTAGGGATCAACACTGGTGCAGAAAGAACTGGCCTGAAAGGGAGCCTGTGAGGGAGTCTCTGGTGACAAGAACACTGGACAATAAAACCTTGTAGATCCAAAAATACGTACTCCTACCACCTGTACATATAAAGTTAGGCTTAATGGAACAGTCTGTAAAGGCTTTGCCTAAAGATGGGCCATGTTTTAAGTTTCCACACCTTTCAGAAGCTAAACTAAAAGAAGGCTTCTTTGTCGGACCTGAATTAGAAAATTGATGTTAGATGTTAATTTTGAATCCACAATGACCTTAAATGAGAAAGAGGCATGGATATCATTCAAGCAAGTCAGCACAAAGTTCTTAGGACCTTAAAAAGACCAGAATATTTTTCTATTATAGCTACAATGTTAAAGAAGTTTAAAACATTAGGATGTTAAATGAGCCTGGAAGTTCACTTTTGGAACTGTCACCTTGATCACTTCTCGGACAACATGGGAGATGTTAGTGAGGAGCAAGGAGAGCGTTTCCACCAGGACATTAAAGTGATGGATAAACGCTACCAAGGCCGCTGGAACACCAACATGATGGGTGGACTACCGTTGGTCTCTTCACCGAGAAGTTAAGCAAGCGACTCTTTGTAGAAAAAGCTACACAAGAAGCTTAAAGAAAAAAGAGAAAGAAAATACAAACCATTTCCAGCTGACAAGTGAAACCTCTATTAACACATATCATTGTTTTAAGTAGCTTATTGTAAATACAAACCATGCCTATGTTCTAACAAAGCCTTTCGTTGATTTCCCCGTTTATCGTATAGCATAAGATTTTTATATTACACAGGGTGAAAAGTATTTAAACCGACAAACTCTGGGAGGTTGTAGGGGACATAAAAACAAATATTTTACACTAATGTCATTTTTTCCTATGAGGATTATTTAAACCGGTGGAGGCCTATTACGCTTTTCATTTGTTAGAGGGCGTATTACGCTCTTCAGTTGTAGGAAACTGCTGTCCACCAATGTAGTAGTGCATTGTCTCTGTTTACTAATGGATCGATACACCTGGAGTGAGTACACTGATATGTTTGATGCGTACTACGTAGCGCACCACAACGGATGAGCTGCACAGCGGGTTTATCAATTACAATATCATAATCGCCGTATCCCGCATCATACGATCTTTGCTGCTGTGTACCAATGTCTGCGTGAGACCGGGTCATTCAGCAGATTACCTGGACAGGGGCGCCGTCGCACGGTAAGAACGCTGCAATTAGAGGAAGCTGTCTTGCAGCATGTGGAGCGGGATCCTTCAATCAGCACTCGTACAATTGCACGTAACATGGGAACGAATGAGACGAATGTAAGAACAGTCCTTCGAGAGCAGTTGCTACTTCCGTTTCGCTTACAGCGTGTCCACAACCTGGAACCAGTTAATTATACACCCAGAGCACAGTTTTCGCAGTGGTACCTGGAACAGTGTGAAATGCATCCTACATTTCCATCCTCTGTGTTATTTACCGATGAAGGAACGTTCGGGCGTGATGCAGTCTTCAACATGCACAGTTCGCATGTTTGGAGTGAGGGTAACCCACATGCCACAGTTCCTAGGGCTCATCAAGTGCGGTTCTTCGTTAATGTGTGGGTTGGGTGTTGTTGGGGACTGTTTAATTCGGCCGTATCTGCTACCTGGGCCATTAAATGGCAGGCACTATTACAATTTTCTCGCCAGAGCATTGCCAGAATTGCTGGAAGACGTCCCGCTCCCTACAAGACAACGCATGTGGTTCCAACATGATGGGGTGCCGGCACATTTCAGTCGTCGTGTGCGTCGATTCCTGGACCGACGGTTCCCAGAAACGTGGATTGGCAGAGGTGGTCCTGTACCATGGCCCGCTCGATCCCCAGAAATGTTCCCTCTGGACTTTTTTGTGTGGGGAGAGTTGCGCAACCTTGTTTATGCAACCTCTGTTGCATCAGAAGAGGATCTGGTTGCCCGGATAGTAGCAGCAGCAGGATTAATTCAGGATACTCCTAGGGTTTTTGAACGTGTCAGACAGAACATGATCCGACGGTGTAACCTTTCATTACGTGTCAATGGAGGCATTTTTGAAAATCTACTGTGATTGAAATTGGGTTGTGTTAATGTTGTCTCTTGGTCATAAAAAAATGGAAAAGTGTTTGTTGGTTTAATTAATTTGCCGCCAGAGAAATCTTCCTCTACCGGTTTAAATACTCCTCATAGGAAAAAATATTAGGGAAAGATACTTGTTTTGATGTCCCCTACAACCTCTCAGAGTTTGTCGGTTTAAATACTTTTCACCCTGTGTAGTAAGAAGCATATTTCTCGAAAACTATGAGTGATACAGAAAAACTAAGGCTATATTTGGATTCAGCTCATTAAAATCTGTAAGGATCAGCTATCAAAGTCAAAAACGTTTTTCAAAAACATTTTTCGTTGCCCTGTGTTACAGTACTCGGGCAGCGGTGCATCTGTTTTGAGTCCTGAGGGCGGCATTAGTCTCTTGGAGAGACATCAGCAGGGAGCATGTGGTACGAAGTCGGGAAGCAATTTCTGTGTCGTATCGTCAGTGTGAGGGTGCGAGGATTACAGTATATGGGCTGCGGTGCATCGATTCCTAGCTACTAGAGTCCTCAGGGAGGCATTAGTCTCTTGGAAGATGTCGGCAGGGAGCCTGCAGTATGCAATCGCAAAGCAATTTCTGTGCCACATGGTCAGTTTGAGGGTCTGAGGATTACAGTAAACCGGCCATGGCGCGTCTGTTGGAAGCTCCTAGAGTATTGAGGGCGGCGTAGGTCTCTCGGGGAGGCTTCTGCAGGGAGCCTGTAGTACGGAATCGTAAAGCAATTTCTGTAACGCATCGTCAGTGTGACGGTGCAAGGATCACAGTAAACGGGCAGCGGTTCACCGGTTGCATGCTACAGACTCCTTAGGGCGGCATTGGTCTCTTGGAGAGACGTCGGCAAGGAGCCAGTAGTATGCAATTGTGAAGCAATTTCTGTGTCGTATCGTCAGCGTGAGGGTGTGTGGATTATAGAAACCGGCCAGTGGTGCGTCGCTTACAAGCTACTAGAGTCCCCAGGAAGGCATTAGTCTTTTGGAGAGACGTCAGCAGGGAGCCTGTAGTACGAAATCACGAAGCAACTTCTTTGACGCATCGTCCGTGTGAGGGTGCAAATTTTGAAGTAAACGGGCAGCGTAGCATCGGGTAAAAGCTACTATTGTCCTGAGGGCGTTAGTAGTCTCTTGGAGATACGTCGGCTGGGAGCCAGTAATATGCACTAGCAAAGCAATTTCTGTGTCTCGTCGTAAGTGTTATGATGCCACGATTACAGTAAATGAGTAGCGATGCATCGGTTACAAGCTGCTAGAGTCCTCAGGGAGGCATTAGTCTCTTGGGAGATGTCGCAGGGAGCCTGAAGAATGCATTCGCAAAGCGATTTCTGTTTGGCATTGTCAGTGTGAGGGTGCGTCGGCTCCTTTAAACCACCAGCGGTGCATCGGTTGCAGGCTACTAGTCCCTCGAGGTCGGTATTAGTCTTTGGAGATACGTCAGTAGGGAGCCTGTAGTATGCAATCGCAAAGCAACTTCTGTGCTGCATCGTCAGTGTGAGGGTGCGAAGTTTACAGTAAACGGGCAGCGGTGTTTCGGTTACAAGCTGCTAAAGTCCTCAGGGCAGCATTTGTCTCTTGGAGAGACGTCAGCAGGGGACGTGTAGTATCCAATGGCAAAGCAATTTTTATGTCGAATCGTGCGTGTGAGGGGGCGAGGATTACAGTACGTGGGCGGCAATCCATCGGTTACAGGGTACGAAATTTCTAAAGGGGCATTAGTTTCTTGGAGAGACGTCGGCTGGGAACCTTCAGTATGAAAAACCAGAAGTAGTATGTAACCAAGACACTGTTGCCCGTTTATTGTAATCCCAGCACCCTCACAAAGAGGATGTGACAGATTTTTTTTTTTTTTTTTTTTTTTTTTTGCGATTACATGCTACATACTCCCTGCCGACATCTCTCCAAGAAAGCAATGCCGCCATCAGGACTCTAGTAGCTTGTAATCTGTAGTGTTAGCAGTTAGCCAACACTACGAACACTACCTGAGTGAGTAAGCCGATATGCACGCGTTAACCCACGCAGGTTAGAGATAGGTCTGAAAGAGGATACGTAATGAATGCTATAAAGAAAAGTACGTAGCTGCTGGAATACTTAACTTTAATCCATCATTGTTGTACATCGCTCTTGACGATACAAGTGAGACTCTGTAGATACATACAATGTTACTAATGGCGACTTGCTAGGTCGTAGCCATTGACTTAACTGAAGGCTATTCTAACTATCTGCTCTGCAAATGAGCGAGGCTTCGACAGTGTGCATCGCTAGCGAAGTCGTCCGTACAACTGGGGCGGGTGCTAGTAAGTCTCTCGAGACCTGCCGTGTGGTGGCGCTCGGTCTGCTATCACTGACAGTGGCGACACGCGGGTCCGACATGTACTAATGGACCACGGCCGATTTAAAGCTACCACCTAGCGAGTGCGGTGTCTGGCGGTGACACCACATAATCGATCTGCCGCGGTCCATTTACTGTAATCCTTGCACCCACTCACTGATGATGCTCCACAGAAATTCCGTAGCGATTACATACTACAGCTCCCTCCTAACGTAAAAGACTAATACTGACTCTGCGGATCCTAGTAGATTGAAACCGAAGTAAAGCTGCCTCTTTATGGTAATCCTCGCACACTCAAATTGCGAAACAGTAATTGCTCCGCGATTGCATACTACAGTCTCCCTGCCGACGTAACACAAAGAGATCAACACCACACATGTAACTCATGCACTGCTACCACTTTAGTGTAATAGCCGCACCCTCAGACTGACGATGAGACAACGGCCTTGCCGCAGTGGATACACCGGTTCCCGTGAGATCACCGAAGTTAAGCACTGTCGGGCGTGGTCGGCACTTGGATGGGTGACCATCCAGCCGCCATGCGCTGTTGCCATTTTTCGGGGTGCACTCAGCCTCGTGATGCCAATTGAGGAGCTACTCGATCGAATAGTAGCGGCTCCGGTCAAAGAAAACCATCATAACGACCGGGAGAGCGGTGTGCTGACCAACCGCCCCTCGTACCCGCATCCTCACCTGAGGATGACACGGCGGTCGAATGGTCCCGATGAGCCACTTGTGGCCCGAAGACGGAGTGCAGATTGACGATGCGACACAGGAATTGCTTCGTGATGGCATACTACTGGCTCCCTGCCGACGTATTTCCAAGTGACTATTACCAGCCTCAGTTCTATAGTAGCTTGTAACAGATGCACGTCTGAAACTTTATTGCAGTCCCCGCACCCACCCACTGACTACGCGACACAGAAAGTCCATCGGATTGCATTCAACAGGTTCCCTGCCGAAGAATGGTTCAAATGGCTTTGAGCACTATGGGACTCAACTTCTAAGGTCATCAGTCTCCTAGAACTTAGAACTACTTAAATCTAACTAACCTAAGGACATCACACACATCCATGCCCGAGGCAGGATTCGAACATGCGACCGTAGCGGTCACGCGGTTCCAGACTGTAGCGCGTAGAACCGCTCGGCCACCCCGGCCGGCCCTGTCGAAGAATCTCCGAAAGGCTAATACTGCCCTCAGGTCACAAGAAGCTTGTAACTGATGCACCGCTGCCACTTTACTGTAGTTTCCGCACCCTCACACTGACGACGCGACACGGAAATTGCGTCGCGGTCTCATGCTACAGGCTCCCTGCCAACGATTATCCAAGGGAGTAATACCGCCCTCAGGTCTCAAGTAGCCTATAAATGATAAACCGCTGCCACTTTTCTGTAGTCCCAGTATTCCCACAGTGATGATGCGACACAGAAAATGCTTCGCGGTTGGATAATACAGGCACGCTACCGACGTATTTCCGAGAAACTAATAGCGACCCCAAGTCTCTGCTAGCTTGTAACAGATGCACCGCTGCCACTTTACGGTAGTCCTCGCACCCTTACACTGACGATGTGACAGAAATTCCTTCGCGATTGCGTACAACAGGCTCCCTGCCGACCAATCTCCAAAAGATTATTACCACCCTCGTGTCTCTAGTAGCTTGTAACTTTTGCACTGCCACCACTTTAGTGTAGTCTTGCCACCCTCACACTGACGGTGGGTGACACAGAAATTACTTCTCGATTGTACACTACAGGCTCCCTTCCGAAATATCTCCGATAGACTGGTTCCACCCTCAAATTTTTAGTAGCTTGTAACTGATGCACCGCTACCACTTTACCGTTGTCCCCGAACCGTCAGCCTGACGATGCGACACAGAATTTGGTTCACGATTGCATACAACAGCCTCCCTGCCGACGTATCTCCAAGAGACTGGTTCCACATTCAAGACTCTAGTAGCTTGTAACAAATGTACAGCTGCCACTTTACTATAGTCTCCGCTCCCTCCCACCGACGATGCGACTCAGGCATTGCTTCGCGATTGCGTATAATAGGCTCCCTGCCCAGGAAGCTCGAAGAGACTATTACCATCTTCAACTTTCGTAGTCCTATCTTCCTCAGTTGCGTGTAACTTTACGGTATACTGATAATTTTTACGTTATGGACAGTCTCACAGCAACTGAATGAAACACAATTTTATTGACATACACATTTCGCCTTTATTTTCTGCAAGGCATCTTCAGCGGCCTGGAATATGTACATATGTCTGCTATACACAGAGAATCTCATAGTAGACACTGAACACATCCTTACTAGTGAAGAACAACAAACTAATTGTGAAATAACCGTAGGACTGACAAGAGAACCAGTAAAAGAAGAAATAAAAGGCATAACAAAACAAACACAGCAGTCACACAATAAGAACAACCAAACAGAAGCAACCACTATGAAAAGGATAAAACAAAAGTTAATAAATAATAACATATTAATAACAAGAGCAGACAAGTGAAATGTAACAGTACTCATGGATAAAGAGCATTACATCACAAAAAAACAAGGAATATTTAAACACCAACGCCATAACAAAACTGAAGTCAGATCCAACTATAAGATTCCAGGCTAATGTGAAATGAACACTGAAAAACATTGAACACACACTCACAGACAAACAGAAATACTACATAACACAGAAAAAACCACAAACATCAACACTCCGCAGTCAACCAAAAGCACATAGAGACGGAATGCCAATGAGACCGGTTATCAACTCCATGAAAGCCCCAACATACCACCTAGCCAAACACCTCCAAAAGTTAGTTACAAAACACTCTAAAGCATAAAACAACAGAACAGTGATAAACACAGGAAACCTAATAGAAGGTATACAGAACATACAGGTAACACACCGGGATCACTGATTTCATTCGACATAGAAAGTATGTATACCTCCATCCCTATCACAGAAACAATAGAAATCATAGAACAAAATCTCTCATCCCACAGCAACCTCACCACAGAAGCAATAAAAGAAATAACAAACATGCTCATACTGACAACTGAACAAAACTACTTTCAGTCTGAGAATCAATATTATCTACAAAGTGATGGATTGTCCATGGGATCCCCAATATCAGGAACATTAGCAAACATTTTCATCAGTCATCTAGAAAATCAGATATCTGAAAAGATAACCACTAATGAAAGTTTCAAAATCATATATTGGTACAGATATTTAGATGACATCATTTGTCTGGTAGATGAATCAAGTGAAAAAATAGATAAACTCCATTCAGAAATCAACAAAGCTCATCAGAACATAATTCACACTTGAAAAATAAAAATAATACCAAATAAATTTTCTTGACATTGCAATAAAAAAGAAAATGGCAAACATACATTTAACACCTTTAGAAAGTCAACAGCCACAGACACAATAATACATTCCACATGTAACCATCCCCACAGCCAGAAGCTTGCAGCAATAAGACATATTTTACATAAATTAAACAGAACAACAAGAGAAACTATGAAAATAAAATGAGTACAATAATACAAATAGCTAGGAACAATGGGTATGACACACATGTAGTACACAGACTCAATCAAATAATAGAAACACAAATAAAAACAAACAAAACACTTCCAGAATACAAGAGAACTCAAAAGCTTATAACTTGCAAACACACTCAACACATACATACACACACACACACACAGACACACACACACACACACACACACACACACACAGTGACAACACCACACAGAAGAGAACCAGATTGTACAAAATGACCTACACACATAAATTAACAAACAGAGTTGCAAATATCAAAAAGAGAAAGGGTTTCCAATTAGCATATAAGTCTGGGCAAACCCTCCAGTCACACTTAAGCCAACCAGCTACCAAGAGGGACGAATTCCAACAATCATGAATATATAAACTTGACTGTCAAAGTTGTGATGCAGTATATGTATGCATGACATGCAGGAATTTTAAAACACGATACAATGGACATGTCAGGTGATGGAAGTACGGAACAAACCATTCCACATTTTCGGAATATTTAAAACACCATAACCACCATCCTACAAAAATGCAACAAGATATGAACATAACGAGAATAAGCAACCATGACAAACATCTCATACAAATGTAAGAAAACTTCCACATTCAGAAAGCCATTGCTGAAAACAAACATGTGATAAATGAACAAACACACATCAGCACAGGCACCCTATTACATTTAATAATGGAAATGATAAGATAAAATATCGTCCCTCTCACAAAAAAAAAAAAAAAATCTATTCGCTCCCTCGCCTTCTGAACACACACTCTCTCACACACCACTCACCGAATGTATGCTTTCCTTGAAATCAAGAAGCTCATTTCAGTGCACCACAACCCGTTTACTGTAACCCGTGAACTCTCACACTGACGATGCAACAAGAAATTACGACGAAATTGAAAACTACAGGCCCCATACAGACTTCTCTGCGAGAGGCTAGCATGGCTACGTTCATAGCATGTATGCTCTCCTTGGATTCCTGTGGTTTGTTTCCGATGCACTAAAACCTGTTTACTGTAACCCTCACACTCTCACAGCGACTATGCCACACTGAAACTGCGTCCAGATTGAATACTACAGGCTCCATTCTGACTTCTCTCCGAGAGACTAACGTGACTACGGTCATCGAACGTATACTCTTCTGGGAGTTCAGTAACTTGTTTCTCATGCATCACAAAGCATTCACTGTAAACCTCGCACCCTGACAGTGACGATACAACACAGAAATCCTGTCGTGATTGAATACTACAGGCTCCATACCGGCTTCTCTCCGACAGGCTAACGCGCCTACGGTTGTAGCATGTATGCTCTCCTGGGAGTCCAGTTCCTTGTTTACGATTCATCACAACCCGTTTACTGTAACCCTCGCACCCTCACAGTGACGTTGCAACACAGAAATTGCGTCGGAATTGAATGTTACAGGTTACATATCAACGACTCTCTGAGATACTAACATGGCCACGGCCACCGAATGTATCCTCTTCTATGAATCCAGTAGTTTGTTTTCGATGCACCTCAACCCGTTTACTGTAACTCTTGCATCATCACAGTGACGATGTAACAAAGAAATTGCGTTGCTATTGAATACTACAGGCTCCATTTAGACTTCTCTTCGGGAATCTGACGTGGCAACAGTCACGGAATATATCACCGCCTTAGAGTCCAGTAGCTTGTTTCCGATGCACCACACCCCATTTACAGTAACATTGGCACTATCACGATGACGTTGCACATTGTAATTGCATCGTGATTGAATACTACAGACTCCATACCGACTTATCTCAGAGAGACTAGCATGGGTACGGTCACCGAATGTATCCTCCCCTGGGAGTCCAGTACCATTTTTCTGGTGCACCACAACCCCTTTTCTGTTACCTCCGCACCCTCACAGTTATGACGCATCATAGAGAGTGCGTCGCGATTCAATAATACAGACTCCATAAGGACTTTTCTCCGAGAAGTTAACGTGGCGACGGTCACCGAATGTACGCTCTTCTGGGAGACCAGTAGCTTGTTCCTGATGAACAACAACCCATTTACTGTAAACGTCGCACCTACACAGTGACGACTTAAACCAGAAATTCCGTCCCAGTTCAGTACTTCAGATTCCATACCGACTTCTCTCTAAGAGACTAACGTGTCAACCGTCACCGAATGTATGCTCTCCTTCTAGTCCAGTAGTTTGTTTCGAGTGCACCACAACCTGTTTATTGCAACCCTCACAGTGACTATGCAGCACAGAAATTGCGTCTCGATGGGATTCTACAGGCCCCATAATGGCCTCTCTCCAGGAGACTAACATTTCTTCGGTCACCAAATGTAAGCTCCCCTGGAGTCCAGTAGCTTGTTTCAGATGCACCACAACCCATCCACGGTAAACCTTGCACCCTACCACTGACGATGCAACACAAAAATTGCATTGCGGTTGAATGCTACAGACTCCATACCGACTTCTGTCAGAGAGAATAACGTGGCTACGGTCACCATATGTGTGCTGCCCTCGGATTCCAGTAGCTTGCTTCCAATACAACGCAACCCATTTACTGTAACCCTCATACCCCCACAGTGACTATGCAACACAGAAATAGCACCACGATTGAATACTGCAGACTCCAGACCGACCTATCTCCAAGAGACTAACGTGGCTATGGTCACCGAATGTATCCTCTCCTGGGAGTCCTGTAGCTAGTTTCCAATGTATCACAACCCCGTTTACTGTAACCCTTGCATCCTCACAGTGACAATGCAACACAGAAATTGCGTCGCGATTGAATACTACTGACTCCATACCGACTTCTCTCCGAGTGGCTAACCTGGCTACGGTCACGAATGTATTCCCTCCTGGGAGTCCAATTCCTTGTTTACGACGCATCACAACCCGTTTACTGTAATCCTCGCACCATCACAGTGACGTTGCAGCACAGAAACTGTGTTGCGGCTGAATATTACTGACTCCATACCGACTTCTCTCCAAGAGATGAACGTGGCTATTGTCACCATATGTATGCTTTCCTTGGAGTCCAGGAGATTGTTTCTGATGCACCATAACCAATTTACTGTAACCCTCGCACCTTCTCGGCGATGATGGAGCGAAATAACTGCGTCACGATTGAATACTACAGGCTCCATACCCACCTTTCTACCAGATACTAACGTGGCTACAGTCCCAAATGTATGCTCTCCTGGAATATATTGGCTTGTTTCTGATGCACCAGAACCCGTTTACTATAACCTAAGTGCACTCACTGTGACGAAGTAACACAGAAACTGTGTCGCGAATGAATACCACAGAATCCATACCGACTTCTCTCCGAGACATTAATGTTGCAACTATCACCGAATGTATTGCCTCGTGGGAGTCAAGTAGCTTATTTCTGATGCACCACAACCCATTCCCTGCGACCCTCTCACCGTCACAGTGGCGATGCAACACAGAAAAGTCGTCGCGATTGAATACTACAGGCTCCCTACCGACTTCTCACAGAGAGACTAACGTGGCTATGGTCACCATATGTATGCTGCCCTGGGAGTCCAGTAACTTGTTTCCAGTGCACCACATCCCGTTTACTGTAACCCTCGCACCACGAGACTGACGATGCGACACAGAAATAGCACCGCGATTGAATACTACAGACTCCACACCGACTTCTCACCGAGAGACTAATGTGGTGACAGTCACCGAATTTGTCCTCTCCTGGGAGTCCATTAGCTTGTTTCTGATGCTCACAATCCTTTTACTGTAGCCCTCGCAACTCTCACATTGTTGACGCAATACAGAAATTGCGTCGCGATTGAATACTACTGACTCCATACCGACTACTCTCTGAGAGTCTAACGTGGCTACGAGATCGTGGGCTAGAGTCGCCAATGCGAATGGTACCTGTCGTGTTTGACTACTGCAAGATACTGTTAATATCAGCTACGCGAAATATCTCTTTACTGTTTCTCTAACTCCCAAGAATGACTCCGGAAGTAGGGGCTTCGTTTGCTTGGTGCAACAAGTACGAAATTTCTTATTAGTGCATCAAACATATTTAAATATTGATTAATTAAACTGACAAGATGGCGCCACCTTACAGATCATTTGATGATGTAATAAAGGATCAATCCATATATTGTATATAAAACAATCAGGATAAACTTCATTGAAGCATTACTAAGAGGAGGTGCAGACTGACTGTCGAGTGGAATGGCGTTCTGAGATGTAATAGCAGAGAATTTATCAATAATTCACATTAATTTCTCGGTAACAGTAACATATACACAGAAGTTAAAATACAGTTACATGGGATGCTAGCAGATGCATCGACTCATGGCACATTATACAGAACAGCATCTGGACCAACACATGTGGCGCAAGACTGCTGAAGTACTGGATGCATTTTATCACGATCACACACACCACGTTCACATTGGTCACTCACACAACGAAAGATAGAAAAAGAAAGAAAAGCTTCCCTAATCCACATTTAAGTTCACTGGTTCATAGCGCGACTGCCTTTAACAGTCAATTTCTGAGAACAAAGTGCACTTCTGAATTCCGTACAACTCAGTAACTCTGTAAATAAGTTTACCAAACAAGAGCACATCTTCTCCGTCATGAAGCTAAGGCTTCAGCTCGAACACGGGAGGTGTTTACGTCGAACTGGAGGCTCACGGTGCACAAAGTAACACACGTGGTGCACCAGAGCACGGGCTGCTAAGTCTGTGAGAATGAAATAGAAATTGGACGGTAAATCAAATAAAATGTAGCACAAGCATTCCACAAAGCACACAACACACTCATACATGATACGCTAAACTAACTACAGCTGTACAACATGTGGTGGCACCGCTCATCAACGACAAGCTACATTTGCACGAAGATCACATCGAATAAACGGAATATTACTGAAATTGACACCGTTCCCTGATTGAATTAGTTAGTGCGGCCTGACTATGAACGCCACGCACTGGAGTGAGTACCAGAATCTCAAACAAAGCTCTCACACGTTTCAACTCAGCAGACAGAGATGCTATTCAGAGCATCCGTACACACAGGCGTCCTAGGGATGAGTAACCTAATCGTCTCTTCTGTCCAGGATCCACACATGGTGGTCGGAAGGGGCCAGAGGGCGTAAGCGGTTTCTACCTGCACCAACCTCAAAATGGATGCTGACCAGTGGCCACTAATGGCTCTCTCACCCAACGTAGCCGTATTCAAAGTCTACACATTGGTTGGCTACACTGCTCTTGACATTCATAGAACCATGTAGCGGCTCACATGGAGCCATTACAATGTGTTAAATGTGCAGAGGAAAAATAAAACAAAATGCAAGTATAACGATAATGGGAGAAGGTTTTCGGAACTTCGACAACTGATGAAGTAAACAAAGCCACAGAAAAAAATAAAAATTTTAGATATCTGTGAAGTGTGAGGAAAAACGGAACATGTTGTTTAAAAATTATGTAAAAGACTGTATGAAAATAAAATTAGAAACTTGTAGCCATAACTTTAAAAAAGATGTGTGTAAAAATTATGTGAGAGAAAAATTGAATGTTGAGTTAGAACTTAATAAGATGAAAGGAAATGCTGGAAAACGTGCCACTGCTAAAGTATGACTAATTCATTATGGGGAAAATTTAGACAACGTCAAAATATGAGTAAAACAGAGTATGTTATAGATTTACAAGAATTTTACGAAATACTGTTGGATGATTGATTAAATAATATACACTCCTGGAAATGGAAAAAAGAACACATTGACACCGGTGTGTCAGACCCACCATACTTGCTCCGGACACTGCGAGAGGGCTGTACAAGCAATGATCACACGCACGGCACAGCGGACGCACCAGGAACCGCGGTGTTGGCCGTCGAATGGCGCTAGCTGCGCAGCATTTGTGCACCGCCGCCGTCAGTGTCAGCCAGTTTTCCGTGGCATACGGAGCTCCATCGCAGTCTTTAACACTGGTAGCATGCCGCGACAGCGTGGACGTGAACCGTATGTGCAGTTGACGGACTTTGAGCGAGGGCGTATAGTGGGCATGCGGGAGGCTGGGTGGACGTACCGCCGAATTGCTCAACACGTGGGGCGTGAGGTCTCCACAGTACATCGATGTTGTCGCCAGTGGTCGGCGGAAGGTGCACGTGCCCGACGACCTGGGACCGGACCGCAGCGACGCACGGATGCACGCCAAGACCGTAGGATCCTACGCAGTGCCGTAGGGGACCGCACCGCCACTTCCCAGCAAATTAGGGACACTGTTGCTCCTGGGGTATCGGCGAGGACCATTCGCAACCGTCTCCATGAAGCTGGGCTACGGTCCGGCACACCGTTAGGTCGTCTTCCGCTCACGCCCCAACATCGTGTAGCCCGCCTCCAGTGGTGTCACGACAGGCGTGAATGGAGGGACGAATGGAGACGTGTCGTCTTAAGCGATGAGAGTCGCTTCTGCCTTGGTGCCAATGATGGTCGTATGCGTGTTTGGCGCCGTGCAGGTGAGCGCCACGATCAGGACTGCATACGACCGAGGCACACAGGGCCAACACCCGGCATCATGGTGTGGGGAGCGATCTCCTACACTGGCCGTACACCACTGGTGATCGTCGAGGGGACACTGAATAGTGCACGGTACATCCAAACCGTCATCGAACCCATCGTTCTACCATTCCTAGACCGGCAAGGGAACTTGCTGTTCCAACAGGACAATGCACGTCCGCATGTATCCCGTGCCACCCAACGTGCTCTAGAAGGTGTAAGTCAACTACCCTGGCCAGCAAGATCTCCGGATCTGTCCCCCATTGAGCATGTTTGGGACTGGATGAAGCGTCGTCTCACGCGGTCTGCACGTCCAGCACGAACGCTGGTCCAACTGAGGCGCCAGGTGGAAATGGCATGGCAAGCCGTTCCACAGGACTACATCCAGCATCTCTACGATCGTCTACATGGGAGAATAGCAGCCTGCATTGCTGCGAAAGGTGGATATACACTGTACTAGTGCCGACATTGTGCATGCTCTGTTGCCTGTGTCTATGTGCCTGTGGTTCTGTCAGTGTGATCATGTGATGTATCTGACCCCAGGAATGTGTCAATAAAGTTTCCCCTTCCTGGGACAATGAATTCACGGTGTTATTATTTCAATTTCCAGGAGTGTAGATATAAATTTTGTCAATGAAAATATTGCGAAGGCGAAATACTGCTTCAAAGATTATGTGGAAAATAAGACCGCCACAAATATTTTTGTAACAGTATTCACTGCATCAAAAGCAAGATTCAGATTATGTGATATGTTAGACGAACTAGGAGAGACTGTTGTATATTTTTATTCAGACAGTACAGTATATAATGATAACAGCGAAATTACAGTGGAAACCAGATGTATGTGAGGTGAGTGGACTGATGAATTAAGATTATAATAAATAGATTCCGAATTAGACTTAAACTGGATCAAAACATTATTATTAGAAAAATGATTGAAAAACAGATTTGAAGGTAAACGGGTTCACTTTAAACTATAAAATTATTCAAAAGTTGAACGGAAAATCTATGACAAGGTTTATTAATTAAGTAAAGAATAAAATATAGCTTGAGTACAACAAAATAACTAGTGCTGCAAATGCTAAAAAATTAGTCAGCAAGTAAACTAAAAAGGAATTCTCATTTCAGTATGCTATATGATTTATTATAGAAAATCATGATACAATGTTATGCAGTCTTTAAAATTATTTTTAAAAAATTATTCTGTATAAATGGAAGCCTTTTTGAAGAATCTCAACAAGATAAGCAGTACAAATATGTTTAAAAAGCCTCGTGAGCTACAAATAAACGTTTTATATAGCATCACTGGCTTTGAATACTTTCATATTAGACATGGAGATAAAATATGTTTAGAAGTCGATAGTGAATTTAAAATTATTTTCTCAGGCAGGTGTTCGAAACTAGTTAGTAACTGGGATTTTCAGTTTTTTGAAGAAGGGAATATTAAACTGAAATATAGAGAAATGGAGAAACTTAAAGGAAATGATAATGAACTTCATTACCTAGAATTTGTACTCTGATGTTTCCACGGTAATCTAATGTTGAATGACCATCCAACACTGAATAAAATGTAAAATATTATTTAATAATCTTGTGGGCGACGACCGTTCTTCACAAGACTTTGATGCACCAAATAAATATTTTAAATTAATTCCAGTGTGCAGCTGCAGTCCTAAGCCAGCTCCAGCTGGTGCTCAAAATGGCCAATAGGGATCTATAATGATACAGATTTTTGTCATCATAAAATTTATTGGATTTTATACTAATTCTACTGCGCTCAACGTTCCCAGTAAAAGCTGGTACAGAGTAGTAAGTGCCTAAGCTGAGCGCAGTCTGAGTGTTTTAAATGCACACACTTTTCACATTTTTCGTGATACAGTTGTATCACATGCAAAATAATTATTTCGCGAAAAGAGCGTGCATTAAAATCACTCAGACTACACTCAATGTACCCACTTACTGCTCATACACATCAATTTGGGCACCCTTAGTGGCACGTATAATGTCTAGTATGAATTGCATTTCTATTCACGTACGATTTCGGATGTCTACAATGACATGTTCAAATGCATTAAGAATGTGAACCTTCGAGTCCTGTTGGTCTCTAAAGTTGTTTCAGTGCACCAGATCCTTGAAAAAGTCTAGTGGTGTGAGGTCAGGGGATAGAGGCGGCCATCAAAGTGGACCACATCATCCAGTCCATATATCTGGAAACATTTCGTCTGGGAATTTACAGACATTTAGAGAGCAGTGAGGTGGTGATCCACCCTGCTGGAATGTGACATCCGCTTGCAGGTGTTCCAATTGCGCCACAGCAAACTCTTGTAACAAGTCCAGGTAAACACCAGCATAGATGGCATTCTGGTTGAAAAAGAATGGACTAATGATGCTATTGTGCATCTGTCTAACCCAAACATTGATGTAGGGACTGTATCCATCCATTTCATGTGTAACAGAGGATGCTGTGAACCCAATCTACGAACGTTATGACGATTCATTTCGCTGGATACATAAAACGTTGTCTCATCAGAGAAAGAAATATTTTCCGTAAAGTAATAGTTTGCATCAGTCTTGTTTAGCAAATCCACTGAAGCCTGTTCGCACTGAGAGTTGCCCATAGGCTTTACTGCCTAAAGCAGCTGCGCCTTGTAGGGATATAACTGCAACCTCTTGTGCAAGACATTGTGCAGTGTCGATCTTCGCATTTCCAACTGCCTGGCCGCCGTATGCACCGATTTTATCTTACTACTTGCAAATGCCTGCCGTACCTTTTCTACTTTGGCGGCAGAAACAGATGGGCGACCGCCTCCCTTTTTATGGAGAACGCTACCTGTTTCCATAAACGGCTCATACCAAGCCCGAATAGTTATTTGGGACAGAGATTACTTTCTATGCAGTGTTCGAAAGGTTGGTCACACTTGGGTATGTGACGTCGTCCGTATCAGTCGGGGCGCACACTGAGCTTCCTCGTGTGGCGTTCATCTTGTATCAAGTTTTCATGCCCAATTTTGGGTCAAAATTGCGCCACCTGGAAAGCGAAATAAATTTATGAGTCATCTTATCACGTGTTGAAAACCACATGTATTATACTTTTAAGGTCACTGAAGTCTTGAACTGTAAAGATAGTTTATGGACACCCTGTACAAGTGGTCGATTTGTTTCTCGGCAGTTAAGGACACTGATCTGTGAAAGGCAGTAAATTACAGCTGAAAAATTTACGCTGTGTAAGCCACACCTTGCTACACAAAGCTTAATAATGTGGACTTTACAAAACCTTCTGACTGAAATTATTGTAAATCGTAATTTTTTTTAAATTTTTACTTTTGGGGCAATAAACTGCAGAACATTATCAACTAAAGATAGCTTTGTGGAGACGGAATGAAATGTCGTACCTAAAGAAAATGTCTGTCTCTCTTCCCCGCCGAGGTGTGGCTATACTCAAGACTACAGGCGCTTCCTACTTGCATGCACCGGAAGCCACAATGCCGTGTATGGCGGAGGGGACCTTGTAGTACTGCTAGTCATTCCCTGTACTGCACCACTCGTAAATGGAGCCAGGGAAAACCACTGTGTGAGTATATACAAAGCCTAATTGCTTTCACCTCTTCTTCGCAGCTCTGGAGACAGTAAAATATTTTCGCAGTCAGCCGTACACACTGCACTCTAATTTTTATGAATAGTGTTCTGCAAGAAGACGTCTTGTCCCTCCAGGCATTCCCAAATGAATTCACAGAAAGTCTTCGTAATACTCACATGTTAATTATACGTACAGGTAACAAACGTAGCAGCAGACCTCTTCATTGTTGTTGCGTAGTTAAGACTGCATCATCGACGGCGGGGGATATGTGTAGAGCCAGGAAACGATGAGAGGACAAGAAGCGAAGCTGCGGGTGGTACCAAGCTGCTCTCTGTGTGCCAGCATTCGCCGTGAGATGGTTCCAGAACGCCAGCCGGAAAGCGAGTGAAGGGCGCGCCCATGCATCCAGCGATGGTCAAGATATTCTGGAGGTCGAATTGCGATGGCATCTCGATGATGTGCGGTGGCCACTTGGTCAGCCACTGAGTGGAGGGGTCCAATTCTCATGTGTATCTGCTGTCCACTTCATGATGGATGAGGTATCGGGTCCAGGTCCATCAAATCAGGGCCAGGTGCCGGTGAGACTGGACCCAGGTAGGCAGAGGGGGTGCATGCTGCATCATCAGGGCAAAAAGTGAATCTGGGAACAAAGAGACAGTGATAGGATCACGCAATATACAGGTAGTTATGAAACTGAAGACTCGATTTATGCTCAAGATGTGGCAGGGGAACGGGGTATGTCGCATAAATGTTCATTCGTCTTGAGGAGGGTGCGGAAACAGGTCTTCCATAGATGGACATGTTTCATCACATGTGTGTAGGAAGTCCTCCACTAACTGTAGTATGGAAAGGTTTGCTGTTAACGGTCGCAGGTAGACAGTGCACTAAATTACAGACCGAACACGCAATCGAGAGTCGGACGCAGGCTATACCACACAACTCATACACCCCGAGAGAACAACTGAAAAAATGACCTGCAACAACGTCTCCCTCTCTTTAGAATGCATCACCAGTCTACCATTAAATAGTACCTTGTTACAACGCCATCCCAGTCGATCACTCCATATACTTCTATCATTCTTTAACGCAGATCCGAGTCAATTTAGAGGCAGCTGGTTCACTTTTCCAGGAATGAACTAAAGACAGCAGTCAGCTTGATGTATCACTATTACCTCAATAGACATAGAGGTGAAAGATATTTAAAAAAATCTACAGCAACTTTTCTGTAAGATTAGCTGACACCGCATGGTTATGTTTGGTGGGGAGCACAGAGAAGCACATTGTAAATCCTGTCTGTTATGGTTTAAACACCTGAACAGTCCTCTACATGTTCTGACACGCAATTTATTTGTAGTTGTATATTGCAGCCCCCTGACACGCAATTTATTTGTAGTTGTATATTGCAACCCCCAGTTGGTAATCTTTACCTAAAAAGACTTTATAAAATCTGTGAGGTGGTTTCCGATAAATTTGGGGTCACACATGGTCTTGTGATGCGACATGTATAAATCAATTACTCTATATTTGGTGGTCATCTACCTTAAACATTCTGTTCCAGGTATCTTATCACTGTCGGCGAAAAATGACTGTCTCTCTGGATCGTGGTGTTTCCATGTCAACTTCCTCTCGCTGCCACATACTCACTACACGGTACAAGGCACGCAAATACTCCCTCACTGCTCTAATTTCCTTGCATTTTGGTGTATTTTCTCTCAATTTATACACGTTTTCCGTCATTTTCATAATTTCATCGAGTTTATGTCACTGCGGCCCATGTGATGATGACATCACTTCTAGCCATGTTTTCTAAAACTCCTTGTAAATGTAGTACAGTTGTCAACACCTTTTCTGGTCGGATGGTATAGTATAGCACTATAATGGAGTGCAAGCAGTCACTTCCAACCACATATTCTATTGTTGCAATTTAATATGTGGTACACGCAAAACAGTTGAGGGATGGTTTAGCATTGGTACAGAGATTGGGAAGCTTGTTGTCATGTCATTGGTCGGCGTTGAAATTACGAAAAAACTGATAAAATTCCTAAAATTGATCGCATTGTCAACTGTGGTGTTTATATAGTACACTATGTGATCAAAAGTATCTGGACACCTGGCTGAAAATGACGTACAAGTTCGTGGCGCCCTGCATCGGTAGTGCAGGAATTCAGTATGATGTTGGCCCACCCTTAGCCTTGATGACAGCTTCCACTCTCGCAGGCATACGCTCAATCAGATGCTGGAAGGTTTCTTGGGGAATGGCAGCCCATTCTTGACGGCGTGCTGCACTCAGGAGAGTTATCGATGTCGGTCGGTGAGGCCTGCCACGAAGTCGGCGTTCCGAAACATCCCAAACGTGTTCTGTAGGATTCAGGTCAGGACTATGTGCAGGTCAGTCCATTACAGGGATGTTATTGTAGTGCAGTACATTATGAACAGGTGCTCGATCGTGTTGAATGATGCAATAGTCATTGCCGAATTGCCCTTCAGCAGTATGTGGGAAGCAAGAAGGAGCTTAAAACATCAATGTAGGCCAGTGCTGTGATAGTGCCACGCAAAACAACAAGGGATACCAGCCTCCTCCATGTAAAACACTACCACCATAACACCACCGCCTCCGAATTTTACTGCTGGCAGATGACGTTCACCGGGCATTCGCCATACCCACACCCTGCCATCGGATCGCCACATTGTGTACCGTGATTCGTCACTCCACACAACGTTTTTCCACTGTTCAATCGTCCAATGTTTACACCCCTTACACCAAGAAAGGCGTCGTTTTTCGTTTACGGACATGATGTGTAGCTTATGAGCAGCTGCTTGACCATGAAATCCGAGTCTTCTCACCTCTATCCTAACTATCATAGTACTTGCAGTTGATCCTGATGCAGTTTCTAATTCCCGTGTGATGGTCTGGATGGATGTCTACCTATTGTACATTACGACCCTCTTCAACTGTCGGCGGTCTCTGTCAGTCAACAGACGAGGTCAGCCTATACGCTTTTGTGCTGTACGTGTCCCTTCACGTTTCCTCTTCACTATCACTTCGGAAACAGTGGACCTGGGGATATTTAGGAGTGTGGAAATCTCACGTACAGACGTATGACACAAGTAACACCCAATCACCTGACCATTTTCAAAGTCCGTGAGTTCCGCGGAGCACCCATTCTGCTCTCTCACGATATCTAATGACTACTGAGGTCGCTGACATAGAGTACCTGGCAGTAGGTGGCAGCACAATGTTCCTAATAAGAAAACGTATGTTTTTGGGGATGTCTGGATACTTTTGAGCACATAGTGTACATTGTCCCACATCCACGGTGTCTTTTCCATCCCATCCATCCACTGGTACAACGTTGATTGCCGTATAATAATTGACTGATACCACTTGTCTGAGATGGAGACAGTTTTGGTGGAGAAACACTTCCCAGGGTGGCAAGCACTGAAAGAGTGGTCGCCAAGATGGCTGCAGTAAGAGGAATCAATGCTCTTGGTCTCTTCGAAACCGAGCGCCTAGACATCTGCTGCCCTGTCACTGTGGAAATGAGATTGACTGTAGAGGTCATCATCTTTGAGCACTTGTTGCGATGTCTTCCATATTTTTGTCAATAAGAACCGCCACCTCTGCCTTTTATTTCAGACATCCCTTGTGTTGTGTGAGCAGCATAGTTTACACCATGTGATGTCCAGATTTCTCTCAGAGCCAATGAATCGAAACGTGTTAATGTCGGTTTAGCAGTTTACATGGACCTCGAAGTCGTGGTGGAAAAACAAAATGCATGGCTGTGTATACACCTTCAGTCATATATTGCTTGGATATGTTATAGCAGGTAAAACAACATATCACACTGATATAAGAACATAGGCTTCCGCGGCCGGTGTCATAGTGATTAAAATTCTTCTGGGTATTATGCCGCGTCATTGCTGAAAACTAACAACTATAATAAACTAAAACCGACGTTTCGGCCGAATTGCAACGACCCTCCTCAGGGCAGGAGTGACCCGACGACGAGGATAAGGAGAAATACGAAGGCCCTCGTAAAGGTCTCGAGAATTGAACCTGACACAGACAAGAGACTAATCACCAAGGTGCCTGTTCCTCCTAGAATCTACGGAGTACCTAAGCTCCATAAGGAGGGTTATCCACTGAGGCCCATAGTGAACGGAATACATTCACCTACGTATTATGTTGAGAAACATATGGCACCTACGTTGCGCCGTCTTGTGGGACAAACAGACTCCTACGTGAAAGACTCTACCCATTTCATATAACTGATTAGAGAACAGCGAATAAAGCCATCAGATGTTATGGTCAGTTTTGACACCAGGTCTCTCTTCACTACCGAACCTATTGAGGAGACACGCGCATTCTACAGGGTCGGATCCCGCCAGATATCTGCGATCTGGTCCGCTTATGCCTGTCATCCACCTGCTTCACCTGGCGGGGAAAATATTAAGAATAGTTAGAAGAAGTAGCAATGGGATCCCCGCTCTCCCCTGTGGCTGCGGACATCTTCATGGAAGCCTTCGAGCAAACGGCCCTAGCTTCTGCTCCGTTACGTCCCAGTTGTTGGCTACGATATGTGGGCGACACATTCGTTATCTGGCCTCATGGTGAAGCGGAACTGGGAAACTTCCTCCAGCACTTAAATAGCCTGCACAAAAATATCAAGTTCACACATGAGACTGAAAACAACGTTACCTTGCCATTTCTGGATGTGGAAGTATACAGAGCTGCCGAAGGTAAACTGGGACACAAAGTGTACTGGAAACCAACGCACACTAATCGGTACCTGCACGCGGAAAGCCACCACCACCCAGCTCAAAACTCAAAAGTATTCTGTTCTGCATACGTTAACTGCCCGAGCCTACCGCATAAGCGATGAAAATAACATCAAAGAAGAATTAAAGGAGCTACAACACACGTTTCGTGCCAACGGCTATGACGACAACATCATAAGAAAGGTAGCTAAAAGCAATGGGTGCAGAACACGAGAAGAAGGCAAAGAAGAGAAGCTTCCACTGGTACACTTAACATATGTAAAAGGAGTCAGTGAACGGCTAGGCAACGTCCTCCGCCGAAGAGGTTTCAAACCGAATCAGTCACAGGATCCACGAAATGATGGGTTCCACCAAGGATGTAGTCAACAATCTTAACACTGCAGGTGTTTACGAACTACAGTGTGAGTGCGGAGCTGTCTACATAGGAGAAACAGGGAGACCTGTCAGCTTACGAGTAGCAGAACACGAACGATATGTACGATTACAACAACATAATAAATCGGCCATAGCGGAACACCACCGTGACTGTGGACAACCTATCAGGTTCCAGACGTTCCAGGAAGCCAGAGTACTGGCGAAAGAGTCGTGGATGCGAGAACGCAAAATACGGGAAGCGATCGAAATTATTAAGCAACCTGACAACATCAACAGAGAAGATGGCTACAAACTCCCGGCGTCCTGGCTACCGCCCATCCCAGTCCAACGGGCCGCGAGCGGTCGCGGGGCAGAAGCTACACGGGACACGGACGTATCTGCACAAACAGCTGTAGAGCAACTGTCAGTCCGCGCACACCAGGAGAAAACCTTGCCGACCAGAAGCCGAACGCTGATTAGCGGACAGCTACCAATCGTTGCCTACATGGACATCCACGAATAGCCTCTTTCTTTCCATCTTCGCTTACGTCATGACTAACCAGTCATATTAGAGGGCCAATCAAAGTTTTACAAAGTGACGTCAGACATCGATAGTCTGTAATAAATAGAAGCACCTATCCCCATGTAAAACCAGTCGTGCCGGAGGAAGGCCGTTGCAATTCGGTCGAAACGTCGGTTTTAGTTTATTATTGTTGTTAGTTTTTAGCAATGACGCGGCATAATACCCAGAAGAATTTTAAACACTACAACATATCACACTGCTTATGAAAGAACGACACAGGGGCCCTTTCTTGCGAGAAGTTCAGTTTGTAGGATATGGTCCCCCTGCAGTACGGGTAACGAGACTTTATACTGGTCTGTGCAAGCGACTTCGATCACTGACCACCTGCTCCACTGAAAGAATACTTGTATATTTAATAGCATCACCAAATATGCTCATTGTCAACGTGTAGACGGTATTTGTTATCGATATCTCTGAAGAGTGGAACACAGTGAATTATTTTCGAGTTCTCTATGGGTGATGTTAGCGGAGTATTTATTGTCTTTAATTTTTTCTTTACTGGATGGTACATAACAATGAGGATTGTGAGAATGTTTGGATGACAGACATAAATGCACCCTGAAGGGCACAGATCTCTTTCGGTGTGGAGTACCTGTATGTAGTTCGGAGACGCACCGCAATGCAGTAGCAAAATCCTCGTCTTCCTTCTAGTTCCCATATGATGTGGAGTCTTACTAATTTTACCGATAAGAAACACCTTCGTAACTGCTCGTACTATCTCTTCTAATACCCCGTGTTGTAGTAGAAAGCTATCACAACTTGTTCTCATTTCTGCAGAGTGGTCAAAAACGGTCCTGTCGCATTAGCTCAGCTCACCCTGTTTCTCCATGGGATGCAGAAGGTGGTAGATATAGCGCTTTCTGACTTCCGATCAGTACCGACTTAAATTGGAACGATCACACGGGCGAAGGTGCAGGGGCTGAGGAACTGTTACAAAATGTCTAAAACGGCACTGGAGTTTTGCTGTATGGTGTCCTTAGCAGATAGGTTGGAAAAAGGGGACTCGTTTCGAGATATGAGAGTGCCACAAATATGATTCACCAGTGGGTGTAATCATTAAAAGACATCTACATAGGATTCAACGTACGTATTTGGTTGAATGGAGAGACGTGATTCCAGATCGCAGACATCATTTCTACCAGAAAGCGTAACACTATAGATCTGAAAATCCAGTGTATTGGTCGCAGAATTATGCACATTTGATAGTCGATATGGTCTTCATCCAGTAAAGGCAACAAAACTTTACACAGGTCCGTGAAAGCGAATTCGATCGCTGATCACCTGCTGCAGTGGATATATTCAATGGAATCACCACATACGGTGATGCCCACACACAGTCGTTATTTTTCCGGTTTATCGGAGGAGAGAACAGCGGTAAAATTTTATCGGGTTCTCTATTAGGTGACGTTAGCGAAGTTTCTAAAGTTCGTAGTTTTATTCAGTTATGTGTTACAAAAATAACGAGGAGAGGGTCGGTGTGCTGTCAGTGAAGACTCTGACGTAATTATGCTGTCGTATTTCTACTTGTTGTAAGCCATTCGATATCGATGAATTGGAGGTGCCAAGTTTCTGAATTTCTTTTTGAAGTCTATGTATATTCTGCATGGTTACGAATTTCGTCCTGTACGTTAGTGAGCTATTTATCTCGTAGTGATAGCTCTCTACCTGTCAGCCTTCTAGCTGATGTAACAGTGCTGTCTGAATGTGATGGGATTTCAGAGCATTAGGTGGGGCTTTTAATTTGGCTAGACATATCGCTTAGTAGTCGAAATCAGGTGGCATCAAATATACCGAAGACTGGAAGATTCTTGAGAATACGGCAGGTAAGCGATATTGTGACGAAATGGGACGTAAATGGTGAGCTCTATACCATTTCTTCCAAGTATTGTAAGCAAACATATTACAGCTTCTCACATATGTCTTGGAAAGTGGCTGTAGTGAGAAAATTATGGGCTAATGGGAAGGTTTCTGCAGAGAGACAAACAGCAGCAGAAGTTCCGCCTTTTCTTTTCTCAATAAATAAGAGACAACATTCTTCCATAAGTTTTGTGTGCCTGTAAGTGGATGGACCGACATATTAATAGGTTGACTAAATTTACGTCTTTATGTTAACTTCGCAAGCCAGCGTACGATGCGTGGTGGAGGGTACTCCGTACAACTATCAGTCATTCCTATTCCTGTTCCACTCGCACATACAGAGAGGGCAAAAGACAAAAATGTCTGCCTATGAGCGCTAATTTCTCCTGCCTTATCTTCGTGGTCCTTATGCTAAATGTACGCTGGCGCCATTACAATCCTTCTGCGGTCAGCTTCAAATGTCGGTTCTGAATAGAGTTCTTCAAAAAGATCATCATCTTTCCTCCAGGAACTTCGTTCGAATTCTCGAATCTTCTGCCCGCTAATTTGGCGGGAGGCACTAGGAACTCTTGTATAGGGCTGTATTCTCGGGATAACCTAGATCTGCAGACTCGCACACTTTTGGGATTTAGCCGTCAATACACTGGTATTTTGTTATTGCTCACCGAGTCAGCTTTCTTGGGCTCTTTCAAAAACACGTCTCAGAACGTTACGGTTTGCAGGAGGGATGCGGAGGGGAGAGGAAGTGTTTACCTAGCCTCCAGAGACGTCACAGAAGCATCTCTAACGTTCAACTGGAGAGCATAATCCGATTGGAGGAAGAAAAATTACTCATCATAGAAAGTGGGTTTACTGTATGGTTAAATGATGGTGTCGTCCTCTTGGGTAAAATATTTCGGAGGTAAAATAGTCCCCCATTCGGAAATCCGGGCCGGGACTACTCAGGGGGTTGTCGTTATCAGGAGAAAGAAAACTGGCGTTCTACGGATCGGATCGTGGAATGTCAGATCCCTTAATCGAGCAGGTAGGTTAGAAAATTTAAAAAGGAAAATCGATAGGTTAAAGTTAGATATAGTGGGAATTAGTGAAGTTCGGTGGCAGGAGGAACAAGACTTTTGGTCAGGCGAATGCAGGGATATAAATACAAAATCAAATAGGGGTAATGCAGGAGTCGGTTTAATAATGAATGAAAAAATAGGAGTGCGGGTAAGCTACTACAAACAGCATAGTGAACGCATTATTGAGGCCAAGATAGACACGAAGCCCACGCCTACACTACAGTAGTACAAGTTTATACGCCAACAAGTTCTGCAGATGACGAAGAAATTGAAGAAGTGTATGATGAGATAAAAGAAATTATTCATGTGGTGTCACCGCCAGACACCACACTTGCTAGGTGGTAGCCTTTAAATCGGCCGCGGTCCGTTGGTATACGTCGGACCCGCGCGTCGCCACTATCAGTGATTGCAGACCGAGCGCCGCCACACGGCAGGTCTAGAGAGACTTCCTAGCACTCGCCCCAGTTGTACAACCGACTTTGCTAGCGATGGTTCACTGACAAAATACGCTCTCAATTGCCGAGACGATAGTTAGCATAGCCTTCAGCTACGTCATTTGCTACGACCTAGCAAGGCGCCATTACCAGTTACTATTGATGCTGTGCATAATGTACCGTCAAGAGCGACGTTCACCATTTATGGATTAAAGTTAAGTATTCCACCAGCTACGTCCGTTTTTTTCTAAATTCTAATTTCCTTGTCCTGTTCCAGACCTCACGCCAGCCTGCGTGAGCTAAAACGCGTGCCTTTCGGCCTCCTCCTAGTAACACGGTGTTGGCTCTCCTGCCAACTACAACAATTCAGATAGTGAAGGGAGACAAGAATTTAATAGTCATGGGTGACTGGAACTCGTCAGTAGGAAAAGGAAGAGAAGGAAACGTAGTACGTGAATATGGACTGGGGGTAAGAAATGAAAGAGGAAGCCGCCTGGTAGAATTTTGCACAGAGCATAACTTAATCATACCTAACACTTGGTTCAAGAATCATAAAAGAAGGTAGTATACATGGAAGAAGCCTGGAGATACTGACAGGTTTCAGATAGATTATATAATGGTAAGACAGGGATTTAGGAACCAGGTTTTAAATTGTAAGACATTTCCAGGGGCAGATGTGGACTCTGACCAGAATCTATTGGTTATGAACTGCAGATTAAAACTGAAGAAACTGCAAAAAGTTGGGAATTTAAGGAGATGGGACCTGGATAAACTGACTAAACCAGAGGTGGTACAGAGTTTCAGGGAGAGCATGAGGGAACAATTGACAGGAATGGGGGAAAGAAATAAAGTAGAAGAAGAATGGGTAGCTATGAGAGATGAAGTAGTGAAGGCAGCAGAGGATCTAGTAGGTAAAAAGACGAGGGCTAGTAGAAATCCTTGGGTAACAGAAGAAATATTGAAATTAACTGATGAAAGGAGAAAATAGAAAAATGCAGTAAATCAAGCAGGCAAAAAGGAATACAAACGTCTCAAAAATGAGATCGACAGGAAGTGCAAAATGGCTAAGCAGGGATGGCTAGAGGACAAATGTAAGGATGTAGAGGCTTATCTCACGAGGAGTAAGATAGATACTGCCTACAGGAAAATTGAAGAGAACTTTGGAGAAAAGAGAACCACTTGTATGAATACCAAGAGCTTAGATGGAAACGCAGCTCTAAGCAAAGAAGGGAAAGCAGAAAGGTGGAAGGAGTATATAGAGGGTCTATACAAGGGCGATACAGTTCAGGACAATGTTATGGAAATGGAAGAGGATGTAGATGAAGATGAAATGGGAGATACGATACTGCGTGGAGAGTTTGACAGAGCACTGAAAGACCTGAGTCGAAACAAGGCCCCGGGAGTAGACAACATTCCATTAGAACTACTGACGGCCTTGGGAGAGCCACTCCTGACAAAACTCAACCATCTGGTGAGCAAGATGTACGAGACAGGCGAAATACCCTCAGACTTCAAGAAGAATATAATAATTCCAATCCCAAAGAAAGCAGGTGCTGACAGATGTGAAAATTACCGAACAATTCGTTTAATAAGTCACGGATGCAAAATACTAACATGAATTCTTTACAGACGAATGGAAAAACTGGTAGAAGCCGACCTCGGGGAAGATCAGTTTGGATTCCGTAGAAATATTGGAACACGTGAGGCAATACTGACCCTACGACTTATCTTAGAAGCTAGATTAAGGAAAGGCAAACTTACGTTTCTAGCATTTGTAGGCTTAGAGAAAGCTTTTGACAATGTTGACTGGAATAGTCTCTTTCAAATTGTGAAGGTGGCAGGGGTAAAATAGAGGGAGCGAAAGGCTATTTACAATTTCTACTGAAACCAGATGGGAGTTATAAGAGTCGAGGGGCATGAAAGGGAAGCAGTGGTTGGGAAGGGAGTGAGAGAAGGTTGTAGCCTCTCCCCCATGTTATTCAATCTGTATATTGAGCAAGCAGTGAAGGAAACAAAAGAAAAATTCGGAGAAGAAATAAAAGCTTTGAGGTTCGCCGATGACATTGTAATTCTGTCAGATACAACAAACGACCTGGAAGAGCAATTGAACGGAATGGATAGCGTCTTGAAAGGAGGATATCAAATGAACATCAACAAAAGCAAAACAAGGATAATGGAATGTAGTCGAATTAAGTCGGGTGATGCTGAGGGAATTAGATTAGGAAATGAGACACTTAAAGTAGTAAAGGAGTATTGCTATTTGGGGAGTAAAATAACTGACGATGGTCGAAGTAGAGAGGATATAAAATGTAGACTGGCAATGGCAAGGAAAGCGTTTCTGAAGAAGAGAAATTTGTTAACATCGAGTATCGATTTAAGTGTCAGGAAGTCGTTTCTGAAAGTATTTTTATGGAGCGTAGGCATGTATGGAAGTGAAACATGGACGATAAATAGTTTGGACAAGAAGAGAATAGAAGCTTTCGAAATGTGGTGCTACAGAAGAATGCTGAAGATTAGATGGGTAGATCATATAACTAACGAGTAGGTACTGAATAGGATTGGGGAGAAGAGGAGTTTGTGGCACAACTTGACTACAAGAAGGGATCCGTTGGTCGGACATGTTCTGAGGCATCAAGGTATCACCAATTTAGTATTGGAGGGCAGCGTGGAGGGTAAAAATCTTAGATGGAGGTCAAGAGATGAATACACTAAACAGATTCAGAAGGATGTAGGTTGCAGTAGGTACTAGGAGATGAAGAAGCTTGCTCAGGATAGGGTAGCATGGAGAGCTGCATCAAACCAGTCTCAGGACTGAAGACCACAACAACAACAGAAAGTGGCTCTCACGATGAAATTAATTATTTAGCCTAGCAATTTGATATAATATAAACCTGATATTTATAACTCCTCTGTGCTGTTGCCTTGAGAGATTTCGTGTGCGACGAGTCATTTGTTTCCTTGAACAGAGAGTTCGAAAGTGAGGAGACATCCTATGGAGATCATGCTCTTAGCATCCTGTCACGAGTCGAAAATGAGTTTAATATTCTAGTCCTGTGACGAAGAATGTGGAAGTTAACATCACATTGTTCTACCTGATGAGAGAATACTTAGAGGAAATATAGCCTATGCCATAGGATTTTAACAACAAGTCACGATACTTTAACTATGTGAAAATGCGTTAATCGTCCGATTTCTTCTATCTTCGAAAGTAACTCGCATAAACGGGAGTAATGTGCACTTCACATGACAAATTAGAGACGAATTGATAAAGCAAGATCTCCGTTTCAGTTTTTTTTTCAAACTGGTGAGTCTGCATAAGGGATGGATGGGGCTGCAGTTAGCCTGGGTCGGGCTGCATCTTGCCGCGGTTGGCGGCAGGAGCGCTCGTGTGGCAGGCAGAGGTCGTGCATCAGCCGCGGCTCCGTCAACAAGCAGTAACCTGCTCCTCAGGTGCCCGGTAGATGGCGCTGGACCAGACCGGAGGCGACTGGTCAGTTTTCTTTTCTATCTTGAGTCACCGTGTTCAGGTAAGATAATGATCGTTACATTTGCAAAAATTGTCGTGCAATATACCGGCTTAGTCAGTATAAATTTGAAAACTTAATAAACCACGGAATAATGTAGATAGAGAGGTAAAAATTGACACACATGCTCGGAATGACATGGGGTTTTATTTGAACCAAAAAAAAACAAAGTTCACAAGATGTCCGACGGATGGCGCTGGACAGCAAAACGTCAGTGACTGCGCATGACAATCGTGTATAAAAGGAGCTGTAACGAGAGTGAGAATCAGATGCGCCAGCATTTGCGGTGTGGGCGTTTCAAAAGATGGCGGAAGATGACGATTGGTTGAGTAACGTATTGTGGACCGACGAAGCTCATATCACGTTCCGAGGGTCTGTCAACGCCCACAACTGCAGAATTTGGGCTACTGAAAATCCTAGAACTGTCGTGGAAACTCCATTGTACGACGAGAAAGTCACGGTATGGGTTGGATTTACCACATCTACCGTTATCGGGCCTTTTTTCTTCGAGGAAATGCGTGATTCTGGTTTTCTAACTGCTACCGTGACGGGTGAGAGGTACGCCGATACGTTACAGAATCTCATCATCCCCAGCCTGGCTGATAAACACCTGATGGAACGTACGATGTTTATGCAGGATGGCGCTCCACCCCATATTGCTAGACGCGTGAAAGATCTCTTGCGCGCGGCGTTTGGTGATGATCGTGTGCTCAGCCGCCAGTTTCGTCATTCTTGGCCTCCCAGGTCCCCAGACCTCAGTCGATGCGATTATTGGCTTTGGGGTTACCTGAAGTCGCAAGTGTATCGTGATCGACCGACGTCTCCAGGGATGCTCACCATATCTCCGGACATGCTTTAGAGAGCTGTTCACAACATTATTCCTCGACTACAGCTATTGTTGAGGAATGATGGTGGACATATTGAGCATTTCTTGTAAAGAACATCATCTTTGCTTTGCCTTACTTTGGTACGCTAATTACTGCTATTCTGATCAGATGATGCGCCATCTGTCAGACATTTTTTGAACTTTTGTGTTTGTTTGGTTCTAAATGTGGTGTCACCGCCAGACACCACACTTGCTAGGTGGTAACTTTAAATCGGCCGCGGTCCATTAGTACATGTCGGACCCGCGTGTCGCCACTGTCAGTGATCGCAGAATGAGCGCCACCACACGGTAGGTCTCGAGAGACGGACGAGCACTCGCCCCAGTTGTACGGACGACTTAGCTAGCGATGCACACTGACGAAGCCTCGCTCATTTGCAGAGCAGATAGTTAGAATAGCCTTCAGCTAAGTCAATGGCTACGACCTAGCAAGGCGCCATAGCAATTGATAGTTATCGTATGAAGCATGTCTCATCAAGAACGATGTATACAAATGATGGATTAAAGTTAAGTATTCCAGAAGCTACGTACTTTTCTTTATAGCATTCATTACGTATCCTGTTTCAGACCTCACGCCATCCTGCGTGAGTTTGACGCGTGCATATCGGCATCCTCTCTCAAGTAGTGTACGTAGTGTTGGCTAACTGCTAACACTACACTAATAAAGCCCCATATCATTCCAAGTATGTGTGTCAATTTGTACCTCTCTATTTACATTATTCCGTGATTTATTCAGCTTTTTAAATTTATACTGACTTTTTGATCACCCGGTATTTCCCATGTTTCTGTTGGCTAGAATGCGACTTGTGACTCGTAAATAGATATAAGTGCATTGCGTTCTCAAAATAATGATGTAGCTACAGGCGTCCTCTATAGGGGGAAGGCTGTTACGGATTTATTGTGTCGATGTTCTAATATTACTTTTACCCATCCTTACGTTTCTCCTACCAGCAGTTATTCACTTTTCGCTCGTTAGGAGGCTATTCCTCTGTAATTCGGTGATAGACTGGTGTCTTATTATTGCTTCCCATATAGGGTTATTGGCTGGAGCAATTCTCCAGTATTAGACAAATAGCGAAAATATCCACATCACATCTAGCAGTTACTGACGGAAGTTGGTGGAGCTACTGTCTAGTGATGCTCAATGGCAACTCAGTTTCTTTAAATAAAGACTATACTGACTTACATCTGTCCTGTCCAGCAGTCCAACACAGACGGAGTCCTTTTCTCGCCTACTTCCAGATCGGGGATGGACTGGGTGGGGTGTGGGGTGGAAATGGAAGGAGAGGAGGGGGGGGGGGTTGTGAACTACGTCAGCTGAACTCCAAAAGTCTAGATGAACACATGAAATTTGATATTTCCGCCAATAAATTAGAATTTCCGTCATTTTTGAGTTTGCGGCCAAAATTTCAATTTCCCACCATTTGCAAGGGTAGGAGTGGAGGGGATAAAGGCGCGTAGGAGAGGGGAGGGTGAAGGGACACTAACTTTCTGGGGAAAATCCATCACCTTTTTGGTGTGGTCGTGGCTAATTAAGCATTTAATTACTTTGCATAATTAATCTGGTATCAATTTGATATCAAAAGTGGCGCAAGAGTCCTAATACCCCAATCTACTGGCACCTCTGACGTCCTGCCGCATTCAGTCCATGTTCTGTGTGTGAGCGGAATAATCTTCCGCGTCTACTGTAAGACGTATATCGATTAGAAGTAGGTTTATATTATGTAACTTTGCGCCTGTAGTTATGAAGTGTTTATTCCTTGTTAGTTAATGTCATTGATTTGTGACAAGAAATGTAATATATATATATATATATATATATATATATATATATATATATATATATACTCCTGGAAATGGAAAAAAGAACACATTGACACCGGTGTGTCAGACCCACCATACTTGCTCCGGACACTGCGAGAGGGCTGTACAAGCAATGTTCACACACACGGCACAGCGGACACACCAGGAACCGCGGTGTTGGCCGTCGAATGGCGCTAGCTGCGCAGCATTTGTGCACCGCCGCCGTCAGTGTCAGCCAGTTTTCCGTGGCATACGGAGCTCCATCGCAGTCTTTAACACTGGTAGCATGCCGCGACAGCGTGGACGTGAACCGTATGTGCAGTTGACGGACTTTGAGCGAGGGCGTATAGTGGGCATGCGGGAGGCCGGGTGGACGTACCGCCGAATTGCTCAACACGTGGGGCGTGAGGTCTCCACAGTACATCGATGTTGTCGCCAGTGGTCGGAGGAAGGTGCACGTGCCCGTCGACCTGGGACCGGACCGCAGCGACGCACGGATGCACGCCAAGACCGTAGGATCCTACGCAGTGCCGTAGGGGACCGCACCGCCACTTCCCAGCAAATTAGGCACACTGTTGCTCCTGGGGTATCGGCGAGGACCATTCGCAACCGTCTCCATGAAGCTGGGCTACGGTCCCGCACACCGTTAGGCCGTCTTCCGCTCACGCCCCAACATCGTGCAGCCCGCCTCCAGTGGTGACGCGACAGGCGTGAATGGAGGGACGAATGGAGACGTGTCGTCTTCAGCGATGAGAGTCGCTTCTGCCTTGGTGCCAATGATGGTCGTATGCGTGTTTGGCGCCGTGCAGGTGAGCGCCACAATCAGGACTGCATATGACCGAGGCACACAGGGCCAACACCCGGCATCATGGTGTAAGGAGCGATCTCCTACACTGGCCGTACACCACTGGTGATCGTCGAGGGGACACTGAATAGTGCACGGTACATCCAAACCGTCATCGAACCCATCGTTCTACCATTCCTAGACCGGCAAGGGAACTTGCTGTTCCAACAGGACAATGCACGTCCGCATGTATCCCGTGCCACCCAACGTGCTCTAGAAGGTGTAAGTCAACTACCCTGGCCAGCAAGATCTCCGGATCTGTCCCCCATTGAGCATGTTTGGGACTGGATGAAGCGTCGTCTCACGCGGTCTGCACGTCCAGCACGAACGCTGGTCCAACTGAGGCGCCAGGTGGAAATGACATGGCAAGCCGTTCCACAGGACTACATCCAGCATCTCTACGATAGTCTCCATGGGAGAATAGCAGCCTGCATTGCTGCGAAAGGTGGATATACACTGTACTAGTGCCGACATTGTGCATGCTCTGTTGCCTGTGTCTATGTGCCTGTGGTTCTGTCAGTGTGATCATGTGATGTATCTGACCCCAGGAATGTGTCAATAAAGTTTCCCCTTCCTGGGACAATGAATTCACGGTGTTCTTATTTCAATTTCCAGATAAATAATTGTTTAAAATAATGAAATTTTATAGTATGTGTAAGTTTATAAAATAAACAATGTATATTGGAAGCTGGTTCATGCTTTCGGCATTTGTATTGTAATATGTAAAAGGTGTAGGGAAGTCCCTCCGCAGTGGTCTAAGTGGGCAGCTCCTTGGTGGGAACAGTACGCAGTCAGTGGTTAGCCGTTGCACGATTCACATCGACGTTACCAAGGGAGGCAATTGGAAGCCGCATTGCAAGGAATTTAGCCTCTGATTTGGATTTGGCTGTTGCTTGGTACTCTCGGCAATATGGAATGGCTCTAATACGTTAAAAATCCGTCGCCAAGAAGAAACTTTATTGAGCATTCAAACATCAAGAGCCGTGAGTACAGTTAGCCGCCATGTCGCTTGCCACCACAACTACGCCACTGCTCCACTAATTTCATACATACAGATATGTATCAGAGCATGGAACAGTTAATTTGTGTGTGTGTGTTTAATAATAATCCAAATGCTATAAATCAGTGGACAAAGTTCAAAACCATCGTACAATATGCGTTAGCTGATTATGTCCCAAGCAAGATCGTAAGAGATGGAAAAGAGCCACCGTGGTACAACAGCCGAGTTGGAAAACTGCTGCGGAAGCAAAGGGAACTTCACAGAAAACATAAACATAGCCAAAGCCTTGCAGACAAACAAAATTTACGCGAAGCGAAATGTAGTGTGAGGAGGGCTATGCAAGAGGCGTTCAATGAATTCGAAAGTAAAGTTCTATGTACTGACTTGGCAGAAAATCCTAAGACATTTTGGTCTTATGTCAAAGCGGTAGGTGGACCAAAACAAAATGTCCAGACACTCTGTGACCAAAACGGTACTGAAACAGAGGATGACACACTAAAGGCCGAAATACTAAATGCCTTTTTCCAAAGCTGTTTCACAGAGGAAGACTGCACTGTAGATCCTTCTCTAGATTGTCGCACAGATGATAAAATGGTAGATATCGAAATAGACGACAGAGGGATAGAGAAACAATTAAAATCGCTCAAAAGAGGTAAGGCCGCTGGACCTGATGGGATACCAGTTCGATTTTACACAGAGTACGCGAAGGAACTTGCCTCCCTTCTTGCAGCGGTGTACCGTAGGTCTCTAGAAGAGCGTAGCGTTCCAAAGGATTGGAAAAGGGCACAGGTCATCCCCGTTTTCAAGAAGGGACGTCGAACAGATGTGCAGAACTCTAGACCTATGTCTCTAACGTCGATCAGTTGTAGAATTTTGGAACACGTATTATGCTCGAGTATAATGACTTTTCTGGAGACTAGAAATCTACTCTGTAGGAATCAGCATGGGTTTTCAAAAAGACGGTCGTGTGAAACCCAGCTCTCGCTATTCGTCCACGAGACTCAGAGGGCCATAGACACGGGTTCACAGGTAGATACCGTGTTTCTTGACTTCGCAAGGCGTTCGATACAGTTCCCCACAGTCGTTTAATGAACAAAGTAAGAGCATATGGACTATCAGACCAATTGTGTGATTGGATTGAAGAGTTCCTAGATAACAGAACGCAGCATGTCATTCTCAATGGAGAGAAGTGTTCCGAAGTAAGAGTGATTTCAGGTGTGCCGCAAGGGAGTGTCATAGCACCGTTGCTATTCACAATATACATAAATGACCTTGTGAATGACATCGGAAGTTCACTGAGGCTTTTTGCATATGATGCTGTGGTGTATCGAGAGGTTGTAACAAATGGAAAATTGTACTGAAATGCAGGAGGATCTGCAGCGAATTGACGCATGGTGCAGGGAATGGCATTTGGATCTCAATGTAGACAAGTGTAATGTGCTGCGAATACATAGAGAGAAAGATCCCTTATCATTTAGCTACAAAATAGCAGGTCAGCAACTGGAGGCAGTTAATTCCATAAATTATCTGGGAGTACGCATTAGGAGTGATTTAAAATGGAATGATCATATAAAGTTAATCGTCGGTAAAGCAGATGACAGACTGAGATTCATTGGAAGAATCCTAAGGAAATGCAATCCGAAAACAAAGGAAGTAGGTTACAGTACCCTTGTTCGCCCACTGCTTGAATACTGCTCAGCAGTGTGGGATCCGTACCAGATAGGGTTGATACAAGAGATAGAGAAGATCCAACGGAGAGCAGCGCGCTTCGTTACAGGATCATTTAGTAATCGCGAAAGCGTTACGGAGTTGATAGATAAACTCCAGTGGAAGACTCTTCAGGAGAGACGCTCAGTAGCTCGGTACGGGCTTTTGTTAAAGTTTCGAGAACATACTTTCACCGAAGAGTCAAGCAGTATATTGCTCCCTCCTGCGTATATCTCGCGAAGAGACCATGAGGATAAAATCAGAGAGATTAGAGCCCACACAGAAGCATACCGACAATCCTTCTTTCCACGAAAATACGAGACTGGAATGAAAGGGAGAACAGATAGAGGTACTCAAGGTACCCTCCGCCGCACACCGTCAGGTGGCTTGCGGAGTATGGATGTAGATGTAAAATCTGTGTTTGGAAAGTATATTCTATCCTGATCCTGAACCTATGCAGGGTCCCCTCCTAAGTGTTTATACAGCCGAGTATTCTGTTTCAAATGAACTAGTGGTTTATTTATATATGTCAGATGTGCAAGGATTAGCAAAAGTGAAGTTAGTTAGAATTTTGCTAAAGTACTCTCAGCTTACTGCAAAGTATCGTTTTGCAAAAGTGCTGTGCCAGATTGTATATATGTTACTGTCTAAAATACCTGCTTCACAGGTAATGAAAAAGGCAAATAAGTGAAATTCGTTTGAAATACAATTTAGCCTTGATTACTATCATGAATGATTTTGAAGTTAATTGAGCTCAGTGTTGAATAATTTGCCTTGGAAAGTGGAATATTTACTATCCCAAGTGAAGTTAAGATGTAACTTTGTTTAAATTAATTTTTGCTTCTGAAATAATCATAGAGTTGGACAGGTGATACTATGCTAGTTCATGGATCCCCACCACATTCTTCTCTTAGTAGTAAGATAACTGGGCAATTACTGCTACTAAGGGAAACATATTTAAGCAGAGGGACATGAACAGTATAATTATTAGATTATTTATCTTTGTTGATGGTTTATACATGCCTCAGGTCCATCTATAATTCTGCGCTTCTTGCATTTCAGTACTGTTTCAAGTAATAATCTTGAGTGTAGCCCTTACTAGTGCGATCTCGGTACAGTTTTGCTTTCTATGATTACTGATTTGTGCATCAGTAGCAACTACTGCTAGACACAGCTCAGAGTGCCCTGTGTAAGTTTGTATCATTCAAAAGGAAATATTAATGAAAGTAACGTCAATAACTAATATGCAAATTTCTTTAACATACACTCCTGGAAATGGAAAAAAGAACACATTGACACCGGTGTGTCAGACCCACCATACTTGCTCCGGACACTGCGAGAGGGCTGTACAAGCAATGATCACACGCACGGCACAGCGGACACACCAGGAACCGCGGTGTTGGCCGTCGAATGGCGCTAGCTGCGCAGCATTTGTGCACCGCCGCCGTCAGTGTCAGCCAGTTTGCCGTGGCATACGGAGCTCCATCGCAGTCTTTAACACTGGTAGCATGCCGCGACAGCGTGGACGTGAACCGTATGTGCAGTTGACGGACTTTGAGCGAGGGCGTATAGTGGGCATGCGGGAGGCCGGGTGGACGTACCGCCGAATTGCTCAACACGTGGGGCGTGAGGTCTCCACAGTACATCGATGTTGTCGCCAGTGGTCGGCGGAAGGTGCACGTGCCCGTCGACCTGGGACCGGACCGCAGCGACGCACGGATGCACGCCAAGACCGTAGGATCCTACGCAGTGCCGTAGGGGACCGCACCGCCACTTCCCAGCAAATTAGGCACACTGTTGCTCCTGGGGTATCGGCGAGGACCATTCGCAACCGTCTCCATGAAGCTGGGCTACGGTCCCGCACACCGTTAGGCCGTCTTCCGCTCACGCCCCAACATCGTGCAGCCCGCCTCCAGTGGTGTCGCGACAGGCGTGAATGGAGGGACGAATGGAGACGTGTTGTCTTCAGCGATGAGAGTCGCTTCTGCCTTGGTGCCAATGATGGTCGTATGCGTGTTTGGCGCCGTGCAGGTGAGCGCCACAATCAGGACTGCATACGACCGAGGCACACAGGGCCAACACCCGGCATCATGGTGTAAGGAGCGATCTCCTACACTGGCCGTACACCACTGGTGATCGTCAAGGGGACACTGAATAGTGCACGGTAGATCCAAACCGTCATCGAACCCATCGTTCTACCATTCCTAGACCGGCAAGGGAACTTGCTGTTCCAACAGGACAATGCACGTCCGCATGTATCCCGTGCCACCCAACGTGCTCTAGAAGGTGTAAGTCAACTACCCTGGCCAGCAAGATCTCCGGATCTGTCCCCCATTGAGCATGTTTGGGACTGGATGAAGCGTCGTCTCACGCGGTCTGCACGTCCAGCACGAACGCTGGTCCAACTGAGGCGCCAGGTGGAAATGGCATGGCAAGCCGTTCCACAGGACTACATCCAGCATCTCTACGATCGTCTCCATGGGAGAATAGCAGCCTGCATTGCTGCGAAAGGTGGATATACACTGTACTAGTGCCGACATTGTGCATGCTCTGTTGCCTGTGTCTATGTGCCTGTGGTTCTGTCAGTGTGATCATGTGATGTATCTGACCCCAGGAATGTGTCAATAAAGTTTCCCCTTCCTGGGAGAATGAATTCACGATGTTCTTATTGCAATTTCCAGGAGTGTATATTTCCAAATTAATGTGCCTAATAGTGTCGGCGACCGTTCGATTTTTCGTTCGTATATGAATTTTACTACTTTCACTGACCCCAAAGTTAAAGCCTGTTTAGTTTTTTTCTGTTGATTGCACTGTATTCATAATTATAGTCCGATACCTGTACCCATTAGATTTCGTATTTATAATTGCTTACTGCCCAAATATGGAGTTTCAGTATGACAGCACATCAAAGCTTTATCCAAGAGATGTCCTTTCCTTCTCGATTTGTTGTGCTACAGTGCCTGAAAGTCCGATATCAATTTGTAAAAATTTAACCACTCTTAAGTGTCAAGCTAGAAGGTATGTTTATGAGGGCACTCATGTTCTCTTCAGATAATATCTAATAAACAATCATCATTTCTTTATTTCATTACTCCTTATTCATTAGTGATTAGCTAGTATTAGTAGGCGTAAATATTATTTATTAAGTTCTATACTGAAAAGAATGGTCACTTAACCTTGACTTGATTGAAAATAAGATGAGCTCAAGAACAGCAGTAACAGCGAAATGTAAATATTTTTGATGGAATAGATATCTTAAGGTGTAGATACGCTATGTGCTACAATCTATATTTAAAAAATGAAACCCTTGACCCTGGTTTAGGCACTGATTCACTAGCTTTAAGTGGGTAAGTAGCTGTAAATAAAATGAGGGATGGACGAATATTTCAATATGAAGTTCTACGCACGCTAAGATGTAATGCTCTTTAGTTTGAGCTGTTCTCTATTTTGCATTTACTTCACGTGCTGTTCCGCACGTATGCTCGTCTTTGCTCTGCTACTTGTAGACGTTTCTACATCGTCGCACAGGGATTGCCTGTTGCCGAAACCGTAAATGGTCATGAACCCGCGTAGTAGAAAACTTTAAAGTAAAATCGACATTACCACACCTGAACATTTGCTCATTAATCTGGAAGTCCAATTTGTACAGGACAAGGAGAAGACTGAGCAATAATTTAAATATACCGAAGAGCCAAAGAAACTGGTACACCTGCCTAACATCACGTAGGGCCCCCGGGAGTACGCGGAAGTGCCACAACACGTGGCATGGACTCGAGTAATGTCTGAAGTAGTGCTTGAGGCAACTGACGCCATGAATTATACAGGGCTGTCGGTAAATCCGTAAGAGTACGAGAGGGTGGAGACCTCTTCTGAACAACACGTTCCGTGGCATCCTGGATATGTCAGGGGAGTTTGGTGGCCAGCGGGAGTGTTTAAACTCAGAAGAGTGTTCCTGGAGCCACTCTGTAGCAATTCTGGACGTGTGAGTTGTCGCACTGTCCTGCTGAAATTGACCAAGTACGTCGGAATGCCCAATGGGCATGAATGGATGTAGGTGATCAGACAGGATGCTTAGTACGTGTCACATGTCAGAGTCGTATCTAGACGTATCAGGGGTTCCACACCACACCAACTGCACACGCCCCGTACCATTACAGAGCCTCCACCAGCTTTAACAGTCCCCTGTTCACACGCAGGGTCCATGAATTCACGAAGCTGTCTATACACTCGTACACGTCCATCCGCTAAAATTTGAAACGAGACTCGTTCGACCAGGCAACACGTTTCCAGTCATCAACAGTCCAACGTCGGTGTTAACGGGCCCAGGCGAAGCGTAAAGCCTTGTCGTGCAGTCATCAAGGGTACACGAGTGGGCCTTCGGCTCCGACAGCCAATATCGATGGTGTTTCTCCGACTGGTTGGGACGCTGACACTTGCTGATGGCTCAGCATGGAAATCTGTACCAATCTGCGGAACAGTTGCACGTCTGTCACGTTGAACGATGCTCTTCAGACTACGCTAGTTCTTTTCTTGCACGATCTTTTTCCGGTTTCAGAGATGTCGGAGTTTTGATGTTTTGCCGGATTCGCGATATTCACGGTACACTCGTGAAATGGTCATAAGAGAGAATCCAAACTTCATTGCTACCTCGGAGATACTACGTCCCAACGCTCGTGCGCTGACTAGAAAGCCACGTTCAAACTCACTTCGATCTTTATAATCTGCCATCATAGCAGCAGTAACCGACCGAACAACTGCGTCAGATCCTCGTGGTATATAGGTGCTGCCAACCGCAGCGGCGTATTCTGCCTGTTTACATATCTCTGTATATATGCGTGCCCATACCAGTTTATTTGCTGCTTCAGTGTGTATTTTAATGTTGTTTCAGAAATGGAAACGTGTATTTCATCACAACCGTCCTGTGTTGTGCAAAAGCATCCATGATTTGTGGAACAATTGTTTAATGATCCCGGCCTATGTGGAAGATTTTCCGACTACCAGAACGACCTCGCGGTCTGGTTGTGACATCCATGAAACGTACGGACAAGAAACTCATCTCCTGAATCCTAATCTCCTAGGAGGGACACTCTGCAACCTCCGTCATCTGACTTCCCTGGGCATGTGGTCTACCTCCACACCGATCAGTGAGAAAACAAACTGTCAGTTATACTTAAAATTATACTTAAATACTGAAACGTAATGAGACACGAGAAACTATCCACTCAAAAGAATGAAAACGTCTTCCCATCTACGTGAACTGATGTGTTGGTAAATGTGCCAACACCTTGTAGATAGAGGCGGCCGAAATGCACGCTATCTAACGCAGACGGGCGTGAATTCTGGAACAGGATAAGTAGTGAATTCTAATAAGAAAAGTATGCAGCTCCTCGAATATTTATCTTTATTCCATCCTTGTGGTACATCGCTCTTGATAATACAAATAAGACTATGTTCAGATACGGTTAATGGCGCCTTGCTAGGTTGTAGCCATGGACTTAGCGGAAGGCTATTCTAACTGTCTCTCGGCAAATGAGAGAAAGGCTTCGTCAGTATAGTCGCTAGCAAAGTCGTCGTACAACTGGGGCGAGTGCTATCCCGTATCTCGAGACCTGCCTTGTGGTGGCGCTCGGTCTGCGATCACACAGTGGTGACACGCGGGTCCGACATGTACTAAATGGACCGCGGCCGATTTAAGCTACCACCTAGCAAGTGTGGTGTCTGGCGGTGACACCACATGAACAATTTCTACTATGTAAATGTAATAAGTAAAATTTTTGATCCTCTCTGTCACAAAATGTGCTGAGTGTTATATGAGGCCAAGAAGGAAGGGAAAGAATAGACATCTGTAGTAATTTGTTGAATCGTGTTGTTAAATTCATTGTGAAGTATTATGCCAACACCGTTCGAATGGGCTGTGTAACACCAGATTTAAATGTCACAGCTCCCCGATCTTAGAGATGTTCTGTGATTTACTCACTATATGACTTTGTATTATAAAAAATGCTAGTGTCTCAGTACTGTTGTACTCTTCTTCCGTTGTAGCCGTCTTAGTGGACGGATGTAATGAAAAGTTGTGCCTTACCACTGTAATTTATATAATCTTAATTGGAATAGTATGAATATTTCTTTTGTGTTAGCAGAAGAGCCAACACCGTGTTACGAGTGGAGGTCAAAATGCACGCGTTTTAGCTCACGCAGGTTGGCGTGAGGAGGGAAGAACTATACTGACGTGAGGTCTGGAACATGACAAGGAATGAGAATTCAGAAAGCGTACGTAATTAGTTTGATACTTAGCTTTAATCCATTAATGATGAACGTCCCTCTTGACGGTACATGATTCACAATATTATCTGTTCAGAATACATTCTTGAAGATAGTAATTATAGTCACTTAATATGGCGCCTTGCTCGGTCGTAGCAAATGACGTAGCTGAAGGCTACGCTAAACTGTCGTCTCTGCAAATGAGAGCGTATGTCGACGGTGAACCATCGCTAGCAAAGTCGGCTGTACAACTGGGCGAGTGCTAGGGAGTCTCTCTAGAATAGACCTGCCGTGTGGCGGCGCACGATCTGCCATCACTGATAGTGGCGACACGCGGGCCCGACGTATACTAACGGCCGATTTAAAGGCTACCATCTAGCAATTCCCTTTTTCGATTTGTTTTATTTAATTTACTCCTTGTCCTCATCTAATAAGTTTTAATGTTCATCAGCAAATATTCGTTGCTCGTCGTTTGAAAACGACAATGCAATGTATCAGTCGCCATTGTCGCAGCCCAAGTGTTCACAGCATGTTCCAGAAAACGAATCTATCTTCATTCAGTTACATGATGAAGATGTCCGATGCCGATGTGTAATCGTCATTTTATTGCGAATTCAAACGCATAAAACATCTTCCCACAGTCAAGCATCTCCTTGTTAAAGATAGACCTACAACAGAGGGTTCGGCGATTTTCGTCATTCATCTCTTCGTTATAATCGCCCTTTCTCTCTTCTGAATTTTGAATTCACTACATTAAATATTAACAGCTTACTAAGGGGAAAGAGCGATTATAAGTCTAAAAACTGCGGACGTAGCTCAATAGAATCTGGAAGTACGGATCCGCTGCCGTGGCCTGGGCCATTTTCCAGTGATATGGAAGCCGGTGCGGCGCTTCTGAGTTCTGCGTATCAGTGTCGTAACAGGAAGCTTCTGATGCCTTCAAGTCCGCATGCGGTCCCACGGGAAGACGCGAAAGCGTGTTTGCTTTGCCATACTTGCGTGTGGGCCTGTACATTATCTCGTACTGGCAGTGCGATAAGATGAGGGGGCCGTGTTGCAATTTCTGCGCAGTGCGATTCGCACCGGGCGAGGCCGGGCTGAAAAGTGACTGCAAAGGCTTGTGGTCGGTGACCGACCGAGTACCGCATTTTAGACACTTTAAGACACCTCAGAGTATAAGGCGCACTTTAATTTTTGAGCAGTTTTTTAAAACGTAACATTTTTATCATTGTGAAGTAAGTCTTTGAGGGGTAACAGGAAGCTCTGTACTTCCCTGTCTCAGTTTCCCTTTCACAGAAATTTAAAATGGCTGCTAGACTGATCTAGCACAAGAAGAGAACTTTCCTTCAATAAATCATCCTTCCTTGTCTCCCATACTGTGTTAATCCATAATTTCGTACCCGACTCGTTCATCCAATCCTTGTCATGTATGTGAAGAACAACAGCTGGCGCTATTCCAGAAGGTTTTGGTATTGTTTTGCGCTTGAAAATGATCCTTGGGTGAAGTTTAGTACCGCAAGCACAACATGAGAGATCTAACAATATATTTACTTTTGTGCGTTAACATACGGCTATAATTGGCGGTGGAAATATATTTGCAGAGAAGAGCACATAATGATATATATTGTATTTTAGACCAATAGACATTACTAGTTGTTGTAGTGGTTTTGAATACCTTTAGTGGTCAGGGCTAAATGACTATTGAAAATACAATTGTTTTTGGATAGCTCAACATGAATTTCCTAAGGGACCGAAGTTTATCATGCATTTACCAGTAGAATAAGGTGCGGAGAAACTATTTCTCCGTATGCAACTTCCGTCCGATTTCGACGAAACAATTTGTGAATCTTTTAACATTTCCAGATAAACGTCGCACAATATAGCTTCTCAGATGAATCTACTGCTATGCAGTGTGGCACTTTCACATTACACTAAAATAATGTTTTTTAAACAATAATGGAAATCAAGGAGATTACCACGATTCACATGTCGCCGTTAACATTATGGGATTGAGTACCTTACGGATTTAAGTGGATCAAACATTGTATTTCTGTCATTTGACAGTTAGGATTACACAAATAAGGTGATCTCTCATTCTGAGACAAAAGACAATTTTTAAGGTAAATGTACACAAAAGAAATTTAGAAACTAAAACAGTAAATTTACAAAGTTTACAATGGACATTATACATTATGCTCAATATATTCCTTTTACAGAGTTTATAAGGACCATCTTTGTGGCCTCAAGTCATTGTCCAGAGCTCATAGGCTCTTTGCTCCTTAAAGAAAACGCACAGACATTCATCTTTCTATGCACATATAATTCTCACACATGGAATTTCTCACACGTGTCCATCTTCCATTGCTCACTAGTTGTCATGATTTTTACGCTTTCATTATTTGTGTATTTGACAGGTAAGTTAAAACTGATTCTTCTCCAGATGAAGCTTATCCCTTGGGAAGCTGCATCGCTACTTTGCGTTCTCCAAGAAAAAAACTTTTCATCATCTCTGGTGGGTGAGTCTCGCTAGCACGTTAGGTACACACGTTACATGTAACAAAAAAAATATAAATATCTATTAGTCTAAGAACTAAGCTTAAATCTAATTTTAGGGCTTGGGATTCATAGGAATCTGACTTTGTCACTATTCACGTGAGGTTTGGCTGTTCGCATTTCATTCACGGGATTACATTTTTTTATGTTGTGAACCCATATAAGAGTTACGGTATATTGATAATTTTTACTTATGGACCGTCTGACAGCAACTGAATCAAACACAATTTCAGTGCCTTACGCGTTTCGCCTTTATTTTCTGCAAGGCATCATCAGTGGCACGTTGCGTTCAGTGCATAGTGCTGTGGAATGTGGAAAAAACAGCAAATTGGCGTTCATAGGAAGAAGAACAAGACCAAAAATGCAACAGGAGCGTAATATGTAAGAAACTGTCCACGCAACCTGCCACTGATGATGCCTTGCAGAAAATAAAGGCGAAACGCGTATGGCACTGAAATTGTGTTTTATTCAGTTGCTATCAGACGGTCCATAAGTAAATATTATCAATATACCGAAATATTACACGCAACTGAGGAAGACAGGACTACAAAAGTTGAAGATGTCCATATAAGAGTCTTTTATTTTGTGAGCGGCTTTCAAGAAAAGTCCGTTTCGTTGAACTACAGCGGGAGTGCTGTGCTGGTACATCACTTTAAATTTAACGCGTTTGTTGCGTCGATGGGTGTTGGCACAGTCTAATTGTTAGTGCTAGCCGCCACGCGGAATTTCAGCTTTCCCGCGCACGGTTCAGTGAACACGTTGCGTCAATGGCGTTGTGGTATTTTGTGTCTTGCTGAGCTGCTGCGGAGGGACGACAATTACCAGGACAGAGACTCAATTTTTCATGTCTGCCTTCACATTTTCCAGCCGATTTTGAAGATCTTAAGGTAGGCTAGCGCTCACACTTTTCACAGGAGCTAACACTTTGGTTTTCGATGCACTGCACTTAATCACATCACCGCCTTAGGTTACACAACCGGAGTATCACCGTCCGTCGGCATATCTGCACGTTTAACTCTTATTATTTTCATCGTGAATGAAATTATCACATATTTATAACACTGACGTATTGCTTCATGTCTGTGGCAGACTTCCACAGCATTAAGCCTTCACTTATGCACTACTAAGCACCCAATTTTTTTTTTACAGTTTATAATCAAATAGTTTGTCTCACTTTGAAGCTTGCTAATTGAGAGCTT